>NC_089646.1:48627700-49248563 GCF_037042795.1 Molothrus aeneus | reverse complement strand
TATCAGCAATAGGAGATGTAAATGCAGACTTAAATAGTTGTACTGGAAACCAGACTTTAGAAGCTGCAAGTAGCTGTTGCGTGTACACAAATGCAGTGATTTGGGTCAATTTTAAGGGTTTACCTTTGGGACTCATATAAGAAGGCTCATTGTCCTGGCCACCCTGGAAAGAAAGAGAACTGAGACAAAACAGGATGAGTTTGGACCTACCAGTTCTATTAGGCCCATCTATCCTGACCTCTTCAACTTGAAAATGTTGTGATCATTGGACTGTTAATATTTGTGCAATTTTTCTGGTGATAATGTCTTTTTTTCTCCTCAGCCATAGAGAAAAGCAAGACCTTTGTGAGAGGCGTTTTCCACTTTATTGTTTCCTTCTTTTCTCTCCTCTGCTCAGCAAATAGAGTGGAGACTGTAGATGGTATTTGTTTCGGATGTGTGCTTTTGAAATGATGATACATGGTCTAGGTTTTCTATTATGCAGCCTCATGGAATCCTGAAGAAATTATTCATGGTAGGGAAGTGCAGGCCAATAAAGGCTTGCAGGATCAGGGGCTGTCTCTGTTCTTTAGTCTGAAGTGTTGTCATTACACTGTATGTTACTGATAATTAGTCTGCCTCAAAAGTATTTTTATTTTGCTTTTAACCTATCAAACTTTTATACAAGACCTATTGCTGTGCTTCTCTCTCCTAATGCATGGGAGCCCAGAACATTAAGTTGTGCTGTATTAA
Organism: Molothrus aeneus; assembly: GCF_037042795.1. Classification (NCBI taxonomy): domain Eukaryota; kingdom Metazoa; phylum Chordata; class Aves; order Passeriformes; family Icteridae; genus Molothrus; species Molothrus aeneus. The sequence continues at coordinate 49,247,831 of NC_089646.1, read as the reverse complement.
ATGCTCTAACCAAGCAAATCTGCATTCTGATGGTGTTGCACAATAAGCAATTAAGCTTTGCTGCTGGGCCTGAGCAGGCTGTTCAATTCAAACTTAGCAGGTTTTGTGGTTTTCTTGATCAAGGCCTCCCTGTGAGTGCTCCGGTACAAGTTCCCCTCCTCTACCTGCTGCACTAGCTATATTATATTATTCATTACCTACTCTCAGCAACTTTCTTGGTCTTTGCTGTGTATAGTTTATCTACACATCCTGTCTCTCTCAGGCAGTGTCACACAACATGTCTCTCAGGTGGAAGGAGGATGTTTTTCCTAAGTGGAAACCTCTCTGTTCCCTTCTCAATGAAGAGAAAGGAGAATTGGCTTAAAATATGAGTATTAAAATGTACTTTCTCTGACTTAGTGCTGACTTTAAAGACAATGAAGAAAGATAAGATTGGATGCTTTCTAAAGAGAGGAAATGCTGAAACTGCCAGCGGGCAAATTATGTCAAAGTGTCAGTCTGGGATGCAAAAAGACTGATTTTTTTAGGGGGAATAGTAATATTAGGTATTACAGCAGCACTAAGATTTTTATTTTTTTTCATTAAGTAACCCTAGTCTGAAATTTAGGCCCGAAGTCAGCTGTAGCTAGCTGCAGATTTAATGCTTCAACACAGATCATAATAATGAGAATGTAGATATACTGTTCTTTGTTTATTTACTTGTACTTTTAAGGGGTAAAGTACTTCAGGCAGCAACTAGTTCAGAGGTCTTGGATTTGGATGACTTAGTGGTTAGTTGGTTTGGGGTTTTTGAAGTAGATTATCTTTGGAATATGTTTCCCTTATTATTAGTGGTACTGTAACTAACAGATATATGGTACAATTATTGAAATGTCCTATAGATAAAACAGAATAATTTCATAGACCCTGGGAAGCAGTAATTGTTTATGCAGACAAAATGCCAGCTAAGAATTTCTTATGAGTATTTTCAATTTTTAATGTCATGTAAATTATTCCTACACTAACATAAACAGGAAAGCAGGCTATGATTTCCAGAGCCTTTTGAGTAATGTTTGTTCACATTTCTTTCATTCATTCTGCATTTTTATTGTACCACCCAATAACGCCTTTCCTCTCTTTCCCACTCTGTTCATCCATTAAGGCTCAGATAATGACCTCACTGCATTTCTGCAAAATGTACTTATCGCTGGGATTCATTATTCTGTCATGACAGGGCTATTTTTAGCCCAGACTCCAGCTGGCAACTGAGAAGAAACATAGGAAGGGAAATTGCCTCAGGTGCTATTAGTGTTATCTAGTTGCCTGTAGTGTCTACAATTTAATGTGAAGTGTCCTGGAGTGCATGGCTCCAAAATTAAATTTTTTTTTGTTATTTCTATAGCCTGAGAAGAAGTATTCTAGTCTGTGGGGAAAAAAAAAAAAGAAAAACATAAAATATAAAATTGAAATGAATACATGGCTTTGAGGGGACTACTTCAAAGCTGTTAAGTAAGGGCAGGTAGAGAAATATATAGCAGCCAGTGTTATGATGAAATTTGTTGTTTGTTTTGCATCATTCACTTTACACCTTAGCTGTGCTAAGGTCAGCAGAAGCTCACCTCACATTGGCATGTCCAGAAGGCTGGGGATATTAATCTAGAAACTTGTGCTTGGGAGTGACAGATAAATAACATATTGTCACTTTTGCACAGCACAAAATGTTGAGAGTTTTAAGGACTTACCTGAACAAAAAGACTTCTGGATGTTTTCCTGCTGGTTTCACTGAGGTGCTGATAATTTTAATGTACTGTCCTATCTGTGGAAAAGAACTTGGAGAAATTTTCCAACTCCCCTGTCTCTCTAGATATAGTTTCAAATGGGCCCATTGCATGTACTGTTTTCCTAACAAAAGATTTCAAGAGGTACTAACTCTTGGAGTAGAAAAAAGAGAGTGATACTTGCTGTTCTATGCCTGGCAGCCTTGCCTTGGGGAATGGGAGCTTAAAGCAACAGTCCAGCTCACAGTGCACAGATTTATGCATCAAAATTTACTAGTTTCAATAGAGAAGTTAAATGAGTGTGAAACATTGAGCTACACTGGACAGATCTCCCTTGGGTTTAAGCAAATATTTTGGAATGTGGACCGTCTTTCATTGCTCCAGGATCCAACCTGGCTTACCACAGACCTTCTCCTGTGGGAATAGCCTTGCATATTTAAAGTTCTTATTCTGATTCCATTCGTTGTTAGGAAGATTGATAAAACTGACTTTGAGACAAATTCAAAATCTCCATTAAAACAAGTACCTTATTTTCCACACATTAATCTGTGGTGCATAGTGTCTCTGTAAAATAGTAATGAAAAATCATTATTTATTACAGTCCAAATACCATTTATGAAAGCATGCACATGTTGGAAACCTTTATAGTAAGACTGTGCATATCAAAAATAATTCTTCTTAGTCTCACTAGAGCTTGAGGTGTAACAACTCCTCTCTGATCTTTCTTAGATACTAGACTGAGCTGGTAGGAGCTCCTCTTGAAAACCCATAAAACTACAGTAAGTCTTCATGGAAATTAGCTGTTCACCTCCAGATCTTTCTGTTTAGCATAAACAGCTATGGTGCCTCTGTGATGCGCGTGACTAACTCGATAGATGCAGCTACAACCTGTGATGGGAGTTACATGCTTCTGGGAACTTTGTGCTAGCATGAAATGATTTCAAGGCATGCTGTTTAATAAAGGAGAAAGATAAGCTCTTACAAAATGCAACTTTATGCTGCTGAGAGGCATGGCACCCAAGAAATTAAAAATTGTCGCTACAGGGGGAGAGGGGAGGAGAAGGGAACAGCAAGTTATTTCTGAAAACTGAGATAGCAATAGGGTCCATTCTTAATGCCCATTGCCAACACTTCTACGTTTAGCTGAGTTAAACAGAGCTCCATGTTTGGCCTCAGGCATCATTACTTCCAAATGATTCTAAAATGACTATAATATTCTCCATTATATCCTTAATTAAGCATCACAGGACAAAGAAGCTTTGCAAACAAAGAACGTGTCTGTGCGAATTGTTTTGAGGAGCGAATTGTTGTGCATGGCATCTCTTCATGGTTCTGCTAAAGCATGATGGAAAAAACCCTCTCTCTAATTTTGTAATACGTTTAATCAAATTATGTGTTGTGAACCTGTGACTGGATAATGGCTTTACAGTGACTGTTTAATGCTAAGGCGATAATGAAAATAGGTTTAAGGAGATAAACATAAAGCAACTACTATATGTGTAAATCTATTATCTTTGTTCCAGGAATACTAAATAATTGGATTTAAACAATAGGCAGTAAAGTTCTGGTGAAACAACAACCCTTTTCTGGCTTTTAAAGCTCCTAGAAATCTCATTTAGCAGCAGTTGAAGTGGGGGACAAATGATTTTTAAACTTTAGAATATTTAAGAATCACAAGATATTAGCTCAGCAAAGAAAACATGAATTAATGTAATGAATAGAAATATTCTGACTGGCTTGGAAAATAATCCTTTTCTTTCAGACACTTGGAAACTAGCATATTCATTTAACAGAAAATTCCAATTAAATTAAGCTAAAAATATGTTGATTTCCAAGTAGCTGAAATGCCACCGTATTCTCTGTGCCCTTAAGAAGCTCTCTTCTAAATGATAGTGGCTGCACCTCTGCATCCATGTTCCTTTGGGTGGTGTCCGTGGCAGTAACACCTAGAGATGCCAGCTGAGTTGATTCCTTGGTGTCAGGCAAGAGGCTCATGCCCGAAATGTGAGGCAGCCTGTGCTGAAGAACTCATGGAATTATGGCACTGCAGAGGCAAAGGACTGAGAAGCATATGGGAATGTATGAGAAAGTATAAAGGCAAAGAGGAAATAACAGCACTTCCTGAACCTGGAATGGATGAAACCTCTCTGAAAATGGAAAAAACATTTCACTTTGCAGCTGTGATCATGGAGCCCAAAAGACTCCTGATAAGGGATATTTCTGGAGTGACTCAAGAGATTGCTAAAGAAAGAGAGGCAGCTAAAAACCAGTGGAAATTCAACAAACCCTACAGCAATTCCTCCATTTAGTGTTCAAATATTTTTAGAGACTTAAATAGGATGGAGAAAAACACCAGCGCAATGCTTCAGGGATTAAATGCTAGTCATTAAAGAAAAAATTCAGTGGCCTTTGCTAATTCAGAGCAGAGTTCTGTTATTGAAAAAAATGTTACAACCACCCCCTGCAGTTGCAGCTAATAAACAGTTACATTTAACTAGTAAATTTCTCCTAAATGAGTGGAATATTACTGATGAAAACCCGACATTTCCAAGTGGTTTGTTTTTCTCCAAGAGGGCTAGAGCTGCTTGACACTTTTTCTCTGGTTTAAAGCAGGTGAGTGGAGTTATCTGAAGACTGTGTGCATGGAAACACTTGAGGTGAAGCTCTGTGTGGCCCTAGGAAACAGATGCTGACAGGGCTGTGGTGCAGGGCACCTGAATTCATCCCAGGCTGTAGAACAAAGTCTGGGCTCTTCTAAGACCTTGTATGGAAGGAAAAACAACCCAGTTTAATTCATGAAAACTGTGGAACAGTTTAAGCTATATGCATGTATGCTCAGCCTGGTTGCAGATACTGAGATTAAATTAATGATAAGATCAATTTTCACTGACTATATCTTCCTGTTTTGATCCAAGAATTAAGTTAGAAATGGCTGTAGCTCACTTACAGTTTCATAGCTCATTTTTGCATGGTTTTCCAATTAGAACCATTGGGGTTTTTTCTGAAACTCTTTAAAACTTTCACTACCTTTAATAAACATAGGGATGTGTCAAAAGCATGGTTTCCTACATATTGAGTGAAACTCAATGCTAAGAAAAGAGAAAAGGTCTTATTAGTGCCTAATGAAAGGGAAACAAACCTAAACCATTATGCCTGCCACACATAAATCAAGCCTGAATTTGGTCATTACATCATATATTGAAGCATAATCCTTAGCTGAGAGATGTAGGAGAGATCTGGGGAGCAACACAGGGTTTACAGGACATGGAGGGGGGGAAAGGAGGAATGTATAACCATGGAGCAGGAGGCATGAAAGACAGGTTTCAACTGTTAAGGTGAGTTTTTAGCAGCACCTCAAATGTATGGCACAAACCTGCAAGAAAAGGAGCATCCTTAATGTGGTGTGTGGAATAGCTTGTCCTGCATCACATTTCCAGTGTTAGCAGCTGGTATCTTTATGGCAAAGGAGGTCTGTCACACTGTGATGATCTGCAGTTTATGTTATGTTGGTTGCCTCTGACTGGACTTTTGCGTCATGTGTTGTTTTTTCTGTCTCAAAACAGATGAAAATAACTCCAACTGTTTGTGAGCTTGTCCCAAAATGAGCTTCCTGTGGTGCCTGCTTAAATGCATCCCAATTGAGTTTTCTCCAATGTTTGCTTAAAATGATTAGCAAGCAAGTTTTAAGAATTAATATATTTTCTGGCATCACTAAGAAAAATGAATGCAGCTTGAATAAACTGCCTCTTTTACTTCAACGACTGCTCTGTGCGTACATATTTTTTCCAAATATTCAGGGTGCATAATGTAGCTATTGTGATTGTTTAATTTCATCCCCTAGCAGTTTGTACAGTATGGTAATATTTCAGGAAACCAGTAACTCACATCACAAAGAATAAATATAATTTTTTTTCTCCTCCATTTTTCATTTTCCTCCAGTTGATTTAAAATATTCTGTATGTGAATCTCCCTGGTTCTTTCTCATTGCAGCAAACATCAAATGGGCAAATAATTGTCTGCTTTTCTTTCGTGGCATTTCTAGCATTTCCTTTCTTTCTTCTGTTCTGAATATCTTGAGGTGTTATAACTGAACTTTTAATATTAACTCATTTATTTGAGAAGTCCACAACCACCTATACTGATTTTGGAATATATTCAGGCCATTATATTTGAGGGCAGGCTAGGATTGAGAGGTCAGAGTGGAGCAAAAGTCATGCTGCAGACAGATCTGCTAATTTAAAATAATTTCTAGTACACTTCAGTGTAGTTTAGAAGTTTTCTCCCCTTATGTGCTTTTATTTATTTATTTATTTTATCTCACCATTTCCTTTTAAATTTGCCTGAATTTAAATGCTGATGCAGCATTTACTGAAGGAGTGGAACTTTTTTTTTTTGTTTTGGGGTTGTGGGTTTTATTTGTTTTATTTAATTAGGGTTATAATATTTGATTTTTTTTAATATACCAAAAATAAAATTTAGAAAGAAAATGCATATCCTCATAGTATGAAATTTTGAAAATTTTAGTGATAAGTAAGGTGACTTATTGTTGTATGTGACTGTGGGATGAAGAGAACTGTCATATCAGTGCCTAATGTACTGAATAATGGGCCTTCTGCATAAAGTGCATTTTCTTTGTTCCTATAGTGACAGATGCAAGGAATTAATTGCTCTTAGCAAGAAATGTTCATTGAAGATAAGGCCTGAAATGAACACTGACACACAACTGTGAAACGCCCTGAAACTGTTTCATGGTGACAAATTACTGCTGAGGTATATAGACCCTTCCACAAAAGTGACACCTATTGAATTTATTAGACAGATTATATAGAGAAGACTGAATCATTTTTTTTGTCCTGTTTGTAGAGCTGACATTTACCAGCTTCTTCTAATGAATTAGATATGGGCTACTGAAAACAAAAGTCAGATGGTTATGAAATCTCTTGCACTGACTGCTGTGGATCATGCAGCCACTGACAGAATTTGTGCAGTAGCATTTTTTCTGAGGAGGTGGACAGACCCAGAGTTTCAGGCTTAGGCAGTTCTTTTCCTAGGAAATGGTTGCAATCAGAGCTGTGAAGCCCCAGTGAGTACAGTGAGGCATGCAAACCATCTGTACATCACACAAACTAAGGCTGGATGTGATGACCAGCTTGCAGCAAAGGAGGAACCTGAAGGGTTGAAAGTCATGCAGAGGAGCTAGTGTCAAAAATCAAATTTCCCAAGTGAAGGAGCCAGTGCAGTTGGTGAAGTGTAAGCAAGCATCTCAAAGTCAGCTTTCAGTAGGGCAATATATGCTGCAGTAAGCTTTTTTGTGGATGTTTATCTTTTGAGACTTTTGTTAAAATACTGTATTTGGCCACCAGTTAGATTGAATGTGGGCTAATCTTAAATTATGTCTCTTCTTTACATGTAGCCAGAGAAGATTTTACATGGCATTTCTTATCAGTGTTTTGCAAAATAAATTAGTATCACGGACTCCAGTTTACACAGAGTGAAGCAGAGATGCAGGAAAGCAACTGAGTTAGTAATTGCCCTCACTCCCCAGCCGGTGGACAGAATCAGCAACACAAGCAAATCTGCTGATCACAATCCTGAGTTGCTTTCTACAGTCTAGTTTATAACTAACTACAGGTCATTTTAGTCCCCTAATTTTATTATTTGGGGGTTTGAGTCCAGTTTGCCGTAGCATGGGGAACAAAGGGTTTATCTCCTGTATCAACAGGTCACCAGTCACTCAAGAATCCAGGAGTGTGGCAGTCTGTGGGGCTCAGCATGCAAAGTTCACTGAGTTAATTTAATCCTGTAGTTAAAATGCAAGTGAGCAAGCTTGTAATTAAAGGCTCCTTTATAATTTGCAAAAGCAGAACTGGAAAGAATTTCCCTGTTGCACCTCCATCTAAATTATTATCAATGATCTCTTAAGAGCTAAACAGAGAAGTAATCCTTTCTCAAGGTATTCTGAAGGAGAGGAGAATGAAGTCTTCTTCAGCAGCTTAGGCTCAAAGCATCCATGAGACAGCTTCTCAAAACCAGTCTCTGTTACTGAACATTGACTATAGGTGAGCATCCCATGGCATGGCTCCTCGTAGTTGTTTCAGAAGGGTTAGATCAACCCTTGCCCAGAATGTTGTACAAACCCAATGCACTTCTTTAATTCTGCTCTGCTCCCTGGTTTGCTGGATGCCAATACATGGCTGACTTTGCCCTAACACCACAGGTGAAGATACAGTGAAAAAAACATTACAAAGAAGTATAACCCAGCAATTTCTTTCCTTTAACCACTACAGGGCTACCTCTGCAAATAAATAATCTGCTGATTTTATTCAGCTTTCAAGCATGGAAAGTTTTACCTCACTTTCAGGCTTCCTAATGAGTTCTCCACAAATGTGTAAATGGAGCAAATATATCTGAGTAGGAAATTCCAGCTCTGTTTGGCCTGATGGATGTGAAGACAATCCAAGGCCATATATATGATTCTGTAGTGAAATATTAAAAGAAATTTTCTCTTGTGTTAGCCAAAAAAAAACAAAAACAACAAAACCAAAAAAGCCCCAACAACCAAAGTAACCTCTCATCCTTATTTTATTACCTTCAATCCTCCCTTCCCTAATATCAGGGCTCAGCTAGACATTTAACTCTCTGCCAGTCCTTTCCTTCTTTTTGCCTACTCTAAAATATCACCTGCATCAGGGAGTGGCAGAAATCTTTCTCTGTAAAACTTTAAAGCTTTCTGAACCCCAGACCTCTCTGTCTCAGAGGAGCAATGGGGATGCTCTAGCCAATGAAATCTGCACCATTGCACTTCAGCAAGGCTGTGCACATACAGTGTGATGTGAAAAAGGAAATTTCAGCCTAGCAATGACGGCCCATAAATGCTTTGGATCTTGGGAAAGATTGTTTTTGATCTTCTTCTATATGTGTAATTTTAGTATTTTTTTTCTCCCCAGTGATTTAAATTAATTTGAATCAAATCATTAGTTCAGTACCATCAGACTGGTACTGAACATAATGACTCATTCCTAAATTAATATTGTCTATCCTGAACAACTCTTGCCTAAATGACTGGAAGATTCGTGCTCCTCACAAAGTCAGCTACATTCAAATGAGTTCTCAACAGTTCATTAGATAATGGTGTAATTTATATGTCTGGGTCAGCAAGTGTTTTTCTGCTTCGATTTAAAATGGACAAAGTGCAAGTAACTAAACAGGTCTCCTGTAAATTTTTTGTATTTCTCTGAGTGGGGAAAAAGAGGGGTAAAAAAAAAAGTCGTCCTTGAATCAGGACAAAATGCGGTGTACAGTATTGCAGGTATTTCCAGTTCCAGCCTCATTTCTCCATTGTACAGAGAGGCATTATAAAATAAACCTGCTTGCCTTTCAGCAAATTCTGTCTTAAATGATGTGCTTGACACCAACACTTGAAAGGTTCAATGCTAAAGGGATCTGTTAGTATGAAGAATAAATGTACATAATTAGTCTGAGTTCAGTGGTAGGTGAAACCTCTGTACAGCGGAAGTCAGTCATTCCAGATGCTTGCTGTATGTTGGACCTCCTGCCTCCCTGCCTCTCTGTGCCAAGTGCTGTGTTTCAATCACTGGAGGAGAGACTGGCAACAGCACAGCAAGAGCCTCCTGCAAATGCTTTTCTGTGGCTGTAGAGCCCACATGCTAAATGGACTGTAAGCTATGCACAAGGCAATTTATCTTCTGAAGGACTTAAATAGCATAGCCTTCATGAAACAAATGGAGAATTGTTATTAAATTTTTTGTCAACTGAGCAGCAAAATTTGTTTGTTGTTTTTTGTGTTTGTTTTTTAAACTGATTATTGACTTTGGGTAGTGACTATTTTTATGTATTACCCAGCCTGCCAGTAAATGAGCTTCTCTCTTGTACACCTATGTTGACAGGGTATGGCATTTCAGATTTAAGTAATCTTGGCCTCCTTAGGGGAAGAATCTGTCAGTTGTTCCCTGTAATGAATGATGAGTTTATGGTATGAGGCACTGTCTGTAGTATTAGCAGCAAGGAGAGCACAGCTGTCCTAGATTGTATAGTGCTGGTTTCTGGTTATGGTAGCTGCAGTAATGAATGAATAAATGATATGAGTTGACAACTGCTCTGCTTTATAAAACACAACGCTATTTTTGCTTAATTTCTGTGTTACTGTGAACAGCAAAAACTTCCTATCTTCCTCCCACAAATAAGAGAGAAGTGGTAATAGAAAACGAAATAATTATTTCCTTCTCTCTTCCCTTTACTGGCACAAGGTGATTATCTAGCTATTGAATCCTTTAGCATGAGTCTCTTTCAAAGCAATCTTGCAGTGAATTTCTGTAACTGACCTTGCTGGCGTCAGTTACTTTTGTAACCTGAATACACGGGATGCAGCACATTTATTTCTTTGTGTTGTTGGGCTCGGAGAAAGGGAAGGAATAATGCTAAAAATGCGTGACCAAGCTGACAGAAATGACATTTGAGACTGCACTTTGGAGGGGCTCAGAATAATTCAAGTATAATGGGTGTGAATCATACCCAGCATATCAGCAGATTTGATATCTGGAAGCCAGTTTACCGAAACTCTTTATCAAGTTGTGTCTCTGTAGCTTCTGGGTTGTTGGTGATTGCTCAGTCCCCAGGGTGTCTGGGGATGGGCTTACAGGCTGCTTCTCATCTGCCTGCTCTGCTCTAACTGCTCACCATTAGTCATCCCATCTTGCTGCCATCCTTTTCAAGGATTTGAAGCATAGGAATATCTTACCATACCAAGGTAAAATCCTGGTGCTATAAGTAAGTCATTTTTATAAGAGATGGAATCTGTAAGGATCCCAAGTAGTTCAAAAATTTTCAAAGTAGGTTTTACACTTTTGGTTCTACTTTTTGCTAAAGTTCCTCTGTTTCCTCCTTGTGTCTGGTCTTGTGTTTGTTCTCTTTTGGTTTTTTTGGTTTTTTTTTTCCCCAGAAAAAAATGTATTATAGAACTCAAAATGATCAGGAAAGAATTTAAAACAACATTTTAAATTATGCAGTAAGAAGTTGCTTTGTGTTCTAGGTCTAGAAAGCGAAGAATGACTTTTTGGTTCTTTTTGTTTTTAACAGGAATTTCTAAACAATATGTGGTTGGACAAATTGTTGGGTATATCACAAAGTCAATGACTAAATTTTTAAACAGAACACTGAACAAATTAATTAGTGAAATATTTAACTTTGATTCTATAAAAGCTGTTGTTCAATCGTGTAATTTTCTCCTTTGGCAGATTTTCAAAGTTTTCAAAATATCGATTATTCTGTAATTTTAGTCCCCACAGCTGTGGCATAGAGTTAATTTCCTTACTAGAGAAGCCAATCTGCATAATCAAGATCTGAAACAATGGTATGTTTTCTGCTTTTCCTGCTGAGTGTTTGCCTAAAGTAATTCTTGTCCTATCATAAACTACTTTCAGGAACATAGAGCATAATATGTAACATAGAAGTTTCAGATAAAAAATAATGCAGTGAATAATTTAATGTCCCTGCAAACTGATTGTATGCATAAATGTATGTACTTCTAGTGCCACTGGAAGAATAGCTTCTAGCCTTTCCACTTTCTGCAGCACTGTTCTTTACACATACTCTCCTCTTCTGCTTGAAAACCCATGCACCCTTCATTTCCCACAGATGGCCCAAAGAAGACTCCCATTTTCCCAGAGGTGTGGAAAGAATTATATTTATCCAGATGCCCACATAAAGTCTCTCTTAGAATATGTCAAAACAATGACAGTTTAGAGAGCTGACAGGTGCATGCAGCAGTGAGCCTCTGAGAGGTCTCAAACGCTTCAGCTGATGAAAGCAAAGTAGTAACTGGGCAAGAAAAAGCAGGGACAACAAAAACACTTGGATAATAAATATTCCTCCGCAGGTGAGTTGCTGTGCGACATCAGTGAGGGCTGGAAAGATACAAAGTGTTTAAAAATAAGAATTTCTGCAGTGTTGTTGACTGCTGGGCAGTCTCTTGGAACATAGGTCCTGGCTTCTCATGCTTAAATCAGTGGGTTTTGGTGACTTAGACATTTTGGTGACTTAAACATTTCATGGTCATTCTGTTGCAGGGACCCAATCAGCTCCACCCAAGGAGATCACCACCAGTTCAGTGTAGATTCCTTCCCAGGGTAAAGAGAGAGGATACTGTGCAGCTACACCATTTTTCTGCCACTTTCCTTGTGATCAAAATCAAAATCTGTGCCTGTGGGAGGCCTTGAATTTAAGAATATTTTAAGTCATCTCTTATGCCTTAGAAAACAGACAACTAAGCTTCCTCTGGTCTTTGTCTGTCTAGTGTCACATACCCAATGACCAAGGATGAAGGGAATTACTCAGCTATGTCCTCAAACAACACTTTGAACAACTCTCCTGTTCTGTCTTTAAATATCAGAGAGCACTGCAAGCTGTGATAAGCCACGTGCCTGATCAGCATTTTGGTTCCTCAACAAGCTACAGCAGTCAAACCACTGTCTTAAGTACAACTTGCTCCTCTAGACCACAGCTTTGAATTCACACCACGCATGGAAAGCTGAATCTCCAAAGCAGAAGAGGACCAAAGCACTGGTACTCATAAGGAAAAGTCACTGGCTCTTTCAGTGAGAAGAAAAAAAATTACTTGAAAAATAATAGTAATCTCTGTTCATGAAATATGGGTTGGAGGAGCTTGCACACTGGTTACTGGAGCAGAAGGTGGATGGAAACTGAATGGGAGCTCACACTGCTCTTTCAGAGCCCAGTGCTGTACTCTTCCATGTGCCAACAGCTTCCACTTTGGAGAGCAGAGGTTATTTGGGTGTATGAAGTGTTGAGCTTAACATTAAATATGCATTCGTAAGCCTGGACCCTTTACAGAATAGGTCTATATTTCCTACAGCACAGCTGGGGAAACTGAGTCACAAAAAATAAGTCCTATTTAAGGACTGACAGTGAGTCTGTGATAGAATCAAGAGTAGCATTCAGTTCCTTCCTTATCATGATCTAGGGTCTATAGCGCTCTATAGGTGATGAAGAGCAGCTGAGTGAGCTGGGGTTGTTTATCCTGGAGAAAAGGAAGTTGAAGTGGGACCTTATTGATCTCTACAGCTTCCTAGAAGGAGGTTGTAGTGAGGTGAGGGTTGATCTCCCAAGTAACAAGTGACAGGATGAGAGGAAATTGCCTCAAGTTGTTTCAGAGGAGGTTTAGATTAGATATTAGGAAAAATTTCCTCACTGAAACAGTAGTCAGGCATTGGAACAAGCCTCTCAGGGAAGTAGTGGAATAGCAATCCCTGGAAGTGTTCAAAAGGCAACTCACTGTATGTGAGTGCAGCATCTGGTTTAGTGGTGAATACAGTGCTGCTGGGTTAATGGTTGGACTCAATGATCTGGGAGGTCTTTCCCAACCTTCATGATTCTTTACACTGGATTATTGCTTCTTCCCAAAATGCATCTGGTTCAGAGTCATGCTGACACCCCAGCCCTTTGTTGTTAATTGTTAAATTATTTTAACTAGGGAATAGCTACATTTTAATTTAGATTATTTTTTCACCGAGATTGAGACATGTTTATTTAATTTAAGAAACCAAGCAAAACAGCCTTCTAACTATTGCTGCCTTTTTAAGTAGGCATTAGATCTAAGGATCTCTTTTCAGGCTTTAATTGTTTGTGTTTCCCTAACTTCAACCTCACTACTGAGTGTTCTATTTGCTTTTATCAAAGTTTAGGTTTTTGCTTCATGAAGGTATGAAGCTCTGCTACTTGCCTTTCAAGTTATTTTAATTGTCCTAACTAATTGAACTCTTTTGCACACAGAAATGCCATTTAATTGGTTAATTTCTGTGAAGATTTTGGAAAAGTTTCTACGATAACTAAGATGCAGATGAAACCGTGTTAGTTAGAGATGATAAAAGTCAAAGTCTGTCTCTTCTTTCCAAGCCTAATGTGGTTGGAGGATTACTCATTAATTTCAGATTTCTGATGAATTTAAATATCGAGTGCCATGATTTTATCTGTGTCTCCTGCTGCTCTCTGCTGTCTCACTTCTTAAGCAACAGGGATCAGATAGTGCCACTATTTTCAGGGACAAAATGTGCTTCACTCAGTGAGACACCTTAGCTGGTCTTGTGAGCAAACAAGTAAACTAATGTAGCTAAAGTACTTGGGAATCTCTTCACCTTCTAGGAGAACATTCTCTATCCTGGTTACTGTATTTTTTTTCAAGGCTTTGACTCTAAATGGTCTTTCAAGGCCCTTTAATCACAACTTTGTGATTATATAGACTTCCCTGTCATTCACAGAAAACTCTAAATTTGCTTAAGTCTCAGCATCTCCTGAGAGGCCAGGAAACCTTCTGGACTCTTTTCTCCTCATGGAGAGTTGATGTTACAATACAATGCATGGAAAAGAAACCACATTCCGTTTTGTTGGAAGAGCACTGCTGTCCACACATTTTTGGTAGGAAATGCCATTTGATGAATTCAGGTCAGGATTCCTGTCTGCTGTGCCAACAACCCTCTGACACAGGCACTGAGTCACGTGATACTATCTTCACCTCATCCTCAGAAAATTATGCCTTCACCAAATGTCTGCATACCTCCTGGTCTTTGGATGTGATTTCTCAGCTTGGGTGTGCATGAGGGAAGGTTAATGATATGTACAGGCATTTTACATTAATTCTTAAGGGTGGATTTTTTTGAAACCTGTGTGTGTGTGTGAGAATGTGAGACTTTGAGGATGGAGGTGACCCCTGTTGATGTCACTGAGAAGTTTTGACATTGGAAAAGGGCATGTGGAAAGCAGGTGATCAATGGTGGGACCCATTGAGTAACCACAAAAACTGAGCTAAGTTGTGATTCTTAAGCTGATATCCATGAGTTTTAGATGCTAAACAGATTTGCTGCTGCACAGGGCTGATGTAAATGAAGAGTATCACAAAACTTTAGAGGTATCCAGTTGAAGCTTGACACTGAGCATTGCTTCTTGGCTTTTTGGAAATGAGAGGCTCCAGATGTCACCAGTGATTTTGTGCATCTAAGAATGAGAGTGCACCTGAGTCACACATCTGCCCTGTCAGCCCTGCAGCAGGGTTCTGTCTTTGAGCATAACCTCAGAAACTATGGAGGATCTTGGGCTACAGAAATGGGTATAAAAACCTGTGAATGAGCATTATATTTGATTGTGGTGCCATGTTCAATCCCTAAACCTGAGTCCCTGCCTGCAGTTTCTCAGCTCAGGAGCTTGTTCCTGTGAAACAGTGTGCCTGGGGGCCCATCAAGTCACAGAACCTCCCTCTCCAGCTCCTCCTGGCCCTGCCCACCCTGGCCATCCAGGGCACCAGGAGGAGGCAGCCTGAGAGGAAACACCAAGGTGTCCTGCTTTCACTTCCTCCTCACTCCCTCTTCCAGGTACAGCCACTGCTGGTCAGGGTATACCAGCTCCCTGAAGATGAGCATGGGATATGCCAGGGTGCTCTCCCCATCATCATCCAGATAGTTTTCAACACTAGATTCTTTCTCTTTCCTCATTAGTTCTTTAGTTGCTATTTTTGCCAAGCCCTTCTTTGTCCATGAGCCATGAGGGCTCAGGGCTTGGTTAGGAGGGATTAAGACCCCTGAAGGATGATGGTAAAGGATCTCTGCAGTTTGCCAGCATGAAGGTTTTCATCTCATTAAAATCACAGGTGTGCTTTCTGCGAGAGAATGAATTGCACAAATATAAAAAGAAAAGCAGTCTCCTCACTTTTAACTAGTCACACAGCCATCTATCTATTGGGAAGGAAAAGGAATGGGAAATTCTTTTCTCCTTTACCTGTGACAAAGGAGGCACTACTCCTGCTTTTCAGTGCTACT
Source organism: Molothrus aeneus (assembly GCF_037042795.1). Taxonomy (NCBI): domain Eukaryota; kingdom Metazoa; phylum Chordata; class Aves; order Passeriformes; family Icteridae; genus Molothrus; species Molothrus aeneus. Next base: position 49,232,230 of record NC_089646.1, on the reverse strand, counting down.
GTAGGGTTTTTTCCTTATTCACAACATTCCCCCTACCTCATTCCACACATCCCAGGGAGCGTCAGACCACCGCTATAGCACTGCAGCTTCGAGTGATGCTGCTTCCTTCATCCTCCGCTGCCTGCCTGGCTGTGAAGGCATCCTAACAACTCCCACAGCCTCTGAGTGCAGCAGGACGGGCAGAGCTACTGGCAGGGCTCGCTTTCAGCTCTCGGTGCTGAAGCGGTTGACAGATGTTCGGAGGATTTCTTGTCTCTGGACCAGCACTTCATCTGTTCCAAGTTATTCAAAACAAACAGTGGGTTGGCAGGAGTGAAATATGTTCAGAACCAGGATGTCAAAACAGAAATATATTTTTAAAAGACAAGTGTCAAAAAAAAAAAAAAAAGGGAAGGTATTCATGCAGTTTATAGGAAGATGTACTGAAATAGTTGAGATTTTCTTCTTTTAACCCCTTGGGCTCCCATCTAACATGCTATTCCACTATGTCTATGGTGGTTTTCTTGCTTAAATGTTGACAAGGGCATTTTGGGTCCTGGGTCCCTGGTTTGCTGATAGATGGATTTGCCACATTTACAAGGTGTTTGGACTACCAGCTAGGAACATAATTTGGGACTATCCTGTCAAGCGTACTGTTGTTAAATTGAAGTGAGATCCTGCAAATGTGTTGAGTGGTACTGTTGAACAGAGTGGTGGAGGAGACATTTAGTGAGAAAGAAAATTATTCCAAAAAAATAGAGAGGAACAGGGCAGAGATAGAGAGGAGAGCATGGCAGAAGATGGCTCAAATTTAGAGAAGAGATGCATCTCTGTTTATTTCAATTCACAGTCAATATAGAAAGAAGAGTTTCAGGGTCCTGTAGCAGATACAGCTTACCTGCAGTCTCCTTTGGTTGCAGGTGCATAGTGAGGCATGGGTGGTAGCTGGCAGCAAAATGAATCAGCACCAGAGCCCTCTGAAAAGGGCTGTGCTGCTTTGGGTGAGTTACTGCTAACAGAGTGTTAGTAACTCCAATCGCAGATAGAAAAACCAGTTCTAATAAAATTTGAGAGAAAGGATAGGAAGCAAGTATTTAAATTGGCAATGGAAATGAAGACAAAACTAAAATTACTTCAATTATGCTTTTTTCTTATTTAGGGTGGTGATTACCTCAGCACAATAGAGGAACAAAAAAATATAAAAAAACCAGCAGTCCAAGAATGTTGAGAGTTTTCATGTCCTATCAAAATGCTTTTTGGTCAGCAAAAGATCTGTCACTATTACAATAAGGATGTCATAGGATAAGAGTATCATCCCATTATTGCTCTGCAGTAATAAATCAGAAAAATGCTGCTCTGCTGTCTTTCCTCAGTTGCAGAAATAATTCTTCCTTCAGCTGTTGATGCTGTTCACGTGGGTATCACCCACATAATTTTCTGTTCTTCTTGTAACCCTTGTCATCAGGACAGAGTCACGCAGTAACGTTACCCAATCTAATGATAATCTTTGACCTGAAAATTAATCTGCTGCTATGCTTTATTTTTGATGACAGTGGATGCTTGGTGTCTTATTGCTGCTCAGTGTCGTGACAATGTGCTTGGTAGGAACACTTTGGGATTTTCAGAAGCTTTCTGTTCTCATGGCAAATTGTACTGATGCTCTGGCATTCTCCATTTTTGTTGAGTTTTCATGTGAAACTGAAAGCTCCAAATGTACATGTATGGTGAATTTATGAATTCTAGTTTTGAGCTTGCAGAACTTTTATTACCTTTATAACAGTCTGGACTGTGACTTAGTGCCCATTCCTTTTCCTTCCCAATAGATAGATGGCTGTGTGACTAGTTAAAAGTGAGGAGACTGCTTTTCTTTTTATATTTGTGCAATTCTGCTTGCTTCAGCCCAGCTGAACCTGACTGATATTAATGCCAATGAAGAATTGAGCAAAATCTGCCTGCTTTCAGTAGATGTTTCACATATTTCTTCTACATCCTTTTTTTTTTTTTATGCTAATGTAAGCAGATTTGGTGAGTTCTTATTCATGAAGACAGCACATAGCCAGGGAAGGTACTGCATTTTTGTCTGAAATGAAAATGATGATATTGACCCATGTTAGATTCATAATAAATGTCAGTTTGGATCTGCTTCTGTGCATTTGTGGGTGGACGATACTTAAACATTCATATTTAGAGCATTAAAACACTTTGCAAACTATTATAGCCAAGGGCAATGTGACACCTACCTGCCTTGTGCAAGAATCATCGAGTGGGTGTGGAGAGGAAAGGACAGGAAAAGATAAAAAAGCCAGCCCGGGAGATCTGTATTTCACATAATTTAATCCAAACAATGATATGCCTTTATTCTCTCTAACCCCTGGGCTTAAGGTGTAATTGCTTTCTGTCATTGGAGGCATTTTGCCTTGGTGTGTTGTAAATCTCAGGGAGAGATGATCTGTGACTGGCTATGCTGCCTGTCTGCTGGTGATGCTGGAAGCATCCTGCTGCCTCCAGCTGCTCTTGCTTGTGTTGGTGGACAGTTTTTGAGGCAGACACAGCAGGCTGAAGCCTAGATCTGACTCCAAGTAAGAAATATGAACCCATAATGCTGGACACAGACTTTTGACATGGGAAGTTAGAGGACAGGTTTACTGTGCAAGGACACTGAGGAGAGCCCAGATACAAAACCCCTGCTCTGCCATAGGCTAGAAAATGGGGGTGTTTATAATTTCTGTCTTGATGGCTGGTAGAAAAGAGCTGAAATGTCACAGCCTACACTTAAAAAGCATTCTGATTTGGGCCTTTTTTTGTTCCCTTTTCATTCATCTTTGTTTTAGGAAGAATTTATTTTAAATTGATTTTGTTATTAGTGGATCTGCTCAGCAGCAGTGTACCTGTTACATATATTGAGAACCTGACTCCTGACTTTAGCTGGTGCAAGTGACAGTGTTTTAAATTAAGCTGTCCTCGCTGCAACTATCTTTCTTTTCTTTATCTCCCCACCCAGACATAAATAACTGGGCAGCAGAAGGCAGGTAGTGCTATAAATTGTCAGGCTACACAATTGCCTCATGTTTTGCATTCTGTTCTATTCCCCCATTATCATCCATTTTGAACTAAAAGTTCATCCATTTGTGGTTCTGCCATGAGAAGATGTCAAATAAATTGATACTGTAGTATTTAAAAAGTATTAAAGAGTACAAATATATATCAATACATTGATAATGCTCAGCAACTACAACTGTAGTGCTTCATTACTGACATTTAAAGACCAAGGGAAGTAAGGTCTAATACAGGGAAGAGTGATTATCTCTCACAGTGTCTAATTTAAAAGTTGAGCTGGTTTTGCTCGACAGTAGGCCCATGATCTATTAGTTCTCTGTTTCCCTTATACAGTAAGTGTTCCTCTAATAGTTTGCTATTTGCTTCTAACACATCAGTGTGTTGTCCATCCCAGGTCTTCGTGGTGGTTCTGCTAAGCAGTCACTGTCAGGAATCATAATGGGACATGGCCTCTTGCTTTCCTGAATGCTCAGGAAGAAACTCAAGGCACAGTGTCGGCCGGGCAGTCGAGGCAGCTGATGGGCAGCGTTCTAGGGGAGCCTGGCTACCTCTCTGGGTGTTTTCATCCTGGCATTCCAGGCTGCCTCACTCTATTCCACTCCCCTCTGGCTGGTGCTTTGCTGTATTTCTAGCGGCACCATAACACGTGTAAGCTGGTTTGCATTGCAGTTACTTTCTTAAACATGGCTCAACTGTTGTGCATTGTACAAGGATCATGTCTGAGTTGTAGAAACGTGCTTACCTAGTACCTAGAGCTTGTTGCCTCCACTGGGGCTGTGTGGGGATTGTGACTTCTCAGGGGCACTACCCCCACACTGCTCCAGCCTGTCGCATGCATGCAAAAAAGACTACTCCAGTTCTTCACGGCAGCCTTAAGCTTTTGTCTTTATTTATTAAAACATGCAAGGGTGTGCCTCAGTTCAGCTCAGAGAATTCTCGAAAGAAAGAGGCAGAGCAATACATACTCCTGTCCAGACTATGATGGGCATATCTCATTCTTGTCTCAGTAAGTGTAAGAACACAAAAAGTGGGTCAGGACATGCTGTTGACATTAAAGTGTCCCTTTCCCTGACTCATCAACTATACCAGTGCCTGAGTTTGTAGGGGAAGGACACTTGGTGGGAGCAGGTAGGTGGCAATTGCTTTTTGGTTTTTGTGTTTAGTTTCCTTTTTTTTTTTTACCTTTTTAATCCCTAGCACTTTCTAAAATATCTAGTTATGCAGTAGGAAATAAAACCTTATCTGTGTTGCCAGTTTCCTCATTGATTTGTCTGAATGCTTCCCATTCTGTATAACCTTCAGATGTTATGGAGAACCCCACAGGCTGTAACCTGCTATCAGTTTTAGAGCTGAACTCCCGTTGCCACTGAAATTTAGATGGGGGCCGGGGTTGCATAAAAAGCAATGACACAATATGGTCCATGATTTTGTTTTAACAAACCAGGCTGACTTGCCAGATGGGTTTCTACTGTTGAGAGCAGACAATGCAACACTTGTGTCTGATCTTTGGAACTCTGGGGATAGAGACCAAAAGTGCAACCTCCCTTCCCTTTTCACTCTTCTGAAAATCTTTAGAACTGTTTTTGACAGCCAGTATTAAAAATAATTTAAAAAAAGACATTTACATACTTGAACCAATATTCTGGGATATTCTTTTGTGCGGTGCCAATCTCAAAATATTATTCAGTGCTGTTGAGAAAGCTCAGAGGGTCTAGAATCTAGTAACATCTGAGAGACAGCATGGTCGGTAAACTACTCCTCATGTTTCTCCTTTTTCTTGTGATTTCAGGGGATAAATCTTCAGGCAGGATTTTCATAGAGATAGTCACTAAGAAAACCAGCTTCAGCAGGAGGATGACAATAAACTTTATTATATTTATGCTGTCAGCTTTCAGGAGAATAGAGGACTATTTGAATAGATGATCTGATTCCATGTAAGGAATCACTGGCCATGAGAAATGAATACCAGAGTGACATCAGTGATGTATTCCAGGCTGGAGACTAATCAGGAGAATAATATGTGTTTGTCCAGTTAGGTGTTAGTCTTGCAAGTTAAGCTGATTAGTGACAGATATAGATAGGGATAGGGCAGTGATTTGTTATCCACTATAACAAATAAGTCTAAAAAGAAACATATGACAGAATAAACACCATGAATTGGGGAAACTGTTTTTTTTTTTTTTTCAGAGAGATAAGGATGTCTTATTTCATCCAAAACTGGAGGCAGTCACGCTAATGAGTGGGAGATGATTGTGATACATCAGAAACAGGGATTTGAGTTAATACTAATCTTTGCTCTGGTTTTTGCTTGCAAATAGGAAGCTTTCTAACAGGGGAACTTGTGGTAGAATATGAGTTGGCCTTGGTAAGTGATGCTAAGGAAGGAATTGGCAACAGAATGGGATGAGCCTCACATAATTTGCGGGTGGAAAAGGGAGCTTGAGTGAGTGAAGTATAATTATGCTTTCCTAGCTGGTAATGCTGCCTTGAAGTTGCTCTCCTCCCTATATTGTGAAGACATTTTCAGTGCAGCTGGAAATGTGTTGCTAATCAACACCCAAAAGTGAACACTACAAATATAAAACCATTGGCATTTGTTAAGAGAAAATATAAAGACTTTTCATCTGGAGGATATTTGTGCTTGCTAATAGCTTCTGACAGTAATAAACTTGTGGGCATTCTCATTTCACAAATGAGAGGTAAAATTCTGACAGATTCCTTAAAACATGAACTCAGGATCTTTTTAAGGTTCTTGTCAGTGAAAAAGTCTAGCCAGTCTGACTTGCCATCCAAACATGGACTTGTTAATTTAATTGCAGATCTTCCTTTTCTTCTGCTTAGAATTGAGGATTAAAAAAAAAAAAACCAAAAAAACCCCAAAAAAAACCAAACAAAACAAAAAAAAAAAAGGGACTATTTCAGGAAAATACATCTTATAAAGACAGGAATTGCTGTAATCATGCATCTAGTCAACCATCTTTAATAAGCTCCTGATGCCCTACTTCATTGCCAGCCAGAAATTCAAGGTGGGTGTTGGAAAATAAAATGGTCTTTCAGAGCTGCACCCCGAAGTCAGAGATGGATACCATTTCACCTGCATGTTCTGCCAAATGATCCATGATGTGCAGGGGCACCACCTCTGCAGTGGAACCTTGTTTTCTGCTATCTTGCTAGACTTCAGTGTCACCTTGCCCCTCATGATTTACAGAAACTTATTTTGTGTTACCAAAACTGGAGGCTATTGCAGTATGACATCTGAAGAGCAATTGGAGATATATGTATTCCTTTTTTTAGTGTTGTTTTCCAGACCATGTTCTTATAGGGTGAGACAAAAAAGTCTCAACATTCCCCCAAATCATCTTTGAAACCAGTCAAACATGTTTTTCTGTGAGATGGAGAATTAACTAGGGTTGAACTACGCTTGGCTTGAAGTATTTTTTATCTCAGTCAGAATAGCTTTTTTTGCATGTTCCCTTGTGTCAAGAATATGTGTAAGTAAAAGCAAAAATAACCACAGATAAGTGTACTCAGACAATGATGGCACAATCTTGTTTCCTACCAGGCATGTTTCAGATATACCTTTTCTAGTTAATCTCTAATCATTAGTGTCCCATCCTTTGACATTCTGGCTTTGCTAGCAGCTTGCATAGGTCAAGTGTTGAGGCCAGCATCTTGCACTGATCTTGTTCTCCCTGCTCCCTCTGCTCATCTCTGCTTTCTCTTCTCAGATGGTGCAGTTAACACACCTCTTCCTCCTCCTGGTAGGGCTGCAGAAGTCACTAAATCCGGGTCCAATCTGGGATAGCATCACAGTGCCTGTAGGGAGTTAAACCAAGTGGTCTTTCCTAAAACCTCTGCCACAGCAGCCAGCCTGCCTGTTTGCTGGGCGAGCTGCTTTGTGAATGGGCTGGTGCAGAGCAGGCAGGTTGGATGTGGGCAGGGTGTGTATATGCACAGGAACATCCACTTATGCACCTGCAAGGGGACTTGTGTGTCCTGATCTCTGCTCATTAGGAATTTTTAATTCTGCTTCTTGCTTCAGCAAGGCTCTTGCATCATCCAGGGGCATTTTTGGGTACCTGCTTAATGCCAAGCTGCCATCTGATTTTTTTTTTTAAACTAATTTTTAATCTTTTCTGTTTGGGGGAAAAGCAAGCTGTGTTTGAGCACTACTTCACATTTCTAAAAATAAAAGTTGGCTTTCTAAGTGCACAGCATACTCCCTCTCTCTCTGCCTCTCCATCTCCCCCCACTTCCCTTTCTGGGCTTCTTTCTGCAGGAGAGACTGGGAGGGGGTCATTCTTGGCAAGCACTGAAGATGGATTCTAAGTGGTGCACAAGCGCACACATAGCAATTTGGCACACAGCAGGGACTGGGGGCGGGAGGCATTTTGGATTTGTCAGCTCATCGGCACAGCTAGGTTCTTGTCAAACAGCAGAAGTTGCACAAGTCCCTGGTGGCTGAGATGCAATTGGTGAAGCTGTGCTGGTCTGGAAAAGCAAAGATGTGAGGTCACAGGATCATTTTCTCCCTCATGCTGCAGTACAGTTGACAAATTAGCTCATAATCCAGCATTACCTCCTCAACTCCTATTCCCTTTCCTGTCTTGTGTGCCCCAAATTTTATGTCAGTTTTGATATCTATTCTTTGCCTCTGAATCTTCATTTCCCTGTCTTTATGTATCAGCAATTCTGTTAATTTGGATCCTATGAATGGCTAGGAAATTTTAGAGACATTATTGTGGTCAGCACAAGTTTGTGCCCAGGAAAGATTTTGCCAAGCCCAGGGATTTCTAAAAGGTGATGCACGTACTTAGGGAGTTGCACAAGCTGCTGCAAAGCAGTACCCAGTAGAGGGCTGAATCAGGGGTTGTTTTTGCCAATATTGCTGCTGCCACTGATGTGCTATTGATGGCCTGTCAAGAAGTATATAAAAATTGAAAGTGTATTATGTTCCTGGTCTAGGAGCTGAATATAGTCTGCATAGCATGACACAGATTTCCTTTGATGAGATGCCTCACACTTTCCTAAACTCATTTTCTGAGTTAAATTATTTTTTTCACTGTATTTTTGCATGACTCAGAGATGCCTTTTCTATTTGTGCTTGCAAGCAAAAAGTATTGGAGCTTTTTACGTCTGTGCTGTTTGGGAGACGTGATTTCATCTGCAGGTAAATACAGTGTAGCTTTGGGTATGATTGACTTCCTTGCATGACTCTGTCAGTTGCTTCAATTCATGGTATCAGAATTTCTTTAAGGTATCTCAGTGACAGGTCCATGTAACTGTGTGGATTCAGCTCCTGTCTTGACCTCTACTGCTGTAGATGTTGAGTCCTAATGGAGGGAGTAGGAGGATGCTGACAGATCCCTGCTTTTGTGTGTTCACAGTCCTACCCCTGGTGCAGCACTGCACTCTGACATGGTGAGGGACTGCTTCTCTGTGAGTAGATGCAGCAAAGTCCTCAGAAGTTGTTTTGGAAAAAAATTAGGCCAATCTGTCATATAAAGCTTGGTCTGGAATTAATATTGGAGTAACCTGATGATCAATCCACCCTTCCCCAGTGTGGTAGAGACTGCATAATTACAGACTTTAGTAGGAATGGAGCTAGGATGTTCTGGAAATCTCACTTCAGGAGCAATGCAGAGGAGCTGCTGCTCCTCCTTATCTCCCACAACACAGCCCTGCACATCAGACAGACTGTTCTGCAAACTGAATGTGTATTGCTATTCTTGAGATGAACTGATATACTTAAAAAACTGAAACAGAATGAAAATTTAATGATTATTAGTAACCAAAGATAAGAGTAGATCCAGATTCTTGTGCATCAAAACATTCAAATTTTTGTTTGGATAATGAAAGGGTGGTTGACAGAGTTCAAAAATAAGGCTTTAGTCTAGAGATCAAGGCATTCTGCCAAGTTAAAGTCCTGTTGCAGAAATATGTGAATATTCCCTTGTATATACAGACTAGCTGGAAACTTGGATATTGCTTTTATCTTATAAGAATTTATTCTACCTAATCAACTAAAATAGCAACATTTTTAAGTTGCAGACATCTCCCTCAGAGTTTTGTAGCTTTAGCTGGGTGGGTAGTTTCTTGTAGATGGGGAAAGGGACAATTTATTTCTTTCATATAGTCTGTCACAGCTCTAACCACCAGGTGTTTTGGGAAAAAAAAAAAGGTATGACTTTGATTGGCCTAATCTTCAATATAACCTACAGATTAAGCTCATCAGTTTTGCTGTGACAAAGTAAAAATGAGTTAATTCAGTAGCAGATATTTGGAACAGTTGTATTGAAAACTAAAGGCATCTCCACAACAAAGCAGAATCCAAGTGTTTCTTTTGAGCATCCAACTCTTGTGGATCTGATTGTATCTATTTTTGTCCTCTAATATCCTTGGGAGTACATTTAAAAACACGGGGGTTAGAGGGGTTGGACTAAAAAAATGCTTTTCTTTTCATTATTGTAATTTTGAGTCTTCTGATAATGCATAGCAAGCTAGGTCAACAACATCATGGGAGACCATACACTCCCTAGCAGTTCTACAGCACCATATAAAACAAAATCAACATATACATGAGAAAACTCGATAGTAGGGTAAAATCTCTTGTGGGAATTGCATGCAGGCATATCAAACTCCAACACTAGCCTCCTGCCAGCACCTGAACAGCTTGTTTTGTGTTCTAAGGGCTTGCACAATATTGAGTGATGACACCAGCTGTGCTCAGGTTCTTGAATTACAGCTCCAAGGATGGTGGCCATCAGGGGACACGCTGGGCCTGCAGGAATGATTGGCTTGCTGCTAGACTGAAAAGCAGAGGGTTGGGAGCTGAGGCTGAGAAATAAGTAGTTTACTGAGTCTCTCTGGTTCTTACTATAACTCTCTTGGAGAATACGGCTTTGCATGTCAAGTTTTTGTTCTGATATGCTTACCTTCTAGTGGTATGTGCTGGCAAGTTGTCCCATATGCAGTAGAGGCTTGAAGGAGGCAGTCACATCCCAGTGCTCTCAGAGGTGAGATAGTCTCCTACCTGCACTCGAGCTTTGCAGCTAGATTTGGCTTTCATTTAGCTTGAATTATCTGTCATGAGAATTCTGGCTGAGGACCCACATTTCCTGAAATGGATATACAACACATGCCTCAGCCACAAAGATTCCTCGCTAAACCCATGTCTGGTGCCTTCCTCTTTTAAGGAAAGCTGTAATTTTCTTCCATGGCAAGCTTAATGCCTTTGACAGAAACTGAACAAAGCAAAAACCAATTTAAGTAATTTGTTTATATAGGTGGCTGCTCATAGTCACTTAACAGCTTGTGTCAGATAAAGACAAAGCAGACTTCCCATGTTCCAGTTTGGCATGCATTATAAGGACTGGAAGATGTGGATCTGAATCCACATTCCTTAAGAGAAATGTTCCTTTCTGTAGCAGGCTGTATTATGTAGCTTTCATCACCTGACATCTTTTCTGTGAAAGGCTGTAATATAACAAGAAAAATTTCCAAATCTAGCAATAATGCTATTTGAAAGATGCAAATGTAAATTTTATTTTATTTTTTTTTAAGATTTAGTTTAAAAATGGATTTTCTTCTTAAATTGAAATATGTTTAAACTGAATGACTTGAATGATTAGTCAGGGAATGAATAGACATTATTTGGCTATTGCAATTTGGCGAGCCCGTCTTGATTTGGTCAGCTAGCAGGGAACAATAGAGCTAGTAGGGAAGGAGGAACCTGCCCAGTTCTTGGCCAGGTTTATATATTACTATCACAAGAGAGACTTGGCCGTGGAAATTAATCAAGTTTCTTTTCTCCAGGGACCAAAGAGGTTACTCAGAGGATGCAGGAAAAATGTAGGGATTCAGCTGTGTCACATTTTCTCTCTAATTGAGCTGTCTAGGGAGCCTCCCACGTTTTGCAGAAGTGGAAACATCCAGTTTCATTTTATCTTTCTCAGACTGCAGCAGCTCTTCTTTGGAAGCCAAGGTCACACTGAATTTACTTTTGGTGTTTGTCCCTTTAATTCTCCTACAGTTTTGCAAATGCTTCTAGTGTATTTTTAAATTTTAGCTTATAATCACTTTTTTTTTTTTTTTTAATGGCACCATCTGGTCCCTGATATAGTTTAAAATAACAATCTAGCCAGGACACAACCAGCAGAAGGGCTTTACACCTTTCACAACCCAGTATGAGAGCTTCCCCACCTATATTTCTCCACAGACACCGTCACCATCAGATCCTGTTCCCTCCAGACAGGTCTTGCAGAAAGCAAGGCCTCACAGCTCTTGCTTTCCATCCATTTAATCTTGAACATAGTCATTTTATGGACAGAAAATGGATGCACTAGAGAAGCTTACAGCTAGGAATGTGGGAGGTCTGCTGTAAACAGCTCAGTCAGAGAAATTCTGGTTGGAGCTCACGTCGGCATTTAAGCTGCCCTCTGGTGCTTACCACTTCTGCAGTGCTTGTCTTCATCTTGTCCCCTGGTGCCTGGAGACATCTGCAATATCCAGGGAGAAGAGGGAATCAAGCATTGCAAAAATCATCTCAAAAAAAAAAAAATGGCCCCATTCTGTGGATGTTTTATTTTAAGCAGGACATTAACATGCTATGTTATCATTGCAGGTTATGCTGGGCAGGAAGGGTTTTTTTTTTATTTTGATTTTTATGAGTCACTTACAGCATAGTTTATTTTATCTTCATGCTGTGTGCAACAGCACTGTCTGTCATGGTGCTTTCCCAGTAGCCACAAATCAAAGCATGGCACTGAGCAGAGAGATCGTGTGACTGTCACCCTCAGCACAGCTGAGCCTCAGCCTGGTGTTTCTCCTCTGGCTGTTGGAGGACCTGAGGTTATCAGTGCCAAGGTAGCAGAGACAATAAATACAAATGTACCTGTTCCTACTGAAAGGACATAAACCACTGCTGGAGACAAAAGCAGGCTAATGTAATGAACAGGATAGGACTGTAAACAATTCTGAGACTTCAGTGTAGGTTATCTGTCTGGTGGGATATTCACTGCTCTTTTTGGTTTGTTCTCCTATTAACTAAAGGCAAAGGGGGACAATTATTTCCCTGCGAGTTTCTCTGAGCCTGAATCATGCTCCTGTCCCCACTGCAGTCCCTGGTGCTGGCAGCACGGGTAGTTAATATTAGCCCCACAGCTGATGGTCCCGCTTGGTGCCCTCCCTGCAACAGGTGCGGGCCGGCCGCTGTGCTGGAATCCCGCCCGGCCCGATGCCGGCGCTGGCACCAGCCTTCCCATTATATCAGCAAGGGCCATGTCCCGTCGCCACGATGCCCCGGCACCCCAGGCTGGCCCCAGCTGTCTGCGGGACGTGGAGCCGGGCGGCGAGCGCCCAGGGAAGGGAGGCTGCTGCGGGGACAAGCGCGCCGGGATTCCTCTGGAGCAGCAAGACGGGAGGCTCCTGGATGGCACTTCCAGCTGTGGCTGCGGGGTAAGGAGAAGGTTTCTGCAGAGCCCCAGGCCAGTGGTTTTGTGGCGTTGCTCTTAGAGGAGGGAAGCACAAACAAATAAGTACTAAAAATCAAGTATCAGCACTCTGAAATGAGCAAATACGGGTTGTGTTTGCTCATCGTGTTGGCCGTAGTTTCTTTATAGCACAGTACTTTGGGCTTGCATTAATTTTAATTGGCACTCTCTAATTTTAGAATGCGCCTGTGAAAAGTTACTTTCAATTCCAGTGGTGATTAAATGGTGATGACGTGTTTTAATAATAAACATGGGACAGATACTGAAAAAGAAATCAAATGTGCTGGCTGCACTTCTGGGGAGGGGAAGAAGTGCTATTGCTGTCCTCTAAAATTATCTGATCTGTCTGCTCTGGTGTGATATCTTAAGGCCTCCCATCTCTTTTTTTTAATAATTTTTCTCTTTTTTCCTCTCTTTTTTATAATTTTTCTTTTTTTTTTCTCTTTTTTTATAATTTTTCCTTTTTTTCTTTCTTACCACCCTTTTATTTTCCTTTTGTTTCCTTAAACCATAATAGCATCTTTTGGTAAGAACAACAAAATATCTAGGTGGTATTTACATAGCCTAAATGTTAGAAAGAGGAAGGGGGAGCTGAAAGGCTTGTAAGGTTTTACAGGATCACTTCTAGTGTCCTGTTCCCTTAATGTGACCCCTCTCTGTTGGCTGTGTGGAAAGGCAGGGCTGTCAGGCACATCAGAGGGGGATCTGTGTGCCACAGTGTGACTTTTGTGTGCTGCTGCTCTGCCTACATGCATGCTTGAGGATGGAGCCAGGCAGGCTTGCTCAGGGACTCAAGCAGGCTCTGGCTGCAATGTGGCAGTCTGCTGTGTGCTGGAAAACAGATACCATTGCGGCTGCTGCTTCTAAATTAAGGAAAAAAGCAAAAATAAGAAGGGCACATCTCTACATTCAGCAATTTCTGCTCTGAATTGGTCACAACCCAGGGCAGTAGGTCATCCTGAAGTAATGCTCCTGGAGAGTTAGATTGATGCAAGGGACTGAAATAGGTGGGAATCTCTCCCTTAACTATGGTAGGTTTTGGGTCAGCACAGTCCTCACTATTTCTATCTATCTGTAGCTGTGCAACAACTTTTTTGGGAGCTGTGGAATAAACAAGCGCTATCTGGGCCAAATAAGTACAATAGGGAACTGATGAGAAAGGTCCAACATCATAAGTGTCAGGTGTCTTTATGTATAGTCTAGGTTTAAGTTCCTTCCAGGAGAGGTTTTTGATTGAAGCCATTAAAATTTAGGCATTGTTTTGACAGTAAAGAGAGAAAATACCTTTTCTCAGTGCTGCCTGTGGGGTTGTGCCTCAAAGAGGAGGCTCTCTGCTGTGGGAACCATAATGTCTTAGGGGGACTGTGCAATCCTTCCTGGGCCAGTGCCTCTGGCTGAGGACACTTCTACTGTAACACTACTACTGTCCTGCAGCTCCTGGCCTCTGCACAGGCAGCACTGCTGGGGTTTGACGTGGCTGTTTGGCAGTGAGGACACTATGTAAACTATGACAACCCCGCACATCTCGCAGTGACTTGACTCATGCTTCCAGAGAAACCTTTCTGCAGCTCCCTCTCTATTTCCCACTGCCCACCCACACTGGCTTCTATTCCTCCTGTTTTGATAGGTGAAGCAGAATTTGCTGCACCTCAAGCTGGTGCTTCAGCCATGCCTGAGCAGGAGCTCCCACAGGGATGGGCCAGTGCCGAGGGTTGGTGTTGTGCTGAAGGGACGTGTGCCACGGCACAGGGGAGATACATGACTATCTCCCTTTGAAAGGCGTTGATTTGTGACTTTGAAAGTGCCTCTATAAGCAGCTCACAGAGAAGCCATTTGCAAATTTGATGCCAGTTTTTAAGTGCACGATGAAAGTGGATTTTGCTGCCACTAAAATCGGGAGCTCTGAGTCCCTCAGAAGAGGTGCAGCAGTCTGCGTCACTGGAGAGCCAGATCTGTCGCCCTGCTAAAGATCTTGTATCCAGGTAGGAAAACATAAATGGACATGTGGATCTCCAGCAGTGCTGGGTACAGAACAGCACTTGACTAAAAGTGTTGTTTGTTTTTTAACCGTTATGATAAAACGATCAGAGTTACAAAAGTTTGAGATGAATAAAATTATTATCCCACTTTGTACACTTTGGTGATCTTGGAGAGAAGTTAGAGGGCATATCCAAGTAAATTTTACAATTAATCTTTTATAACCAAGGAGGTCATGCAGTCATTACTGTATCTAGAAATTGTTTATATATTTTTTATTAAAATTATGCATCATTTTCAAAGGAAACTGACATTATGGGTTTATGGGCTCCTGTATTACATTATGTAGTGCATCATTATCATAACTTACCCTCCCATCATTCTACTAATTTCTTGGAAATTTAGCTTGTAATTTCACTACAACATATTACAAGAAAACCCAGTTATATTTATAAGCATTGTGGGAATCCTCTCTTTTCTACTGTAGACACATTACCTGGTCAGGTTTATTTTAATTTTCTGTTAAGGAAATACAAGAATATACTCTAATGACAGACAAGTCTAGGTAGCGAGAAAAACCATCCCTTTTACTTATTTAACTACCACAAACATCTGCCTTTTCCTATGCCCTAGGAGTGTATACACATATATGCATTTGAGAATATAATTTCTATAATATAAAGAACCTGTGCTAAATACTCCAAAAATTGACCTTTTTAGGGTCCTTACAGCACTGTTGGTGAAGCTGATGATAGCTGAGCATGCAAGCAAGGTATCCCTTGGTAATAGACTGACAATGTTGCTCTTCTGTGAATTTATAAAGGAACGCTCTCTTCTACTTCTAGCATAGAAAATGTGATCATGGCCTGTTCCCTCCTCAGTGAGGTCTAGAGACAAAGAGCAAGGGAGAAAGGATGTTTGGCAGAGCAATTGGGAAGAGAAGAATGGGACAATTTCTACTAGATGATCTCTCTCCAGAGCAAAGGCAATAAGCAGGCAGGTTTGCCTACAGCTAGAATTATGTATCATTGAGAAAATCCTACCTCCTAAAAATCAAAAGAGAGAAGGAAAATTACTGGAAATAGAGAAATGAATGCATGAACAATCTTACTGGAGGCTGCAGGGGTACATCAGTGGAACTACATGACCCATCTCTTGGGAAGGTGTGAGGAGGACATACCCCTGTAGAACTGAGTCTGTTGCTGTCCTGTTCTTGCCTGACTTATTATTGACAAACTCCACTAAAAAACCAGGGTAATGTAAACATGTTCTCACTAATTGTGATTACATTTAGATAGCTTTGTCTTGAATCTAGATCTATCTCAGATCTATCTAATTATGGTTTTCCCCTGGTACTTTCCTGGCAAATTCAGCCACTTCTCCCTTGCTGCTCTGGTGGGAACTGCATCCTTATTTACTCCTTCATCTCGTCCCTGCAACAATTAAGAAAGGTTGGGTGAAAATTTGTGTATCCTTAGGCTAAAGGCATCCATATGAGAGCATGCAGGAGAGAGCAGGCAGGCACCACAATTATTCACAGGGAAGGAAACCTCCATCCATTTCTCCTTCAAAGAAGAAGGAGGTGAATTGTTCATGAAGCATGCAGGCAGGTTGGCTTCTCCTATATTAGGAGGAGGTTACAGGAAAGGCTCATAAAGAAGGTGCCCACTCAATCCTTATCAACATGCTGGCTGCTCCAGGCAGGTCAAGTGTTAATGGAAGAATGACGAAATGGAAAAACAGCAGCAGCCCAGGCCCCTGGCCCCTGAAATGGTGGATCCCTGTGCAGTGCAAAGGCCCAGAGCAGGAGCAGGGCAGGTGACTACCAGTGATGGATGATGTTGAGACCTCAGAGGGAAATGATATAGTAAATGGTTGGTCTGACACAGTAGGAAATGTTTGCATAGTGAAGTGACGGGTAATAAATAAGATTATGTTGCTATAGGACCTACAGGCAATGCTGGAGCAAAAATAATTTCTGATTTTCTTTCTCTAAGGAAAAAAAGGTACAGAGGCAAGGACTCTTATTTGTAATAGCCAGGCAAGAATAAAATCATGTTTGCTGCATACAGTCAGTGTAATCTAAGGCTGATGCAGATCCAAGCCAAGAATTGCTGTAAGTTCTCAGTTGTCATAGTTAAGGTTACAAAACAACTCCCTCACAGCTTGTCTAATGTCACTGTCTGGAGCTGAGGCCCCACTACTGTACCCATGGTTAAAGCATCGTCCTTTCTTGCACTTGTTATCAGGGCTGCCACTAGGACTGGAACAATGAGACAGTTTGCCCTAGGCATTGACTCATCATATGTGATACATGATAATACATAGAGGGATACAGACTCAACTTCTCCCCTGAAATTTCCAGGTGTTATGGTTTATTATTTACAATAGCTTTTTCTCTGGGAAGGTTGTTGTTTGGGTTTTGTTTGTTTGGTTGGCAGGTTTTTTGGTACAAATTTTCCTCTCTTGTTTGTTTTTATTTGAATAACAAAAACAGACCTCTATTATTGCTGCTGCAGTGGTCCATCAAGTAAGTTCTCCGTGCTAGTTTTTTTCTAGGTAGATAAATACTACCTGGGTGCAGCATTTCCAGTTAATAAATACTTTGATTATGAAATCTATTCATTGTTTAACTGTCTTAACATTCAAAAAACATCTCTTGGGTTTAAAAAAAAAAAAACAGGAATGGAGGGACTACACTGTGAGTATTCTTAACATTTTGAGCTAGCTTCAACACTCTTGCCCTCAACTCTCTGAAACCAGTGAAACAAAGGTCCCTCTCTTTTATTTTTCCTTATAAACACCTAAGGACTGCAATTTTATGTTGAACTTTTGTTTTCTTTTAGCATGTGTCTGAGGGTTAGTGAGGAGCAAGGGAATGAGAGTAATGAAATTACCTGCCTAGCTGCAATGTTTAAGGTCTCGTATGATACATTTCAGAATACTTTGTGGGGAATTTTTGGTGGCTTTCGCCCCCTCAAGAATCTTCATGCAATGTCAGTTATCCTGCTATCTCTGTTTAAAGGACAACCTTCCTGCTGGAAAAAATAAACTCACTAAAAATTCCATTTTATGCCGTTGAGTTCTAATTTCCAGAGATTACCCTGCTGAAAGTATGAGTTTTTGTGGGCCACTGGTAATTAGTTAGTGAATAAGGACCAGAAGAGCATTTTAGGTCCCTCCCAGATATGGTGCTGGTGTCTCCAGTGGGTCTTCTAGGACTGTTCAAGAGAGTGAGAGTTTAGAAAACCAGCACTGAAGTTAAATGACATAGTATGTCTGGCTTTTTCATACATTTATAATTTTAGAAGCTTTGTCATTTCAATGCCTTCCTGTGCACCTGATTGCATATCTCCTGTTTTTCTCATCTGTGATAAGGATTTCTGGGACTTAGGACTTGGCAGGGAGGGAGAACTATTTTGGAATAGGCATGTGACCTATGATCTGACTTAGAATATCAGGCAAAGACCCAACAGTTGCTGTATAGACCTAGTGAGTACCAGCATTGGAAAGTGAGATCTGCAAAACAAAATGAAGCATTTTTTTCCCAAACCCGTCCCTTAACTATGGTAACTCAAAGTGACTGGATAGATTCTTGCCCTTTCCCGTGCTTCTGCAGTACACTAAGCCTGTGTTAACTGGATTTTAGGATTACTTGCTGTTCAGTACAGCATTGACACCACAGGATTATAAGGCAGAACTTTCTAGCCACTGGAGTATACAATATTAAATCCTGTTTCCATAGTACTGCATTGCATTCTCTCCTCATTAATCCAAAGTTCCCTAAACCCTGCATTTTTAATGAACAAATAATTGTTCTATTACAGATAACTCTAATAGGGTCAAACCTATTTGGTAAAAAAGACTACATGGTTTTACATAGGTGAAAAATAGTGGGGGTAGAAAATATGCGTGTGGGGAGTTGATAATTATATACAGCACAGATTGGTTCCAACATCATATTTATCTTAATTATAAGAATATGTTTGAGAGATAAAGTTTCCCTAGAAGACAGCTAACTAACAACAATGGTTTTATCTGGCTGCTCTTTTTATTTGTAGGTTTCATATGCTTTACAGAATAGCTGTCTATAAAGTGGTTATCCCCACTTTACAGAGGTGGAATCCAATTTCTTGAAAATGAGAGAGTTAGAGGGCAGCACCAGTTGCCAGCCATGCTGTGTCCTCTTTGACTTTCTGAAGAACATTTTTACAGCCACCCATTGCAGGCTCCAAGCAGCACATACACGTCTGGGAGTTGGATTTCAGCCCCACTGCTCTCTTTTTGCTGACGCTGCAGTAAAGAGCTGAAACAAGACATTATTCCCAGGGCTGTGTGGACATTGCTAATGCCACTGATTGAGTAAAACTTATTTGTTGTGACAAGGTGATACTTGTATATTACACTAGATCTTGTGTTGTTAAACAAGAAAATCTCTACTGATTTTCATTTCACATAGGAAATAAATACTGAAGAGGAAAAAAGAATATTGTCAAGCTGGGAATGTATGTTTACAGCTTTTTTAGAGAGACTCTGGAAAAAAAATAGAAAGTCTCACATAGTAATTAAGGTTGAGGAATTTTGCCTTGAAATTAGAATTTGTTTCCCTTTTACACTTCCAGACATTGGGAATATAAAAGCAATGTCAAGTCAGTAAGTTTCAGAAGGGCAGGGAACTGAACTGTTCATTACCTTCCCAAATGCTTGCCAAGGCCTCAACAACACCCTGAATTTAAAGCCCCAGTGGTTGTGTGAGAAGACAACATGTCTCCACATGTTGTTTGTTGGGCAAAGAGCTCTTTGTTGGGCAAAGAGCTGCTGCTTTGGTTGTGGTGATGGTGTTGGCAGGAGGCAATGCCAAGAGTTTCAGACCCCATCTTGCTGAGATGAGCAAACAGGCATGGACACCATCACTGGCTTCATTGTGACCCAGGCAAATACAACCATAGTCCTTTGGTAAGCCAGGCTGCCAAAAGGTGAGAAGCGTAGCTGAAATGAATTTTTAGAGAAGGATATGTCTGAGTAAGCTTATACTAGAAGTCTGTCAGGAAAGCTCAGGAGTGCTCTGTGGGTGTTTGAGCTGAGTTTGATTACAGGAGAGAGAGGAGATCTTGGCATGGTCCCTTTTTTCCTTTGCTGACCCAGGAGATGAGGAGGGGCCCTGAGAAACTGCGCTGTTTAAACCACCGGCTGTTAGAGCCAGAACTCAAATTCCAGGCTCATGCAGCATATTTGAATTAATAGTACTTGTATTACTACTTTTGCTTTTGTAGCCTTTTTTACACCATATTCTTGACAAATTGCAGAAGAGATTGGTTTGCCTGTTTCACAGGATGGATAAACAACTTCCCCAGGCAGGCTGATCACCAAGGCAGTTTTAATCTGACTCCTCCTCATAAAGCCTTCTTCTGCATTGCAAGGAGGCTTCAATGAACATCGCAGCTGAGACAAGGATGGTTTTGAATGGCAGATTATTGGACAAAATCTTCCAGCCAGAGAAGGCTTTCATGGAGATGTCAATGAAATCTGGAGATGTCTACTTTTGCTTTCATGAACAGCATAAGTCAAAGTAGACATCTCCAGATTTGGCTCCCAGAAAGGGTGATAAATAAGTCTTAAATGAGCAATTTTATTGACAAATACCTCATTGTGTGACATGTGAAAGGATGTGGTGCTTTTCAGTGAGTGAAAACTGATCTGTGCCCTAGCAGCTAGATGACTCACCACACAGGGGTCAGAAAATGCCTTGTGACAAATGGTCAAATGCAGCGCAGGGCTGATCCCATTGGTGTCCTGGGTATTCTTCTCAAGATGGTTAACTGTGGTCAGAGGCATCTCTGCACTGCTCAGACTCAGAACCACCAGCTCCACAGCCCATATGTTTGTTATGAAGAGGAGGTGGGAGACTAGATATTCATCTAGCTTGGGTTCCTGCAGATTAGCAAGGACCAAACCCTCCTTTCCCTTCTACAGCTCTTTGCCTTCAGGCATTGGGAAGTCTAGGAGAGACTTCCTGAATGGTGTGGCATCCCAACCTTCCTGTTTGTTAGATACATCCCTCATAAATTTGTCTGGTCCTGGCACAGGCTTATTTTATTCTTTATGGCCTCTGCAGCATCCTGTGGCAGTGAGTCACAGCTTAATTACACCTTATGTGAATAGGTTCAATGCCTGGCTGGAACCAGCAATTAGTACTTGTAAAGAGACATTTTCTGTGTGAAATGTACTTTTCATCAGTGCCACCCCATGAGAGGAGCTGGCTGTTGAAGCTCACAGGAGATAACAGTTTCAGGAGGAGAAGGGGTCAGTGCCAGCAGTTGTGTCACTGATGAGCCAGAGGAGAAAGTCAGGTACTGCCAGTGTGGTGTCACATGCCTCGCGCTACCCAGCACTGGAACAATTAAAAAACCCACATTACACACTGAACCCCAGCTGCTTATTTGGTTCACTGTGGCTATGGAAACATCTGACCTATTTACACCTTCAGCAGAGTGAGTGGTGGCTGGTGAAAGAAAGGTGGGATAAGGGTAATGCTTTGAATTTTGGACTTTTAATTAAGATGGATGCATATGCATGTGTGCTCAAAAGGGAGAGTCAGAGGAACAAGGCCCGAGCAGACCAGGGGTTCCTGCTTCCCTGCAGCTGTGGCATCAAATCCTCTTTGAGGAAACATGATTTACCCAGAGCCTCCTCATACTCAAAATGACACCCACCAATTCCAAAGATCTTATGGAAATTCCTTCTTCTGTCACTTTGTCAGCAAAGTGCTTCACGCTGTCTCTGCAACATTCTTTCCTGAAAAGGCCCGGGTGGATGGGAATCAGCTTGTTCTACCAAGGAAGGAAGGGAGATGAGTCTCATTCTGCACAAGGCTTGCCCGTGCACTTTACAACACTCATCTGCTCCTTGCCTATTTCTCAGTACAGATGGGAAGATGGGAAAGAGCAACATGAAGTCATTTGGATACATCAGATGGAGCAGGAGATTTCACTTAATTGCAGCTGGGGCATTTACCTAGGCTGCAGATTCCCATGACAAGATAATGCCATGTAAGTTACCAGGCCAGGGGCACAGCACATATCAGATTTAACCTCCAAATCCTATTCTTCTGAGGGCATGTATTAATATAAATGGGCATATTAACTTTTAGATAGCAGTTACCTGAAATGGACCCTAGCTAAAAGAAGATCTGCTGGAGAGTGGAAAATATTAAACTCTAGGTATAAAGAAGACTTCTGCAGATACAACATAATCACAGTGAGTATTAAGAATAAAAGGAACTTCAAGGCTTTAAAGATCTGTTGGGGAATCTTGAGGAAGAAAGGGTGTTCACTTTTGATATAAGTGAGAGAGTGTCTTTACTATCCCCAAAGTATCTGATTGATAACCATAGCATCAGACCTCAGGAATGCAAATTTGGTAGCTCTTTAAGATGAAAGCTCCCCCTCCGCATGCTTTTTTTTTCTCAAATTTTTTTATTGCACATTTCAAAACCATTCATATGCTGGCAGGTAACAGTTTTTTATCCTGAAAGTAAGGGTTGACCGAGGAACAAACTGTGCAAATTCTGTTCTCAAACACCAAAATTAGAGAGAAAATACCATCTGTTTCCTCTACAGCCTACTTCCCCCAGTTCCAGCGATATCTTCTCGTGGAAAAACACTCATGAAGCCAAGAACAGGACACACAGCAATGAACCATAATGCAATGGTTTCTTTGTGTGTAGGGTTCCTCACTAGAGGAGGCAGCTGGAAGCCCTGTTCCCAGCTGGATGGGGAAGACATTCATAGGGTTCTGTGCTGCTGGGCTCCTGCCTGGGCTGGGTGGGATTCCTCTTCCACAGCAAAGGCTTTCAGGTGGCATTCCTAAGAGTTTTCTCCTCAACCTGCTACAGCAAATTGATGGAGCTTTGACAGCAGCTGTGACTCATTTCAGGAAGAAATCCACTTGAGTGCTCATTATCATTTCAGCATCATTTACATTTTTCCCAGTCGGGGTGAATATTTTGTAGTCACAGGGCACAGGCTGTTTCCTTTGTCCTGGGAAGCCCACACAAACAGACTTTCTACCTGTAAGCTCCTGCCAGAAGCTTTGCAGCTGGATGTCTTCTTTTTTTTTCTGACTTCTTTTTTTCCCCCCTCCTCCTTGTCCTTTGTAGATGAGTTACACAACGCTGTTTTTTCCTCCTCCAGAATCGCTGAGCAAATTTCAAGGCTGTGGAGGAGGGGAAGGAGAGACTGATGCACTGAGCCACCTTTGCCCATCCACTTGTGGCTGGGGTATAATAGGTGCAGTTGATTTGAGACTGCCAAGAGTTTGCTGCCAAATTGAATTTTTCATAAACTGATTACTGCAAAGTGCTCTTGGCAGAGGAAAGTTAACACCTTTCTAACAAGCTCAGCTCAGCACAGCTCATAAAGAGGGATACTGTAATAATAATAATCCTCTTCTGGATCCTCGGCCAGGATTTTAGATTTTCCGAGAAAATGTTTCCACCCTCATTCCCTCACCCATGAATAAATCCACTTAAGGCTTTTTTTTTTTTTTCATAGCTGTTGGTGAAGGCATAGGAAGACTTCTCTGCTGGTGTGAAGCATCCAACCTCCATTGATTGCAGTGCTCTGAGTTACTTTAGTGCTGTGGGGGCGATAGTATGATTCAGACATGGTTGATAAAGTTAATGGTAATCTACCCTTAATAACTTAATCTTAGCATTTTTTCTCTAAAGAGAGCTATGGAGCCAGGGAAAGGTGCTGGCTGAACTCCTCAAACAATTTATCTGACAATTTCTGCCTTGTGTTTTCTGCTTGCAAAACACTCATCCAGAAAGCTTTTGGTTTGTAAGGGATTTTATTCTTCATTTTGTGTCAGTGGGTTATAAAATAGTGAGGTAAATTTAATTCCTCAAGTTGCAATGTTGTCCTTGTTGCCAGATGACTGTCACCCTACAATCAGAGAGAGGCCACTTCCAAGGAAGAAGGACAGTCTCCTACCTGCAGGCAAGAGTACCTTTGCTCATTCAGAGACATGTGCTAAGTGGACAGAGTTCCCCAGAATTTATTTAACTTTAATGAACATTCACGAAAAGGAAAACAGATTTTAGGAGTATCAAAGCTGCTATTTGCAATTAGCCCAAATCACACCTAGAGATCAAAAAGCACACACCAAGAGTATTATTTTGGACAGACTGCATCCCTTTAGTTTAGCTTTTGGAAACTGTGCCCACTCAGTCACCGTGGAGGACCTGGTTTGTGGTGGTGCCTTGATATGAACTCCAGTCAGATATTCCAGTGGGTGGGCAGGGATCTCACAGTGTGAAACATCTGCTCCCCAAAACAGATGCTGAGTGTAAGCAATGCCTTAAAATAATAATAAAAATCATAATTTCAAATCTCCCATGCCTCAGATGACCTTTCTAGCGGATGCTCCTCAGTTAAAATAAAAAGTGCTTTAGCAGTGGCTACAGGGAGAGAGCATGTCATTGTAAATTATTCTCTTTGCTAAGCTCTTCCTCCATATTTATATCATTAAAACATGTCAGGGCTTCACACTTGTCACTGACATAGAAGCAACAGAAAGCTTTTACTATTCCAAAGGAGAAGCATTTATGGAAGTGCCAAGGAGCAGAAAACAAAGACCCAATGTGCTGCTAGGTCCAGTGAGAGCTTCTGTGAATAGTCCATACAGTGTACAGGGCACACATGGACCATGTGGTTCTGATTTAAAATCATGCCATCTGTTTAGGAGATCCGAATGGTTTTGATCTGCTTTGAAACAAACAAGAAAAAAAGGAGTACTGGGGCTTTTATTCTCTTTGGCGATGCAAACCGGCGAGATGTTTCTAAGTGTCCAAGACCCTCATCTGCTTGGCAAAAGGTGTAGCTGTGCTGGCCCACAGAGCAGGCAGGGAAAATTGGGTCATGTTTGCAAAAATTATAAACTCTCAATTTACAAAAATTGAGAGTTAATTTAGGTAATGTGGATAGTTATAATTCAAAATTTTTTTACTATAGTTTTTTTCAAATATTGCATCGCTTGAATAATAAACAAAAGCTACAGGTGGGAGAGGAAGAAACCTGTGTGAGTTCAAGTAAGGGATTCTAGTTTTCATTTTACTCCAGGAAAATTTACTTTTGCTACCCATTAGCATCCATTTTGAAATGAAAAGTCATTTTGATTTGGAATATGAAGCTTTGAAATTAAAAGTGAATTTCAGTTAGACATTTTAAATTATGTTGAATGTTCACTGAAAATTGCCTAAACCAATGCCAAATCCTCTCAAAAAATGCTTCATCAAGTGGTTTGAGCCAGTGTGTGCCAGCTCTTCTCATCACAGAGATATTATCTATAGCAGTAGGAGTTCTAGTGTTAAAACAGAAAGGGCATATCATGAAAAACTGCCATTTCAGCCAGATAATTCATAAATATTAAGGAAATTTTTTTGACATGAGAAAGGATATTGAAATTTACTAAATTATCTCTCCTGGTAGGAGAGATAAAATGGCTGTGAATGTGCTATAGTTAAGTGTCAAAACAATTTGGTGATAAAAAATCATGTATTTGTTGTTTTAATAAGAAAAACTATGTTTTATTGTGGTTTTAACGTTTCAGAAATTGAATAGCATGCTAGTAAGGAAGAGTTTTAAACAGACAAGAAAGTCAAAATATTTTTTTCTGATTCTTCTCTATTAACTAAGGAGTTGAGAGAAAGACAAGCTGCAGCTGCAAAGTTCAGTTGCTTTGTTAAAAAAAAAAAAAGAAGAATTCTTTCATTTCTTAAAAAAACTGCTCCTGAAGAGGAGTATATGAAGCTGACTGATAAACACCAACCCTTTTCTTGCTTCTTGGCAAAACCGCTTGTAACTGCAGCATGGCTTTAGTGAGATGTGTCTGTCCATCCACCTCTTTGAGTTGGGAGTCTGTTTCTTTTGGTCAGTGCTGAACCAGGAAGATTATGGCATGTTTTTCTTCTTGGCACGGCTCCTTCCTAACTCTTGCATGATTATATATATAGTATATACATTTTGGTTCAGCCTCGAGAAGGAGGGTGGCTTTTAAGACACCGGTGTCAGGATCTGCCCTGCCTGGTATGTACGTGTCATTCAGTTCTTGTGTTGAAGGAGAGACTGATGCCAAAGACTCAGATACTCTTTCCCTTCATCCACAAACCTCCATACAGTGGGGGAATCTCCAGAGCAGGGGACACTGGGTTTGTGAAAGGGAGTGCAACTGCAGTGATTTCTCTGTAACCTGTCATCCATCCTCACTGCTGTCTTCCAGCAAGCCTGTTCCCTCACCATTCCCAGTAGGAATGGGGGTACAGTGCCTCTCTGGATTCACCCACAGGTCAGGTGTAGCAAGGACCATAAAAACCTTTTGGGTTTTCCCACTCTGCCTCCTCTAGGCAGAAGAGAAGACAGTGATTTGTTTCCTCAGGTCCATTCTAGTCCTTTCACCTTTGTTAACACAGATGCACAGTGTGTGGGGGAAACAGTTCTACATTTATTTTAGAGAAAATGCTGAAGTGTTGTTTTGATTTTGCACTGGGAGCTAAAATGCTCTTGACTTTCTCAAGGCACAGAATTCTAAAAATTCACTTAATCTCCTATTTTACTGGCTTTTCACTTCTGAATTTATTTTCTGTATTTTCCTCTGGTATGTCAATAGCACACAGTGCTGGTTTTCATCTTTCATTTGGTCTTGTTTGCAATAGCTGAAATACTTATTTTAATCGATGATTCTTTTTTTAAATGTTAAGAGCAGCTGCTACTCAGTGTTGACTAGCACATCTAAACATTGCTTGTAGATCACAGGGTTTCTTTTTCAAATTCTAGTTGAAAGTGTTTTTCACTTGGCTTAATCTTTTTTGTAGGTATCTAGATACCATACTTTTGAATGATTATTTTTTAAAAATAAAACAGGCTCTTATCTTAATTTGCATGGCATTGTTATGTTAGACCATATAATCCAGCATCAAACATTTATTTAGACACATATCTTGCCTAGTTTCATTCAACTTGGAGGCATCAGGCAGAACCCTTGAGCAATTTGTTTCCAGTTGAGAGATATTAATGTTTTTCTGTGATAAAGTGTTGTTGCTTTCTTCAGTTTCATCTTTCTGTGGCATTAACACTGTGAAGGCAACAAGTGTTGGTAAACAAGGCACTCAAAGAGCCAAACAGCACACCCACCCCAGTGAAAGCAGAGTGATATGAATTAGAGGCAAGAGCCATCTTTTGATCCACTAATACATACTTTGTGTGCACATCTAGGTTGCTGTACAGCGCTGTCGTTTACTCACTGGCTGTATGACAAATGAGGTGCCCTTGTCATCTCTGACCTGTGCCTAAGGAAAATGATCTTTTAAAGCTATGATCTTGTGTATATGTACTGCCCACTTTGCTGCCAGAGAACGTTGCATATATGTATGGTATCATCATCTGGTAAACAAATTGTATTTGCAGTTTGGTCAGCATCATTAGTTAATTAGACTCTGGTTGTTTAGGCACCTGGAACAAGCAGTGGGAATTTAAATTCTTCTGATAAAAGGGTTTATTTATAATGAGTTTCACCCCATAATGAGTTCCAGCCAGGGGAGACTGACCATTAGGTGATGACTCACAGCATTACTATAAAGATCAGAGTCACACATTCAATTTTATGCGGCTTACATGCTTCCATCTAGAGCACAGATTCTAAAAACAAGTCTTTTGGCTCCAGTTTTTCAGTCATGTTAAATTTGATACAGTCCTCCTATGCCTGAAAGTAAACAGGCAGGATACAGCAGACTATTTATTTTATTTCATTTTTTTTATTGCTCTTTCCCTCTAAGGTTTCAAGAGGAAAAGAAGCTGAGTTTTTAATATTGTGAGAATGCTCAGCCCTTTTCAGCTGGGAGATGTCAGAAGCAGCTGCAGATCTAAATGAAAGGAGCTCATCTCTGAAAATTTGCCATGCTGTAATAAATGCAGGGTTCTGCTGGTGAGCTGCTGATGGCTCTTTAATGTCTTTAGCAGTACTCCAGGGCACTGCTGTTCCTCCCGATCCCTTCCCCCCCTCCCTGCCCACCCAGGCTCAGGATTTCATCATATGAAGGCAAAGATTTCACTGCAACACTCAAGGGCCACGCTGAGTTTGAAGAAAGGGTCGTGCCTGGTTTTATCATCCAGCCAGCAGCTTCCCTTCAGTCCAGATTGATGTTCTTTACTGGCATATTAGCTTTAAACATTTGGCTCCCTGAGTCACATTCATATAATGGGAGTTGTTGGTATGCAGCAACATGGGGGTTGTTATCTATTTATTTTATCTAAGTAACATATGTTACACAAGGAAAAATGTGTTTTTCCAGCACCCTTGTGACATATTTTCATGATTAGTTACAAAGCACAGTCAAATGAAATCCAAGAACTACCTTCCAGCCTCCAGGTCCCTGCTTCTCCTTCATTAATCTGTGATCATGGGCATCTGCCAGTCTGGAGACTGGAAAAGTGTTAAGAACATGACAGATTCCCAAAAAAAACCCATTTTTACAGCTGGGAAGTGAGCATAGCATATGTGGATCTTTATAAAAGGATCTCAGAGTTTGAAGAAGGCTCTGGGAAACCATTTGGTTTGAGAGATGTTGAGTCTCGTCAAGCTGTATTTGATTATGGGATACGTGAGGCACAGTATTTTGGGCTGGTGGGTGTAATCCCAAGGAAAGGGGGCAGTGTGATTGATGGGCAAACCAAACACTGCCTGGAGCAGCTCTGGGTAATGTGGAAGAGCTACTAGATACTTGTAATGGTCAAGAGAATCACTCTGAGGCAAATGGGCATATGCAGGCAGATGATAAAACCACAGGACAGTTTGGATTATTTGGAGATTATCACAGCTGAAGGGCAAGAGTGCTTTCACTGCTGGGTAGAAATAGGACTAAACTCAGCATAAAACCCAAAACCTCTCTGACAGAGAAGGAAAGAGGCCAACTGTTGGGATTCTTCTCAGCCTAAGAGGGACATTTCTAGGCATTGATAAACACATGGTTTGAAAAAGAGCCGTATGGGGTTTATGAGACTGTAGCAAATGTGGTGCTTGGAGCCCTGCAGGAGGCCCTGAAGCTGGCA
Organism: Molothrus aeneus; assembly: GCF_037042795.1. Classification (NCBI taxonomy): domain Eukaryota; kingdom Metazoa; phylum Chordata; class Aves; order Passeriformes; family Icteridae; genus Molothrus; species Molothrus aeneus. Next base: position 49,203,621 of record NC_089646.1, on the reverse strand, counting down.
GGACTGTGGCCATGAGCTGTCACCACAGTCACTAAAGCTCCATGGTTAAAGGCAGCAGTCCCCCCCCTGCAGCAGGAGGCTGGATGTCTGAAAAAGCCAGGGTTTCCAGAACAGCAAAGGATATTGTAGCAAAAGCAATGACTGCAATTATAGCAGTCTCCATCATTTGTCCTGACTCATGAGGGCATGAATGAGAATATGCATTATATTAAATGCATGTTTAGGGGGGAAATAGTCCCATGTGAAGGCATGCCAGCTACAATAAGAAAGAAGCATCAGATGACCCAATGGTGATAAACCCCAGTTCCCTCAGGCAAGTAACGCTCCGGTAACCTCTCACCCTGAAATTCAGCCCATGTCTGTATGTCAGACCAAGCAACAATCACTGAAGTGAGAAGTGTTCTCTGGAGTCTGGAGGAAAGGACATCAGTGGTGGGACCACCAACATCCCCATGAGCAGAAGGTGTTTCCACCTCGTGGGAAAAGATCTGCTGGTAAAAAGCTCATTTTGTTTTGTAAGCTTAGAATCCTAACCTGAGCTTACCCAGCACTCAGCTGGCAGGTGTAGCGTTACAAAGAAAAGAATCAGCAATCATCATTAAAATGAGACATCAGTTTTTCCATAGCTGGGAATATTGCAGTAAAATACCAACAGGAAGCAAGTTGGTCTGAGTGACATGATAAGTATTAACATCAGGAAATCTTTTTTTTTTTTTTGTCTTAAATTCCCCTCACTTTTTTATTTTATTCAGATGATGCTTTTACATTAGTTTTAAGATTTTTCAGACATAAACAGTCCATTATATAAGACTTTAGCCACCCCTTTTTTCTAAAGTTGCTCATTCGTTCTTCTATTGTAGGAAACCAGTTTGTAGCTAGGATTTGCCAAGAAAATGAAATGGTCCTTTTGCTCCTTTTTCCCAGCTTGCTACCCAGCTGTCCCAAAATCTCTCTGCTCTGTAATACAGAATACTTCAAGGCAGAGAGAGATAAATAGAAAGAGACCAAAAGTACCTTTTTATGGGGCAGTTTGCCATTTGGCATAAGCCGGTCTGAATCAGAGTTTAATTGTATTTGCTGATCATAGTTTTGGAATAGATATTTTCAACTAGATGTTATCTATTGAAAAAAATAATAAAGGAGAGCATGAAAGAAAGACAAATTCACACTTTAAGTTGTCTGTATGCCTTTATTTTTTTTTTTTCCCTTTTAACATAAACAGTCTAGGAAACTGAGAACATGCACATTATATTAAATGCAAGTAGAGACTTTGGAGTTCCAGTTTACCAAATATGTGCAAAGTCCACATATATAATTAATTTGACAAAGACCAGCCATGTTCTCAGCCACGTTATATTAGATATTTGATGCATTGAGGCTGTGGTTACTTTTTTGCCCAAAGTGCCCCCAGTGCCCTCCTTGTTGTCAAATAGTGTCAGTGGTATTGCATGCAAAAGCAGCCAAGACAGTTTGCTCACCCTAAAATACCACAGCCATTAGCTAATGGTGACAAATCTGAGGGGCATTTTTTTCAGTTTGTTTTGGGGGATGGGGGAATTTACTCCATTATCCAGTGAAGCTACAATTTGAAATTCCTCTGCTGACCGTATTGTGAGAATGAACTGTAAGGTTGCAAACTGGAAGATGAGCTATTGAAAAAAAAAAAGTATTTTGGGAGTGTCTTTCTCTGTATGGTTTTTTAAGGGAGTAAAGCTGCATTACTCAACCTGTATAGGAAGCATCCTGGGAACTGCAGTGGAGTTCAGGAAGGGCAGGTGTGTAGGCTGATGCTCCCACCTCCACACTGCCTGGAGAGCAGGCACAACTCCCTCAAATTTTGGCAGGTAAAGTGTGACTCCCGGCAGCCTAAAGTTTCTTACTGGCAAAGCTCCTCTCCTCCATCAGGGGTCCCACGCAGGTGTTTCACACTTGATCGGGAGAAGAATTCAGCTCTCTGTGGCTAAACTGTTTCCAGGTGCAGGCAACAAACTTCATGTTTGTCTCCTCATGCTCTGCCTTCCCCAGAGCACCCTGCAGTAGCTGTCCAAAAGTAGTATCAGTCAAAAAAAACCTTTTCATAGCTAATTTTCCTTTAAAATTAATGATCACTGTAAAAAAAAAAAAAAAAAGGAACAAAAAAACCCGTAGCAAATGGCCTCCAAAAAACCAACCCTGAAAATGAACCACTGGGAATTTGGGGTGGAGTTTGTCATGGTTGTGGACTGGGGATGGGGGCAGAACATCAAGATCTATATTGTGTGTGTGCATTTACCATGATAGCTTTTCCCTCTGAAAGTGATCCCCAGGTTTGTTTTATTTTCAAATTTAGCTTCCAAAGAAAGTATGAGAAATGGAATAGATCAGGTATGAAGTGTCCAGGTGGCGTGTCACTGGTTTAGGTCTTTCATCCTTAAACTGTGAAGAACATTGTAGGTTTCATAAAACCTGAAGGATACATCTGTGTTCCTCTGGCAGTGCAATAATAAAATCAGCAAAGGCTGATGCTCCTGCGCTGCTCCATCACTCACAATAAATATTTGAAAGGCACTGTGGCTCTGCAGTAAATGAGGCTGTCAAAGAAGGCCACTTCCAATAGCTCATACTAAATTATGGCATGTGAAAAGTACAGCAGATTAGCGGCTCTTCGTTCATTCAGTGCCTAATGGCCGGTCTTGAGTGGCAGGCAAGGAGAGGGAAGCTGGTGCTATTCAGCTATGTATTATCTATGGAAATACAAGGGAGATGTCTTGAGCCCAGTTCTGTTGCCTGCCCTGAACTTTTCAAATGCCGTGGAGCTTCAGCATCTCTGAAGTGGTTGGCAGTAAGTGCTTGGAGCCGACTCCCGTGGATGCAGCACATTGTGCTGCCCCACCACGCTCCCTCTTTGTGGAGCATTTTCCCCTTCCCTGATGTGACTGAAGCCATTCAGGCTGAAAATGTATTTGGCTCTTTGTGTATCTGCAGTACAACCAACATCAAAGTCTCCTCACTCTTGGTGACTAGGAATAACCCATCCTTGCCTGCCCTGCCTGCCTCTGCCCCCTCCCCATCCTGCCACCAGCTCTCCTTGCAGCCTTGGTCAAATCAGCTCCCTCTCCCTGCTTGCAGTAAGCACCAAATGGCACTCCCAACCCTTATTTCTATTTTTGTGTGGATTAGATGGATGAAAAGCTCCATAGAAAGGAATTATTAGTAATTGAAGAGTGAATTATTAGTATTTATTGTGCCTCTGGCAAACTCTGCCTTTTTAAAGGAAGTGCCAATAATTAGTTATGGTGTTTTAATTAAAGAGAGCAATCTATAATTAACAAAGGGATATTGTACTTTATATCTGACTTTCATTATTTTTATTAATCGGCAGTACTTCATAGATGTTAAATTTTGACTTGTTCTTACTGCTCTTCTGCATATTTTTTTCCCCACTTCAAGGTGCACTGAGTGAAATATTTTCATTAGGCTTTAAGACTCAGTCAAACTCACAGGGACACTCTCTGTTCATGTTGTTATAAATGATCAAATCGGAAACCAAATTTATAAGAAAATTTAGCAATGATTTATTAGACTGTTAACAAAATAGAATTTTGAGGATAAAAACACCACAGCCAAGGCAGCGTCAACCCCGGGATCGGCACTGGGTGAACCGAGATCCGACCAACAAAGTGTCAGCATCTCCCCACTGGTTCACCCCAACTGCTTCACGCTGCTGGCTTATATACTGTTTATTCTGCCTGAGGCAGAAATGACCAAATGTTCCTTTGTGTCCCTTCACATGCAGAACCTGGGCCATACATTTGCAGGGTTAGACAAAAAAGTGAGTCCAGGTGTCTGGATGGTTGTCTGAACACTTCGAAGAGTCTGTATTCACATGTAGCCGGTGCTTGAGCGTGGTAGATGCAATCTCCCAGGTGCAGATCAGTCTTGAGTGGCCCGGACATTCCAGAGAAGTCAGTGATCATGGCCTGAGACTTGATATTATCTTAATGTTGTCCGGGAACTAATTGAATAAAAATAAGACTCTGCTCCCAGCTGGGGTGGTCAAAGACATAGTTTAGATTTTACAATATTTTATACATAAATAGCATGAGTTATCTCTACCGTATACTACAATGTCATACTGGTGCTTGTGACAGTGTTGTACAAGTTACTCCAGACACTCTTCAGAGAATGTAAATTTAAGTTCGTGTGCTTTAGTTTCAATGCTTTGCTTCTTCTGTTGTGTAAGTCACCTGCTGAACTTTAATCATATAGGTAATTTAGAAACTTAGTTTACTACCCAGCTTCTTCTCTTATCATTAGTGGTCATTTCTATTAACTGAGTGGTTAGGTGTCATTGTATAGTATTTAGGTAAAAATAACTTGTATCATAGCCCATAGGAAAAAATACTTTTCAGTTGTTCTTTTTATTTCTAAAATTTAGCTATGTGGTGAACTCAGATATTCTTCATGTCAGCAAGATGTATATCCCAAATGGCCAGTTTGACTGTGAAATATATTTTGTTCTAGTAAATGGTTGTTCTTCATGTGGTTTTTATCTTAGCCTGGATAACTGAAATTGGTATTAAAACCGAGTAAAGACCAAGGGATGGTACCTGAGCAACTTTCAAAGGGCTCATATTTCTCTGTATTTTGCTTTGGAGACGTATGCATTCAGTTGTAAGTGTCTAGCTGAGAATGACCATGGACATATTAATTTCCTACAAGATGTGTATGACCATTCATCAGTTTGTGTGCTCTTTAGGGACATCAAGAGGCACAGTCTAAGGAGCATTGTACGCTCCTTAAATAGGTTGCAAAAGCTGGTAGAAAAATTCCTGAACAGCTTCTCACTGCTGGCATTAGCAGTTAACACCTTTCTTGTGTATGACAGGCCATGTGAAAGAGGTGTGTGGTCACCTAAGCTCTCTGTGAAAAGCAGAGTAAAATGGTTCAGAGCTGTCAGTACTACAAGATTTATATTAATTCCTTGCTGTTATGTCCTGCACACACTGTGCAACCTCTAAGCTGATAGCCTCCTGATTTTAATTTTCAGGCTAAGTCCCTTGACACTTTTGCAGTCCTCACAGCTTTGGTGGCGGAGCCGTTCCTGCATGATGTAGCCTGATCAAGGGATTGTAACTGCAGATTTAGTCTGAATGTTAATGGATGTGGAACTGATGTAGGAGGGGAGGGGGAGGAAGATATTTTCTTCCCAAACAGAGATGTCTGTAGCCAGGTGAAATTGGTGTGATCCCATCAGTCTCCTGCTTAAAAGGCTCCTGCTGGGGCTGGCAGAAAACAGAGACGTGACCCCTGCCTTGGAGCAAGGGACACACATACACATGTATATTCATCCAAGCTTTTCAGCTTGGATTTCAAGACTTTAGCTTCTTCCCTCCTATTTCTCTCTCCTATTGTGTCTTTCCTCCCTCCTGCAACTCTAGGTCAAGATGTAATTGCTATTGTTTGTTTTGAAATCATTTGGGAAGCTTAAGGAAAAAAAGAAGCTTAGCATATTGCTATCTTGCATCAGCCTTATTTTCCTTATTTATCCTTAAAGATATCTTTTAGAAAGAGTAGCCAGGATTTAGGTTGCCCAAACTGACTATAACGTGAATCTTCTCAGATATCCTAGTCACCTTTCCTCCTAGCTCCCCTCCTAACTAGTGTCTCAAAATAGGAGAGACCTTTCCGGAGGGAAGAGCTTACCTGCACTTAATTAGAGATTTAACCATAGCCTTAAACACTTTTCCAAACAGGAATCATCAAGTGAATCACAGACTTGTAAAAATCCCTGGCAGGGAAACGTTAGTTCTGAGGCTTCCAGATGGTTAACCATGCCCTTGTTTTCAACTCTACTGAAGAGTGCATGAAAAGACTCACAGCTAGAAATACTAGGGCTTACATTTATTTATTTATTTTATTTTGGTTATATTCCCATGAACACAAGTTCATGATCTTCTTGAAAGGAAAGTTTGAGAATGTTGGCATTTACTAAAATGGAAATGTTTTCTTGTGCCAATGTGTGCATGAGCTAATGCAGTTTTCTAGGGTAGTGGAGAGAATGTCCTGAAAGTCTCTCTTCCTTATTGCTGCTGAAGGAAAGAACGGAAAGGAAGAGGCAAGAGAGCAAAAGATAGAAGAAAAAAAAAAGAAAGAAAGAATTAAGAAGCTAATAACAGTGAAAGCTCACTGCCCAGGACATGTCTCTCTTTGTGTTTGAATGATTTTTCTTTGTAGACAGCCTTGCATGGCACTATTTTTAGAATGTCTTTAATAATTGAGCTCTAGTGATTGTGCTCCGCAGTTAGAACAGGCAGGGAAAATAGCATCTCAAAGAAAGTGTGCACCCGGGTAATAATTTAAATCAAACCACATTAGACTGTGTTCCCCGTTCTTCCCTCCCCCAGAAAGGTGAAATGCTGCAGAACACTGAGCACAGGGGAAAAATGAAAATTGGTCAAGTTTACAATATGTAATAAAACCCATCAAGAGAGTTTATGTTTTAGAGGTGGAGCACAGGAAGAGGTGATCTGGTCAGCAGTTAATGAATTGCTGTGACTGGGTGGTTTATGAGGGGAGTGCCTCAAGTTCCCACCATCATCAGTGAATTAGGAGAGAACAGCATGCCTCTAACTTGCAAGGAGAGGATTGTCACAGAGGAAAAACATTTGTCAAACCACTCTGAAAGACACACAAAACAGCAGTCCAGTGATTTGCAGGAAGCTCCAGTGGCATTGTCACTGTTTGGTACGTTTGGATTTTGCCTGGCTGTACTCCGTGGCAGTCCTGGCCCGGAGCTGGGTGCCCACTCTGCTCCTACCAACTGCCTCAGACAGGCAGGTTTGCCCACCCTGACTGAAAAGTATTGTCCCTAACAACCTCTTCTTACAAGCAGCAAAGTTGGGGCTCCCACAGGAAAATGGCTGAGGTGTGGACAATAAATCCACAATCAATGAATCACTAACTTCTCTTGAACATACAGAGAGAGCAGCACCTATGGCAACTTGTAGATGGTTACCGCACCCTCTGATTTTTTGTGAACTCTATCCATCCTAATACTGCTATTTCAAATACCATTTTAAAATAGTTCCGTTTTTCATTCCATTGTGACAATGTTTTTTATGGTATGTCCAGGCCTGATGACATGGTTAAGTTCTCTTTCAGAATTTCAGACGTTTACCTTGCAGTTCCATGTTGGTTGCCTAGTTGTAGATAACATGTTTCATTAATATACAGACTGAAAACATTTGGAAACAGAAAAAGAATATAAACTGTTAGGATTGGCACTAAGTACTGACTGGCTTTAAAGATTCAAAAATAGAAAAAAAAATTGTCCCACAGTGTAATATTACAACACAGTAATGACTAGAATTGATTTTTGAATAAACCCATGGGAACTGGTAACAAATTCATAATTTCAAAAATGAAATTACAAGATTCAAGCTTCTATTCCCTGGAATTTTTATTTTAACACAAAAAATGTTCCTCTTAAGAAGACTGAAACAAAGACATTGAGAATTTCTTACCAACAAAAGAGTCTGAGCGTTGACCTGTTCTGCTCTGCTTGTCTGCAAACTGCGTGCAAACTTGAAAATACACAATAATCCACTGGGAGTGGGTGTAAGGCTGTTAGAGATTATGACTATAAAGAAGCTGTATTTGCCTCTTAGGAAGTTTGATTTTCCTATCAGCACATGGAAGATTCTCCTCAGCATTTTTTTATTCAAACATTTTACAACTACTGGAGTTTATTCTTTAATATTTCAACTCATATTCTTCTCTCATATAACCTTCTTCTTCTACTTCTATGACAGTTTGTATAAAATAATAATATTGACAGTGTGATATGAGAGATATCCTGTGATAAGCTCGTGTCAAAGTTATTGGCTTCCCTTCAAGTTTTAACTTGCCTGTCAGAGTGAAAAGATGCTTTTCAAAAGCAATTATAATAGCCTAAGTCATAAAGATCCACTAAAAATATTAGAAGTATCATACAAGACATTGGCCTTCTCTCCTGTTCTGACCTAACTTGGAAAGGATTCCCTTTGAAATTCAAGAAGAGTATTAAAATTAATTGACTTCTCTCTGTTGTCTTTATTAGTTGGCCTTTTATTTCCTTAAAAAAGTGCTTTTTTTTTTTTGCTTGTAATAAGACTAATTTTTAAAAATATTTACTTGTTTTACTTGCAACTGAATTTTAAGCTCCTGAGTTTTGACCAAATATGATTTTTTGTATCCTCACTTATGAATTATAAGCTAACCTTACACTTAGCTTAACCTGGGAGCTGTCAAGAAAACAAAAAGTATGGAAGTTTATTTCCCAGGATAAGTTATTCTTCAACAAATGTGTAGATAAATAGATCCAAATTCTCAGCACTGAAGTGTGTATTGCCTGTTTCCAGGCAAGATAATTTTAAAATTAAAATAAGAATATCACATAATAAATAATAAATAAATCTTGGCTTCTTGTAGAAGGTACTGAGTCAAAAACTGGTAGTTTGAAGACTAGGTTGAGACTGATCACTGGAGCAACTAATGAAGGCTTGCCTGGGCTATGACAAGGCAGGGAGAGGCACAGAAGTAAGGCCAATGTGTACCTGAAGGCAGATTATATATTTTCCAGTTGTCTATAAGTGGGGCTTTGGGACTGAGATGTGACTGAGGGACCCTTTGTTAAGCCTGTGATCCATACTCTTCTGATCTGTCATCATGGGAAGATTTGCCTGAGAAAATCTCGAATCCTGTTGGTGTCGGGAGGAAGGGTGTGAGCAAGATGAGATGTGAAAAATGCTTAGGACAGTCTGCTGCAGCCTGAAGGGTCCACACAGAGAAAGCCCGGGAGGGCTGTGGGCTGTACATGACAGATGTCCAAGGACTGGTGACTGCAGCCATGGTGGGACAGCAAGGGGGAAAAGGGCAGAAGTGCTTGGGGCCAGTACTCTGATCTCCCTCCCTGGGAGGACAGATAGGATTTAGTCTACAGTACATCCCCCACCCAGGAAAAAATGCACCAATTTCTCTCCAACAGCACCTGTACTAATCAAAAATAGAAAGATTGAGCCTAAAGTGTTCAGTATCACAGCAAATTCCTTAGCCCCTGAAGAGCAGAATGTCTTTTCTCTAGATTTCTTCTTTGATCTTCTGTTTGCTTGCCCTGTTCCCAAAGTGCTTGCTCTGTCCTCTCCCAACACAGAAGAAAGATGTGTTTGGGGCTAGCTGAGAGCTTGCACACACAGCTTGGCTGCTTGGCCATTACCCAAAAGAACTGGCAAAGGACAACTTTTACCTGTGTTTACCTCAATAAAAACAGTGTCTTGGGATCTGCCTACCTGCCCTTGTCTATAAAATTTGTAGGACCGTAAAAATCCTCATGAGAGCTCTGTCCCAGTGGCCAGGAGGAATTACTCAGTTATGGAGGAGTAAAGAGAAGAAAGGGAATGTCACTAGATAGCATGCAGGCAGTACCATCACTTTATCAAGCTGGTCTCACAAGTACACTGCAAGAGAAGTTTGGCCTTCAGTTTGAAAAGAAGCTATTTTAAATTTGTTAATGTCATATGTAACAGAATGTTTATAGCACTATCTAAATGCTAAACAGAGGGAAATATCATTGCCAGTCAGTGGGCCTTTATATGAATAAAAGAAGTAAACTTTTATTTGGAGACTTATCAACTGATAAGAAAAAGTTAGTGATGGAATAACAGAGGGTTAGAGATATATGAATAAGCAATAAAATATTAATTATATTGTTTTCTTTTCAGCCTCATGTTTGATTTTTTTGCTTACTGAATGTTTGTTTCTATTTATTGCGGAATTTAATGTTGGAGTTATATCTAAATATGAAATAGAAAATAAAAGAACAAAAAACCAAACAAACAAAAAAAGAAAAAGAACCCAGAAGCATGAGTTCCTTGGAACAAAAAATTCATTGTTTATGGTTTAGAGGTTGGCTGATATGCAAAGAATATGTGTGAGTAACATCTATCTGCAGAAAGGTAGGAATATATATGTATCATTATACTTGCAGGCATTCAGCAGAATGGCAATTTTCAACTTCACAGACTTTCCTAAAGCTCAGCTGCATGAGCCAATTGGATCCATGAAATTGAAAATGAGCTCAGATTGGTTTGAAGGGATTAGAGCTACAAAGAGCATCCACAGAATGGTGAACTTGGCCTCTCTGAATTATCTCAATCCAACCTCAGAAATTCTAGTTGGAAACTTCATTTGATGGAATTTGCAGTGTGCTGGAGAGCATCAAGTGGACCTGTGGTCCCAGAGATGGCTTTGTGGCTTAAATGTTGTGAGCTCTCAGCTCAACCCTGACTCTTCTGAAGCTACTTAGTATTTGAGAGTATTTAGGTGGATTATATGTCAGCTGGAAAGCCCATGAGTCCTAACTGTTCATGTAAGCTTGTAACTCTACTTCTGTTCCTCTTAACCTTCTTTTTTTTCTGAATTATGAGTGATGGGAATTAGTGTTTAATTTAATAATTTTATAAATTTTTTTTCAGGGGTGGGAGAAAAAGGGGAATTTAAAATTTAATTACTCCCAACTTTTTTTTTTTTTTTTTTTTTTACCAAAGAAAGAGACAGAGCTAATAGTCAAATACCTGGAAAATCCTTCATGCTTCACCTTGTTAGCATCTCCAGTGTTCTCTGTATGAATACAAAGACATCTTCCACCATATATTCCTAAAATAATAGTTCCTGCTTTTGTTACATACAAGTGTCACAGCATTATGGAGATTAAAGTGAAGCCATATCTTCAATAAGAACTGTGGTGGCTGAAACACTTGTATTGGTAACAGAAATAAAAGCTACCTACTGTTGGGAAGGCACCCATTTCCTTTTACTGCATGTGACATTCTCATCTTCTCATTATGTTTCAGCCATTATGATATTATGAACTTCTTAATGTGCATTTATTTACAGAGACAAGTGACAGAGGGATCACTTAATTTGGTCTTCAGTGTATTCTTTTAAAAGTGAAAGTCTAGCACTGCTCTTACTGAGATCTTTTCTTTGTGCAGGTAGCAAAGGATACTGTTCTAGAGAGAAAAAGAGCTTTTACAGGTTTTTAGCATCACTTGATGCACTGGTAGGTTTTTAAATTGTGACAGCCAGCAATTGTATCAAAGCAGAGCTCTTGTCACAGACTCATTGCACCATCCGTCCACTTGATAAAAGACATGTTCATTTAAGGAAATGCTGAAAGGGAGATAGATGAAGATATTAAAGGCTCCTATATTCATGGACACTAGACTGTAGTACAGTGCAAGGGTGTCCTTGTATATAATTTCAAAATTATAAAATCTTGTCATCAGCAATTTTATTTTTATAACAAAGATTTAACAATAAAATATTTTAAAAATCTTTTCCACAGGCAGCTAAATATCTATCTTGTGTTTCTCTCTCCTCTGAAAGCTTGAGAGAAGCTCCTGTTTTCACCACAGCACATTCCTTCCACTGTTCTTAACCAGATTGTCCCCAGCTAACATGCTATCATTATCCTGTATTAAGATACCCATTACAAAGTGGCCATTGCTTTCTGTGTCAATCTAGAGAGACTGAAATAACTGTTAGCGTGCCTTTTAGTAGTCTCATGGTGAAAAATAAACCCTTAGAAATAGAGAGTAATGGAAAGAAAATGACCATTGCATACTAGTCAGGTAGACACAGCAGAAGGCATCTGAGTATTAATTATGTAGGAAATACAAAGCCTGTCCATTGTTACGTTATCAAAATCACTTGGGACAAGGCAACAGGCAATTGTGAGATGCTAAGTTGACTGAAGGGTCCATTTCAAATTATATATTCATTTAGAAACTAATTAAAAAATTTTACTTGTAAACGCATGGAAATACCAATTATGTTCTGAAAGTATAAGTGCATCAACACTGAGAGGCCAAGCACTGTCCTTCTTATGTGGCAATGTAATTAAATCTGGCTGGAGGACCAAGGGCCAGTTCAAACTGTTCAAACTGTATGTTCAGTCAGTTCAAGGGGACATACACATAATCTATACATAAAAATATATATTTGCTGAACATATACTAGTGGCCTATTCTGGCATTTCATGCATTCATTCCTCTATTCTAAAATGTTTATTTGAATTGAGAGTGTTTTATTAGACTAGTAAGTAATTTAAGGTTTTGCATTACATTTGAGCAAGTATGTGTTTCTAATTTATTTTCATTAGATACTCAGATGTATAAGTGCACTTACAGCAAACTTACAAAGCCCTCAGGAAGCAAAAATTGCCTTGTGTTGAAGAAATTTTATGGTACCATTAAGACTGACCCTAGATAACTGGTTAGGAAAGTTTTATGCTGTCACTGCACCATTCAAGGTAAAGTGCTAACCTGGCATTGTTATGGCCTCTGAAGTTAAATGGAGTTTCCAGATAGGTATGAGCAGCTATTTTACAATATTTATTCATTAATATGTACAGAGCTTGTATGGTTTACTATCATTACTTCAAACAGGAACAAAAATAAGGGTTTTAAGAGCACTGTAAATATCCATTGTTGGCATATTACAGTGCTAATATGCTGTGAGCCAAATTTTCAAAAATATTTGATGTTCAGGCTGACATCTCAAATGAACCTAGATTACAATTCTGTAGTTCAGTCAGACAGCAAAGCTGCAGGGGAAAAAAAATCTTGCTCCATTAACTATTCTGGGGAGAAAACCAGTTAATGGGACTGGACCCAGTATGCCACCCCATCGCACTGGCCAGCAGCATCACCATCCAGCCTGGGGAGGAGGGAGGAGCATGCAATCATGGAGCACAAGGGCTACTGATGTTTCATTCTGTTAAGATTAAAAGCACCTGTTTGCAACCCTCAAGGCTGAAGAAAAGTGCTAAATTATTAAGTTTCAAATATCATATTAAGTATTCAAATGCAATTGCTTTCTAATTCAGCAAATTCTGGAAGTTTGCAGAATATGAGGCTTTGGATTTCACTGCCTTTTTGAAAAAAATATCTTTAGACAGTGCTTGAGATGGATCAAGAATATGGCAGGATGGAAGCAAGGCTAGTAGAGAGACTTCTACATCCCTGCACAAGATTGTTGTTTATACACAAATTCATGGACTATAAGGGGTGAATATGTTTATATTTGCGTCACCTTCATCTGACAGCAAACAGAAAAAGAGAGCAGAAATCAAACTTTTAATATCTGCAGTACCTTCTCCAGTACAGGCTTCAAAGCACTGGCTTAAAAGGGTCACAGCATTTCTTTGGAACCTACATTTCCTGCACCACGAGGAAGACAATCCCTAAAGGAGATGCATGGCCACTGGCATGTAGTCAGATACTGCTGTAGGTGGAGCAGGTAGCACAGCCAGACAACACCCTGTAAAGAGCAGCAGCAACCATAAATAAAACCCACTCTCATTTCAGGTATTTATAGTTCTGCCTAATTGTCTGTCATTCTCTCTATGTAGAGACTTTCCAAAGTCTATGCTTTGGGCAAAATTTCATTGAAATTTCGTTCAATGCCATCCAGCTGTTTCTAAGAACAAACCTAGGCAATAGTATTGTCTGGCTTTCCCTTACCAAAACCAAGCAAGTAGAAGAACCATTCTGACAGACTTTCCTTTAAAGACTCATTTCCCTGAAGATCTGAATCAGATCTTTGAAAATAGCCATTGTTTTAGAGATGGGTGTTTTTATTCTTCCCACGAGCCTCCACTAAAATTACACATTTTGTAACTACGGCTCAGACATGTGCAGAAGAGATTTCCTTTAATTTTAGTAGGGTTTTTTTAAAATAATTTTTCTCATGTTTTCACAATATTTTTAAAATTCTCTAAAAATTTTAATTGTCTGAAGCTGCAGCTGTACAGTGAGTTCAAGCAGCCAGTCCTGGCAGTGTTGTGGATCTGTTTAGGAAATACCAATGGACTATTGATTTTCTGCCCCTTGCAGTCTGGTTGTTTGGTTTTTGGGTTGGTTTTTTTTGTTTGTTTGTTTGTTTGTGGGTTTTTTGGGTTGGTTTTTTTTTTTTTTTTGGTTGGTTTTTTTTTGTTTGGTTTTGGGGGTTTTTTATGTCATAATATGCTGCACAGAGGTTTTGGCTCACAATGTTAATATTTGACACTATCTGACATACACAGATCATATGTGCCTCATTTCTCATGAGGACCTTTTACAGGTCACAGCTTTCTCAAGAACATGATAGGTGTGTTTTATCAGCTCTTTAGCATGTGGTGCTGCCTATAACATTTTTAATTATCTGCAGAGATTTTCAGTTGGTCTTAATTTAGTTGAAATGGTTGATCAGTCAAGTCACTGATAAGCAAACAGCTGTTTACTTCTGCTGGTACTTTGTTTGACCAATTTACTTTGATCACTCTATTAAAGAAAAAGCCATTTATTCTGTTTTTTGCTCAGCAGAAAATGAGTCTAATATATACAGGCCTCTGCCCTAACTGAATGGAGTTCTGCTTCTGCAGGCAATGATGAGGAAGGTGGGTTTCAGTCCTACCCTGGTAAAGGTGTGAGGGGAGCTGAGTGGGATTCTCTGAATCACTTGCAGTGAAAAAAAGGGAGACAGTAAGGGAACAGTCTGGATGATGAGAAATCAGGCTGCAGGCAAACCTGAAAAGGAGATATAGAGAAAACAGGAAAAGGCCATGAATAAATATATTAATGATATTGCTGTGTGTATGTGTGTATGTTAAGGGTTGTCAGGATAAGCTTGCTACACTTGGGTTTTGATGAACATTAGGATACTAAGGAAGAACAATAGATCTGTGATAAGTTTCAGGTTTGGAGGCTGTGATTAGCTGTGCAGGGAGAACAAACATGGAAACAAGGAGTCCAACTGGATGAGAAGGAAGTCAAGATCACAATCAGGAGCTTTCAAAAAAGCATGACACCTGAATTCATGCACATGCACTATTTCCAAAACCTGAAGAGGCTCTTCAGGGATCTTGGATACAAGCTTTGCTTTTTTGAAACTTCTGTGAAGTTTCTCCCATCCCAGCCAAGTATGTGTTTAATCCCTTTTAGCGTTGTTGTACCTTAATAGTAGTAACCTATGAGACCTCCACTAGGAAGTGACAGAATTAGTTTTGCCTGTGTCACTTTAATTAGCCTCTCCCTGCTCTGCACATAAATAATTTACTCTTTGCAAAACAGACTTTAACTGCATGATGAAATTTTTCCCTCTGGACTCATGCTTTGTTTATTGCAAAGAACAGTTCTGATACAGCAACAAATACAAACTGTGCAGTTAAGGATGCTGTATATCTACAGATGTCCTGCCTCACCAGTTGGGAAACTAGGCATTGTACAGAGGAACTGAAAATAGAGGTAGAAAATTATCATAGTGAAATGTTTTCCTGAAGGCTTTTTTCCCTTACTCCTGCCATGTTGTTTTGATGCAATATTAAAACCAGAGAAAGGCACTGGAGCTTTTACAAATCCCACCTGAACAGCTCCAGAAAATGTTGCATTAATTGTCCCCTAACAGAGATTCAGTCACTGACCATGTGAAAGTTACAGTACTGTGACACTGGTTGCTTCTGTAATGGATTCAGAGAGCCTTTGCTACCTTGTACTGAACAGGAACCATAACACTCATATGGTCACTTACTTCCTCTCTGCTGAAGGTGCAGTGACTTCCATGTCAGCTGCAGTAACTGGGAGAGGAGAGGCAGGAAGACTGTCAAATTCAACTGCAGCAGCACCTGAAACCATTCTTTCAACTGGGAGTGAAAGGTTCATTTCAACAGAAATTTGAGGGTCTGATCTCTGTGAGCATTTGAAGGACTCAGCATCAAATGAAATCTGTGAGAGATGTACTTTGGACATAAATAATGCCATTGAATACTAGGTACATTTCAACTCTCCAAGCAAGTAGAATGTCTCTTTAGCCTATGCTTTTTTTTTTTCAAATCTGAGCCTCAATTCCTGTAATTTAAAATGTAGTTAGTATTGCTTTTTAACCCCACAGATGTTTGAAAATAAAAAGTAGCATTTCAACAACTGCTTGAATGCTTTAGTGATATGTGCCAAAACGTCTGTAAGTAAATTGTTCAGAGCAAGGTGTAAAGTGTGAAGCCAAACCATTAGCACTAATAAGAAATGGAACACTGAGCAGCTTCTCATAGCGTGGGTACCATCCATCCCTGGTGCTGTATGTTTTGAGGAATCTGCAAAGCAGACCATGTGCTTAAAAATTCCTATGCTAATGCATCCTCATCAAGGGAGTAAATTGCAGCTGCACAGGCCAAGAAAGCAGGAGCTTAGGAGTAGCCTTGAGAGTGAAGTGAGCACTAGGGTGGAGTTGAGCATGCTATGTACAACACACTGAAGTTTATTGAATGTCTTTCATCCTGCAGAATTTTCTATAATTGCAGAAGAGTTTTCCATAAGAACAACTTTCCTTTCTTATAAGAATGACCACAGTTTGTCTTGTTTATTGGTGTTTTGTTAATTGTGACTCTTAATGGAGAGTTTTTAATGTGTTTCTTCTCAGCATCACTCATTTTTTTTTCTAAATGAAATTTACTGTTATATTTGGAAGAGAAATATTACAAATTTACCTTTCTTCTAAACACGAAGACTAGGATCTGTTCCATCTCTGCTGGAGGCAGTTTTGTAATAAAGTGTTTTAATTACAAGTAGTCTTGCTGTCCATGATAAAAGTGCATAATCATGCTGCACTGTGAGCTGTGACTGATACCTCTGCCTCTTTCTTTCCCTTACTTTGTCTTTCCCTGAACCACACTTTTGGCAAGAGCACCATATATACTTTCATTTAGTTACTTGGATATGGTCATCAGCTGGTACTCATTAGAAATAACTAAGTAATTTATCTGTGGAGTGGGTTTGTTAATTTGATTTCGAAGTCCAGTTTGGGGGGCAACACAGAGAACATGTGGCATGTTGGGGAAAGAAAATTTCATGATATAAACTAAAAGGCATAAAATGGAGCAGATGTGCAAAGTGGAGGTTCTCCCTTATCTCCCATGTCAAGTCAGAATTAGGAAGACAGTCTTGGAGGGTCTACTGCTGGCTGGAGAGTAGCCAGAAAAATAGATTAATAAATTTATGAAGTGCTTAAGCTGAAGTAGAGCTAATTTTGTTCACAGTGGCTGGTGTGGGGCTGTGTTTTGGATTTGAGCTGAACATAGGGTTGATAATAGAGAGAGGTTTTGTTATTGCTGAGCTGAGCTCACACAGAGCTGAGACTGCTTTTCCTGCTGCCACACTGTCCAGGGAGATTGGGAGGAAATGGAGCCAGGACAGGTGACCCAAACTGACCAGAGGGACATTCCAGACCATGTAACATCATGCTCAGTGTATAAACTGGAGGGAAGAAGGAGGAAGAGGGGAATGTTTGAAGTGATGGTGTTCGTCTTCCCAAGTCACTGCTCTGCTGGAGATGGCTGAACACCTGCCTGCCCCATGGGAAGCACTGAATTAATCCCTTATTTTGCTTTGCTTGTGCATTCAGCTTTTTTCTTTCACTATAAAAATTTCTTTATTTCAATCCATGAGTTTTCTGGCTTTTACTCCTCTGATCCTCTCCCTGACCCTGTGGTTGGGAAAGGGAAGTGAGTGAATGGCTGTGTGGGGCTGGGTTGCTTGCTGGGGTGAAACCATGACAGCTTGTCTCCCAGTATAAGCTCAAAATCTTGTTTAGCCCCTTTGAACTCTGAAGGCCCTCTGCTTTTATCAAACAACAGAAAGCATACTGGTACTCAGAAGGCTGAGTTCATATAACCAGATGTGTCTAGATTACTCTAGTTATTGAGTAATCTAAGGGGTTTTTTTTCCCAGCAAACAGTAAATCCAAACACAATGTGAATCATCAAGCAAAGTTATTTTGTATTTTTACATGAAGGTTTTGAATCTTCTCTAATTTCTTTTGTGGAAATGTGTCTGAACTTAATAAAAAGGCTACTAGCATTCCAAGTTTGTTCGTGATCTGGGGAGACAAGAAAAGCAGAGGTTGATGTGTCAGCCTGTCCCTTTTAGAGAAAGAACCTTGAGGGGTATTATCCTGCAAGTGAGATATAAGTTTGATTTAATTCCAGCCAGGACCACTAGAGTATTTTCTGCCACTGTGTCTAGTGATAACAGGGAAAAACAAACCAGTCAACAAGAAACAGCAGGAATTATATGGGTGTCACTGGTAAGCCAAAGCTGCCTCGAGGTGGTTTGCCCCCTGCAATAACTGTCTTTTCTCATGATACAGAAAGCTATCTTTGGTCATATGAAGAATGTTTGAGAAGCCAAGCCAAAGAAAGGCAGAGCCAGGGTTTTGCAGTGAATTTTTCTGGCAACTGAAAACACTTAGGGGAAAAAAGGGTTTCATAAGGAGTATATATTTAAAAAGTATTTGTTAAAATTAAGTTGTTTTATTTTCAATTAGCACCTCTTCTGAGAAACTATTTTTTTGCATAAGATCTGGTAGTGTAGAAGGTTCAGCTATCTTACACTCTCTCTAGTGGTCTGCTATTGCCCATAGTACAATTTTTCATTAATATGGTTGCATTTTGATTGCATTTAAAAGTTGATTGCAATCACATTGTGATTATAGATTGTCCTGAGTTGGAAAGGACCCACAAGGATCATTGAGTCCAACTCCCTTCTCCTTGAAGGACTACCTAAAACTAAACCATATCACAAAGAGCAACATCCAGATGCTCCTTGAACTCTGTAGTACTCATTTATCTTGGAACTAAGGGAGAATGCATGCAAAAGATTTAAACTGACCGGTTTATAAGATAAACTTCTTGTTTCTTGCTAGTGTATTTTTGTATCTTAATGGTACTAATACAAGCAAAGTAAAAACAGGAGAACAACCAACCAGTTACTTTTCCATTCTAGTTAAATCTCTGAGCAATTTAGACAACAAGTCCTACTTTCAGTGGACCTGAATAACAGAATCCAGCATCTCTCATCAGGGGATCACTTTCACAACCAAGCCTATAAAAGTAAAAGAAATCTGGTCTTTCAGCACCTCTATGAGCGACTCTTTGTGTGATTGGAAGCAGTGCTTTTTAACAGCAGGAATCTCATACCGCAGTGGATGTAATAGGATTTGGATTTTTTGTTAAATATCTTTAAAAACTGGCCTTTAGCAATGAGGCCTTATCAAAACCTCAGGATAGTCTAGGATCTCTCATTTCTCTGACTTTACAGCCATAGAAGATGCTATCAATAGCAGACCACAAAATTTGGTTCCTTCCCACTCCTTTTGAGTTGCCCCACCCTTCTCTGCCAGCCCCAGATTAGGTCTCTGTATGGCATTATTTGGGAACTCCACTGGAAAATCCAGCCTGTATGGAAGACAGCTTTGGCTTCCCAAAGTAGCAGTGTGTCACAGACATGTTTTATGAAAAATCCTTTCCTTAGGATTTTTTCTTCTGAGAAGCTGAGAGGCCTCAGGAACAAAATGTAAACAATGGTTATCTGCTGCTGTGGAATGCAACAGGTGGATCTGTGATTGGTCTTGTGGTTGTTTCTAATTAATGGCCAATCACAGTCCAGCTGACTCAGTCACTGGATGTCTCAGTCAGTCACAAGCTTTTGTTATCATTCTTTTTCTGTTCTTAGCTAGCCTTCTGATTAAATCCTTTCCTCTATTCTTTTAGTATAGTTTTAATATAATATATATAATAAAATAATAAATCAAGCCTTCTGAAACATGGAGTCAACATTCTTGTCTCTTCCCTCATCCTAAGACCCCTGCGAACACCATCACAGCAGTGTGAGACAGAGCGAGCAATTATGATCTGTCGTTTTTGTAGGCCTTGCTTGTCAGCTACTGGTTGTATTTAGGCAGTCAAGGGCATTCTGCAATGCACTGAGCCAGTTTAGAGCAACAATTTATGTGAAATCACCTTTCACTCTTTCTTTTTTCACAATTCAGATAATATGTAACTTTCTTGGACACCCTCTGACACTTGGCAGTGCAATTCATGTCTAGCAAGTTTCCCCCGCCCCTCTTTTGTGCTGGAATAGCATTGAGGGGGGCCATTCTGTTCCAGAGCATCTTTAATGTTTTCTGTCCACTGGTATCAATACTCCTTTCCCATGGGGCTTACTTTTCTTGGCAAGACTGGTGAGCTACATCAAGCAACCTTTAGATCACCACTCCAGGCACATTTTCTTGCTGTTCCTTTTTCATTGGAGTTTTGAAACCAGCCTATATAATTCATGTAGCAAGTGGAATTTCTCAATTTCTCATTGTCATTTTGCTATGGCACATAATACTGATCAGTAAATATAAAAAAAAAAATTGCACTGGAAATTGAGAGGTCATGACGAGAAGTTAAAATATATGGATATACTTGGTTGGTAAGCTCGAAATTAAGTGCTGCAGCTGTATGCTCCTACTGCTATTCACAGTGTTCTCTGCTTCATTTTTCTTGTATATAATGCTTTGAGAGCCACCTCCATCAATTAGGAGTTTAACTGGAACTGGAAAGATCATGTAATGGAGTTGCAAGCTTAAGTTAGTCACAAATGAAAAGACAGGCTTACAATTAAGAACAAGAAAGAAAGAAAAAGAGAGTATCACAGCTTAAGATGCTTTTCAGTTGCTCAGGGAGGCAAACCAGTTTTGCAGTATTAATTAACATTTTAGGGCATGCTATATCTAAAGCAAGAGACTGGGTGTATGTGTGTGTGTGGGAGGTGTCATTTCACCACACAAAGATAGAAATAAATAAAAAGCGGTCATTTTTTGAGGAGTAATATTTTACTTATGTGGTACAATAGAAAGGTGAAAAACATGTTTTTACTATCAAATTATGAATTTGGGTGTTTTGGCAAAAGCCTAGCACTAAAAACATTACGGAAAAATATGAGGTGTACGTGCATCTTGCTCTCTCCTTCTGTTGTTAATCGCTTCTCTGTGTCTCTGGCAATCAAGCTGTCCCTCCTCCACTTCAAATGCATGGAGGATGCCAAGAAAAGTTGCCTCGCCCTTTCCCCCTAACTCAACAGACACGCAGTGGGACTCCTCCTTCAGCACAGGGACTTTAGGATTCTCAGTGAAGCCTCCCTCAGACAGATCTTTATAGCTTTGTTCATTGATGGTGTCTTTCATGCATTGCTCCACCGGATCTCAGCTGCACAGCCAGGGATGACAACCTCAGCCACTCTGAGCTGTGATCCCTCTTTCCAGTGCCTCTCCCCCAACACGTGGCACCTACACAACAGCTGGGCTCATACAGCTGCTCCCTTCTCACTGCTGTCTTGCTTCATAGGTCTCTTCTAGATGCAAAACCTATTTTCTGAAAAGGTTGTGGACAGATGAAGAGGCGTATCTGTGATGGCAATATACCATGGAATCTTTAAAATACCTGATTACCCTTCAATGTACAGTTACCATTTCACCACATTTATTTGTATGCATCCCTTTCTGTGTATCTGTGTGGTTTTGAGCCCTAAGCTTGCTTTTCATTATGCCAGGATAGTGATTTTCTACATTAAAAAATATTTTGTAGGTGTTCCAAATTGAGGGTGTTGATATTTTAGCATCTGGCCAGTGTAATAAGCCCATTTAGGCAAATAAAAGGAATTTGGCACAAACTGAAAAAAAGCTGTGACTAAGAAAACATCACTAACAATGAGCAATTAAAAAAAAAATGGATAGTAAAGGCTTGCAAGGAAATTTGTCCAGCTGGGAAAAAAGAAAAGAAAGTAGCCAACTTTCCAGGGAGACTTAAGTAAATAATAAAATTAAATGGTGGACATAATAAGTACTGAATAAATGCCTGACGAGAAATCCTGATATCAGCAGGATTACAAATTTTAATGTCTTATCTGTAAGGTAATGGAAATTATTATGGCAGGTGTCCAGTTTTATATTCTATTTTAAATTAAGCCTCTATTTGATATAATTTTTAAGCAAGAACTGGAAGTTGAAGAACACAGTAGCATGTTTTTGTAGAAGTCTATTCTTTGTGTATCTCTGTGGCCAGCTGTGTATTGATGTCTACAGTTTTGTTGTTAAAGAAATCATCAATCAGTCATTATGACAGAATGCTGGACGCACTTCAGCCTTACACACTGACTACTACAGGCCAAAATATTGATAGATTTATTTTCTAAGGTTATGTGTTATACAAGTTAACTGACAGTTCAATAACTCAGCAGCATCCTTGAATAGAGCTTCTTTATATGGTTTTGCTCTCACAAAGCAAAATGGAAGAGGGGAAAAACCCAGCTGAGATGCACAGTTTCAGAGAGCCTTTCTGCATTTTTCAGGAAATAACACAGAGACATGTGTTATAAGTTTAAAATATAGAATATCTCATCAACTTATCAACTCCTGGCTCTGCCATTTTTTGTGGCAGATTTAGATATGAAAAAAATTTTCCAGCTTTTCACAATTGTTAAAAAAAATTAGTTGGAATTTAACTGAAAATATATGCATATGGCTATCTATCATAGTTGCATTGGACATATGAAAACATCAAATCATCAAGTCAGATTGCATACTTTTATTTCAGAAATCTGAACACATTTTAATTCTGGAAAGTACAGGAAATGTTTTTTGACATAAGATTGTTTAAAGACAAAGAAGCTAATTTAGAAGATATGAAAACCTGTTGTCATTATCTTTAATGTTTCTGGTGAGTTGGACTTCTTACAAATCATGAAAACTAAAGCCCCTGTAAACTTTCACAAATGGTGATTTTTTTCTTTAAAAGATAGATAATAAAAGAGGAGGCTTTCAAAAAGCAGGCCCAGAAATACTTCCCATCAGCATGACTCATGCTCCTAAATCTCATTCTGTGTCTGATACATCAACATGTGCTGCCCTACATAAGCCTGTGGATTACTTTCCATTGAAAAAGGAAATAAGATGTTCCAGGCAGGAGATTGAAGACCAGATTTCGCGACATGTATGACAAGATCTCGGGCTGACAGTGTTAGCTGAGGTTTACAGAGAGTTTAGGAGAACTGCTGCCTGCCTGTTAGCACTACTCAGTACAGCATGTTTTGTGTCTCAGAGACCTTGCACAGCCCTGTGTTGGAGGCACCAGCCATGAACAGGAGTCGCGGTTCTGCGCTCACTGTGCTCAGGGATCCACAGAGCCAGGGCTTCTTTCTGGAAGGAAAAGATAACATCACTCCTGTATTATTGCTGTGCTGTGCAGTGCTGTGCTGCCAGAGGTCTGCATGGAATTATATGATTACATAAGAAAGGAAGGGGGAGATTGAACTCATGTTTGTGCCTGTGTTTGCAGGTATGTATGCACACTTGATCATATTTATAAGCCTTTCAAACTGCTCCTGTGCCAAAAAAAGCATGAACATCAGAAATTAAACCAAGAGGCATTTCTTTATCACAACACACGATGAGGTTGTTTGAAATGCTCTCATTGAGCATCCTTTTAGGAGGTGCCAACCTTTAGACATATCTATAAGAGCTACACTGAGTTCCCACTTGCATTACCAACTGTCTTAGCTGAAGAATATGTTACAACAAATCATAAAATTGATCATATAAATTAGTAGAGATCCATGCCAAGTTTTTCTCCTACACTGTTACTCATGCTCCTCCAGCCTTAAATCAAGGTTACCTAATACATACGATTGCACATGCAAGATTTCAGTGTCATTTAGCAATGGTTAGTTTTCACAAAACAATTGAAAGCTAGCAGAGCTTTCTCACTAACACTCTCCAGAGACAATCAACTGCTTCACTAGAACTCAGTCTTTGCCATGAGTTCTTTTTCCTTTCATCTTTTGCTTTACATAATGAAACAAAAAATTGAAAAATATAGAAAATTGTAATGTGAAAAAGTTACAAAGTGAAGAACAGAGCATACAGCCAGATTATGGGAAAGGGTATTGACTTCAGGTTAAGAATGTCACTGATTTCTGGATATCCAAAATAAACTGTTTCAAAAAAAGGCCATTTTGGCTTTTTCACTTAAAATTGTGTTTTGTGGTTTTTTTTTTTTTTCAAATCTCACTGCATTATGGACTTTCCTATGTTTGATATACATGGTTATATAGACAAAGAAAACATTTGTTCCAAATGTTTGAGTTGAAATTACATTATATATGCCTCATAATAGTAGAAGGTCTGCAAAAGAAGTTGAACTGTTCTTGGAAAATAAAATTTCATCTTGATTATGTGCTAGTCTTTATCACAGAAGAGGGAGGGAGAGGAAATCAGAGGGCTCTTCTAGATTCAGGCTATGATCCTCCACAAGTGAGCTACCTGCCACTGGGGGACTGTGAAGGTCCCAGGGAGAGCAGTCAATTTTTTTGGTGTGGTTTGTGCACACCTTCTCTCATGTCTATTTTTTAATTTTTCTTGAAATATTTGAGAACCTTGTTTTGAAGTAGAATGTTGAAATCTTGGCATTCTTTCAAAAAATGTCTCTTGCTTCCTAGACAGACCTCAGAGAATTTTTGCATCAATACCAGTAAGATGGCAAAAGGGACATCAATATGCAGGTTTATTTTTATTATTATGCAGATAAGGTACATTTGTGGCTAAAAATATTATGCAGATAAGGTACATTTGTGGCTAAAAATATTAATTAGGAATGTCATGAATTAGGAATCATGACATTAGGGTCTTATGAACTGTAAAGACAAGTGTTGACATGTTGCTATGTGACTCACAAATACTTTTTCACCTGGAGTGACCTGTATAGAACTGTAGGTCACTTTATTTTAGAGAGGATTCTATGGGTTTAGAGGGTTTTTCAGAAAAGAATGATGACAGTGAATAAAAGCATAGGGTAGCTCTCATATGAAGTGAAAAGTGATTACCTTAGAAGATTCAGAGTTGACATAAAAGAACAAAAAGCACTGTGTGGTGGCAAAGAGTTGAGCCTTTATTGCAACAATGGTGGAATTTAAATGGGGATGTTTACGACTAGAAAATGAATACTCCTCACCATGGCATCAAGATTCTACGGGGTATTGTTAGCAAAATTCATACACTTGAATCTTGGTCATTGGTATGGATAAAGAAAAATATCTCAAGTTTAGTGCTAGGAAAGGGCTTATAAAGATTTACTTCAGTATTTATTTAGTGCACTTCAGGATCAGAAGTGGGCTTCTAGTAGAATCAGATCCACTCCACTGACTTCTACACATGGGTATGTGTGCACATTTCTCAAATGGCCCCACCTTCACAGGAAATTTAAGTGCAGTAAAATGAAAAAAAATTCCATCACTTCAACCCTCACAGAGTAAGTCTTAGGAAAGAGCTTATTTTTGTAGGCTTTTTTTCTAGTGGGAGATGAAACTGCTCAGGGAATGCATAGCTGAGCTTTGTCCTGGAGGGAATCCGTTAATTCACTTCAGGATAAAGCTGTCCTTGCTTCCAGCCTAGCAGAAAAGGGCTTCCTGGTTTTAGTGATGGAAGTGGAGTATGATTCCTTCTATTTCCCAGTTTCTTTGGACAGATAAATAGAAAAAAAAAAGGGGATGAAAGTTGATGGCAGGGCCCTTGCAAAAATGAACAGATAGGGGAAAGCTTTCTTAGGGCAACTGATATCAAACAATGACAACAAATACTTTCAGAAAGGCCTGAGACACATGAGGAAAATAGCCTGTATTTCTTCTTAACAAAAAATGTATAGTATTATAACCCATTAATATTGTGACCCTCTTAGAACATTAGAAAGAAGAATGAGAGACACATATATTTCTTTTTTCTGCAGAATTACATGGAAAATGCTAGGATTTTCCACAAGTTGCAGCAACAAAAAGTAGTAGTTTTTCATCTTTGTTATATTGATTGCATGGAGTGCTTATAAGGTATACATGAAATTTAACACACTGTTCTTTTTTTGTTCTCAAATTGGTTTTTTTCCTCAGCAGATCTTGGATTGACAACAGTAACTTGTCATTCACCTGAAAGTCCTTTCGAATTTCATGATTGATTTTTTTTGTCTTTGATTAAATTATATGATTGATTAAATTACGTTTTAAAACATACTTTCATTTGGACTTCCTTAATTTTTCCAATGGCCATTCTTGTCTCACCAGCCAGCTGAGGCTACTTTTTATTGGAAATTAATTCTCTCAACACCTATCACATAGTTAAAAAGCAAAACAAAAGAGCAGCTAATTCACCTGAGCAAATAATCCTGGAAGAACGATTACCAAATAATATAATAGTGCTTCAGAAAAGGAAAATAATTTTATTTCTTCATTCCTGGACTCCTGTTTGCAGGACATCACTGGGACAGCTGGGACTCTATGTTTCTGACTCCATCAAAAACTGGAGTTTGTGTGCAAAACAGACTGTTCCTCTACTGCAAAAATGATATCACTCCCTATTCTAGCTGTCAGGTAGTGATCTGAAAAAACAAACATTTTATTTTCTCCCAGCCCGCCTCCATGGACATAGTGTTTTATTGTTGGAACTGAGCAATTTGTGGCCTGTGATCCATTGCTTCTCTCTCTTTTATTTTCCCTTCTGGCTCTGAGCGAGGGCGGCAGAAACATCTGCTGGAGTTAAGATACACTGCGGCCACCCAGCTGATCCGGGAGCCCTGGAGCACTCTGGCTGGGCAGGAGCAAAGAGATGGGCTTTCCTGTCTACATGATCTATAACACTCTGCAGCTAATTCAGGAAGAGTGAACTATTTTTGGAGGTTACCAAATGACTCAGAATAAAGAAGCAATTGTATAATGCAGATGCAAAACTGAACATTCAGATCGTCTGTCTGTTCAAAAAACTGAAAGAAAGCAATCTAATTTCAGTTTGGCTGTGGGGAGTAGCTTTCTTTAACAGCACCCCAAGTTAATTTAAAGCATGTTCCTGAATAGACAACCTTTGCTAACATGAACCACAGATGCTTTAAAAATTAAAAAAGACCTTTTACCCCCTTCTGATGATAAATATGAATTCTAGTGCAAGAGATTTAAGCCAGTGTTTGATGTTGACTTCATTGCTCCTAGAGTTTTGAATCCCATTATAAAATGACTATCTTATTAAATGAGGAGTTTAATAGTTTGCTTTCATAGTTGACGGTCAAAACAAGATCAGTAGTGTTTTCACAAAATAAGAAAAATGATAAAAATTATGATGACTGAGTATGTACTAAGTGTCAGCTTTGTCAGGATCATGGGCTTGGGATATAAATTTTATTATAATATTTCTCAAACCTTATCGATCATCTCTACTTAAAATTCACAGGTTCCCCTTATAATGCTTCAGGAACATTGCAAATGTCACTACAAATTCAACACCTTGAAAGCTTTGTATTTGATTAAAAAAAAATACTGCAATATTTACCTTTAAAAACTGAGACAACCACATAGCCTTAATATTTCAACAGTTTTCTAAGGCAGTGTGTTAGGCACACTGCATGAGGTTTTGACGGTACATAACAGGAAATAAACAACTTTAAAATTCAGCCACTGTTGTATAACCCTCATTATTATAAAGATGAGTTGTAAAAATTAGGCTCTGGTGAAATCAGTGGCATGAATTCAGCAGAACATTGATTTCATCCCTGCTTCTAAAATTCTACTTTCTTCAACCAGATCCTGGGCTTAGAGGAATTATTATGAGGGAAGTGACTCTAATTGTACTGTAAGATAGGGTAACCTGATGTGAACATGCTGAAGTGGAACCACAGGATGGAGTCAGGAGTGGTTTATCTTGGCATATTGAGCTCTGAGGGGAAAAAAAGCCCCATACACAGAATGAATAAGAAACATGGGCAGACTGATGGAGGGCATACCCTGTTTTGTCTGACATGAGGGCTAGCAGCAAATTAGCACTGACTGAGTAGAGAGGTGGAGTTTCTCCTGCTGTGTTGGGTTTTTCAGTTTAATATGGTAGAACTCTTTACTGTTTCTGTGCTGGAGGCTGGGTGTTAGAGGAAGCAAAGCTTGCAGGGCTGTGGGGAAGGGACAGAGCTGTGACAGCCACTGGAGCCAATCTCAGTGTGTGCTTCTCATACTTGTGACACCTACATGCAGAGAAAACTCTGCTTGTGAAGGGGAAACAAATTCAGTTCCACTGTGTTTTTTTCTACTTGGCTCTCCAACTCTAATGAATGAAAATTCATCTGGAGAAATACTAATTGGGTTTGACACCACAAACACGCAAGCAATGGGAGCAGGTTTCTCATCTAAGCAATCTGATGATCTAACAAGATGTCTCAATGAGAATAGCTAGTTTACGATCTTGTGATGTTATTCATTAGTTTTCTAACACCAATCTTTACAGTACACTTCCCAATTTGATGTTTTTTCTCCTTCTCTGTTCTTTTATACCAAAGATAATGCTTCTTGCTAATTCATTGACAATCATCAGCAGAGAATTATCAGTCCCCCACAATTTAGCCATTGTCACAGTATCACTGAGGATGTTTGTTTCACATCAATGTCATTTTACCATCAGTGGCAAGGTGACCAGATGAGTTGATCAAGGAAGTTTCAGTAAATATTTATAGATGGATATCTAGGAAATTTGTCAATGCTGAAATTAGTTTTGTGAAAGAGAGATGGTTGAATACTACTATTGTGTTTTTAGGAATGGCCAAACTGGGAGTGTAACAGTTGATTGCTCAGAGGAAGTATCAACCTCCTGTGATTAGCTAGTTATTTGTTCATGTCAGTGCAGGAATTTGAAAAAGGCAAATGGTGAGATTGTCTGTAGTTCCATGAGCATGGCAAGAAGAAAAAAATAGAATTAACACGTGTCATTTAAATAATACTGGACTGGCATCATTAGGCTTGCAGCAAAGAATCCTCTGTCTCTTGTCAGACATTACAATAATCTACAATTCTCCTTTTATATCCTACATTCTTACTGCTTTTTGTGGTAATTCTTATCAGTATAAAAAGTTCCTCTTATTGAAAGTAAGTGTGTTGTTTTAGAGTCAATTTAAAATAAAACTAATTTGCTATTATAGAATAACTGTATTTAACTGAAAGGACAAATATTAGCTTCATTTTCAGGGACATGGGATTTGCAGAGAGAAAATGCACTGTTCCATTCCTTAGCTCATCACAAAATTATAATGTGGAGGAAAAACTATTTTGTATGCATAAATAAAAATCAACAAACACAGTGCATCCAACTATTTGTCTAGGAAGTTTCACACATTTCTTCTTTTATAATGAATCATAACTTGAATGTAAATATCAATTGCAATCTTCCAAAAAGTAGAAAGTTTCAGCTACTATTTTTGGTCACTCACTGTGCAAATAAACACTTTGAATATCATAGGAAAAGCTGTTCATAAATGGAGCATTTCTCAGTTTAGAAATACTTTGTCCTATACTGTTTTATTTAGGCTATAGCTATAAATAGAAATCAGCGGCTGAGAAATGAGTTTCCTATGCTAAATCATTCTGTTTTATTTGGCTACACAGCTAATCCTGGCAAGGCTAAAAAATAGTTAATAGGCAGTCTGTAAGATCTTATAAGATGACATTTGGAAATCCTGCAGTCATATTAGTCATTAGCCATGGCAATATTCTGCCATAAGGCAGTGAGTCAGACGATTGATTAGAGAACCTCATCATGATATACCCTCCGGCATGAATATGGAGAGAGGGAAGGGAAAATGAGAGAGTGCATGGGACACAGAACAGCAAGAACACGGAGGAATAGAAGGGCAAAGAAAGTCTGAAACAGTTTATTTTTTAGAGGTAAAGGGCAATGGAGAAGAGGGAAACAGCATAAATCATGGATCTTGGGGACCCACAAGGTGTGCTACCGTCATACTTTGTAAGTGAAGTCCTGTATCACTAGAAAATCTAATTTTTCTTACACTCCTGGTATGACATCTTGCCCTAGACATGAGGCAGCTGTTGGCTACCTCCCTAACAGGTGTTCACTAAAATCTTGGAGAAGACTCTCCACTTCTAACAAACACTCTCTGCTTTTAATTCTGTGCATTTTCTCAAATGGATGTGTAGCTACATATGGTTTTACCAGCTATCAACATGTGTGCTAAGGAGCATCAGCAAAATAAACAGTGCACAGAAGCTGACAAAAGGCCTACAGGGAACACTGGACAAATGCTCGCTATTGAAAAAATTGCTAGGTACTGCAATTAAAAGGAAAGATCTCTGCTATTTAGGAGTTTGTGATGCTTTTACTGGCAGCCCTACTATGACTCCCCTGCTGCTGTTTTGGAAATTAGCACACCACTTTTGGCTGTGCTACTCAGGTATGCAAGGCTGAGTACCTGTCCCATCCTTGCAGTCAAGCTTAAAAGCTGCCAGCTCCTAGTAGGAGGCAGGCACTACACAGAAAGTACAGTTTATTGTACCAACTATTGTACAAACAATAAGAATGAGAGATGCACCTAAGTGCAGCTAAGATTTTACTGCAGCGCTTTTTCTTCTTCTTTTTTTTTTTTTTTAATTCATGTGTGCTATTCTCCATAGCAGGGCATGATTTGCAGTATTTCCAAATGACTGGGTCTGTCTTGGTTTTGCCCTGTATCAAATTAATCTAGGTCCTCAAGTGATGTGCAATTCTATCAAAAATTGGTGAGCTTTGTAATTTTACAGCTGCAGATTTAGTACAATTTGTTCAATATACTCATATGAAGAACAGTCAGAGGTGCTTGTGCCTTCACTGAAGGGGAGCTGATAGTAACATGTTCTCCATAAAGGCACTTTCTTTTATGGTGTTCACTGGCTTTCCTGGCTTGCTGGGCTAATTCCTTTCTGAGGCATTTCAGGGAAGAGCTTCCTAGTTTTATTTATGTTTATAGAAAAGATATTACATTTATATTACAAGGAAATGTGATTTGTTGGGGGGTTTTTTGGCTTATTTTCTAAGTATTCTGACTTGTATGAAAATACTCTCCCTGCAATAAACACTTACTATAACTACTTTATAAATCAAAATGAATAATTTATTGTTTGTGCTTTTAAAAAGTGTCTTAATCAATACAAAACATTTCAAAAGAATACATACAGATGATATTATTGGCAAACAAGATTGCTGCCAAGATCAATGTAAAACTCCCATTGTCTTCAATGAGATTGTTTTCAGACTGGGATGTAGGAGGTTACATTTTTGCAGACTGCCATGACAGAAGTTCCTCATGACAGATAGTATTTTCCCCAGAATTACAATAGTCAGAAGAAAAATCAGAAGAAGCAGCTGTGAAGAACAAACAAAGGCACCAGGAAATGGGTTGAATTTCTCAAAATGATCAATTCAATAAAAGGTAGAATCAGGATCAGAGCCCTGATATTTGAAGTCAAGACCTGGTTTCTGCCTAATGATGTTGCTTCACATGCAGCTTTCCCAGGTGATGCACAGCTCATCTTTCGTGGGCTCATAGAGAGAGAGAGATCTTATACAGCATGCAACAACAAAATCAATTGTAAGAACAAGCTTCAGCAGATTACTCCCCACCACCACTAATTAGCTTTCACAGTGGCATCTTGCCTTTCTCTCTGCCCTATCCCCTCTCTTCTGAAGCACTTTGCTCTCTATCACTTACTTCTGTAAGCTGTGAAGCTCTCCTGACTTAGAAAAGGCAAATGGGGAGAAGGCTTCATGCCTCACATGCTCATATAAGCAGAGGATCACAGGGCCAGGTAACACAGTCACAGATTTGAAAAAATATTTCTGTTTGCCATGCCTGTCTCACTTTCAAATTATTTAATAAATCTTTTCTTCTTCATAAGAAATCTTGAGGTCCTATGTCTAATTCATCTTTGGGGGAATATGGTGATATAAACACATTTAATCATCTTAAACAGCTAGAATTTCATGACACAAATATTACAAGGAAATACTGTTGAAAGCTACACAGCATAAGGATAATGCCATATGCCATTAAAATATATTTATCTTAATTGTTATATTAATGGGTAGATCCTGTGGGCTGTAAATTTATCACAAGTCTGGTCTGCATTAAGAATGGATCATAAGATTGTAACTGCAAATCCTCGTGCCACTTAATAGGTAAAATTAGGTGTCCCATTAGTCACAGTTGTGACTAATTTCACCTGTTCTGACATGATTATGAACATTATGCAGTTGTTTTAATATCTTTGTATAAAGATTAGCCTAGCTGTTTTATTATGTTTGTGTCTTACTCTATGATGTCTCATTTCTTTTGTCTGACTGCTATTACTAATAGTCAGTACATGAAGGAGTCCAAGGACTACGCTCTTTTCTTTAGAGTCCAATTATTCCCCTATAACATTGGATAACTATGAAGGTGCCTAGCATAGAAACTATTTTACATGGGAACAGTCATCAAGATTAGCAGCTACTGAAGTTCACGAATTACTAAAATTTAAGGAAAATTATCTGCAATATAAAAACCCAACAAATAAAACAGAAGTTAAGGTTACAGTCCAATTTTTCAAGAGTATATAGGACATCTCTTATGCCAATCAAAGACTTTTTGAGTGCATTCTGAAATTTTTTGTGGGCATGTAAAGGTGAGGATCATAATCTGGGTCTTTGTGACAGCCTCACATTCTCTGCCCAAAATATCAGGAGGCTTTGAAAATAAAAGACATATCCTATAGATACCTTAATCCGGGGCTCTTGACCCCAGAGTCAGCAAAAGAAGATGAACTGCAATAGCCACAGAAAGCAAATGAATCTTGAGAAAAACAGATTTCAGGAGGACTCTATCTATTTACTCAGAGCAGCTGTACAATATCTGAGAAAAAATGGTGAATCCCTGAATCACATGTTGATTAAAGCTGGAATAGCTGCCTTTTTTCTGATTGCTAAACAAAGTAACTTTATTAGAATCAGAAAACTAATTTTATTCTGAGACCTACTCTCCTTCTGCATTTGTGTCTTTTTCTTCCACATCTGAGACTTGTTAAATATCTGCCAGGAGCCTGCCTGCCCTTTAAAGCTCGGCTTCTGGCTATGGATTTAAAGAAATAATAGGAGTGGTTTATACTTTTTGCTTCATAATGTACTCCTAATAATTTTTTTGTAACGTACACAGCATGCAAAACAACATTAAAGAGAATGGAATAACTGATTTTCAATTAATCTGAGTTTGTTTTTTGTTTTTAAACTACAGAACATTCTCTGATGTTAGAGAGCTTCATAATTCAAATTGCTAATGAGTAGCAGTCTTGAAATGAGAGCTTAAATGAAGATAGTAGGATGATTATGAGGCTTACTCTGTGGACCTTGGATCAGGCCCCAAAAAAATTTCCAGTTATTTGCTGTGTAGGACCATACAGACCAAAGGATAGTTACCATCCCTCAGAGTTCTCACAAGGCTGAAGTTACATTGTATGGTTGCATTGTACTGAACTTCCAGGGAATTATTTAATGCAATATGCTTCCTGGGTTTTCCGTGACACTGGAAACTGATTTTAAAGTGTATGGTATTAAAAAGAAAACAAACCAAATTTGGAAAAGAAAAGGCTTTTCTGACAACAAAGCAAATTTTCTTATCTGCAGCAGCTCAGCAGTAGGAGTTAATATAAAGACAATACATAGGTAAAGGGCTCTGACAAGTTACTCTTCATCCCTCTAGGTGTGTCATGCTTGCTTTAAATGAATATGTCATTCACAGCTGGAAATCCATCAATTAATTCTTGATAGGATGGGCTTTTGTCCCATGAGGAACTACATTCCTCGTATGTACTTGCATCCATACTGACTCCTGCTTCACTAACTTGGGAGAGGCACAACAGGGAACTTCCTTGGAATGGCAGGAAATAATTTTTTTATATGTACAGGTTTCCCCCAAACTTAAGGTCAGGTTTACTAGCCAGCAAATGGAGTAAGAGTTGCCACACCTTTTAACTAACCCATTCTTTCTCCCGTGACTGTCAGTAAATTTACCTTTGGCTGCCAGAATCCAATTTCTGTTGGCAGCACAGGCATTGAGACATGTACAGCTTGTGCAGACTGCAGCCCGTATCAGTACTTAGTGAGCTCTGAATTTCATTCCTAGACTGTTCAGTGCCCCCACAATGTCTTTCAAAGTCTTCTAGGCTCTGGTTTATTGTATTACCTTTGGCAGTCTGAAGTGCAGTAATTTATATTTGTCACAACTGCCCTTCAACTGGTGTGGTGCTGGTACAACCTTGGGCTTTTTTGTCTTGTCTTTTTTTATCAGTGAGGGAGTCCAGTATTGTGAATAATTAAAACCCCATAAGTAGTTGATCTTGGTGATACAGCATACCACACTAAATGACTTATGTGAAAACCATATATTTTTACTTCTACTCTCTCATTTGCTTGAACTATATTAAAAAATTCTCGTCATGAAAAATTAAAGATTATAAGAATAGCCATTATTATCCTGTTTACTACATGCAGCTGATGTAGAGATATTTAGCTTTCTCCTGAGGAACGGTTTGATGTATATTTGTTTTCAATTAAATTTGCATATGCCATTTTAAAGAGAAAGATACTTTATTTATCTCTCTATTTGCTTTCACTAAGGAGGGAATAAAAGTTCCACACTTCCCCCCCTTTCCTGAATCACTGCAGGAGAGCTCTGCATTGTGCATCATAAAGAGATTGGGAAGCTGGGTAATTAATCATGGGCTTTTATGTAATAGAAAGTTTAAAATTCATTAGCTTTATATCGGAGCGAGTGTTATGAGGGAGAACATGTTGTGAATGAGAGGGAGAGCCTTATAATTAAGGAAGTGTGTAAATAATAATGAAAGTCATTAGTGCCATTCAGTTTCTAAGAATGTCATAATGTAATTGGAGCATTAAAGTGAAATTTGCGATGACAAACATTAACGATACAAAAGAGAGAAAATGTGGTTATCTTTAGTTTGACAGATAATGTCAGTTTTCTTGCAAGGCCCAGATGGTGCACAGGAAAATGTTATGAACAGTTTTGTTTTAATACTTTTATGATGTGATATTTGGGGATACAATGTCACAAACACACAAGGAGGTTTACATTTGTGAACCAATAGTGCTTTTGAGTACCGAGTCCACTGAAACAATATATAGGGAAAGTCTTGTCACTGATACAAGACTGCTGTTGCAATAAAGTTGAGTTGCAGAGTAGCACAGTATTATATGGCATGAAGTTTTCTGTCTTTCTCTCTCTCTGGATATGCACTTCGAATCTTTCTCTCCTTTATATTAAAAAAAAAAAGAAAAAAGAAAAAGAGAGGGGGAGGGAGAAAAGGAAGAAAATGATTTAACAATTATGCAGGAAATTATATGATGCTAAAATTGTACCATGTACTGCTCTTTCAATGAAGGACTTTCTACAGTTATTGCACATTGCAAAGGCTATAATTTTAGGGCGTGAAAAAATGTAGATTCCAAACAAAGGAAAATTTAAATATGTCTAGTGGATAAGGCAAGGAGAAACAAAAAGAAGGCAGCTGGAGAAAATTTGAGGGAACAGTATTATTTTAAGGGAAGTGACTTAGAAATAACTATGCTTAAGACTCCCAAGACCTGGAAGGCCCAAGACCTGAAAATGCTGAAACGTTAAATGTCTGTCTTGGTGTTTTGTCCATGAAGTACAGTGCTGGGGGATTTCTTACTGCCCCCATCACTTTGTGTCAAAAAGACCTAATTTTTATGTAAGCAGCCATTCATTCTTTACTGTCTCTTTTCTGCAGCCCAGCAGCCAACACAAAAATTGATTCCAAGTGTTGTGAAAATTGCTAAATTAATGCTAATTAATCTCATATTTGGTTGACAGTTTTAGGAAAAGGAAGACTGGTCCAAATGAGTGAAAGTGGAAAGGTGAGGGTGATTACTTCAGTAGGATTTTAACCCATGCTCTTTGAAAACCCCCTAAGACTTCCAACTGTAAGACAAAGGCCCCTTTTTTTTCACCACTGACAGAACTTGAAAGGTTTTTTAGATGACATAGCAAGAATTATTCTCTGCATACTGTGGGGCTGCTGCTACTTTTGGGATCTTTGAGTAGGATGGTTCAAAGTAGAGTCACAGTGACTGTACCAAATTGTAGTTACGTATCTGCCTTTTCTGGTCATTTCTACTGAGGATGAACAAAACCAGCGTGATGATACACAAGCTGTGAAAAGAGGTTGCCTCCAGTAGTTTGCAAAGGGCTGTTTTTCAAAAGTGTGATTTAGCACTGGTTAGGCTTTTTTGTTCAGTTTGATTCATTTTGTTTAGGTTTTTATCCTGTTCTTTGGCACATCTGCACACAGTTTTCCATGTAAAGCACAACATGGCCTTAAAGGGGCAAGTACTTAATTTCATTGTGAGGGGAATTGATCTGCCAGAAAATTCTGTTACTTTCCTGACTCTAATGTGGAGGGCACCCTCACCTCCTCTTGAAAAAGGTTCATGGCCAATGTTTGTTGTTTGCTGCTTCTCTCACTGGTTGAGTTAATAAAGTGAGTGTGAGCCTCAGAGCATACACTGCACTAAGGTAGGGTGGGCAGTAGGAAACCAACACATCCAGGTTACACAGACACTGTGGCCAGGATTATTTCTAGAGATTCTGATGGGAGAAGATTAATATTATTCTTAAAAATTTTAAAGGATAAGTGAAAAATGATATCTGGTTGAAGAGTACTTGTGAAAAGTACCTGCAAGGTAGGTCCAGGCCTCATGTAAAGGGGGACCCTTCTGTTAAACTCTTACATTTAAAACAGGCATTTCAGAGAAGACTAGACCTTCTAGAAGGAAATGTTAAGAGGGCACCATGTTCAGGGGAATTTCAAACTGAGAAGTTGGTATTAGTGAGTACTCAGAGTTACATGGGATGATTGGCACAGCAAATTGTTGTTTTTTCACCTCCAAATCCTTTGCCAACTTCATGTTCTAGGTTTTCATATGGCAGCTGGGGTGATGGTCTTCTCTAAAATATACATGGTTTTGAGAGTTAAAGCAAACCTACAGCTCCACAAGCACGTTTTACTGCTATTCTTCATATTGCTCTGGTAGAATTTCTGTAAAGGGGATTCCTGTCAAAATTGTTTTTTCGTTCTTTCCCCCTCTCTATCATTGCTGGATCCACTTGCTTTCCAGTGAAGTTCCCTGGGCCCTCAGCTTCTCTTCTTCCATGGCACCTTAAGGGCAGATGTAGCCTGTAATGTTTTAGCAGTGAGAAAGACACCACGCACCTGTGTTGAAAGCCTCTATTACCCACATCTTATCGTGGTAGCTGAGAATTGTCACCAAAGCTTGTCTGCTGGCCAGGTGTGCTGGGAGGTAACCAATGCTTTTACACTTTGCTTTAGACAAAGGGCAGCAATAAAGACTTTTATTGGTAAGATCTCGATGGGAAGCTGCTTTGTGCCAGTAGAAGTTGTTTGTGACTCTTATGGCTCCTACACCAAGGGCTGCAGCTACTCTCTCTCTCTCTCTCACAGATGCTGTGTTTGTCATATGTCTCCTCAGAGCCACTCATATTTGTGAGCCAAGCAGTTCCTGGGCTCTTAGGTGACCCTGAGCCATTGGATTATTAAAGCTCATAAATCCTATTGAAAGTGTTTGGAATTTCCTCAGCCTGATTTCTTCCCTACAGTACTCTAATACGAGGAGGTAGTGCACATTCTCTGCAGTGAATCACAGATCTCAAGACAACCAGCTCACTGCATTCCCTGCCTGGGACTCTCTCTCCTCCTCTTTTTCTCCCCATTTTCTCTCTGGCCCATTCTAACACCACAGTTCACAACACTCTACCTGACTTTCTTCTTACTACTCTTACTCACCACTGCATGTTTTGAGGCTTTGTCCTATCGTGCATGCTGCACATACATATTATAAAAAGTACTACTATGCTAAGTTCCTATATCAGAGATGTGTTTCTGTCCAGTGCAACTGAGAGCTGCTGCTGAGCCCTTTCTGTGGTCACTTTACAACATCCTTTTGTGAGCTGCCAGCCACTCATCAGCCCATGAAACAGGCCACTGGCCCTCCTACACTCTGGCCTGAGGGTTCACTAGTCCTCCTGCTTGTAAACATAAATTGAAGAAAAGGCTACAGCAGGAGACACAATGTGCACAAATGCTAGCTGTCAAAGACAGAGTTCAAATTCCTGCTCATCTTCCTCTGAATGTCACAACTGAGCAGTGCTGCAGTGCTACAGTTTCCGGTTTTAGGGAGGATCAGGCAACTTTTTTTGTGTGTGGGGTGAGGAACTCCACACTGCAATCTCCTTTTCAAGATACACAGATATGGCACATCAAACACGACGGGATTTCCAAAAGAAACTAAGAGGGGATTTGAAATGTCAAATACAAAGAAATGATTCTTTGCTTTCAGTGGGGAAAAAAAAAAGCTGCCTCAGCCCCTCTAGCAACAGATTATATTTTTAAAGGGTTGTTCATTGATCTTTCTCCAAAGAAAGAATCTGAGATTTAGGTACCTGATCTTAATCCTAATGAAATCCATTGCAAAATTCTTACTGAGTTCATTGGAAAGAGCATAAAGCTTCATTTTTTTTTGTCAAGTCTGAGATACCAGTATATGCTTTACACAAATTGCTTGGGTAATTTTCCCTTACTTGAGATGTTGTAGCTGAAAAAATATTTTAGCTCTTCCTGAGAAGTATTTAAAACTGGAGCAATTTGGCTATATTTACATATTGTAAAGTGCCATTTTAAACAGACGTGCTATATTTTTAAGTCCATCTGCAAATTATGCATGATTAATTTGTTTGTAACATGTAAGGACATGAAAGTGGAAAGGAGTTTAAAAATAAATGAAACCCCCTAA
The DNA here is from genome assembly GCF_037042795.1 of Molothrus aeneus. Classification (NCBI taxonomy): domain Eukaryota; kingdom Metazoa; phylum Chordata; class Aves; order Passeriformes; family Icteridae; genus Molothrus; species Molothrus aeneus. The sequence continues at coordinate 49,165,026 of NC_089646.1, read as the reverse complement.
AACTGATCTCTTTCACATAAGATTATGATAAAATACATCAACAGTTAGCTTATCATACTGTTGTGCCTCAAACTGAATCATTCCATAACTCCAAAACACAAGAGACTTTATATGTTGGAGAGTTTTTTTCCACTAAGAAATGACCAGAAGCAGCAGAAATGTGCAACCAGTTGTGCAAGGTTTTATTAAGGTATTTAGTAACACCACATGCCTTCTCTCCCAGGAATCTGTGATTGCAGAACTGCAAGAAGCTCTGTTTATTTTTCTGACATCTCATACTTCCAGTCTGATACTGGGTTTTGATAGCCCAGTAAGGTTTTTTTTTATTTCTAAGTGAAATTGAAATATCATAGCTAGAAAGTGAACAAGTAATATAATCTGTTGTCATGCTTTGGAAATACTGAGGCATTTGTGTGTGCACATTCATGTGTGCTTCACCTCTATATGTTGCTTCTATTGTACAAGGGCACTTGGCAATTCCAGAATCCTGGAAAGCATGTGCTGCTGGTTAATTGGTTAGATGTTTTGCTGTAGAAAGTACTTGGTGAAATAGGTCTTGTGTCTTTTGTTTTTTCCCCAATTACCCTCGAAATTTGGTCACAGGCAGAAAAAGGTGTCAGAAGTCTGAAGAGTTGATCTAGCTCTGTTTCTGCTTAAAAACACAGCTTCTGCTGTGTTCATGGAAGTGCTGACTTTCATGAAGATTAAATGGACAATTATCCCTGTCCATGTTTACAGATCAGGACAGGCAGCAGCAAGTCAATGCCATGGTTTGTCACCTCTTCAATATTATGCTTGTGCAATGATCGTGATTTTTCTTTCGACAAAGTCCTGAAGAAAGGGATGTAGGCTGCATATTCTGTCAGATTATTATCTGACTGAGAAGGTCTGAGGTGACTTCTTAACAAAGGAAGGCAATTTCACTTATTTTCACATGCTGTGTTTGATGCTACTCAACATTCTAAGTTGAAAAACTACATTATGTGATACTGGAGTGGTACTGGGTTTTTCTCCTGATTATTTCCACTGGTGTTGCTGTAGCTGGCATCTTCTAGCATTTGGTAACTTGCTCCAGGCACATCCAGCCTTGTAGGAGAGGGTGGAATGAACTGCCAGACTACAGCTTGGATTAATTTGTATCTTCTTACAGATCTGATGTATAAGTTTTGGCTCTTCCCACTCTGAAGACACTCCAGTATCTCAGCGCTGGGAGACAAGCTGTGGACACGTGGCTGTTTTACATGTGCATGGTGTTTAGTGACTGCAGCAAGGTTCCCAAACATTCACTACTCTCGTCCCCTTCCCCTCTGGAGGTGAGTTGCAAGGCATTCAGTGAAGGCGTGAGTGAGTACTGCTTTTGTGTCCTGGAGCAGAGTGCATTTTCTCCCTTCTCTGGGTACCCTGCTTGGGAGTAATGTAATGATGAGCAGCCAGGTGAGGCCCTCTCCATTTCACTGTAGGTTCAGAATAGTTTTGATAACCACCAAGGAAAATTAACTTTGGTCCATTGTTGAGATGGCTGCAACATCAAATGGCAAAAAGCAAAGACCTGGTCCTTGCCCTGTCACCAGGGGTAGCACACGAGTGCCATTTATAAACCTCTCTGCTGGTCTTCATGCTTTCAACTGGAACCTGTAGCACAGCATTAAAGGGAATATGCTAAAGAATGAAATTAAAAGTAGATGGAGGCACACGCGACCATCCTAGGAGGAATCCACATCAGGAGGTGCATTAGCAGAACAGGTTTTGGTGTGCCTGGCTGAATGCCTCTGATCACTTAAGTGTGCACCAAGAGCTGGCTAATGCACACCCTGTTGTGGCTCATCACTCACTGTATTCTTCCAGTCTGATTCCATTCAGCAGTCCCCAGTAAAAGCAGGTGTTTGCTTCTAAGGGGAAAGAGGGGTTCCAGGGGTGCAAGGATAATACCTACTAAAGCAAACATTTTCCTGCAACACTTCCCTGGCCTCCTGTATATTTGTCCATATTTACTGGTACGCAGCTTCTGCTACATTCATTAACCATGGCAAACTGTCTTCTCTAACTAGGGCTTTCTGAAAGCGCATCATGAAAGGAGTGCATTTTTAACTGCGCATTTTAAATAAGAATTGTCTGTCTGTGGGAGTTGGGTTATTTGTATCACCGTAGACAGAAATGATCTCTATATTTGATTGGACCTTGCTGCTTTGTATTTATTGACTGTTTATTTTTCATCCATAGGATTACTAATTGCCGCTAGTACCCAGACGCTTCTGTCTCCTTTCAGGTTATTGTAGTAGAGGGCATTGTACCAGATGCATGGTTATTCACAGACATGCATTTCCAGCAGCTGAATTGCTGGATCTGCTCTAAATGATCTATGGCAATTACATTTGGCGTTGTACAGCTATAATTTTACTGCATATTAATAGCCACCTAGCAAAGAGGTAAATGCCCTTTTCTCGGCTGGGTGCAGGATGAATGCCTGGATGTATTCAATTGGGTAAAACAAGGCCCGGGTTTTAAAAGCATAGCAGCGGTTTCATGTATCGGAAACGCGTGTGCTGGTGAATTGCCTGTTTCCCTCTGCCTTGACGGTGTGCAGCAAGGCTCCGAGGGAAACATCATCAAGCCAGATCCTAGATAGAGACATGCTGGGCAGGGGAGGGGGAAGGGGATCATGTGCCCCATTTTTAGTGGCTCATCTGCTACCACCCAAAATCTGCTGCAGTCTTTTTTTTTTTTTTTTTTTTGTAATTTTTTTTTTGTAAATTTTTTTTTTTTTACTCCTTTCAGCAGCTCGGCTGATCAGCCTGAAGGCTGTCAGGTCTCACCAGCAAAAATAATAATTAAAACCACCCTCCCCAGACCTTTCACTTAAAGATGTCCTCGGGAGTCAAGGCCCATTTCCTTCCCTCTTTATTTTTCTTGGGGGTCTCGTGTCGGGGGCGACAGGGAGTGGGTGGGAGCAAATAACAAGGAATCGGAGGGGATCAACGAGCTTTCTCCTTATTAGCCCCGCTCGGGTGCTTTGTCTCTCTGCTCCTGGCTGAGGATGGGCTGACGGGGGAGGGCTTGAGGGAAGGGGGGGAAACAATGTGACTGGAGGGGTCGACGTGCGGGAAGCCACAGCCGCGCGGGCGGGCGGGCGGACGGACAGACAGACAGACAGAGCCGCCCCCCACACAGACAGCGGCCCGGGCGGGCATCTCGGGCCGTGCACGGGGCTGGGTGGGGTGGGGTGAGGGCGGGCAGCGCAATGGCGCCGGGGCCGGCGGGTGCTGTGCGGCAGCCGGGGCAGCGGCGCTGAGCGCAGCGAGCGCGGAGCCGGCGAGCGGCGGAGCCGGAGCGCGGCGCTGCCTGCGGTCCGGGGCGCACCACGCTGCGTGGGCGGGGAGAGAGAGAAAGGCAGAGGGAGAGACTCGCAGACAGACAGTACAGCCCGGGAGCGCGGCAGATAAAGGACGGAGGACAGGGAGAGAGGAGCGAGCCAGAAGGGGATCCAGGCGGGCGCCGGGAGCGGACGGGCGGAGCGGCGGAGCGGGCCGGGACAGGAGAGGAGGCGGCCGGCGGGTCGGGCGGTGCCGCCGCGGCCACCGCGCCCGGGCAGCAGCGCGGCGCGGCGGCGGATCTCCTCCCGCGGCGGAGGCGGAGGAAGAGACCATGTCTTTCAGGAAGACAGTCACTGTACTGTAACAGCAGCGTATCTGCAGCAAAATAAACAAACCGGCCAACCAAAAATACCAAACAAACAAAAATAGCCCGAGCCGCCAAGACGCTGGGGGCAGATCCCGTTTGCAGGCAAGGTAAAAAAAAAAAAAAAAAAAAAAAAAAAAAGGAACGAAAAAACCCAAAAACAAAACCCAAGGAAGCCAAAGCAGAATCTGTCGACATTTGTGTGGCGTGATGTTCTTTGTTGTCGCGATTTTTTTCTTGTCTATTTTTTTTTTCTTCCAGCATGTGTTTTCTGTCATTTCGTTGGAGTCATTCGCCCCATCCCCCCTCCACCCCCCCCCCCGCCACCCCTCCCCGTGATCTTTTAATTTTTGAGGTCAGGGCGGCTGGAGCATGTGGAGTGGAGAGAGAGGGAAACAGGAGCTGTGTATGGAACCGGGGCTTGCCTTTATTGCGTGCGATGGGCAATTATTAATAGCGGCTGCAGGATTCCGGCTCTAAGATGTGGTATTTACTAGAGGGGGAGGGAAAAGAAAAGGAAAAAAGGGTGTCGCTCGTAGTGCGGCGGGACAGGATGCTCTCGGTGCTGGAGCCGGCGCCTCGCACGGGACTGCGGAGCGGCAGCGTGGCGGTGCTGACAGCCAGGTAGGGCGGGAAGGGCTCGGCGCGGTGGCGGGGCCGCCTGCCCCGCGGAGGGCGGCGGCTTCCCAAAGTTTCGGGCGCCCGGCGCTCATCGCCAGAGGCGCTGCCGGCGGGAGCGCAGGCGGGTCGGGGTCGGGCGCGGAGGTGAGGTGGCCGGGAGCCGGGCTGGGGCAGGGGGGACGAGCGCCAGGGAGAGGGGGGTCTGCGGGGGGAGATCGCCCTCCTCCTTGCCGTCATTTTAGCTGAAATGGATCAAACTCTTTAAGAAAATCTCAACTTTTACTCGCTGATTTGTGAACGGCATCGCGGGATCCGCTTTCAAAGGCGCGTTTGCTGGAGGGCAAGCCTGGGCTGCTTGGACTGGCATTGTTCTTAAGGGTGGCGATGTGAGGGCAACAGATTTACTTGATGCTTCCTCGGCATGTCTTTTTGCATGCAGTGGAGGAGGATCACGGTCCAGGTGTTACGGCCGTATTGTTAGGTGTCCCGTTTTCACAAAAAGCAGTTCATGTTACTCTGCTTGGTGTATTCTTCCTACTTGTCTGTGCGTCTCGAACGATATCGCTTGTAAATCTAACCTGCCCATCTAGCGCAGCCATTGCGCAGCCTTGTTTAATTGCTGTTATTTATTTTGCCTTCATTCACCGCGTCGGCCAGCGGGGGGAACACGCTCAGATTCCGGGTGCATTTTTGCGTGCTAGGTGTGTCTCTGCGCTTCCAGGTGTGAGCGGTTTTGCTTAAAACTCATCCCGCCGCCGTGTGACATCGCTGTAAATGTGCCGGGAGGGGGAAACAAAAGCATTAGAGAGCCACACAAGTGTCTGTGCATCACCTGTTTGACTTCTCTGCCATTGCAATGCTGAGCCAGATGCATGCCCGGTGCGCGTTCTTCTAAATGGCATATGCACATTTTAGGCAAGTACAAAGCAATTGAGGCTGAGGGTGATGGGGAGGGGGTAAAAAAACCAACCGAACCCAAACCGTACTGTAAACTGATCTGCAACTTTTTCAATCGCATAATTTAACTGCACGCTGATTTTGTTTTAGCAGTCTTCGTCACGGATCGAGGCAAGTTTGTGTGCACAATTGGGCTTGCAAATTGCTAATCTCGCACTGACTTTGCCTCTCAGCTCCCAGCTGGGCATGGTTACCTTGAGAGCTGTGGTATCAGCACTGTCAGAGCATGCTCCGGTGGGGAGATCGGGTGTGTTCTATTTTTAATACTATTTAATGAAGATGCTTCTCACTCTGCAATATACGAAGCATAATGGAAGAGCAGAGCGATGATTGGTTATGGATACTGGAAAAGGAAAAATGCAAAGGTAAAAACGGAAATCCCTCAAATATTTCTAATACATTAATGAAAGAAAATGCAGCTGTGCAGAGAGGGGATTGATTAGCTCATTTTAAGCTGAAGAGTTTTGTGGTGTCTAGGATGCTTTTTTTTTAAGTTCTTTTAAAAAGTTGCATGGAGCAAACTCGATAGATTATTTTGTGCTATTGGTAAATCTTATTCTATGTGGGCATGCTTAAGTTGAAGAATATGCCGTTTTATTTATTTTTTTAATAGTGAAGTATCTTACAGTGGAGTAGCGCTGAGGAACATCTTAAATATTTATTTTTTTTGTGATAACCAGTTTGAATGATTAGCTCTATTTACATGCTTATTGGTAGCCTCCTAAAGCGGGAGTTTTGAGTTTTTATTCCTTGCAGTTGAAACTTAATTCAGCTGATATTAAAAATCATTGTTGCATGCAATGCTCACAGAATGCAAGCGGCTGTAAATCTCTTGTGAAGTGTAAAGGAAAATACCTATAGATAACTACAGTGTATACCACTTGGCGAGAACCATGGAGATACTTTTCAAAACTGCCCTGTTATGTTCAGTGTACTTGTAGTTAAAAATGTGTTTATTAGCTATATGAAAGAATCCACACACTTAGAATCATGTAGAGGAACTTGCCTCAATTAAAGATGTTGTCTGTAAAATAACTGTATTTTCGCTCTGTTGTCTGCAGTTTTACAGGATGGTGGTCTAAGAAACAGCTGAGTACCCCTCCTGCAAAATTTTTTTCCAAGCAATTATTTCTTTCTGCTATGTGCTAGTCATTTTGCTGCCCCTGGGCTAAGGGTGCAAGTGAGGATTGCTCAGACGAGTGTTGCACCACATTGTACCCATGAAGGAAAAATTACATAATGGTGATGGAGGAAATGCAAAAAGATTTTTAGTACAGGTGTAATTATAATTCTCAGAGAGGAAGAAAACAGTGCAAAAGTAACTTTGAAACTTCATTCTGTTGGAGGAAAACTGTGGGCCAAATCATGTTTTCCTCATGGTGCTGCTTTTTCTGTGGGCTTTACTGGGGTTATTTGCATGATTACAGTAACTAGACTTGGCCTGAGAAATCACTGTTATTAAACAGAATTTCAGGGAGTACATAAAAGAAACCTACAAAGTTTTAAAATCTACTGTGTTCTTGACTTCCTCACAGGTTATGATTTTGAATAACTAAACTTGGAATGAATAGGGGGGAGAAAAATGCACTAATTCTAGGATGGCTTACTTACAGTCTGTCTTGTGTCCTGTAGGCATTGGTCTCGCTGCAGTCAGTGGGAGCTTTAAAATTGGCTCCATGGTCTAATCAGTGCTAAAGACAGACACCGGGACAAATTTTCAGCAGCTGAAAATTGATGTAGTTTCTTTGGTCTTAAGAACAGTGTAGACTTGCACCAGCTGATGATAACACCTCTGTGCTTATAACATACAAGATCTCTAACTTGCATTGAATGGTATTACAAATTTTGTTGGCATTAATTTCAGAGTAGGAAAATTATTTTGGCAGACTGGCAAATCCTTGTTTATAGGGACTACTCACGAATGAGCGGCTTGATCCTGTGAGTGCTCCCAGCCTAATTTCCTTGATAAGTTTCAAAGCTACATGTGTGTAAGCTACATGATTATTTAAAGGAAATCCTGTTCATGTTAAGTTGTCTCTTTTCAAAAACATCTTTACAGATTGGCCATTTGAGAAGTAATGTAACTACCATGCAATAAACTTGCAAAATCCATTTGTCCCCTGCTTATTCATTTATTAGATTTGAAGTTCTGTATTAATGTTCTTAGCAGGTAGTAAGTCAAGAAAATGGGTCCCTTTTTCTTCTAGAAGATTGAAACATTCATCAAACAAGTAATACATGGCAAAGACTCTGTGCGTTCCAATGGAGAGCACTCGGTTCTGAAGATTTAAAATACTGTGTATGAATATCTGTGTGGTAACATGCATTTCTAGGATACATTCTATTTTGATGACAAACTGCAATCCAGGTAAGTTAGATTTTCCCTAATTCAAGTTGCAGATAAATTATGCAAACCATGTGAGGTCATGCATCTAGTTTTTGACAGTCATCAAGTGAGACCTATTCTGGTCTCCAGGCTTGTAACTGGGTCACCCCTGGATTGTAAGTTTCCCTAATTAATGGCTGGTGTTTGTTTTGTTTTCTAATTTTTCCACTTGATACATGAAATGCTGATTTTCAAAAACATGTAGATGTAAATAAGTTTACATGTTTGTTTGTAACTATCAAAGTATTTCATTTTTACATAGTAATTTAATGCCCTTCTAACAAGGAGGTAACTTCAGAACAAGTACAAATAATGACTCCTCTCTGGTTTGTTTGGTTTTTTTTAATAAATTTAACCTGCCTATAAATTCGTGTAGACATACTGCTTGCTGTTTGTGGACAGAATATGTTTTTCTTAAGAAGAAGGCTTAAACCCAAGTCAGAGGAACAGCCACTATGGCTTGCATGAGTATGCTGCTGTTCTCACACACACAGACACACAGCTTATTAGAGAAATTAAAAAGACGATACACCATAAAACTACAATACTTTCAGTTTTAATTAAAACTATTCTATTTTTGGTAAATAACATCTATGATGGATTCTAGCCAATTCCTCATTTGTCGCTGAAGGTCCAGGCTGCTTAGTTGGAGGACTTCACAGCTGCTTAGATGTTTGAAGTGACTCTAGTTTTAGGCTTCATGTTTTCTCATATATTGGTTTTACAGTAGGCAAGTTGTATGATTGGGTAAATTGAATTTCCTCAGCTTATCTTAGTTTATGGGAGCACATAAATAATATGCATTAAGGCTTAATGTGTGACATAGTCCAAAGTTAGGAATTGGATTGATTCCAGGGGAGGAGTACTGGAGCTCTCTGTCACCTTTTGGAAAAATACCCCCAAGCAAACACTTCCATAATGTCCTGCCACAGCTGCCCTCTTCCACCTGGTAGTAATCTTGCTGGTATTTACTACTTCTTCCTTTTTTACTGTTGTAGTTTCCAGGCATTCAGGTAATCCACCACCAGTACACTTCTTTTCGGTTCCTTGGAAAAAGTTGTTGTGGAAGCGGTCTCCTTTCATTCAAATGTACAATGTTTTAGTCACATGGTGGGATCTTTAAACTGTGTTAGATCAGTCTAGAGTCCTAAATAGGTAATGAGCTGTTATATGAAAATGATACGTCACTTTTTTTGTCCTTTTTCCCCCTGGCTATTACACATATATTCCCTGTTACTGAGAGGAAAAAGCAGACTAAATACAGAGAAAAATACATAAACAAGAAGTAAACAAAATTGCTTTTTACAAGAATGGGTTCATGATGACTGTTTACATGAACTAATTGCAGCTGTGGTAAGTGTGGTCAAAAGCAGCAGTAAGTAGGTTGTTGGGTTAGTGCTGAGGGAAGATGCGAAGCGCGAGAGAGCGATCATGTCGTTAATCATGACTAAGCTGAAATGCAGAAGGCATAGTTAGGCAGTGACAGCTGGGAATTTGAAATTTGTGATTTGGATATCCAATGACTTTGTGAAGCAGGGGGTTTAGAGTACTTTCTGGTTACTGGCAGTGTGTGGAGGCAGTAACCATGTATGGCTGTTTTTAGGGCCGACATTCACATAGCATATGCTGAAGTATCTAAGGTGAGAAGTGCATTTTTATAAGTGAAAGAAAATTTTCACAGGGAAACTGGGACACTTGGGGATCAGGTCAGGTGTCTGATCTTGATCTTTTAAGGCCAAGAGTCACAGATTACAAAGAGTAGTACTGTGAGAAAGCAAAGTCCTATAAAAGTGTTCTTTTAATTTAATGCTTTCTGCCATATTCATAATTTAGTCTTGGACAATACAATAATTTATTTATGAGCTCTGTATACAGCGCTTGTATTAAAATTCTAGAAGCTTGGTAACAACTTCCAACTGATAAAACTGCCTTTTTCCAAAATTGGATGCCTTCAAGTCAAAGGAAAACTTAAATGGTTGGCAGGATGGTGTGACAAAAAAATAGGAATTAAGAAAAACCCCAGCAAATACTCCCACCCTCCCTCCCCCACAATTAAATGCCCTGGTTTTTGATTCCTCAAAGTTTTGTCTGCTGTTTGCAATCTATGCTAAAACATAAAAAGCAAATATATACAAATCACCTCCTTTCAGGCTTCTGTTTATCCCAGTTTTTACAGCCATGCAGCAATAATTTTTACTGGATTCATAAAATCATCAGAGCCAGTTTTATGTTTTAGGATTTGAACTCTGTCATCAAAAACATGCCTGAACAGCTAATAATTTCGTGAGTAATGAATCCTGTTGCAGTATTTGTATTTTATTGCCTCATGAGTTGAAGTCCTCCTGTGCTTTCAATACAGAAAACATTTTGTAAGTTTTCATTATTAAATATCAGTCAGAATGTGCTGCTTTTCTTCACAGGGAGTGCATGCATCTTGGGTTTGGTGACCTGCAGAGCTTCTCATGGTGTAATGCTTTTTTCTTGTGAAGAGAGTTATCACAATTTGTTCCTGTATAAAGAGGAATGGCAAGGCTTCTCAGTAGATTGAAGCCAATGAAGATAAACTGCAGTGATTAGAAGCATTTTAGAAATACAATTAAATTATTATTAATTAGTATGGAATGTTCAACTATATATTTGATTCAATGAGAAGTTTTGCTGGCAGCAAACTTCAGTGGTGTTGATGCTCTCATGTGAAATAGGTACAGCATGATGTTTTTCTGAAGAATATCCCTACTTTGTGCTATTTGGGTGTTTGTGCCATTGAACTTTATTTGAAGTGCCTGAAAGTAAATCATAAATTGTGGTGGTACAAACAATACCTTGAGGTTTTTCCATTTTCAAGTCACTATTCTGTTTCCAAATACATTGCCGTTGGCATAACATTTAGAACAGTTTAAATGAGGCTGCTTAATACATTGTAAAGTATTTGTCATGGAGTCAGAAATGTTTATGGTGTCATAAAAGCTTTGAGGGAAACACATCAAATAAATTGGTCCACTCTAAAGGCTCACTACAGATTTTAATGTAAGCCCGGGAAATGTCTGATAGCTTTATAATTTGTGTACTTTATAAACCATGAAATCCGAAGTGAGAAGGTCTGACTGTCATGCTTTCAGGTTTTGTTCCTTTAGGAAAAATTCAGAGCTTTCTTCTACAAAGTATTAAAAAAAGGGAAATTCTGACCATTGATCTGTAAGGAAAGCCTAATGAGTGACTTAGGGCATCCTAAAGTGCCGTGTTTCATAATGCATGCTACTGTGAGCATCTGGAAATGCTAATGAAACTATGTTTGATCCAGGTATGGTTTTTGGGGAAGCTTTAATTCATCAAAAATGAGCTGAAGTTGAAAAACATAATGTATTTACTAGCTTTGTGTGTCTCAATATGCTTTTCCACTACAGTGTAGCATTCTGTTCTGCAACAGAGCAGCAAAATGGAGTGAACTCTAGTGACAAGAACAATGGCAAGAAGCATAAGAATCCCGTTAGATATGGAAGACAATGAATTATTACTGAGGGATAATGCAACTTTTGTTTAATCTGTGTACTGTTGAAAATGACTGCCTTTGAAAGAAGTCCTTGAATAACCTGCTTCTTAAAGTAGCCCTCTCAAAATCGGTGGCTGAGATAAGGGAGTGGTGGGGTGAGGGCGTACTGGAGGATTAGTGCTAGAAGTATGCTTGTGATGTGAAGTCAGGTCAAGGGGCATCAGAAGTAGGAGGACAGCAAAGGGAAATAGAACTTTGAGAACATATTCCCTGGAGATTAAGTAACTGGAATTTCAGATAATGCAGAGAAAATATATAGATGTGTAGCCTCTTCAGTACAATTGTTTTCTGATTTAAAAAAAAATAAAACTCCTTATGCTTGTGTTGTGATACCTATCTCTGTGTAGAGAATCAGGACAAAATGACTACTCCTCTGCAATCATATCTAATCTCACTAAATCTGAGGTTACAGGGGCTGTAAATGATCTACATATTCTGATTTTTGCTGTTTCAGAATTGCTCCTCTCTGCCACCTATCTGGCAGGAGAGAAAGGAAGATAACAAAATTGTTGCCAAGGTCTGAGGGCAGCTTCATGGCAGTGTGGGCTAAAATAGGACTTCATAGCTTGGCTTAATGTCAGTGAAAGAAACTGGTGGGTGAGTCTTTGGGCGACATGCAGGATCCTGGGTTCTGTGGTATGTAGCCAGTTCTTCTCTGAAAATAAATTGGTTTCTATCCTTGGTACCTCTTCTCCTGGCATGGCAGTACCTCATAAGTTAGTCAGGTATTTGCTGAAGTAGTGTAATGTGCCCTGTGACTACATAAATCCCCACCTTTCCATAAAGGGCTTTGTGTTGATGGGGAAGGATTGGTAGGAAAGAGCAAATTGAGACACAAATATCAGTGCAGCATTTTGTGCTGCCGGTAGCCCTGTAGGGATGTTCTGTGGTTCCACAGCCACCCTGTCCACTCGCTCTTTGTCGCTTTGGTTTCCGCAATGCGGGAGGAAGATGCGGCAGGCACCTAGCTCTCTCAAAGCCCACGGATTTCTTTGATGCGTTTGTTACTCCTCAGGGTTTGTTATTTTTTTTTTTTTCCCCCAGGAAGTAGACCACAGAACATCATTTGTACTCACGAAGGCTAATTACAATTTTTCCTCTACAAATCTTTTCTTGGAGAGCTGTGTGTTCAAAGAACTGCTGCTAACTATTTTCTGTGCTACAGTTATGCTCAGTGTCCAGGCAGCGAGTGCCGAAATGTAGATTCTTTTGGCACCTGTTTGTGTTTGTTTGATAACATACACTTGTGTCTTTATTAATGTTGTCAGGCACGTCAAAGCCATCTGTAATAAAACTGCATCAGGAGAAGAGCATGTCAGAAAATGTGACAGTAAAATATCGATGCTTCTTAACGAAACTATTTTATTGATTAAACAGCACAATTTCAATATGTGGAAAAATGAAATCTGTTCTAATTATTTCAGGACTTTGAGAGCAATTCCAGTGAGCCCTGAGTCTTTGGCTTGCCTATAAAATGACAGCAGACTGAGCAATTTAGTGGTATATTACGAGAAAGTTCTGTGGCATAGGAACGTGTTTGCTAGGTTTGCATTGACTGAGATCGTAACAAAAGGGGAGCATAAGTGACCCTCATATTTCTGGTGCATAGTTGAATATTCTCCTGGAATCTGTCATTTTTTACACATACTCAGTATTGGAATGAGGCTGGCATATGATGTAACATACCAGTGGTCCTTGGAACATCAGCTGCATGTACAAGCAATTTCAATGTCTATTCACTGCCAGACAGATGATTTTAATAAAAGGAATTCAGGGGCTCTGTTCCTGACCTAAGATGGTTTATTTTGGGACCAGTAACTTGACATACTATTGTACTATAAAATCAAAAAAATGGAGATAATTTCAAGTAGGTTTGCCACCTCAGCAGAGAAAATAGAAAATATGGAAGGTAGCTAATGTTACATTCTTTTGTCAAAGATGAGTGTGTGAAGTAAAGCATACTGAAGTTAGGGGACTTACTAGGTCCCTAGGTGTAACATAAACAAGGGATTTTCCTAAAAATTAGTCCATAGCCTGATTTGAAGCTTGCTGGAAGTGCAGGAAGAGGAATATTGGAGGAATTCACAGTCCCAATATAAACTCTTTTCTTGTTCTGCTTCTTGACACTGAATTTCAAGCAGTCAGTCACTGGCATGGATGTCTGCCTCTTTTTTTGGCAGTTTTGACACTTTCATCAGTTGTCTCTATTCTGCTCCATATACTCTCTGGCCATTCTTCATACCGAGCCTTTGCTTTTTTTCTAAGTTGTGCCCCTTATGCAAACTTTACTTTGTTAAACTGACCCTTCTGGCTTTTCTTGGGTTTTCATCATTTGTTCACATTTTCCAGCTTTTTTTTTGCTTGCCTTCTTCTATGTCAGGTATTTGGCCCTGTTTGAAAGAGTTGAAACCTTTGATTTTATAGTCATATAGTACTGCAATTTTTAAAACAGCCTTTCTTGGTAGATTTTTGGACATTTAGTTTATAATAATCATGTTATATAAAACATACTATTATTATTCGGGATTTACCAGTTCCCAAAGCTCTTGGATTTTGTTCTGGTATCTCTTGAGGAGAGAGTGCCACCAGGTCTGATTGCATTTATGAAACAAAATTTTTATGGTGAAAGCCAGAAGACCCTGTGCTTTTGAACTTCATGTATGGAGCTCCTGTTGGTATATCTGGGTCCCTTTGGGGTCTTCATCCAGATTCAGTAAGCTCCATAGAATTGTGTGTGTGTTTCATGCTCCTGGAAAATGTTGTATCCTGTACTCTCTATCTATTTATTTAGACTTTTTTGGTTTTCTGGGATTAGCAGTATTTTCAATCATTTTTTCTCTGTTGCCTAGAAAATAAAGCATAATGGGAATGACGCAGAGTGAATGCCTTTAACAGTGTTTTTGTTGTCAAAGACTTGTGTGTTGGCTCTCTGAGCTTTCAAATTGACTTCTGTCTATGTTGTGAGCACCGTAGCACCTAAAACAGTATGTTGGATGTAGTTTGCTGTGTTACTGGGTTGTACAATGAAAGGAGGAGAAAATTACCAGAGTTCTTATGTATGGAGAATTATTTTGTATTTCATGTCTGTACAATTGTTGAATAAGCTTGGAAAGTGCACCAAAAGCTGAAGGCTATGTTTTCTTCTTGTACCTCTGATTATCATGATGTCATGGTGACAGATCCTGGTCATGGATCTGGAGGAAACTGATTGATTGTAGAGATTGTTACCAACTGAGGCAACTAGCTGTCCACATTTGAGGACCTATACTAAATACATGATCTATATATATTTTTGTGAAATGCATATATAGTAGCTCCTCCTAAAGATACAAGTAAATGAACTGTTGGCTGAAATGTCTCACTCTTGTGTTTGAAGGAACATAGTTTGCTGCCATCATCTGAAAGCTGAAATTTATTTTCTCCTATATTTTCTTTCTTTTATTCTTGCTGAGATATAGCAGGAGAATTGCCTGTATTCAGCTGCCAATTATGGATTTAATTCAGTTATTTGTTTTTCAGTAATCTGATTGCCATTAGTGCCTAGTTCACTAATTGTTCACTGTACTCTGTCAGTTTATTATGCAAGTAACATTCTGAAATGAAACCTCATAAAGAAATGATGGCAGCAGTGTGAACAGATGATGTATTGTAGTTATGAAACTGTTGGGTTTTTTTTCTTTTTGTGGGTTAACTTCCAGACTGGTGGAGAGTCAACTCAGTTATCTCTCAAGTAGCATGAATTGAAGAAATCTCTTACCTTTCAAACACAAAATTCTGTTGTGTGGAGTCACTCTGTTTTTTAGAGGGATGTCATGTTAATAAGCTGTTTATTCCACAAATAATGGTGCCTATGCTTTTCTCAATGTCCTTGGTGGTAATTTAATTCTTGAATTCAATTGTTTGCCAAGGAGATGATTTGTGATTTTTAAAAGCATGAGTGCAAATGTCTGTAGTACCATAGACTTGGAATGCAATGAGAGGAACTTCTTTTTTTCACATAGCCTAGGTTTAATTTGACTGACTCTTGTTTTTATTGACTTGATTCTCTAATCTTAATCCTTGTAAATAAATGCATGAAAATATTAGCCCATATAACCCTATTGCTGCAACTCAGTCAAACATGCAGCAGGATCCTGTTTCTGTAGCAGGAAGCTGGTATGGCAGAAGATTCTTCCAAAATGTGCATCTACATATTTTGTGGGCTCAAAAGTTCAAACCTAGCATTTGTATTACTAAGGAAACTAAGTTGGAATTTTCCCCAAATGACTGCATTATCAGTCTGCTGCTCAACTGCCCTTCCAGTGCAGTGGGTAGGGAACAACAGGATTGCATTTGGAAAACAGAGAGGCATAACACTTGTTTTCATCTTTCTGCTAAATTCAGACATTGAAACGGGTGAGCTCCTGATATATGGTATGGGAAGTTGCTATAAAAGTAATGTTAATTGTGTTTAAAGTTTGTTCTTTAGCCCAGTAGAATGACTGCAGATGCAACATGCAGTCTTGACCACCCCCACTCCTGTGCTCACTAGTGTTAGTGAAACAGAACTTTATTGTTGAAAACTTATTTTTTTGCTGGCATTTCTGTAAAAGCAAGAAATGGGAAAAACCAACAAGTAAATTCTCAAGCTTAAGATGAGCGGGATGACACTGGGCTGCTGCTGATGGCTGGCTGTGAAGTGTGTGCATGTGGAAATGGGCTGGGAGCGGTCATGGGCCACTGGAGAGCTGTTCTTCTCAGCCCTGCATGGGCTGGCTATAGGTGATGGGTGTGGTGGTCATAAAATGCCTGTTTATTTCAAGAAGGAGACCC
This sequence comes from Molothrus aeneus, assembly GCF_037042795.1. NCBI lineage: Eukaryota > Metazoa > Chordata > Aves > Passeriformes > Icteridae > Molothrus > Molothrus aeneus. The sequence goes on along the minus strand of NC_089646.1, from coordinate 49,149,025 downwards.
TTTTATAAACTGGCTCACTAATCTGCCAAGAGAGGATGTGTTCACTGAGTTCCAAGTAGAAAAACAGGGCTGCTGCCTTTTGAAGTATTTTGTGGTAGTGTCAGTGAAATACTATGACATGTTTGGTGGGGTTTTGTTGGGTTTTATTTCAGGAAGGGACAGATTTTCAATACTTCCAAATGCCTTTCTGAGGTTATTTGGATAATTTAAGGTTATTCTTTTTCAGTGAAGGCTTTTAATAATCTTTATGTCTTTAAAAGAGGCCTTTGTAATAGTGGGAAATGCTACAAATTCAAGTGCTACAGATAATATAAGTTGACAAGTTCTATAGTATGCTAATGTCGTCAGAAAACCCAGCAGCTTTCTCCAAAATACATTTTCCAATAGTAAAAGCAGATAAATGGGGGGGTTGTGACTGAGAAGCATGAAGCTTTTCCAAGAGGAGAGTGATCTGTCATGAGAGAGTAAGTTGGAGAAAGATTTGAGAACAATGAAAATTCCCTTTGTTCAAGGGTTTGGAGGTTTGGATTTGTTGGGGTTATTTTTGGATTTTTTGTTTTGTTTTGGTTTTTTGGGTTTTTTTTTGTTTGGTTGGTTTTTTTTTTTTTGTTGTTGTTGTTTGGTTGGGGTTTTCTGGGTTTGTTTTTTTTTTACTTTGTTTTCTTCCGAACTTTGTCCAGCAATCCAGCACTGAATTTCCCTTCTTCATGTTCAGCTTTAGACAGTATGAATGTCCCTCTGGAAGGAGAATAGCAGCTGTCCATTTCTCATCACTGTGAAACTTTGTAAAAAAGATGAATTTGGGAAGTGAATAAAGGAAGAAAACAATACAAAAGGAACTGCTTTTAAACAAAAGATACACTTTTGTCACCATTTGCAGTGCTCAATGGAAACTAAGCTGTCCAACCTTTAACTGTGGTGACCCAAAATATGTCTGAACAGTATGCTGGCAGCTGTATATGTGGTAGGCAGTGAAGATAAAACCCAGGTTATAAATGAGTCTTCCCAGCAAGGCTTTGGAAAGCACTTGGAGTGAACTCTAAGTTGGGTAAGGAAAGCAGGCGTGGAGGGAAATGGAACTGCTTGCCCTGATTGCTCTTTCAGCTTGCATTGATACCCCATAACGTCCCCACTGATACCCCATAACACAGTGGGGCTGTGGCCGAGGTCCTCAAGCCTCAAGGTACCCCAGAGAATTTCTCCTCCTTGTGAGGAGCCATGAAGAGATGGCTTCAGGCATGTAGCCACTGCTAATCAGGCTAGTAAAAGAAACGTGAAAAATAGCAGTCCACTTTCAATACTGCATTTGTTGTAAATAACTAAAATGCCATCAGTTTGCTGTTCAGATGCTGATGTGGTTACCTGGTTTTCCCCATCTTTATTGCCAGTTTTATGATGCAGGCTTGCATGCTGCTTATTTCTTAATTCATTTCTCTTAAGGAGGTAGTGAGTCTGAGCCATCATTATAAATGTAAGTGCTGTCTCAGTCTAGTTAGACTTATAACAAAATGGATCCTATAGACAGAGTTTTGCATAAATAAAAGCATTTGTCTTTTATTGCTCTTTCACTTTCCTACCTACTGTCTTGTAGTAGTAGTTCCTGAAACAATTTCCTCTAGAGGCTGCATTCTAATTCTAATATTCTTCAGGAGGTCAATATGAAAGAAGCATAGAAAGTTTTTCCTGCTTGTTATGACTCTTGTTAAAAATGCTGATGCTCAAGGTTTCTTATTACGTGCCCTGCATCTTTATGTATATAGGCAAAATAATTTTTTAAAATATTCTTCAGTTTTGTTGGTGACTCATTTTCATGCACAAGCATTCACTGCCTGCCACAGAAGTGTCTGTTACAAAGGGAGCAGTGGAGAATGCAAAGTGCTGGAGAATGATGGCCATGTATCTGGGAAAGGGGGTGCTGGTTACCCATCTAGCTCTTATTTTGACCAACTTCATTATTTATTTAGCCTCTGTATTCCTCAGTGTCCTCACCTGGAACGAAATACTCACCTTTTGTACTTACTTTCCCTTGGATCTTTTTGCCCCCCCATTAATTAGAGATGGTGGCATTTTAGAGCCTTTTATTATAAAGAGACACAGTAGGAATATTCACTTTTCCTCTGTTGGGCTCATATTGGCATACACAATCAAGTCATGACATCTTCATAAGTTAGCTCAGTCACAGTTATTTGTGTGCAGCTGTGGAATCTTTAGCAAATTTGAAGACCCTCACTTTCCTTTAGCTGCAGTTACTCTCTGCTGTCACTGTTGGCTATTACAGACTTTACTTACTGGCTCTTTTCCAGACAAATAATGTGATAGCATGTTTCTCTTTCAGCAGGTGATAATTTTAAACAGGTATAAATAAAGATAATTTGAAAAATAAAGTCTCAACCATGTGAAAATTTAAGAGACAGAGTTTGAAAAAATTAAGAGATTTCTTTCAACTGATTGGTTTCATATTTCAAGTCTAGAAACATGTGTTAATATTTAGCATATATTTAGGGTTAGTTCTAGCCAGGATAGATTTAAAATAAAAATACCCAGAAAAAACAATACCCACCATTGTTTGAACCTGATGATAAGTGAAAGTAATTAGAACACATCCAAAACCACCGGATTTAAGTATTGCAAACATCTGTCACCTCTGTAGGCAGCTTTTTATTTTGCAGGTGAAAGTTCAACAGGCAAAACATTTTGAGGGGGAAGTTTTTGAAAATATTACGAAGTAGATATGACCTGTTTTTTTCTAGGCATGTGAATCCCCCTCTAGTGCCTTTTTTAAATTTTGTGTAGAATGTATAATAGGTCATCCCCTTTTATTAAGCAATAATCCTCTGTGATAAGTTCCCTTCAATCTTTATAAACAACTTGCTCTTCTGATACAGCTGTGATTCTAAAATAATCAGTATTGAAATTGGAGTCTTTATTTATCTGTTTTATTTTTGGATTGTAAATATTTTTTACAACAGCCTTTTCAGAATATCATGAAAATGTATATTGTAATGATTGTGTAGGCATGTATAAGAATTTAATTGCCTTCTGCATCTGTGTGTGGACTTTGTAACTTTTATTTTGAGACTATTACTTTGTATTAGAAGCTATTATTTTTTCACTTGACTGGGTTTTTCAGGAGGCTGGAATACAGAAGTGACATAAAACCAGGTGTTGTCTGGTTTGCTGGGCCCTGTGTATGTGAGAGGTCCTGGCTTTTGCTTTTCAGCCTTCCACTGGCTTCCACTATGGCATCACAGTTTCACTCTTGGGTGTTCCCTGGACATCACTGAAGTTTGTGAATGAAACAACCAGTTTTATGTGCACACATATCTTTTGCTTAAATCAGTTAATTTTAGATAGAAATTTAATTTTGCTTTCTCCTTACTAAAGTTTTTCTGTAACTGCTATAACTGGTTTTCTATAACTGCTCCACGCTGTTAGTTTCAGGCTTTTTTACAGTCTTTCTCAGCACTGCTCTAGGTTCATTTTGAGAAGTACCTGTACAAGAGGTACTCTCCTTTGTGCCAGAATTTGCATCCCGTTTGCCTGCCTATCCAAGGAGGTACCAGCCGTGGATGAATGGCTGGGCCAAGTGTGTTGTTTTTTTTTTCCAATTTTGTGCTCAGCATAAAAGAAGGGTTTAATTTAAAACATCAGTTGTCCTTTTTCTTTTCCAGTTCCCCTGGAGCACTGTGCTTCTCTGATCTCCAAATTTTCTTTCACTACTGGAAACTTTTCGGTTTCTTCTAGCTGCAGCTAGCTCCAGCCAGTCTTTCTCTTTCTTATTGTCAGTAATGCCCAGTTTATCTGTTCCTGAGTCCCTTTGAATTTTCTGATACTTTTGATATCATGTGATTACCCATTTCTCATACCTTTATGAACCAGGGAGCATCCCTATACCTGTTATGTGTTCCCTCTCTGCACAAGAGCAGCTTTCTGGTTATAAAGATTTCTTTGTTCACATCTTTAGTAGTTCCTTATGTTGTGGAAAATATGTAATGCATTTTGAATTTTGAAAAAACAAATTGACTAGAAGCATGAATTTCAAAGATTTTTTAAATAAAATAAGCCTATGGCAGCAGTAAAACATTAATGTATTTACCATTACTTTGCTCTTTGAGAGGGAAGAATTCCTGAGAAAATCTTTTACATTAGCCAGAAGAGCTGAAAGACAATTTTTTCCTACTATGGTAAAGTATAGATTGAGCTGCAGACTATTGTGTTGGATATCTGATTATCTGACAAGAACATATATTCATTGTCTGAACAGTTGAAAGTAAACCTGCATTCAGTAAATTTATACATACAGTGTGTCAGAAGCATAAACACTCTTCCATGTGTGTCACTAGCAGTCAGCACAAGTGTTTCCTTGAGACTTCACGCTGCAAAAAAAAAAAATTCGGTCTGATCTGTTAAAACAGCTGTGAATGTTTAAGTGTTGAATTACATGTGTTTGTCAGTGCTCAGAGGATGTCACTACCCATTTGCCCCAGTAGGTTGATACTCAGCTGACTTTTAGCTTCCACAAAACCATGTGAAAATAGATGCAACTGTAGTCTAAGAAAAAATAAGATTGTTTTACCTTGTTTTACTCATACTCCGGTTTCTTTTATGGATACACTAGTATATTTACACAAGTAAGCTTAGCTGTACTTTCCTGCAATTAAATTTTTGCATTCTTTGTGGTCACAAGTAGTAAAATACAGTGAAGAGAGAAGGAAACCATAAAAATGATTAGGTTAAATTTAACCAAGTAAACTAATAGAATTTCTGTTTCTTAAAAAAATATGCGTATGCGCTAGTTGCACACATGTAATATTGGTGTTTACCGAAAAAAAATAAAATCAGTGTTGAAATACCATTTTTCATTTAAAAAGAAGGGCCCCATCAGGTTCTGTTGTAAACATTCAGTGATTTCACAAAGCTGGTACAGTTAAAAGTGTCCACATTTTGGGAGAGAAAGAGATCTGTAAGTTTTATGGTACATCTTTGTGATCAGGCTTCCCCAAGAGACAGTGTATAGATGAAAAACAAATTAACTGCCTTCAGTTCCTATAGAATCTTCTAAAGGACCAAGAAAACAAAAATGTGGTGGTTGTAAGTTTTTTTTACCATTCCCAGTTCACATCTGGAACCTATAATCTATAATGTAGGAGCAAACCCAGCAACAATGAAAGAAAGCTCCAACCTGAGATATTCTCCTGGGAGGTAATTTTATGTTTGGAACATGCTCAGAGAAGTGCTTGGCAGAAGAACTAAAGGCCATTGAAAGAAGTTTTATGTTGTGTCTCTTGAAACAGAAATAAATTTAATGTACTTAAATTATCCCTTCAGACCTCAAGGTCTGTATTACTATGTAATTTTTTTTTCCCTCCCTATTGTGAATTGTCAGAGATTCCAACTAAGTATATGAAATTTGTTCTTGTACTGGTTCACATGCTTGGACTGATACAACTATTTACCATATGGAGTCATCAAGCCTTTTTCATAAGGGATTATAAAAGCTGAAGAAGTAGATGTAAAGGAAAATTATGCAGACATTTATACTTTGAGAGAATTCAAAAAAGTGGCTTAAATGCTTTGTCTTATTTTGGTTAGTTTTATCAGGTCACTCATGCAAAATCTTCAATGTTTGTATTGAAATGAGAAGAGCTTTGATTTCAGTAGAAGAAGGCAGAGCATTTTCAGAATAGAAGGAGGTAAGCTGATCTCAAGGCCCCTGAAACAATGTGTGTAATACATGGGTGGAATTACAACCCGCAGCCACACAGCACTGTGGAGTGGGAAGGGTGCATCAGTAGCTTTGCCAATCACAGCTTCAGCTGGAATGCTGTTAATTCTGCTGTGGCAAGGAGTCGGTGCAGTCTGATATTTGAATCAATTGTTGCAAGATACTAAATGTTCGCATACCGAGGAAATTACTTCCACTGAAATTGAAGCAAGTTTCTCCTATTGCATTTGAACCCTTGGCAATCCCTAAAAAAGTGACTATCCAGAAGTTAAACACTTGGGATATATGTTTACAGCTCAGAGGATAATAGTGAGGCATGTTGATAATGAGTGGAAGGAAAGAATATCCTCAAGAGGAGGTCTTCTAACAGCTTCTTTTTACCAATGCCATGCAAGTAATTTTGCAGTGCTCTATGAACGATGCTTGGACAGCCAAGTGCATTGTCATTTTCCAGGGATTAGCCTATTAGTTGTTACAGTGCTACTGGTGGTACTCGCCAAAACCAGGGGAACTGACTGTCTTAATTATCCCTGCTCTTTGACTTCATGCTTCAAAAGTTTTTTATGTGGAAAAGCCTCTTGAGGAGGAAAACAAGTGTTACAAATAGTTTTAAAATACTTATTCTAGCCTCCCTTATGAAATATCCACAAGGGTTATATTTTGCAGTTGTGCTTAGACTTTACAGCAAGATTCAACTCTTCTCTTCTTAGTCCCACACACTGAAAAAAGGATCCTTTACACTGAACATGCATAGGTGGGAGGCAAATTGAGAAATAGAGGCAGAGATCCACATTCATGCAGCCAAACAATAAAACCCTGATGATACAAAGGCATGGGAGACATGCCTTTGTATCATCAGGGTTTTATTGTTTCAAGAAGGTAAGTGATATTCTTCCTAACAGTTAGTGGGAAAGTATTGCCACATACAGTTATTAGGATATCGATACCTTTGTTATGATATTGATAAACCTAAAGATAGTTCATTGATTTTTCAGAAAGTTACAGGATTAAGAATACCTTTCAAATACCTGTTTTACTTTGTGTTTAATTTCCTGGTTTGTGTTTTTAGTACTTCCCAGTATTCTTGTCATTACTCTTAGTTTTCCATATCATGAGTGTTTTTAGGCAGCCGTACGAATAGCAAACTAATGTGTCCTGTATATGCATGTGCAATGTACTGGAATGTCAACATACTTCATTTCTTAGGCTGTATGAAAATATCTGTGTGCCAGAGCCTTCAAAAAAGCAATATTCTTGTCATGCTTTGATTGTGGCTAGAGCCTGAGAGATGAAAGATTTTTGGGTAGACGAGATAGCCAAGAGTCAGGCCAGTCCTGATAACGCATGGGAATTTTCACTGTGACCTTCTGCTCTCAACAGCTTGAAGGAGTGTAGAGCAGATTTGCACACAGCAGACAGAATACTTACAAGTGTTGGGTTTCTCTTTCACTGTTGGTTCAAAAGCCATTGTTGAAAAGATCCATCATTGACTTTCTTCTGCTATAGCTATTCTTCCTTTGATTTTTTTTTAGAATTGGTGACAAGCCTCTTGTAGTGAATGAAGCTTGATTCTGTAAATATTTTTTGTTAGGTAGAAATACTTTGGGACACTTTTACTTTTCTAGAAGTAGAACTTTTATTAGTCAAAGAAGTATGTTTCAGGAAGATGGTGGTTTTGGAAGAGTAGGATGACTGGAGCAGGTTTCATTCAGCTGGCACTCAAGTCCTGCCCTATTGTTCCATTCTGAGTTGTCAAGCCACCAGTATGAATGCTGGAGGCTGCTTGTTTATCTCAGTATTTTTCAATTCTGTCAGTGCCTTGGTATTTTGATTTAGTGAGGTCCTAATGTTTCCCAGAATGAATATTTCCAAGAAACTAGACCCTTTGTTGAACCTAGCAGTTGAAATTTTGGCAGTTCTGTCAGATAATACCATTTAGAAGACCATTAGTCTTTCAAATTCTAACCTTTGGTTGAATAAAAAAAAACCCATTACGTGTAAGGTAATATGTGAGCAATTACTGTTGGCAGCCTTTGCACCTGTCTTTGGCTACAGTCACATACAAATGTAAACAGTCTCAGATTTTTTTATTCTTCTATATCTCATCAGACTGGAAGCTGGCTAAAATTTGTCTGACTTTAAGGTGGTAATGGTTCAGATAAGGATCGAAAAAAGCCATATTAAGGAAAAAAAAATGAAAAAGCAGTAAACTCCCTCTCTATTCCTTGTTCTTCAAGTACACTTCTAAAAGAAAATTGGAGTTTTATTTATCCTCTTGTGGCTTTGAAATTTGAATTTTCAGGAGTAATAGTGTATTTGGATACTTTTGCAGGAGAAAACAGGCAAAGAAAGACTTGTCCAGTGGCAAGAATTTTTTGCTTTTTAATAATTGCTCTGTCTTTAAATGGGTGGGAGACTCGGGGTTAGGAGATAAAATTAAATATGTAAATACAATGCTCTTAAACAAGAAGTGTGTGGGTGGAGGTGGGTTTTGGGGATTCGCTTGCTTTTTTATGAGAAGGATCTCCAAAGCTAGAAGTTACAATGATTAGTATTCAGGGCTGTAGTAGTATTTAAGGGGTTGGTCTAGTCCTGCTGGTTTAATTGTTGTGTAGTTTCTCAGGCTTTACCTATTTTGAGAAGATGAAATGAGAATGGGGAAGTAATAAACATGCAACCTGAAAAAAATAACACACAGCAGCAAATGTTGTAAGAATTACAAGATAATGTGGTTTTGTATGTTTTAGGAAGGTGGGTTAGGCCAGAGAGCTCTTATCTCTCTCCTGGGGATAAAGAAGGAGGGAGCATTGCTTCCCTTTGTATTGAATTTCACAGAATGAAAGAATAAGCTGAGTTAGAAGGGACCCACAAGGATCATTGAACCCAACTCCTGGCTGTGCACAAGACTTGTCCATCTTCAGACCCGTTTGTTCCTTGGTTGTTTGTTTTTTTTTGGGGGGGGGGGGGATTATATTGTTGTAGACTGAAGAATTTCCTTCTGGCTAGAGAAGATCTGGTGGTTGTTAGTGGGACATACAAGGTCCTTCAGATGGCAAAGAGACACAGAGACACATTCCTTTTCTTGGCTGGCTGCACTCGTAACAGGGGATGCAAAAAGGGGATCTAATGGTGTTGGTGTCACTGCCTGTGATAGCAGGGTAATGCATTCCAGGGATAACAGATTTGCCTGCAGGCTGTGTTGAAAGTGGATTAGTGTAAGCACTGGTTTTCCTAATACTCCATGCTCTCAGCTCTTTTTAAGTACCAAATTCACCACGGACTTAAATAATTAGAACACAAAGAAATTACAATGTTCTTCCTCCTTTTTCTTGTGCTATTTCCTTGTATCTTTTCCTCCTTTTCTTTTCCTCCCTCATTTTTGAAACAAACAGGGAAATTAAGTAGCAAAACTCCCTTAGTGCAACATTGCAGTTGAGAATGAAATTGTCAGGATGGCTGCTTATGGTTCCCACAACCATAATAACTAGGCTAAATTGCATAAAACATAGAATATAGCAATATGGAATATTTCTTATGACACATTATGTATGCTGTGGGAGCCATCACTTTGAAAATCTTGACTTCTGTGTTTTTAAAATATCTTTTGAAATTTAGCATTAATGTTTCTTTTTTTTTTTCCTTTTGCATGAACATTTTTTTCTGTGTCCACTGATGATAAAAATCAGCTCATGAATGCCACCCTGATATCCCTGTGAAAAATGCATAGCAATCAGTCCTTCTTCTTTATTTAATGAAAACTGTTACAGGGAGAAATAAATTACATTATGCAGTGAAATGAGAAGGCTAAACAGTGAGCTCCATTACAGCCACATTGCATCTCAGTACATTCTTTTAAATGATCCTGGGTAAATGTTTTAGAAAAACAGGTTGAAATATTACTTCCTTGGCTTACAGACAACTAAAGGGATACTTAAATTGCGTTTGTATTCTGCTGACGCGTGTCATGCCATTTTGTAATCTAGCAAGCCCTTGGTTTTTGTACTGCTGTACAATTAACATTTCCTGTGCCCAGGCTGCACCATGTAGGTATCAGGAATGTTACTAAAGCCCTGACCTGAGCAGAAGTGAACTCTCAGTGGTTGCTGAAGCTAACCTTTGCAAGCTGCTATGGCAGCACAGCAAGTCTTGCTCTGTTCACTACTGCTGGGACTCCTGGGCTGTGGTCGTCTCCTTTTAGTCTGCTTTCCCTGTCATCCTTCCTTTAATCTGTTTGATTTGATTCTAATGTTTGAATGTTTTAGCTTTCAGACAATGAAGACTTCATATGTAACTTGCAGGACCAGGAAGACTGATCTGATACTGGCCATGTGAGAGTCTGATTATTTCTGTTTAGTTCAAGAAGATAGATTCATTTTCAGTGTCAACATTACTGTTATTCTTCAGGTGTTCTACCATCCTCCTCCTTTTATGACTCCCATTTAAATCAAGAGGAGTTTGTATGGAGCAGTAGGATCATTTATAACTGACAGCTAGGTATTGTATTTACAGTGATCTTGTTTAACTTGCTATAATTGGAGTTCAAGTGCAGAAACTCAGTTTGGTTTTATCCTATTATGGTAAAAAACTGGAATTTCTGTAAGGGTCTGTGATATTTGGTGTTCAGCTGTCCCTGGAGGTTTATGAATGTTTAAATGTCCTTATATTTTTTGTTATTCTTTATTCTATATTCTGATGAACAGAATCATTATAGGTGTTTTCTGTTTTTAGTCAAGATTGGGCCTTCTCCCTAAACATCCTTACCACATCCTTATCTCATTTTGGTGGATTTGCTTCCAATATTATGGTAGCCCCAGGGAGCTCCTGTCAAAATGTGGAGGATTCTGGATAAACACAGTTTAAAAAGTATTTCCCTCATCGAACAGGATGCAATCTATTTAATTTGTTAATTCTAGTTAAAATGGCAAATTAAACTTTAGAAGCACAGTGCTATCTGAAATGCTTTAAAAACAGTTACAGCTTTATGTGGCTTCACAGGTGTTATCTTTGCAGCTGCTGGCAATTTTGAATTGGCGTTGGAAGGTGTAATGTGTTGGTAGCTCTGACTCACACAGCTTCAAGACTCCTTGTTTATAGGTCAGGGTGGGGTTTACTGTTGGTAAACCCAACTATTTTTATGGTCCTGTACTAGCATGGAGGTACTAACTTGTACGTTTGTTTTCCGTGAGCTGCCTGTCTAACTCTGAAGCTCTTTTAGGAGAACCAAGATTCAGAAGAGGGGTAGAAAGAAGAGAGAAATATTGCTGTTCATTGGTGGCTTATCCATTTCATTTTTCTCTGATGCAAGAACTATCCCTTAGATGTAACAATGAGATCACAGGCCTGAGGTTGGTTCAGGTCTCTGTGCTTGCAGGAGCTTTTGAGGATCAGGGCTCTTGTGGCCCACTTCTCAACTTGACTCCAACCTAGTTTTTTGGGTGCTGTTGAGCCTTTAACATATAGGACTGCGTGGTGCAGTTTTAGGAGTTGCTGATGGACCTGTGCTTGGTCCTTCCTAAATAATGCATATTTTCTGAAGATGTTACTTTGCTATTTAGAAGACAGCCTGTAGTGTGCCCACAACTTCTCAAACTGGAGACAGCCATGAATCTAATTAAAAGCAAATTCCAGAACTGAACTTACTGCTAGATACTTTATTTTTAAGGTATGCAACAGTTTTATTAATTTTCTTTTCTGTTGGATTTCTAGGGGAAGAAAATGAAACTTGTCACATTATTATGTGTATATGGTACATGTGTATAAAAGCCAATGCTCATCTGTGAGAGCAGTGAAAAATCACCTGTGTAGCATAGAAGGTTAGGCAATAGCAAAAGGAAAAAAACTTCAGCCCAGTTAATTCGGATCAGCATACAGAAAATCAGCTGACAGTTGAAGTATGAGATTTTAAGGAGAAGAGAGAGAAGGTTGCTCAGATACAGCTATTTTAATTGAATTATTTTGGAAAATAGCTAAACTACCTAGCAGCTGAAGCAAATATCAAATATATTTTGTTGTAAAATTAGTTTTTCAAATCCTCTCAAGTTGTTTTACAATATGGCCATAACTTATACTGTCAGGTGATTACTCATTTAGTCAAAAAAAACCATTTCTTATGGTAATAAATGTTTTTGATGTTTTTGACTGGGATTTTTCCATTTCTGTAATGGAGTGAAAATTTTCACTCAGTTGTATGGATTTTTTTTTTAAGTCATGCATTATTGAAAGTTCAGTGATTCTCTAGCAGAGTTCCTAGTGTGTGGTTATTTACACTTGCTTCTGATGGTATCTGCTAAAATTTGGAATATTGCTGAGCTTAGTTATAGTCAGCAGCTATACATAACAAGCCCCTGGGTGTTTTAACCCCATTTTGAAACAGAGCATATTTACTAGGGATTTGGGGCAGAGGGGGAAGGAGAGGGTGTGTCTTCTATTTATTTATTTATTGAAAGTCATACTTATAAACTGGATGTCATAATTGTGTGATTTTGAGATATTGTAGCACTTACCAAACCTACTGTAGCAAGCTGTTTTGGGAATAGTATATTTGCCTTATTTTTCTGTATGAAACTGCAGTTCTCTTTCCCTCCTCTCAGTGTCTCAAATTGTACAGCAGATAAGGGATTTTAATCAGTATTTGATCAGGAGATTTGTTTTGCTGTAGAGTGTGTCATAAATTAAGCAAAGCATACAGTAGATTACTTATATTGTCCTTTGCATAAAGTTCTCAGGCACATAAGTTTTAACATCAGAAGAAAGAGTCATAAATCCTTGCCATTGCACTTTGGCATGTTACAATAAAGGATGCAAAGGATAAAGTCTTCATTTTCCTTTAGGAAGGTTGATTTGCAAGAAGGATCACAGATCTGAGGAGAACTGGGATTACAGTGACAGAAGTGGTTATTGACTTGCCCTTTCTCATAGTTGTGTCATGTTTCATCAGCCTTTGAAAATCTTGAAGGTATCAAAATAAATCCTGAGGCTCGAATGGCATAGTGTTACATGCGAAGAACTAATTAACCAAAGAGACTTTGTGCTCTACACAACAGGATGGTTTCAGTTCTTGGAAGGGCAAGGTCAGCCTAGACTCTAAATATGGGTACATAGGTGAAAAAACATTAATTCACAGGTGAATTTTATAAAATGTTATTCACAGGTGAATTTTACAAAATGTTATTCACAGGTGAATTTTACAAAATGTTTAAAGGGAGAAAGAAAGAGTAACTGGTTATGCTGAATTCCACCAAAATATCCATAAGCAGCCAATATGAAATTTTAGCTAAATTAGGGCAACTGAAGTTTCAAAGTACTCATTAAATTCTGAAATCTTAGAGATACCTTCTTGAATGATGAACTTTTTTTCCCCAAAAAACTTTAAAATGAAAGTCCCATTTAACAGTCTCATTTAAGGGCCAGACTGGAACTCAAACCTGGAAATACATCTTTACTTTAAAGATTTTTTAGCATAGAGCTGTCTCTAATATATATCATAATAAATTCCTACCACCTACATTTTTCTCCTTCAAATTTCATGCAATATATTCTCCCCTGTGATTTTGGTGTTGTGCTTGATAATGATGTTTTTGTTTTCCCTGTCACTGAGCACAGCAATGAAAAAAATGTGATGATATGGCCATTCTGCAGTGGAAATCAAATGTATTGCAGGCTGTAGAGCTTTGGTCCCACACCTCTCTCCTGTAATTTAAATCTCAGTATTTTTAGGTCATTGATGTAGTTAGTGGTTTCTAGTGCCAAGTAAGACAGATTGTTTCACTGCAGGTAAACACAATTTTTGATATTATAGGAGGTTTTTTTTAAATCATATTTGAACTTCCGGAGGCTTCAATCTGTATAACAAGATTTAAAGTACTGGAAAAGCTCACTGTTTTTCTGCTTGTTTTTTGAATGTCCTTTTGGATTAAATATATATATTTTTCCTAGTTTAAATTTAATAGAACATATTCCTTGGAGACATTGGCTTAAATATTTGATTTCTTCTGGGTATTCATTGCTCTTTTATTAGTTCATGTGTCATGAAGCTTTCTGGCTGGGTGTATGTGCGGTGGCCAATTATGCTTTTTACAAAACTGCTTATCTCTCTCATAAATATATCATAATTTCTTCCTGAAAAACACAGTCAGACATTGAAACACTTTTTCTGCTTTTTCTTTTGTTCACAATATCACAGGGAGCCTGGAATTACCCACTGGAAAAGGCAAACATAATGTTGAAACCACAGGGTTTCTGGCAAGATCTTTTCAGAAGCCAGAGCTGCAGATCTGTGAACTGGCATTGCCTGTTCTGTGAACCTGAGCTTCTGCCTTTTTTCTCTTGACTATTGTAACTGTTTCTGAAGAGGATTTCTTCCTCTTGCTGGCCATGGGGGTGACATTGAAAATACCTGACTGGTATTTCATAGTTGAATGTCTTCCTTTGTTTCTTCAGCAGATGATTGCAATGTGTAACACATTGTCTTGGTGCTGCTAAGGAGGAAATGTGGTGTATAACAATACATATTTTAGGATGTGTTTTAATCTCTTTTTCACATGACAAGGGAAGTGACAAAAGTTGTAAAGCTCAACTTGTCTTTTATTTCTACAAGTGAGCATAACTTGTAGTTATTTGGCACTCCAGTGCTTGGAGCATTATGCAAAAATGTCTAATGCTTTTATTGGCTTTTGTAACATGCAGTTAATCATTAGGCCTTTTGACTTCTAATTTATACTTATTATTGGCATTTTTCTTAATTTCCTTTTGAAACCATGGCAACAGAGTATTGAATACAATCCACAGCATACTTAAGGCTTCTTTTTGTAATGTATTGTATTTATTATTTAGCTGCATTGCCTGAGACCAGACAAAATTGCAACCAACAAAATGGGATTTGTGTGTTTTCATAAAGTACAAATAGCATATATTCAAATGTAAATATATATAGATTAAATACATTAAAATGTATTTTCATATAGCTATTTATATCTATTATATCTGTTGATAGTTTCTCTGTAGTATTAGGGCAGAAAGATAATGCCTCTGCCTTAATTTTCTTTTTCTTCAGAATAAGAAGAACCAATAACAAGAAATATTCCTATAATGAGAAGAAAGGCACGTGGATCTGACGTTAAAAGAGCCATTTAAAGGAGCCATTCTTTAGAGAGTCAGAGTTAAAAACAGACCATCTCCAGACTTGATTGAAAACTGTGAAAATCTTGTCCAAATCTTGCAAGATTTTAAACAGAAGAGCAGTTTATAGCAGAATGAGTGTACTTGATAAGACTTAGTCCATGTAAACTGTTCTCAGTCAGTGTTGCTCTACAAAATGCCCAAAGAAGTAATCAACAGAGCATTTGTATTCCAGTATATTTTCTGATAAACACAATCAAAGAAATTTTAGGACTGTTCCATTGTTGATAAAGAAAAACTAATAAAATTATATATTAAAAAGTATAAAACCATCTGGTACTGGGAACTCTCAAAGGATCTATCTAGCCTTTGTGGGTTTTGATAGAGGAGACTTGGCTGGAATATGAGCTTAGAAAACTTACTCAGCATTGAAACAAGCTTGATATGAGTTGTCTTTGAGTTTGGAAAGTATAATTGCACTTTCTGAGCAGCAGAGTACGTGAGGGTTTGTCTCATAGTGTATGGTGGTGCTTTTTGATTTTGTTTTTTAATCTTTATTGCTTTTGTTTTTTTTTTCTGGAATGAAGAATTTTACTTCAGCTGCTGGCTGGTTTTGTTTCAGAAAATGGCCTTAGGAAAACAGGATTAGCTGCTATGTTTAATTCTGGTAATCAAAAGAGACTTTTGGAGGAAAATAAAGTAATTTTTTTCTGTCAATTCTTATATGAAAGCTTTTTGCTGTTTTGCAGTCAGTGTTTGTGTGCCAAGGCAATTCTAGTTGTTAAGCTCAGGTCTGTTTCATCAGTGTAATGCAACCTTGCTCTTAGCAATTATTTTCTTTCAGGATTTGCCAATTAAGCTAGTGCTAGTGAAAATGCACCTAATTTGTCAAGAAATGGCAGGATGAAATATAGGGGCTATTATATAAATTGGGAAAGAAAGAGATCAGGACAAGCACATGTGAAACTCAATGATATTTGGTCAGTTCCTGATGTATTTTCATCAGTTTATGCCTCCATCCCCTGGTGATGATGGAAGAAATGTAAAGCAATTGCTCTTAAGTTATGTGCCATCTATTTACTGTTATGTATTTTAAAATACTGTGCTAGTAGTGTTCAAAATTGTTTTGTTTCTTTTGTTTAGGGTTATTGTGGGCTTCCCCCCACCCCCCCCCCTTGGATTCAGCTGCTTTGTGGTTATTAGTGAATGATGAAGGATGGCTTAGCTGGCTGCTCGTTTATTACCTGCAGTCTACTTAGACTGAATTCTTCAAAGACATCTATGCTCAAAATGCAGATGCACAGTGCTTAGGTTTTCTAGTAAAATCCTTAAGCTTTAGGAGGAGCTGAGTAAAGAAATAAGTTAACTTGATCTTGTAGTTCTATGTGTAAAGCAAAATGGTCATAATCTGTAGCTATCTGATTGAAATAGCAAAGAGAAGGCATTGAAAGAAGAAAGAGTAGGGATGGCTTGACTTGTAGAAAAAAGAAATGTTTCAAGAACTTCTGTATTAAACTCATCTATATGCATATGTTCTATAAAAATTAAAATTCCACCAGATTTTATTATGCATAGAAGTGTATCATGACATCATACCAGCAGCTTTAATTACCTCACTGAGCTTGTGCTGGGTATCTGTAGCCTCATCAGTTCAATTCTGTGGTGGCTCCCACACTCTGGCTGTTTACAGTAGCTCTGATTTGCCCTCAGCACTGCTGAGACCCCTCTGCAGGGAGCCCAGGTGCATTTGGGCTGTGCTGTTGATCAGGGTTTCATACTGAAATGATAGTATTCCTTCTGGGATGTCCTTGTGTTATTCATTGTCCTTAAACTGGTTTTAGATTTTGTGGAAACAGAGCTCATCTGGTGCATTCACCACTATGTGTTGATGGGTGGAGGAACATGTGTCCAGAGTGTAGTCTTGGTGACAAGGGAGAAAATTATGAAGCAGACTGTTGATTGGCAAAAAAAAATAAAAAAAATACAGACTAGAGGTGGATAGTGATGGAAACAATGCAGACCCATTTAGCTGGCAACTAAAAGGGATAGGCTTCTTTAAACCTAACAACAAATGATGAGGTGATATGCAGTTAATTCCCACAGAAAGACAGAACTATTGTGAAATCAAGAAAGCTAATTAAACTGGAGGGCAATTACTGGCACAGTAAGAAAAATGTGTAAAGTATTTGATGTGTACGATGGGGTAATGGAGATGATGTCCTGACAAAGCAGTGAGATTCTTGAACATCCTTACAGCAAAATTACTAAAGCATCCTCCCTGGACATCCTCTAGTCATAAAATAAAGCTATTGGTCTCTAAAGACGACTTTGTGATATAATTATCCTCAGTAGCTGAGAAATAGACCTGATTATCTGGGAAGATGATTTTTGGTTCCTCTTTCCATTTGAATTGTGTATTTGCTCACGCTGGCTATTGTTTCCATTATGGGATTTAAGGAAAATGACTTTTGTGTATTTCAAGGAGATGTGCATGCATTGAGGATGGCTTGAAACCTCACTGTCTCTCTCTTTGGACTCATGAGTCTTGTGCTGTTTTCTATCACCTAACAGTGAGACCAGTTAATTTAATGACTTTGATTTTAGGGAAATTTGTCAGGTTTTGTAGGGGAATGAGAGAAAATTTGGCGTATGTGTTTGAAATGCACGAGGTGGTGTTGAAGGCTGTTCTAAAGCAAGCAACTCATTCCAGGAGTGCTGATTTGTACATCTGATTAGCTTGTTAAAAGTTTGGGTGTTACTCAGTTCCTACAAAAGTTGTGTGATTGACATTTATTAGCCAGATCACTCAGCCTCCTATCTTTTCATGCTGATCCTGGAAGACTTCAAATGATCATTGTGACAGATAAAAAGAGCTTTTTTTTTTTTTCCCAAGCCTTATCTTAAGTATTAAAACAAAGCAGACTCTCCCTATAGGCCATCTATATTTATTTTTCTGGGTAAAGCTTCTAGCTTTGCAGAAATATAACAAGCTGGAGGGAACATCATTATTACTTGTCTGAAGATGATGACATTGACATGAGGTCGTCTGACAGGGGATTAAAGTGGAAAAATATTGGTGGCAATCTGTTAGTAACAAGAGGATCTCTTTGAAAAAAAGGAATCAGGTGGAAACCACAAAAGGTTGGTTTGCTTCTGGGATTTTTCTTTGGTTGTTAAACTGTTCTTGAGAATCCTTGCTGTTATTTGTAAATACTGGGTTTCACATGCAGATTGGCATGAGAGCCAGTGCCATTCCAAGATAGACGTTTCAGCTGGGAGGCTGCTCCACATTATGCCTCTTTTCAGAGACAACTGTTTCTTCTATAGGATTTGAAATCTAGTTCAGTGTGTTTCAGTCTGCCCTGTTTTCATCAAAGTTTGGCTGCCACTGCCACTGATGGTTGATTTCTGGCCTGTTTAAGCTGGGTCAGGGGCCTCTGCATGGTTGCTTGTATGCAGATGCTCATGTTTTTTTAATTCATGGGAAAAAATAGCATCTGCTGACAGTCTCTGGTAAAGTGCCATCAGTAAATGAGTCTAAATAACCTTTCATTTGCAAAGGTCTGTGGCATGTAGGAGCAGAAAAATGTAGGCAATCGCACTATTAAGTTTTTTAGTGATGATAAAGAGGGGACAATGTGAGGAGGAGGAGGAGGTGGGAAATAGAATACGACATCAAACACTTCAATTACAAATATTTTTGCGCTGTTTTCTTAAGGTTTAGTCTTCAGTCTTTTAACAATCAGTGAACTTGTAGGGTTCCATGCATTTCAGAGCTTTAAGCTTGGTTGGTTTTTTTTCATACTAAAGCATTTTGATATGAGAGCTGGTATGGATTATTATCCTACTATGCTAATGCACTGGCTTCCAAGTGCATTGTGTATTTCTTTGGGAAATGTGGGAAAACAGTGAAAAGGAGCACACAGTCTAATGATGCAAAACTAGGACTAGGACTAGTCCTAAAGACTGGGAGATGGACAACTGAGTAGTAGTGTGTTCAATCTAAAACTGCAGGATTTATTTTACTTGCCTTTTTTGTGTTTGGTGGTGACGTTGTTTGGGGGTTTTTTTTTGTTTCGTTGTTGGAGTTTTTGTTGTTTTTTTTTTTTGTTGTAGTTGTTTTGGTTTTTTTTTTTAAACAATAATTTTATATCATGAATATTTTCTTTGAAGACACTAAAGAGTTGAAGCTTTTGTTTTCATTATGAAACCTGAGATCTTCTTTGATTTTGTTAATGGTAGAAACAAGAATATTTAAGTGTCAAATAACAGGAAGTTTGTGGTTTAAGACATGAGAATCTGGCAAAATTGAGGGTTGTGCCTGCTGATAATCTTAAGATAATGCTGGAGTCCATTTCCATTAGCTTCCAGGAGGCTGATGAGTGGTTTGGCAATAATGAGTCAAACCTCTCTTGATACATATGGGTGAGGTTTGTATCACACAGTGGAAACTGACACTGTGCTGCCAGCCCATGGAGTCAAACGTGCAAACCATTCATGAGAATGGAGAATCATGATGGAATGAGTAGGATCCTGGCTCACCGATCTGGCCAGTGTCAGCAAGTTTTCAGTAGCAGGATCTATTTGGGCTTTGGAATGACTTTAACCTCTATACTTGGCAGATTTGTTTGAAGAAAAGCCCTTGGATTTCACTCTGTCAGAGTTCTGTCCTGCCTGCTGCTGCCTTCTCATGGTTAAGAGTATGCTCTTTGGCCTTAAAGCCTGCTCATCTCCTCCCTGAGAGAGGACATGTGTGATACTGGGAGCGTAATGATCTTGAAATGTCTGCTTCATCACGTGTACCTATGAGGCCATCAAAACACCTCATACATAATACAGAAGGGGCTTGCTCACCTGGAGTGGTCTCTGAGGGTTTGTCAGATGTCTCTGTTGAATTTCAGGTGATGGTGAGCTCTCAGGTGCTTGTTGCATCTGGCTTTCTAACACCTTTTTTTGCTTTTGTGTTCTGTTTGTTTTTTTTGTTTTTTTTGACAGTTCTTCTTCTGGGTATAGTTTTTAAACTCTTGCATTAAATTAATTGTATTCCTTCCCACAGACTTTTCTTGGAATTTGCGTGGTACGTGTTGTATGAATCTATGTGACCATCCACGCCTTCTTCCATCCTTTCTCTTCAAGCTCTGACTGTAGTTGTTCAAGCTCAGTAGTACCTTCAGCTTCTAAAGTGAAAATCCTGTTAAAAGGAAAAGAATTTAAGAAAAAAACTCTCATCATTCCCATCCCACAGTGTATGCTGAGCAGCTGGTGCTTATAAATTCTATGCAAACAGATCATATATCCATTAAAGTGGACCTACAAGTGGCTTGGTGGGTCCCTGTATTTTCTGTCCTATTGCTGTGTGCAATACTTAAGTTGCTTTAAGGAATTAGGGGCTGAAATTTTGCCGCAAGCTCCTGTAGACTGCTAAGACCCCAACACCCGATGAGATTTTTCTCCCTTGCATATCAAGAAGGTGGTTCTTGCCTAGCAACAAGCTTTGTGGTTTCTACCTGAGGATCAAAAACAGAAGTGCATTTGTTCAGCCGTTTGCGTCACTTCGGTACTGGAGGTTTTGACAGTAAAATCATCCCTGACATTTCTGTTGATGCGCAAGAGAGTAATCCAGTGTGTTTTTCCATAGCAGTGCTGTCATTGCAGCACTGACAATAGTAAAAAGTACATTCATCACTGAATAACGAGATATCCTGGAAACATACGAGAAACAGAGACACACTTCCAACAAAAATGTCTCTGTTTTAACGGCTATTTTCTGACTGATTCCTTTTTGCTATTTATACTTTCTTGAAATATTTTATGGAAACCTGAGTCCCTCTGAAAACCCACCCAAACAACCAGAAGCGTATTTTACGTATTGTAGTATGTAAATGATTAGTCATCACTTCTAAATTACTTAATAAAGGAGGAGGAAATCTATATTAAGGGAAGGTGAAGAGCTGGAATTCGTTGCTATATGTCTCAGTTCTTCTTGCCTTCTTTTTGTTTCCCAGAAGATAATTATGAAGGATTTCTTTAAAAAATCATCCTAACAGACATTGTTGTTCTGTGTTTGAGGAAGGTAGCTGTACATTGTAAGATCATTTTCCACTTGCTTGTGTTTTCTTGGGGAAATTTATGTACAGGGTTTTTTGTTTTAATTTAAGATTCTGCGGTCTTCTTGTACATTGCCAGTGAAAAATTATGTTGTCATCAGAAATCTTAAGTGTAGCAATATGGGGAACACATTTTATAATGAAATTTGCCTTGGGTAAAGCATGATAAGATGATGTTGAGCATCTGTGCACAAGACCAAGTCTTGGCAGATCTCTTCACTTGCTGCATAGGATACCTTTTGGTTGATTGGTTTGTTGTCTCATTTTTGTTTTTCTCTGTCTGTCTTATGAATAGTTAATTCCCAACAAATGGTCACACTGGAGAGTTCTGAAATAAATTTTGTGTGTGTTCTGATTTTGGTACAGATATCTGTGTCTCTGTTGGTTTTGGAGGGTTTTGATTACAGCAGTCTTATTTCCTGGATGGCTGTTTTCCAGGTGAAACCCTCATGCACTGTACTTCCTTGGGATTTTTGGTTTGTGATTGATTTTGGTTGATTCCCTCTCCTAACCCCTCCCCCATCTCTCTTTTGGAAGTGTGGGGGAAACAGTCATTGGAAGATGGGTGTGAGGAAAGGATTTTGAGTCAGTGGTTTATTCACTCTTAGCTTGCTGAGTATTGGCTCCATGGGATACTTTTACATGTGCTTGAGTACTCGGGCATAGTTTTCCATGGTGTTCTTCCACTCCCATTGTGAGCCTACGTTTCTAATGAGCTAGAATTTCCAAAAATATCCTGCAAGAAATGCCAAAAACCTAGTGGGAATACTTATTTTCTGTTACTCTCTACAAATTATGAAATGGTTTGAGGAAAAGAAACAGTTGTGTTTATAAATTTGCAGGATGGCAGTGATAGTTTATGGAATTGCATGCTGGTCTCCTCTGTGTGCCAGAGCTCCCAGAGAGAGTAAGACTGGAATATTGTGAAAGGCTAAACTCCACTTCTGGTGCAGCAAATTCAGCTCTTTTCACATGGCAAGTTGCAGTGTGCTGACACGTGCTGTGTGGCAATTGCACAATGTAAAATGTGCTGCAGAAACTAGGAGTCTGATAAAATAAAAAAAACAGAAAATCATCTCCCGTTATTCTTGATTGGCTTCCTCCTCTCTCCCCAGCAGAATGATATGTGCTTTCTATTTGCTCGTTTTGTGTGTCTGCACTGACTGTTTCAACCATGACTCACATGCAAGTCTTGAGAAGAGCTGCCTGTTGTATCAAGACAGTTCAGCACATGGCCATGGCCTTCAAATCAGTCCGACTCATCCTAAAATGATCGTTTTTCTATTAAATCAGCTATTCAGCTGTCAAACACAATCCTGATGAACAGTAAAAGTTGCATTGCTGAGGCAACTCTTTCTTTAGGTTTATTTCTCAAACCGTAACCTGGAAATCTCATTTTTCCTCCTCACAAAATGCTTCAGAAGAATTTTTTTGGCGGTTGTTGTTGAGGGAATAGGATTTCTTCCTTCTCCTCCTCTTCCTCCTCCCATTCTGGATAATTTCAGATTTTATTCAGCTTATTAAATGAGCATCTCAATTCACTACCCTGGTAAAGCAGGTCACTTTCTAGAAGCACCCACCTAGCTATTTTTTTCAATAGTGTTTGACTGCTGAAGTTTTAATTGAAGCAGAAGCCATAGTTAAAAAGCAGGCAAATCTTTTCTCCTCATTCCCTCATTGATTTCTGTTGAAGCAAACAGATGAGCTTATATATAAATATGTATATATGCTTTTTTTTTTAATGAAAAGTGCTGGAATTCGCTAAAAAAGGTTAGAATTGAAATGAGTAATCTTCAGTGCATAATGCAATTGTTAATTTTAGCTTCTTGCGTAGGAGCTGTTATGACTTGAACAGCCGGCTCTAGCCTTCATTAGAGAAGAAGCAGGCAGTTTTGAGACAGGTGGAGCTGGATCAAGCTGTGAAAGTGGCTTGCTGGAAACTGGTCATTAGTTTTAGAAATCTGGTCCTGTCCACTGCACCCCTCCCTTGTGCCGTGGTCACTGCCGGTGTTATTTATTTCTCGTCTTTTCCAGGTTGACTATGGTGCATCAAGCTCTCCGAAGGACCAGCATGGAGATTGGCACTCTGAACTGCTAATGGGGACATGGGACTCACGTTGCCGTTGATCATTTGTGTGGACTTAACCAGCAAAGACCAACAGAAGACTCTAGAAAGGCAGTTGGAATTATAGCAGTTTTTCAGGTAAACGGCTTCTTTGGTGCAGCTGATCCCAGTGTAATTGTTTTTGTGAGCACCGTGTAAAGCATGTGGATAAGCTGCAGGTTAATCTGCCCATGAGGAGCTTGTGCATGCATGTGCATTTCTTGATGAGAATCCTTATCAAATTAAGAGTTATTTAACAGACCAGTTAAAGGTCTCACCACTCATGTTTTGAATTTTCATCAAAGCAGTTCAAGTTTCAGTTGTAACTGCAGAATAGCCAAAGTTATTGGCCTTCTTGCGGAGAGTGGTGGGAGAAAAGAAAATCACAAATTAGCTCACAGTAAGGCAAGTCAAGCTTCAGGTTAGTTTCATATTCCATTCAATTTGTTTATGAACCTTATAGCTTGATTTCTTGTGAAGTTCACAGTTCTCAAACTGGGAGATTATACAGAAAATTGTTTGCTTACAATGTGAAAACAAAAGCAAAAAGGGAGAGAAGTAAGTGCTTATAACTCAGTATGCTTTAGATTTTTTCACTTAAAACATGGCTTAAAAATAATAAAGGTAAGTTATACTGGTTCTGTTGAATGTTTAATTTCAAACTTTAAAAAGAAAATTTTGCTTCATAGCTGCCGTCTCACTGTTGAGAAGTGGCAATATGTTGCAAAAGACCCTTCCTGAAATAACTTCACATTTCAAATGCAGTTGTTTTTCTTAAAGATTCTTCCTAAGAGAAATGGATGGGGAAAGAAAAGTTAAATTATTCATGAGTCTTCTTTGACAATTGATCAGTGGGGGAGCGTTCAGGAGAGAGCTGGGGGCAGAGAAAGAGAGAGAAAATAATAGGCTTTAACTCTGAAAAGCCTTTAAAGCTTCTGTACAACAACCCCATTGTAAGCTGAGAGTAAATGCAGTTCAGTTGAGGTTTCTTCATTAGAAGTACCTGCCAAGGGCTTTCTGTACAATTTTCCTAGTACTGGAGAGTGACATAAGTTTTGGGAAGAGGCTTAAGGTTTTAATAATGGAGCTGTTGGTTTGATCCCTGAAAGTGTTGATCCTGAGAGCTTCATTGCCAAATTTAGAGTTCATACTTATCTTGAATTCTTACCTCTTAAAAAAAAAAAAAGAGAAATATATATTTATAGTGGTAGTGAGCTCCATGACTTCTGCTATGCAGAAAACCCCTGGCTGAATACTAAAAAGTGTTGTTGCTCATGCTTGGTTTTTATTTCTGTTTGCTTGGCTATTATTTTTATTAAAAGAAAATTAAAAAAAAAAATAGGAGGGGAGCATCGAGATGCCAGAGACCTAGAATGGATCCTTTTTCCTGGTACCATTGAGCTTTGTGGTAGAGAATCCTTTGCTGTCCCTGCCTCAACCTTGGTAGTCCTGGGGCTGGGCTGGGGAGTCACAGAACATTACCTTAAATTTCCTCTCCACAAAGACTGTTCACATGTGCTTGCTTAACCTGACACAATTCTGTTAACCAGTGTTGTTGATTCAGTGCATCTCTTCAGCTGGGACATACATAGTTTTCCATTTCTGAGCTGCACATTTTGGTTTGTTCATCAAAGGAACTGAAATTAGGAATTAAAAGAAAAAAATAAATTTCACCCCCAATTTTTTTGTGTGTATGTGTTTGTGTTGTGGTATCTTGACCTTTCAGGTCACCAAATCTTGTTATTTTAATTTCTGTCTGGAAGAATGTCTGAGCAAGGTAAATTGAACCAAGAGACAGCAGAAGAAGCTGCAAAAGAGCAGGAAACTGCCATCTCTGAAGCCAACCCGGACAACTGTGTTCTTAATAAATCTGAAAGCTCAGAAATAGAGGAGGAGAAGCTCAGTGATTCCAAGACAGAGCTGCAGGTAAGACAGGAATAGTGAATGGGCGTGTAAAATATCAATGTGTTACCATTGCTTTTCCATTTCTGTGAATTCTTTCATTGCCTACACTTCCCCTATTTTTCTTATGATTTTGAGACTGTTTCTATTTCTTCCTTTTTAAATTTTTCATTTATTTATTTTGGCTTCTTTTATTTCACTATAAAATAAATGCTGTTATTTGTTATACCTTTCAAGCTCTTTAGGCTGCTGTCCATGTTATTGCTTTTTCTGAGAAGTTAATTTCTAGACATCTGTTTTAAAGCTTGATGAGACATTTGACTGTTTTCCCTCTTTGGGGATTTAGAAAACTACCTTGATCTCATGAATTTACAGGTAATACTAATGAATAATTACTTAATGTGTGGTTTGGTTTGTAGGTGTTACTGCCAACAAAAAGTTGTTATGCAAAGCCTAAGAAGGTAATTTGATAAGAAGACTTTATCGGATGAGGGGTTTTTAATCCTTTTTGCTCAATCGAATAAAAAAATAAAGGGGGAGACCACAATTTAAGAGGAATTTGGAGAGGGGGAGCATTTACTTAAGTATACCTTTTCTTACATTTTTATTATATGCAAAATTACAGAACACTGTGTAGTGTTTTTTCTTGTTTATACCTGTTTGTAAAATAAATGAAAATGAACAGAGATGATTCTTGGTTTTCCCTGCTTTCCAAACTGGGTTTGGGGAAGTTGCTTTTGCAGTCAGCAACTGTTTTAAAACATCAGATAGAAGTGATTTAGTCTGTTTATTGGTAATGCTTTCATCATGCCCACTCTCCACTGAAGTGATAACTCCTTCTCTTTTTTTGCTATACCCAGAAACGAGGAGCAAATCAGAAAAAGAGATCCAAGGTAAGGGTCCATCTCTGTTTGGAGTTGCATGCCACAGAAGAATGAAGAATTTCAGTTAAATGTCTTTCTACAATCAAAATTGCTTTCTTTCGTCACTTGTCTGGTTGAGTTTTTTGTTAGTGTTGCAGGTTTTTTCTTGCCCCCTACCCTGCATCCTTTTACACAAAGGCCAAGAACTGCCTCCAGATATAACGTGTCAGACTTGCCTTTATCCATCATAATTTTATGCTGCTGGGCTTGCTGTGTCCTTGTGTTAGACAGCATGTGTGCTTCTATGCACCACTGGAAAAGGGAAACGTTCACTCCTTTTGCTTTAGTAATTAATGTTTCTGTTGGAATTTTATTTTAATAGAATAATCTTGACATAAAGAAACAGAGATTGACTAGCTCCCTAATGAGGGAATGGGGGGGGGGGGGGGGGGCAGGTGTGAAAAGGAGCTTCTAGAAACAAATAAAACCCTAAAAAACTTCTTTTAATTTTTCAAGTGCAGATCTGTAATACACACATATTTTACTGTCCATTTTTCTTGGATATATCCTACTAGAAGAAGGGGAGGGACTCCGAGAACAAACAAAAAAAAAACCCAAACCAAATGACAGAAGGAACCCTTGAGTTTATGTTAAATTACTTTCAGTATTGGAATATGTTCTTTGCTGTTACAATTTTTGGTGGTAGTGAGTGAACTGTAGCTGAAATGATAAAAGCAAATAGAAACCCACCACCTTCCCTGTGTGGCAAATGTCCTGCTGCTTAGAATCCTTTTTCATCCATGTTATATCCAGGCATATGCATTTTTTTAGACTGGGTGGGTAATAGTTATCTGGGATATTTGGGAACAGCTGATGTGGGCGGCTGATGTAACTTGGGGTCAGTAGTAGTGTTTTCTGTTTTGTTCTCTCTTTCTCTCTTATTCAGTCAGGAGCTAAGGGAAAACTCGTGCGGAGTCTTGCTGTGTGTGAAGAGTCAACCCCTCGCCCGGGAGCAGAAAATCTTCATGACAACCAGGTACACTTGCAATCATTGCTGTTAGCTGCATGGTTGACCTCCATCTCCAGTTGCATGATTGTGTTACTTAATCGGGCATTTAACAATGTCTTTCTTGGGGGAAAAAATTACATCCGACAATGAACCTGTTTTTATGGTTCTTACTGGTTTAGCGTGAACTTTAATTTGAACTACTAGTTTTATACTATATCACAGGGTGTTGTTTGCTTTTTTTTCCAGACCCCCTGAAAATTTCAGCAAATGGAAAAGAATTCAAAAGAATTCAGATTTTAAAATTTAAATAAATAGTAACAGTCAAAAAGAATATTAATATGTTCTTTTCTCTAAGGCTATCTCTTTCGAGGCTGCACCAAATACAGTTACGAATATGCTCTGATTTGTGGTTCCTCTAAGACTTCAGTTCATATTATTGTCCCCCTTCACATAAAATTCAAAGATCCTTGGTTCTCTGAAATGCCTTGGTAGAGCCAAGGATGCCTCCTACTGAGTGGCATTCGTTTTTTAAACTCTTGGTGTAAATTAAACTATATCAAAAAGCGTGTATTTGAGTTTATCTGTACTGGTGATGTTGTATTCCCAGCAGCTGGTAGAGTTCTGTCCTCTGCACTCCTCACCTCAGACAATAACACTGGTGGCAATCTTTGCATACCAACTCCAAAAAGTACTCCAAAAAGCAAAAGTTAAGCCTCAATTATTCCTCTTTGCTTGCCTAGTAAGAGCAAGGCTTAAAAAAACCCAGCTAACTAAAACCCAAAATATGATGAACACTGCCTATAATTTATGAGATGTTTATGTGCAACTGAAATCAGCCATCAAGAGAGCTTGAGTAAGTGGCTTCTTGTGAGCTTAGCACAAAAATAAAAATGACATTTAAGTGTACTTTCTCACTGTTTCCTCTATTGACTTGAAATGAAACAAATCTGTCTCTCCTCTTAGCTCATGAGTAAGGAGAGGTTTTTCTATTTTTTTAATTTTATTGAAAGACCAAAAACCAAGTTGTTTAGCAGCAGGACATTTGCATGTTCTTCTGCTCTACAATGATGCTTATGCAGTAGATGGGCAGGTTATTTTATCAGTTGTTCTGTTGTAGGTAGATGCTTTTTGCTTGACTTGCATTACTCAAAATGCGTGGCTTTTGTTCCAATTTTGTTTGTATTTTCTATTGTTTAATGGAGAACGAGAAGGAGAACACTATAAAGAGATTGTATTAAGCATTGCTGGTAGTTTACAATGTACTGCACAGGACCTGTACTAAACTACAGAGAGACTGGCAGGTGTTGAGGCAAAATCCCTATCCTTACACCAGGCAGAGGAGGGGTTCCTGTTTCACACAGCCTTTGGTCTTACCTGACTCACCAGCCTCAGCAAAGATTTCTTTGACCATCCTAAAATATTTATGAGAGATGAAATGTCTCCCTTGACCCCATCATGTTTTCTAAGGAAGCAGTTGGCTTGGTGTCATTAGTTTGATAGGAATTACCCTTTTGCTCTTGCTGACCTTTTACTAATGAATGTGGCTCAACTTTGCCATGGAAAGCTGGACCTGCAGGCTCCTCCGTGGGCTGGCTGAAGGATACAGGAAGTTTTGTGCCAACCAAATTGTTTTGCTTTTACTTTAAGAGGAGAAGTAGCTTATTTTTGGTTTGGATTTTTTTAAAATTAATATTTATTTTATCTTAATGGTTATAAACCACAGGGAATTAATTATCAGAGAATGTACGGTACCTTGCCGGAACTACTGAGTATGGATTGTACTGCAGACTTGATGTTTGTACTTATATTTGAATACTTGCCTTCATTTTCCTGTATAAGGAAAAAACTTGTTTACCTGTATTACTTGATCTTGAGTGCTTATCCAATGGTTCACTATGTCCTTACTTAAAAGAAATGTTGCCTTTAATGTTATACTATAGACCAAGAAGTGTATTATTATTGCAATTTGAAAATCTATTTTGTTGTTCACTATACTTGTATCAATGTATTTATTAACATTGTATTTTATTATTGAGAAAAATCAATAAAAATCTAAGAAAATACACAGTAGCTTGCTTTCACGACTCTACAGCCCTTTTGTGTGTTTTTTCTAGTGCAGATACATCAGTATTACGTTACATGTAAAAGAGTATTTACTGTATGTTCATATATGTGCTTTTCTGTAAAGTCTGTCATTTTCATCAGTGCATTTTTAAGAACCACTGTGAAGTTTAAGATTAATATCCTGGGAACGACGTGGCCAGTTACATTTTTCTCCTGTTGAAAAGCTAGCACCACAGTCACTCTGCTCTGGGCAGGGCAGGGAATCAAGTTATCCTTTGGGGTTATTTGGAAATAGCTGATCCAAAGTTTGTTTGAAGGAGAACTCAGACTGCCATTTGAAGTGAAAGAAAGCAGACACAGCATTAGTTCTCTGAGCACAACTGAGCAATTCAGAAAACATTTCTCAATATATCCTTATCTCAAATGACCAGGAATTCCCACTCTTTGCCTCTGTAGGCTCAGATTTTGTGTAAGACTGTCACCCATAACTAACAGAAGTAGGGATGAAGGGTGGTAGGTGAGGTTAAATTTTGGGTCCAGGTCTTTGTTGCTCTTTTACAATGCTTTTCATCTCAAGTCTTTTGTGCCACATTGAAATTTCACAAAAAGTCAATAATGATTAAGCTGAGAAGTTACCAATTTGTCTTACTGTGGCATGTTTATGCTCATGCCTTGTTTTGTTAGGATCTTGTCTTACATGTCTTGTGATGGCTGATTTGTAGTTCTTTAATGAATTCAGAAATCTAAAATTTGTAATAATTACTGGAAACATCTTTTGAATTCATAATGGTTCCTAAGAAGCACGCCCCTTACTTTAAAGTTTTCTATTGATCTTTTGGTATGCTAGTATTCTTAGAAAAATAGTGAAGGAAAGGAATTCACTAGCATTCAAGCAAATCTGAAAATCTCAAGTATTGGTGAATTAGATTTTCATTGACATGATGTCAAAAAAATTATCAAGCATGCGTGATTCTCTTCTATTAAAGAAAACTGCTTTACCAGGGAATTTTATGACAGCTTTCTTCAAATTTGCTTTTTTACGCTACTTAAGCGTATAGTTTTCTGGGGTGTTTTTTTCTTCTTTAA
This sequence comes from Molothrus aeneus, assembly GCF_037042795.1. Classification (NCBI taxonomy): domain Eukaryota; kingdom Metazoa; phylum Chordata; class Aves; order Passeriformes; family Icteridae; genus Molothrus; species Molothrus aeneus. Next base: position 49,119,048 of record NC_089646.1, on the reverse strand, counting down.
AAGAATAAAACAAAGAAGTATGCTTCCTTCAATTTTGTCCAACCAGAATAGGATTTCTTGAAATACATAAATTATGCCATGGTAACTTAAAAAGAAAACAATTTGGGTTTTGTTAAAGCAAAACCAGTATAAAGTAATGTGAGCAGGGAAAGCAAGTTCTTTAAAGAAATTAGAAAATGCAAACCAGCTTGAATTCTCAAACAGCTTAAAAAATAACTTTTTAAAGCTGAAGCATGTTTCAAAGGGACTCATAGTCTCTGAAATACTGAACTTGTGATGCTTTAGAGAAGTCCACTTACTAAAATGTCCTTGAAAAATCACAGGGCACATTCCCCCCTTTTGCAAAAGACACATCTGCATATGTATTTAAATATGAATTACCTGATAAGTTAGCAAGCCCTCTTGTATGTAAAAGAGTATGGAATTTGGTGGTACTCTTTTACTATTAAAGCCAAAAAACTCCATCTACCTGATATTGCACTTATGTGTGCAAAACAATTCATATCAACCTGCAAACTTTCTAGTGAAATGAAGAAAAGTTTTAATATCTATCTATTGATCATCAGAGAACATATGTAGTATTAAATGATATAATTAAGAAAGGCTATATGAAATGTATTTAATTATTCTGAAAAGTCGTTAGGGAGAGCTACTGAAGTGTAGAGTAATATAGTCCCCCTTAACAGAAGTAGCCTAAGTTTTATAATATTCAAAATATTAGAGAAGTAGTGCCTACGTACCACTCGAATTTGGCCTCTAAGATATCATCATTCACCTGACTAAAAAGTGCCATGTTTCAAATAGGAAAGAAATGTATCTGGCTTCAACTTTTCTAGCTACACATAGTTTAATGCTGATATCTGCAGGTTGGAAGCCATGGGAAGCATACTGAATCTTGCCCATAATTTATCTATCTTTTTTACCCAACAGGAATCAATCCAACTGCAGCTTTCAAGTTTTCCTAACTTGCAAGAAGAAGATAAATCTAGTAAAGATGACTCCGAGAAAGAAAAAGAGAAGGATAAAAATAAAGATAAAAACAGTGAAAAAAGCAAGATCAGAATGTTATCAAAAGGTGAACTTAAAAATATTTGAATTATTCTAGTTACCATTGCAGAAAAGATTGTACATTTTTGCAAGGATGTATTTCTTTATTTGTGTATATGTACACAGTAAAAGTGTTTCCACACACTGAGAAAATTCAGAACCTAAATCGTATATGTGTAAGAATGTTTTTCATACTAATATCAGGTTAGATTTTATTTATTTTCTAATGTAAAATTGATCTTTTGAATGCTTAACTGTGTTGATATGAACACATAAGTACATAAATATATCTGTGATTGCATAAGTGTATATAGTACATAAGACATTAATACTCTTTTATCTAGAATAATGATAATATATTGGCATGTAACTTGTGTAGTGTAGGCAGTAGAGGGTAATCCTCTTCATTATTGTTTCTCTTTCATGGAGGATTTCTTTAAAATGGTGTAAGGAAATTCATCCATGACATTTAACCTGCATTGCCATCTTCTATTATCACCTACCAAGACTTCTTCAGGAAAGATGCTTCAGCTAAATTTGGCATTGCTTTTTAAAATCCTTTTATTAATCCATGGTATCAAATTGCATTGTAATCTCCCCAAAATAATCATTGCCTACCTGGGTGTGGATCTGCAGCTGGTGTGAATTGTCATTTGGCTTCAATGGAGTTCTCACAGTTCACGCCAACTTGAGGATGTGTGTGTACATTTGAGTCAGGAGATAATGCTGAAGAATTAATTCTGGCTACTGTCACGCATCCCTATTACCTGCCTACTCCCAGGTGTCATTGGATTTCAGGCTTTTAATGCAAATAGAGTTCCCACTGGCATGACTCCTCATTTGCTGAGTGTACAGCATTTATTAAGTGACGCAAAGAGACATTGATGAATAAAACTTTTCTTTCCTCATTTTAAAATGCTTTTTTAGTTGCTTAAAGGAAGAACTTGGCAGGGTCTTGAATGGCATTGAAGGTTTTCTGTGTTATTAAATGACCAGCAATTCCTCTCAATATTTAGTTTCGATGCTGTGTTCTCTTTGGAGTTGTACAGAGAAACAATGAATATCCACCTGATGTTTCAGAATGTATATCTTTCTTGGCTGAACTACAAATGACTTTTCTTTCAGAGCATATTCTTTCAGATTGTTGCTGGAAAATGGATTTTGATTTATAGCATAATTAATCGTAACTGTTGAAATGAAATAAATGAGTGGAGGCTGTTTGTTTTTGTTTTGCAGATTGCAGTCAAGAGTATACAGACTCAACAGGCATAGATTTGCATGAGTTTCTCATTAACACATTAAAGAATAACCCCAGGTAGGTATTTAATGCATTAGAGCTGACATTCCTGAAATTGTATCTGGCAGTCTTTGACTTCTCGTAGCTGTACACTGTGTTTTATTTGTTCTGGAGATGGTTATGAGGGAAAATGGAAAGGAGGTAGGCTGTTAACTGAGAAAAATGGTTTAAAAAGTCATCAACTTCTACTCCCCCATCCAGTCACCTATTGCTTAATTGCACTTTCAGTAACATCTGGTCTTTGTCCTTGCCTTCTTCTATACAGCTCTACGTGGTGATTGCAATAATACATTATAACTATTGCAGTTGGAGATTTGTATATGAATGTAAAGTAGCTTTCTTCTAGCAATGCTGCACACAATTAAAATCCTGTGCTCGGTGCCAAATTCTGCTTTCAGTATTCCCATAGTTTTCATTTGGAGCTACAAGCCCATCTCATTGTTAAATTTGCCTCTAAACATCCAAGGAAAGATTTGTAACATTGTTATACATTGTGATTTTCAATGTTCATTTCAGCTGGATGTGTTAAATAGGTGCCATGTAATTCTGCAATTATTCCCAGGAGAACTGGGAATAACTGGGTACCTAACAGCTTGCATAACCCTTTGTACAGATGATGGAAGGCCCTTCAATTGCTTTATCTGTGCAAAATGAGAAAGTTCAAAAGAACTAAGGAATGATGGAACTCTCTCCAGCATAGAAATGTGTGGAAATATGCTGGGGAAACTTTTGAACATTTTTGACAAGGGAGGGGAGGGAAAAGGAACATGTGAGACCTTCCAGTGAAAACCACAGCATTTTGCCTGAGAAATACTGTGGCATTGCCTCCTGGGAACCATAGCTAAAAGGTGGTATTCTTCATTGTGCTCTCTAACTAGATTGGATGTGTCCAGCTTTTTTGCAGCAAATCAGTGCCTTCTGGAATTCTAGTATGTCTCAGGAAAAATGTTTAAAATTTCTGTTGTTAGCAGCTCTTCTTGTGAAAGATCTGGCTTAGGTGGAAATCTCATTTTCCATCAAAAAAGGTTGAAAAAAGACCAAAGCTATCCATAGCAGTGAGAGTCTTTCTGTCCACGCATTGATTGCAGCCTGTTGTGGCTGAAAGTGCTCTCAAGCCATAGCTGAGCTCATAGAAGAGTGAAATCTGTATGTCAGTGAAGGTGCAGAAAAGCAGGCTTTAGTCGTTTGCAGATGATCCAGGGTAAAAAAAAAAAGCATGTTTGATTTTTAATCAAGATGACTGACAACACTTGCAAAATAGCCTTGCTAACACTGTTATATGAATATTTTCCTCTGAAATGTCTACCCATAGTTTGATGGTGCAAATCCTTGCATTTCTTTTTGACAGGGACAGAATGATCCTCTTGAAAATGGAACAGGAAATTATTGATTTTATTAGTGACAACAAGTAAGTTGAGTTCCACACTTGGTTTATTAAGTCACGTGCATGTGCTGCAGCGTGGGTTGTGCGAGGGACATGCTCATATGGACCACAGTGCTCCTGAGGGCTGTTACTGGCACGCTGCAAGAGCAGGCTTCTGTTTCCTGCCACGTGGTGGAACTGCTTAAAATAAAGTAGATGTGAATGAAAACCTTTTCCTTTTCATTGTGTTGTAATTGCACTGGCTCTGCTCATTTAGATCCAAAAATGTAATTAAAGCATTGAGTGTGGAGGATAATCAAATATGTTATCTCATGGCTTTTCCTTTGTGCTGTGTTATTCTAATGCATTGGAAAATAAAACTGAGCTTAGGTGGAGGGATTCTTGCTCCTATGTGGTCTTTATAATAAAATATTCCTGCAGCTTTAAGATTAGAGAGTCAGATTAGCAGCAGAAGAAAAAAATTATGCTGACAGGAAATAACCATTTTGTCAGTAATAGAGGGTAAAAGGAGTGTTTACCAAACTAGATCTGTCCAGAATTGCCCTGCATCTGACCTTTGGGAGAAAGGCAGAAAGCTGTTGCCAGTGTCTCAGCAAATCTGTAGGATTGGTTGTGCAGGGAGCGTGAGTGTGTGTGGGGGATTGGGGGATGAGTTCCTCCCAGCACTCAGAACTCTGACTAGGTACCGTGAAGCGTGAGCTTTGTTTGTCCCAGGGTTGCACATGGAAATGTACTTATTAGAAATTCTAAAATTAATTCCTTTTTTTCCTTTGAGCCTTTCTGTAGCAAACATTTATATGTAGATGCATAACAGAGAAGTTTTCAGTGAGATTTCTGTCCACTGAATAGTCAAATGTATTGCTGTTTTCATTTATTTATGGCATAAGAGGGAAATTTAATTATCAATGCTATTCATTTCTTTTGTTTATAGTAATCACTATAAAAAGTTCCCTCAGATGTCGTCCTATCAGAGGATGCTAGTGCACAGAGTGGCAGCTTATTTTGGAATGGATCACAATGTGGATCAGACTGGAAAATCTGTAATTATCAACAAGACCAGCAATACAAGAATGTAAGTAACAGAACTGTTGTGTTTTTTCTTGTTCCCTTTCTCAAGACAGGAGCTGGTTTGTACCATGACTATGTGGTGTAATTTATATATATATATATTAAATTTTGTTTGGTTTTGTGGCAGCAGTGAGTGCTGTTTATTGTTTTCTGTGTTGGGAAGGGAGGACAGGGTTCTTATTGTGAGGTTATCTAAGGCTATAAAGGTACATGAGGAGAAATCAACCTAACTGGTTTCTTGCAAGAAAGCAAGGTATCTTGGAATGTCACTTTTCCTGATTTCTTAGTGCCACCGCTTTGCTACAGAAGTGACCTCTTTGCTTTGGAAGTCACCTGATATCATACAGCTACATCCCAAATAGCCCAAATGTATCTGGAAGATTGCCTCTCTCCTTGTTCTGGAAGCTCTGAAGCTCTGCCTGCTTCAAGAGTCATTTTCTGCCCAGCCTGATTATTTAGGATTTGGTTTGCCTCCACTGCCTGGTGGAGGGAAATGGTGATTCATTCCCTTTGCTTCTCCTCCCATCTTGGTTCCACTTTATTTTCCCTTCAAATCTCCCTGTTTGACTACAGTGTTTCTGTGAAATACAAATTCCTTCTGATGGTTTAAATGCATTGCAAAATTCCTGGCAGGTTAAACCTGCTCTGGCATAAGTTCTGTGCTTCTCCATGAACTGGTTAAAGCTCTGTAAGGCAAAACTTTATCAAGCTAACCAAAACTCACTATGAGCTGCAGTGATGTATCCATGCCTAATCACCATCACTTTTCCTGCCAAGTGCCACGTGTGTTAAACTTAGCCTTCCTGTCCCTCTATACCTATGAGCTACATAATGAAGAGGAAGTAATTACAGCTGGGTAATGAAGTTTTGGTATCTGGTATTGGAACAGGAAAGCCCCATTTGAAAATTGTGTACTTCCTGTATTTAATTAGTGGGCGAAATCTAAACATTTGTTTTATTTATAGATCCAGTAGCTAGGTGATTTATTTATATCCAGTTGCAAAGAGCATTTTCTAATGTTGTTAGCTTCTCCTGTAGAAGGGTGGAAGGACTTGGGAATGGTGCTGTGCAGGGCTGGGAGTTGGACTCAGTGATCCTCATGAGTCCTTTCCAACTCAGCTTATTCTGATTCTGTCACTACCTGATTCTTCAAGATCAATACACATTGGTATTTGCTATTTCGCTCAGCCCTAAAAGTCTTCTATGTGAAATTTAAGATTATGGGCAACTTATTTTAGATCCTTTTTCTGAGCTGTCCCTGAGATACTTGGATATCTGTGAAACAGCACTTGGGCATTAATGTTTTTAAAGGTTTGAGTAAAGCATGCACTAACAGTTTGATTTTCAGAAGTCAAGAGAATTACAGTAGCTCAAAAAAACACTTAGGTTGCAAAGGCTTAGCCTCAGGGTCTGATAATACCTGCCCCGCTACAAGGGCTGTCTTTGGTTTTAAATAAGAGAAAGCTTGGTATGCAGCAATCTGGTGTTCAGTTTTGAGCTGAAAATGAGTACCCTCTTAAACAGAAAACAATCAATCATATTTGAATGCTCTTTAGGCATTCCTCTCTCTTTTACAGTCCTCCCTTTTCCCTTCACATCTATGTCACTGGTGTGGTGCACCAACTGCTACAGATCTTCCCTTGCAGCATTGCCTTCTCCTGGTTGACTTGATAATGGAATAACACTAACACATTAATATCTGTAAATGCCTTGCTCTGTTGTGTGGCTTTCATCTCACAGATGGGTAGCACTGGAAGCACTGTTGGAAATGCTTCTGGAGAGGACACTGAAGCCTTCTTCAACAGTCAGAGCTTTATCTGAGTGCTCTGGTGAAGCTGTGGCTTCATGCATGGTGGGAGTGAGCAAGCAAGGCCATTTGCTAGGTATGAACTGCCCTTCTTGCAAGCTCAGCAGGCAGGATCTTGTAGGGGTGTAACAGAGCCTTTTCAGCTGTGCTCTTGAAGACTGGAGGTGAGGCCGTTGAAGATTGGTGCTGACACCATTCCTGTCTAGATATTCCAGAAATAAACACAGGGTTTTGCCCCTCAGTTGACTGTAAGTACAGCTGTTTTGCAAGCACCACACAAGCCACAAGCTGCTGCTTTCTTCCCTCTTCAGTAATTTGGTGGTAGGTAACTGGATTATATGAAGCTTGTATTGCCTTGTGGTTCTTCCAGCATGTTATTTGCATTATTTTGATATTACCATAAAATAAAGCTTTTGTGAAGTGGCTGTTTCTTTTCATAACTGGAGGAGATGGCATGTTTTTTAAAAACGTCCCTGGCTCTGACAGAAAATAGTTTGTTATTATCTGGCATGAATAAGGGCTGATGAGATTTTATTATCCTCAGCAAATATTGTGTAAGTTCCACATCTGAAAGCATCTAATGTGATTTCATATGTTCTGCATTTCACTCCTCTCAGAGGAGACAGTTTTGTGCAGTTTCAAATCAACACCAAATACTGGGAATGTGTTGACTCTATTAATTACTACTTGGACAGTATCCAGAATACCGGAGAATCTGAAGAGCGTCTGAACCGCTGTTCAACATGGTTATGTTGTGCTGTAAGCCTAAGCCTTGATGGCTTCATGTGAATTTATGGAGAGGCCCCACAGACAGATGGGCTGAAGATTTGCATTTGGGCAATAAATTATCTCTTTATGGCATGTTGTTACCAAACTACTTTAGCTACTGCTGTGGAGAGAGAAGAATATTCTTGCATACTCAGGAATTCATAAATTCTGCACTGGCTGTGACTTCTGTGTATGTGTGCTTGTTTGAGAGCAGCATATGACTCTGCAGTGTCGCCCTGTGGGCTTGAATAAGCACCTGTGTTTATTTCTGTGGCTGAGTGATGGTTCATGTCACATCTCTGTTCCCACTTGCAGGCGATGAGTTCTTCCCTGGTTGCAGGTGATGAGTTCTTCCCTGGCCCCAGGCAGTGAGGTGCATTATTCCTGCACAGCAGAGACCTCCCATGCCCACTGCCTGCAGGTGCTTGGAGGTGGAAGTGTCAAAAGAGTTAATGGTTTTGAGATGAAAGGGCTGTTCGGAAAACTCTGGTATCAGTGTTCCTTATGGGTGCCTTGGAAAGGACGAGTGTGTGTCAGTCAGGGGATGAGCATATGAATGAAGCAGATCAGGGCATTTCCTGGCTTTCATCAATTGGCTGTCTTAGGGCAACGTGGATCCACTTTTATGAACCTATGCCTGTAAAGTACCTACTTTATGGAGGTTTGGAATATAAGAAAGTGTTTATTGAAGAAGTCATAGCTGGAAGGAGGGCTGCGACTTCTCCTGTTCATCCATGCTGCTTTACATAGAGGGGGAAAAAGGTGGTAAAAATTCTTTAGGATCTGAATCTCTGGGAGTGCAATCTTGCAGCTTTCATGACCTCTCAGTGAAGTCTCTCTTAAAAATGCAGTCAGACAATAATGGCAATTTTTCAGGCTGAAGAGTATTTATAATGAAGAGCTTACTCTAAGAATCTAAGATGCCTTTTTTTTTCTTTAATTTTATTGGAATGTGAATGAAGCCTGCTGTTTTCAGTGCTTTTTTTTTAAGAAATGAAATTTTAAAAGACAGTGAGGACTTCAACCACCTAAGAGTTTATTGACCCTAATAAAGTTAAGTCTCTGTATTCTAGCTTTCATTAGAGAATAGTGGATTTTCAAAACTAATTTTCCTTTCATATGAAGTGCTTACAAAGTCCTGCCTAACTAAATCATCCAATTTTTGAAATCTTATTCTCAGCAGTATATATGAGAAAAAATGATTAGAAAATCAAGGAGGATTTTGTTGTTATACTGTTTCTATAGTCAAAGAACTCAAATACTGCTTAAAATGGGAAGTCTGCCTTGCTCGGTATGAAACTGCTCTTGTGTCACCATTCTAATGTATATTTGTCTGTCATCTGTGTCTGCCTGTCATCTATCTAAAGATACACAGAAATGTATGGGGAACTTAAGAAAGTGAAATTTGATATAAAGAGAAGTTTGGAATTGAGGCAATATGTTAGGGCATCCCTTTTTGGGGGCAAAAAATGTGTACGTGCCACCTTCTGTTCTGCATATTCCTCATCATTTCTATCAAACAACTGGAAGTGCTTCAAGGTTTTTTGCAGACCCATTCATATTGTGAACTGTATTAGTTCAATCAGATTCATTGATTTGGTTATCTGTAGCTAGGGGGAGAAATGTAGGGGAAACATGTTTGGTGTGCTTGGTAAATTGAAAGGGTTTTCATTTGGTTGAGATCATCAGCCATGTGACAAGCATGTCTGTACCACAGCCCACACATGCATTCATGTACTTGTTTTTTATAAATGTGAGTGGCAGGGCTGATCAGAATCGAGGAGGTAGGATGCTTATGATATATAATACTGTGTTTAGACATTTTCATATATTCTGAGGGTGTAACATAGCTATTATGAACTTCATACCGATTCTCACATCCTCAGTTCTGACTATTTAGTTTTTCAGAAGTATTGTGAGTTATGATCTTTGTGATGCATGGGTTTTTTCCTACTCTGTTAATATTATGCTGGCTCAGTTGGGCTGTGTTTTGTTGCCTTTGAGAGATGCTTCAAAAATTTGAAGAAATATTAAGCTGTTACGTGCATTACAGGGGGTCCTTATAATCTAGAAATTAACTGTATCAGCAAAAGGAGACATAATGTTCAAGTTGTACTTTCAATAACCTGCAAGGCTTTTGTAGTTTGGCATACATTCTGTCTTATTCTGCCTCCTCTCTGTAAGAGTGGTTTGAATCAAAAGCAAAGAAGAAAAGTTCTTGTTTGGTTTCTATTGTGTATTCACTGAGTGATCTTGCTGTAGATAACATCTATATTCGTAGAGGTGCACAGTAACAATTTTACCATCTTCAGAGTCTGAACTTTTGTACAGGATCCTACAGGCATGTCAGTAAAATGGCATTCACTGAACATGGCAATTTCAATGCAGAATTGATTCTAGAAATTCTTTTACCCAAGGCTGAAGTGCCAAGACTTCCTTGAGATACCAAGTGTTACAGCCTTTGGAGCATTCAGAAAAGTATGCCTTTCCACTTGAATGAGTAAGGTATTCAATGTAAATGACTTTAATTTCTTTCTGAGCTATTGTTTGGATGGGACATTTTAGCAATATGGGAGTAGTGACAAATGTATACCTGAAAGTGAATACCTTTTTTGTGAAATCTCAGTCAAAGCAATTTGATGTTTGCCAGAGCATTAGAAGAACAGTTTTGTTACCCTCCCTATTGTAAACCAGAATAGTTATCTTGCAAATGGTTTGCTTAAATTCCATTTGCATTTAAGCACCTTATGCTATTCTTAATTATCATATATGTACTGAGAGGAATGATCTCATGAGAGCAGAATTGCTTTTGTGAGCCACATGATGCATGAAAATGTACATGAACGCCCTTATTTCTGGTTTCATTATTTTCATTGGAGTCTGGCATTGCATTTTTTTCTTAAAGGGGCTATGGAGTCAGTGGACCTTGTTTTCCTGTTGTACTTACCTCTTTTCCATCTTTGCTGCAGACCAGTTACTCCTTGACTATTAAGAAATAAACAGAAACTGGAGATATCCAGATGTCCCCTCTGGTTTACAATTGCTGTTGCTCAGTCAGTATTACAACGTTCTCTGCTACAAATGTGTAGAGAAATAAAAGGGTGCACAGTAGATGTATGCAACTGAAATAAAGAAACTGCAGCTGAGAAATAACACTGTAATTGGCTGACACCTTTTGGTTTAAGATGAACTAATAGGTAATGTGACTAATAATTCAGTAAGAACATGAATAAAAGAATAATATAATAAAATTTTTGAGGTTATGTAGCTACATTGTAACACGTGTAGCATTTAAGTGACAGATTATATTGGTTTTCATAGATTTGAGGGTTTTTTCATATGAAAATAATCAGTTTACTTCAGGGATTCAGTTATTAACATGATTAGAAAAAATGTTTATTTTGTTAGTGATAGTTGAAGTAGGACAGCCTTTTATTTTCAGCAAGCATTCTGTCATTTTAGTCATATTTCTCTTTTGCATGAAAGATACAGATGAAAAAACATAGATACATAGTACACTTAAACTTGAGTTGAATTTGACCCTTAAATACTGCCTTCATTCTTTCTTCAGTGTAAACTGTATACTGGACCCATAAGAAATTACTTATTCTGTAAATGAGATGTTAGGGTTAATGAACCAGTTCTAATAGCTCCCATATTAAATTTTCATCTAATGTAATTTATTAAAACTAAATTGTTTATAATGAAGGTGGACATGTGCTTTTTACAGCTGTTCTATACTGTGATGAAATACTGGTTAAGTGTTAATCAGAAGATATCTATGGTATATCTTCTTCTATTTTTTTTTCTTTTTAATCTTTTTAATCCACACTACTTAATAGTATAAGTTTTATGAAACCTAGAAGGTTACTGTCACCTGCTCTGTGTGGGTAGATGGAAGGTTGCCCAGGAAGGGAGTGCTATGGAATAGCAAGTAGGTAATTTGGTTGAAGGAAGCTCTTTCTTGAATGAGTAATTAATCCTTATGCTCGTTCAAGCTGTAGTAAGAAAGTGCTCATTAATCAAGATGCTGTTTGGTCACTTATACTTTCATATCACTGGGGAGAGATCTGGAAATCTGAGATGACCCCTGTGCTTTCCTCAGAGGTAACAGTGCATCCATAGTAGGTGAAGTAATGGTTTTATGTCTGAGCATTTCAGAAATAAGGTGTTGAAATTTGAGCAAGTAAATTTTAGAGGAGGTTTAGAGTGGTTATATAATTGTCTTTTGCAATATTCTGTAGCCTGCCACATTTTTAACACAGGAAATAGGACTCATAGAAATGTAAAAAGTATTACGAGTTTAGAGAAGTTTTTGTTCATTGTTTCAGCTTGCTGTTTCCAGGATAGCCTTGTGAGGCTGTCTCTGACAGTTTATTAGAGACAGGCCCTCTTCTTCAGGCCAGTGATTGTTCAGAGTATGCCTTCTGATCCATGAGTCTTCCTGCTAGAGTTGGCAGAAATGTTCGTGGCATGAAGCAGAAGTCAGAACAATAATTTGTTATGGTATTAATGTGTATTTGTGAGGCATTTCAAGAGGACTGATAGTTTCTTTGTTAGCCTACAGGTTTTTGGTGAACCATCTTCAAATCTTCAGCAGTCTTCAAATCTTGATTTTGCTTCCTTTTTCTCTCTCTCTTACATGTCAATTTTTGAACTTCTGAAATAGAAAAGTGTAATTTTAAATAGATCACAGCAGTTATGCAACACTGTAATTTTCAGCCACTTACAGAATATGCCACATCCTTAAAATCAGATATTAATGAATTCCATAATAAACTGTGCTACCACTTTTGAGCCTCTATTAGCTGGAAATAAATTGGCACTGTGCAAGATGTTCAGTCTCAATAGACACCCTGAATATCAAGAATTAAATCCAACAGGGGAGAAAGCAGCAGAAGCAGGTCCCTCAGTAAAGAAATAATCTTAGTTTGAACACAGGAGGAGAGCAGAGCAGTTTGAAGCTCCTAAAATGGTCTCTGCCTGAGAGAGGACATCGTGCTTCTGCCCTGTCTATCACAAGAGCTGGTATTTGCATGTGCCCTTGGCCTGCAGGCTTCTCCCCTGTGTTCAAAGCCTGTGTTCTGGCCCCAGGATACTGGGCAAAATGTCGAAGTTTGTACTCAAGCAGATGCTCAGGGAGCCAAGTACTGTTTTTGCATCCATATCTTAAAACAGGATGATTTTCTGGAAATAAGTTTTAGGAAGGCTTGTGAGGGTCATGAATTGTGCAGTCATACCTCAACATTAGATTGGGGTTTTTAAGTACTGTATCTTTGAAATCCCTCAGGATCTGGTCCCCTGCTTGGTCCACACGGAGCATAATTTGGCATGAAAAAGATTTCTGTAGCATCTTGATGAATGGGCAAAGGTGACATAATGAAACCTCATAGTCACTGAAGGAAAAATGCTTCCATGAAGCGTTCCTGCCTCTTTTTTTCAGTCCTTCCAGATTTATTAGCAACCCCAATTAGAGGGGAAGAATGCCTGTGAAAATAACTTGTGATTTTCTACATCCCTGTTTAATAATTGCTGAAAATGTTTAGAGGCCAGCTGCTGTTCTGAAAAAAAATTATAAAGAATATATGGTCTTACTCTGGAGAAAGTAGAGCATTTGCATTTTGTAGATTCCCCCCCCCCCTCCGTTCTACAGAGAAGGCAGCACCTTGAAGAACCATCTTGTACAGGATTGATTTTTCTTTTATAGCTTTTAATGTGCTTTTACCATCATAACAGAAGTTCTTAGTGACTCATATGATAAAAGCAGCAATCTGTTAATGAGGCATTTACCTTCAAATGCTTGCAATGCCATCTTGAGTGGTTTTAAGTATTAAGTTGTGATAATATAACTGCACTGTACTTTAACAATTATCTATATTTAAATTCCCATTCTAGCTTTTTGAAACCATGTTTTAGCGTCCATCAGACTCTAAATACATGAAGCATTTGAAGGGTGCAATTTCAGGCCTGCATTCTTGAAAAATGTTGTTCTGATAGAATTTAATCCACTAATTTAAACTGATGGGCTGGAATTCTGCCTTTTTCACTACGTTGGGTGATGAACCTTTTGACAGTGATGATATTTGCTTCCATAGTCTGTGAATTCTTTAACTCTCAGAGTATGTTCCTGTTCCTCCATGATCAAAACAGGCATTTGTACTGCAGATAGAATAGAGTTTTGCCCCTCAGGGTGCAAAGCAAAGAGACAGTAATGCTTGCATAGTTTTACTATGGTAGTAATGCAGAACCCTAGGAGAGCCTTCAGCCTAATACCAAAAAAAATACACAGCAGGCAGATATAGTAGATATTCACAAACTAGCACAGCAGGGAAGGTCACCATACTGTGTCACAGCATGCCTCAAAATAGAGGCCAACGTGATGTTGGACTGAGCAATCCATTTAATTAAAGACAAGTGTAAATAACAAGAAAACACTGTTGAACCGTCAGAGCACCTGCATAAGAGTACCCTAAATCTTCACAACTTCTTTGAATCCTGTCTGCAGCAGTGACTCTCTCCAGCTCTTGCTACTCTGTGGCTTTCCTCATGGCATCCTTCTGTAAGATCCTTTTTGTCAGTTATTCATTTTGTTTGCCAGATGGTGATTCTGAGAGTACCCCAGGTGGTGTTTTTCCCATTCCTAGCCCCATTACCCTACCTGTTTTTTGGTTTTTGTTGCCATTCATTCAGGAGAGGAATATTAACCTGCTGCCCCATGTAATATGCATTAAATGAACATTGCATTGCAAATGCAAAGTTCAGTTTTTTTGGGCTCCTGCCCATCTCAGTGATCTCCCCTTTTGAACTTGCATTCCTGTGTGGAGTTCTTTCAGACAGCTGCCTGGCTATTACCTGTGAGGCTTTTGCAGATGACATACACTAAGTGCTTGCTAGATTTTTTAACTGCATAAGGCACTGTAATGGCAAAGCCATCTTTTCCACACATGGTGAGGCTGCTGCTTCTTTTGAAAGGCATCTTGCAACAGCCTGTGTGCTGTGGGGCTGTCAGAAACATATGCTTCATAATAAAGATTTATGTGCTGTATAGAAGTCAGCCCTGACAATACCAGACTGTTTGTGAGCTGTGCTGATGCAGTGACTAAGCCTTCAGAATTGTAACATTCAAAGCTCTTGCTTTTCTCTTTCCATTTGTCCTTTTGGTGTGGAGTCTGTGCTTCCTGACTTTTAGACAGTTATTTCAGAGCTAATTAACTTATTTTAAATGAGTGCAGGCTTTTTTTTCCCCTTAGTATTTAATTTCTTATCTCCCATGCAAATAGAGGTCTATGAAACTGCATTAGTTTGCTTGGCAGACTCAAGGAAATGCCCTGCTACTTCCTTAGTCTGTGTATCATAATAGCTATTACCATTCTGCAATATGTTTTTAAAATCTGTAATTTGATTAAATAGTGAATACCTGGTTAAGATAGTTAGGGCTTGGGGTTTTGTCATTACCACTTACAAGGGCTGACTCAGAATCAAAGGCATTAAATGAGTATGTAATGGGGAATTCTCCTTAAGGAGTCCATGTGAAAAATATGCTTGAGGGATGAACTCTGTTTTCTGTCATCCAGAGATAAATTGAGAGGAACTCTTCTACTGAAGTGAATGGAAGTAGCTCACATTAAAATCACCATAATGATAGAAGAGAAAAAAATCATCTAATGCCATCAAAATCTTCTTTTTTTTTTTTTTCCTTCCTGACACACATAAATACTTTGCTGCTTACTCCAGCTTTACCATTTCCAAAATACAAACTTAATTGTAAGGAATGAGTCCAGAAAAGGGCCTCTGGGGCCTTGCTTAAGTAAGGACTGCCCATAGCTTTTAAGGAACTATAACATCAGAAAGGAAAATGGCCAACTTATAAAAGAAAGAACAGACACAAAAACCATCTAAAAGGTACTGATGGAGGTTTGCTCTGCTATGGACTTTTTCCTGTTAACTGTTTAGGTGTTTCGCAAAATGACGGCATGGTCAAGGATGGAAGGATTCTGGAAGTCCTCTTGTTCAATTCCTGGTCAAGCAGCACTGCCTGGACCCAGTTGCCCAAGACCATGTCCAGGACCATCCTTAGGATGGAGACTCCACCACCTGTCTGGGCAGCCTGTGACAGTGTTTGATCACCCTCACAATAAAATCATTCCAAGCACAGAAATAAGAAACTTATCTTGAAGTGACTATTACAGCATTCCGCCAAAACAGAAGTGAGGCTGAAAGATTTGGCATGATCATTGGCTGTCTGGGAAGGAGCACAGCCACGAGAAAGGGGGACACAGTACTGCCATGAGATTTTACCTGCCTACTCCCCCCAGGCCTGGACCTGATATTGCACACAAGTATGTACAAGTGCTCCTGAGCCAGGGAAGAACACTGGATAGTAGGGTTAATGATGCCTATTACATCCTGTGTCTGGCCCTTGGTTAAACTAATCACTTGACAAAAAGTGATCTCTTTTTACTGCAGGGGAAAAAAAAAACCAAGATTAGGAAACAGTCTAAAATGATGGGAGCAGACTTTGCAGAAGTTTACAGATGCTCAGAGAGTTTTGGGAAGATTTTAATAGTGAACTATTTGGGTGCTGCAGGACACCTACTGAAGCTGGCTACCTGGAGATATGCTGGTGGTACCTACCTGAATGTCATGGTGCTACCTTTCTGGGCAGGATGGAGAGGAGAGGCTGTCTTGGCTGCTCAAAAGGCCTGTGCTTTCTGCGAGATCTGGGAGTGACAAGGGGACTGTGCAGTTCCCTGAGGATCCACTAAGTTACTCTCACGTCCAATCTCTGTCAAACATTTGTAGTGCCTGATCAAAAGCTTTACAGGGAAGGAAGAAATAGTTCTGCATTTTGTTCAGAACCACATTGCCAGAAAGGTGGCTAAGCCACACGACAACTGTTAGGAGATATGAAACAAATTCATATGCAGTTGCATGTGCAGTCTTGTGAAGCTGCATTTTCAAGGCATAGATGTTTTGCTTCCACCCATATCGTCAAGTAATAAAAATTTGAATTATATTATTAGATTTTTTAGGTTATATTAGAGAAAACCAAAACAAAGGAAAAAACACACCAGACGTTACATCTTTTTAGCCTATGTGCTTTCCCTCTCCCTTTATGTTGGTTTCTGAGCCTTTAAGATATAACTGGGTCATATGTTTTGGCTTTCTCAGTAGAGTCTTCAAATTACAAATATCCCATTGATTTAAAAGGTACTTCTCCTTAAACTTCTTTTTCTGGAGTTGTAGTAGGCTTTGAGATTCTCAAGTGATACATGAATTCCATGGGGGATAGATTAAATACTGCATGGGCTGAATGAAATCCTGTCTTACAGGTAGATAGCACTGCTTGTATAAAAACATTTGCATATCTTTTGTCTTGCACATGGCTCTTACCAAGTAGATGGGTGTACTATTATCCATGGTCAACCCACCTGTATAGTACAGATATTGTAGGTTGTTTTGTATGTGATTCATAATTTTTTTTTGAAGACCCCTAAACAGTGATGAGTAGTTGAGTTAGTGATGATGCCTTCTGAAGTTTTCCATGTCTCTTCAAAAAGGCTGTGCAAGTCCCATTTTTAAAATTACACAATGTTTTGTTTTTTAGGATTTGATGACAAAATTTAGGTATCCAGTGTGGTAGTAGCGAAGAAGTTCCTGATTTTTTTATGGGTTGGTAGTAATAATAATAATAATTGTAAACCTTGCTTTGATGTCAGTAGGAACTTAGTTCATGCCATACTAAAAATAATCTTGATAAATTCACTCCCTTAAATGCATGAACACAATCTGATAAATTGTGCTGACTACTAGTGGCAGTATCAGCCAAAAAAGCTCAGAAGAGTAAATAGGTTGTTATTAATTTAGGACTCATTTTAATTCACTTCATCTGCTGTATTATTGTAATTATATACTGTATGACACTATACTACATCTTACACAAAATTGTGCATTATTTTCCTTGTTTTTAAGCAGTTGATTCACCTGCAAATTCATAAATTAATGTAACAGATTTCCCTAGAATAACCACAATGTCTCTGGTTCCTTACAGCAAATGCATTATGCTGTTACAGGGAACTTTGTAGCTGGGAATGTGGAGTTAACACTGGCTTCCATCCATGGAACAGACCAAAACCATTTCAAAGTCACCCTATTCTCTACCCAAGTGATTCAGAGCATTTGGTTTCACTTCTTGGTTTTAAACAGTGTTTGCCATCTGTATCCTACTAATAATTTATTTGTACAATAGATGTTGAAAAAGCAAATGCAGTAGACAGTATTAAAGAGAAAAACAAGCACATGTGTGAATATCTTCTTTAAAATAGTCTATGTTTCTTTCTACTGATGATTTTCAGTGTTTGAGGGAGGCCTGCAGGTTGGTATGCCTGAAGACACTTGCTGGTATGATATCCTAGATCTCACATGACAGTCTTCCCTCAGACTTTGCATCCCTATGAACTGAGCTATTGTATTTGCTGGGAATGCCCGACAAGGGCAGGAATGATGAATCTGACTCCATGTTCTCAGAAGGCTAATTTATTACTTTATAATATTATATTATATATTAAAGAATACTATACTAAACTAAAGAATACAGAAAAGATACTTCTTAAATGCTAAAAAGATAATAATGAAAACTCATGACTCTTTCCAGAGTCTTGACACAGCTTGGCCCTGATTCACCAAAGAGCCAAAACAAGTCACATGAAACCAATGAAACAATCACCTGTGGGTAAACAATCTCCAAACACATTCCACATGAGCAAACAGAGGAGAAGCAAATGAGATAAGAATTGTTTTCCTTTTCTCTGAGGCTTCTCAGCTTCCCAGGAGAAAAATCCTGGGTGAAGGGATTTTTGGAGAGAATGTGAATGCCACACTGAGCTGGTCATGCTCTTTGCAACCTTGCTGGTAGCAGTGGCCCAGAGCTGCAGAAGTGGCTGAGTGGGGTGGACCTTCTCATGGTGCTGAAGGTACCCTGGTGCTCCAGAGTGCTCTGCACATTTGCCGAGTCTCTCTGCTCATGCAAATTTCTTTTCATGACTGGAGATTGATCACCTCCCGGGCTTGTAGGTTAATTTTATTAGCAGGCACACACAGAATGATGAATTTTGACTTGTGGTTTGATCTTATGTTTTTCTGTTATGAAAAACAGAAACATTTTATAAATAGTAAATGAAGTGAAAATGGGATTTAAAATTTAAAATAATGCTATGAAATATGAAAAGAATGTTATTGCTTAAATAAGTTAGTAATTGGAAGAGACTTTTTTTCAAAATTTTTTCAAGCTTTTTTCTCTGATTTTTTTCTAATGACTTTTTCTCTGAATTTTAAAATCTAATTAATTTCTTTTTCTTTGCAAATGGTTTATTAGATATTCAGTTGAGAGTTTACAGCTCTAAATTTTACACTGATGGTACAACTGCAGAAATTTTGTTTGTGCTTTAGGATGTAAAACCAGAAAAATAACAATTGTCAGATAGTCCTGTCAAAGCACAATATTTGAGTGAAGGAATCTTCATTTCTGGTTGCACAGGCATAACGCTTATTAATGGGAGTAAAGGGAGAACAACCCACCTAGCAATCCACTAATGGGGCTTTGTAGCCTTTCTGTTTATGAAGAAACATAATGAATGACTCATTAGATTATGAAACCACTATGCAGAGAGCCATGGTCCTCTGGGCTTTTCCTAAAGAAGGCTAGGAGGGCATCCAGAGGATCTAGTGACTTGGGCCCTATAGCTATGGGTGGTGGTCAGAGGTTTCTTGAACTGTCAAAATCTGTGGAAATTGGGATTTGTTGCTTTCCGTGTTTTGTTGCTTTGTCACAAAAATGGCAAATTGTGGGCAGATGTGGAAGTGCTTAAAATTCATAAAGAAAGAGAGGCAGGATTGCTGGTGTGCCTTGCTATTGAATTTCTTACAGTTTATTACAAATGTTTCCTGTATATCTGACAATGAATTGTTACGGACTGCAATTATGGCGTGAATGTGTGCTGTATTTTGATTTGAAATCCATAACACTGTAACAACAAAATGGTTGCTGATTTATGCTTCTGGTTTAGTTTTCTGTTTTGAAATAAGATGAAGATGAGAGGTTTTTTTAAAGGTTGTAGAGGACTCTTATTTGCAAAAGCACTTCTTTAAATTCTGCCTTTTGATTTCTTCACCATGGCTTGCGATAATGTCAGCTTCATGTCTTGTTTGTGTAGGTATCTAGACATGAGCATCCCCTACCACCACTGCAGTTGGCAGCTCTTTCAGCACTGAGCACAAGGCTTGTGTTCCCTGACAAATCTCATGGTGTATTGCTGCTTTTAAAACACAGTTTGTGCAGTAATAGCTGCTCAGTCGGGTGATGGCAACATATGAATGTGAGCTCAGTTCTTGAGACCATTGGTCACCGTCTTGATGGGGTTGGGCTTAAGACTCTGCAGGTTTAAACACTGCAGGCTTAAAACAGGCTTAAACACCACTTTGAGAATGGTGCAGGCTGGAGAAGCTACAAGGCATTGTCTGTGACCATCTTGGCCACAAAAGTTGCTTTTTAAAGTTCTCTTTTTGCACAAGGTGGGGTGATATAAGATACTGCTTTTTGCACAAGGTGAGAACATGGAATGGCATCATAACATCTTATAAACCTGAAAGTTTTGAGCCAAAACCCTGAGGTTTGACTTTATAAATAAATAACTAAATAAGTAAACGAGTTTAAATCAGTGAACTAATTGATGCTTTACGATTGTTCTGGAGTATTTTTTCCACTTAGTGTTGATGAGATAAAATTTTGTTTAAGCAAAACATCATCAGTCCCTCCCTTTACCGGTTTTGCTTACCGGGAATGAGGAAACTCTTGGATGACTGGTTTTGGTTTTGTGTTTTTTAAGATTCCTACCAGTTTTTTCCTTGCTTTTCAAGCTCGATAGGCCTCACTAAGCGGCAGTGCTGCCAGAGATCCCAGCTACCGAAGGAAGCAAATTAACATACAGTATGGTAATTTGTTTTCCCTGTCCTTCAGTCACAATGAGGAGAGTCTAAATATTTCAGTGACTGAGACTTTGGATTCCCATTCCTTGCTACACAACAACAACAAAAGCTATTTATAGCAATAACAGTTAGCAGCAATACAGCAGCCTCAGACAGCTATAGGCAGCATCTCACAAATGTTAACTGCTTTTGCACTGAATGCCTCTGTGAAAACAAAGAGCACTGAGAAATAAAGATCAAAGCAAAACCAAAAGAAAGATTTTTTTATTGCTATGTTTTACTTTGCTGGCAGACCAGAGCAAAGGTTTTCTGAACATTTAAAAGATGAAAAAGGTGAAGAATCCCAGAAGCGATTTATCTTGAAGCGAGATAACTCTAGTATTGATAAAGAAGACAATCAGGTTGGTTCTCGGTTCGAGAGTTGCTGAAATTTGTTCTGTTTTTGAAGGTGGGCTGACTGATGTTATTGTTGTTCTTTTGTTGTTGCTCTCCTCCTCCCCTGCCCTCCTGCCCCTCCCCGCCTCCTTTGGCACACGAACCACCGTGGGTGGCTCCGAGCCCCAGCGTGGCCGCTTCAGCCGTGGCAGTGTGTGGGTCTGCATGGGTGGTTTGCTTGGCGCAGGACTTGCTGCATGCCCACAATGGGGGGGGAATGCCAGTGGCTCTGGGCTGCGTGGAAGGCTGTGTCAGTTGCATTCCTCAATGTCTTGCCTAACTCTGGCAGTTGTTACGCTCCCTGTAGCTTCTTTCTTCCGTTGTACCCATTCAGAGTGGGATTTCAGTGTGGACCAGTGATGAACTGATGTAGCCCAAAAAGGAGAGAGGGAAAAAAAAGTGTAAAAAAAAAAAAAGCCCCAAAGATGTGATGGTGAGGCCAGGTTGATTTTTTTTTTTTAACCATCCTAAATTACATTTTGACCAAAAATAAATTAGGTCTGTCTCTTACTTCCCTTCCTCCTCCTGTGCCCTCACCGCCTTTTACTGTCTTTGTAATTTACTTGCTTGTGCATGTACTGTGGCAGACGTTCCCCCCGTGTGTTGCCTGTGCCATAACACTACCTAAACTTAGGTGAGCTTGATGAGTAGGGGAGTGCCAGGGAAACGTGTGTGTTTGTGCTGCCTTTAAAAGCGGATGTTGTGCTGTTTCAATCCAGTGCAAGCTGTGTATGTGGAATAGATTAACAAAAAAAAATCTGAAATGGTTCTGATATGATTTGCTTTTATGAGAAAATTCTCACAGGTAAGAGAACAGCATATGCTCTCTTTGCTAGGGCTATTTTGGTGGAGGAACCAACCAGTGATTCTCTTGTTGCCACTTCCCTTCATGTTTTCAGTAAAGGTCCATTTTTTTTCTTTCCTTTTTTCACCCTTTTTCCTTGAATTTCTTTTGTACATGGCAGCCTTGCCGGTTGTGCTGCATACAAGCTGGCTTTGAAAACAAACCCCAAGCAATTTCAGGGTGTGGTGACTGGGGATCACTCAAAGGAAAGCAGCATGACCTATCCCACCTGGTGCTGGGATGCAGGGGGAGAAGGACCAGTCCTTGAAACCCATTTTTCAATGAAGCATTTCCTGATGGGGCTCATCTCCTCTCCTCCTTCCCATGGCACAGCCATTTCCCACACTGTGGTTTACCAAGAGGCAAAAATGGCCCTTCCTTTTCCAGCCAGACTTCAGTAGAGGGTTCCATACACTGTGAAAATGTTCCATACAATGTAAAACTGTTGTGCTGAATATCTGCGACTTCCTGCACACACAGACTTCGTGGGTTTCTTCTAGGGTTTACAGTTTAGCTCCAGCAGCCTAGTTACCCTCTTTCTTCCTTGATTTCTCAGGTAGCCCACCACTGCCTGCCCTCCTGCTCCTCACAGCTGGTAGGAGAACCAAGAAATATTAGCAGTTGAGAACAATGGCACTTAGACCTGGGGTGAGGACACCCAGTTTTAGGATGGTGGGTCCACAAAAGCTGTGCAGAAAGCCTCATTTTGGCCACCTGCTCGATGAACCCATGTGCAATATCTAACTGGAAATCCTTGAGAGCCAGTCTCACAGGGTTCTTTGTGCAGAAACTACAGCTATCATTTTCGTGCTTCATTTGTTTAAGTGAACATTTATTATTCTCAGCTGACAGTTACTTAATGGCAGTTTTTAACAGCTCAACTTATATAACCCTCCTGGTTTTCTTTCTGCTCAGCAAAACAGAATTCTTCCATTTAGAGATGACAGACGAAGTAAATCAATTGAAGAGAGAGAAGAGGAGTATCAGAGAGTGAGGGAGAGAATATTTGCACAAGATGTGAGTAGTTATTTTAATTGCCTCTTTAGTGCCATACCTTCGCCGGTAGTCAGACAGTTTTGCCCCCCTCCTACAACGACACTGCAGCTGGGCTTGCCCTGTGGAGCTGGAGGTGACAGGGAAAGCAGATTGGCTCAGAGGGTCTCAGAGGAGCTTTAGAGGTGTGGAGGTTGGCTTCTGCAGAGTGAGGCGATGAGAGTTGCAGGGAGAAGGGTAGAGGAGAGATCAGGCCCAGCATGTTGTCTGGGGAGTGCCTATCCTGTTTCTTTGAATGTTCATGTTCACATGGCCTAGGTTTATTTCCTTTTTTCTTCTGCTAGCCAAAGAGCAGTGATTTAAGTGGACACTCAATAATTTCAAATAGCTGTGTTATTTTATTTTTCTTTCAAGGTGGATCAAATCTTTATAAGTGTCCTTCTGCAGAGACTCCCTATGGGTTTTACTTTTTTGGGCCAATGCTTTAATATCAAGACACTGAGAGCAAAAAAAGGGCAGAGGTTAAACATGGAGTTGCATCATTTTTCTGAAATGACTGATTAAAGAACTGTGCTTCTACCATCAGAAAGAGTCAGTCATGCTGTTGATGATTATATTCTGACAGGAATAAAATGAAGCAGACATTAAAATTCTTGCCCTTACCAAAAAATCAGAACTTGCACAACAAGGTATATTGCTAAGGAAAATACTTAAATCTGAAACATCTGTGAACAATACCTGATGTTCCAAAAAAAGAAAAAAGAAAATCACAATTTGCTATAATACTGTACTGATGAGGTAATAAAAGAAAAAAAAAAGAAAAAGTCAGCATTTTAATATTTTATTTCATATCTCAGTGGGAGTTCTGCCATTTAGGAGGAATATGGGAATAAATCCAATTAAAACTATTTTTGAAAATCATATTGGGCAATGTCCTTTTAAATTAAAACTGTTCGCATGTTGCAGGGCTAATAGTACTATTAGGAATTGCACATGTCCAAGCTGGGTTTTTTTGGCAGAATACACTGTATAGTTTTAAGGTGTGTGTTGTCTCACTTGCTTCTTAGTAAATACCTAGCTACATCTAAATGTTTTTAGCTTCACTTTTTCCTGGCTGAGATGATTCCAGTAAAAGTAGAGGCCCTTCAGTTTCTGTTTTGCTTTCAGCATGTTGGCCTGATATAAATATTGCCCCAGGCTATACATGGTAGGATTGCCAAGTTGTTCAAGAGTTGCAAACACCACTTTGCAACAAGTTTCTTATATGAAGTATAGGAGGTTTTGGAGATAGGAGATTACAAAAGAGCTTGTGCAAAACCCAAAAAATCTTTGGGTTTTGATGCAGAATTCAGATGAGGCAAAATGCTAAAAATTACCAAATGGGAAGCTATTTCCAAAATAGTCCAGTTTCTATCACAAGCTGCAGCTAGAAATGCCAGGCTGGGAAAGAGAGGTGGATGGAAAAGTGTGCTGAAAGTGGCTCCATAGTGTATTGCTGCTGTTACCTTTAGATATTTGAGTTCTAAAAACAGGCAAGTGGAGAGCCTCTGAATTGCCCACAGCAGGAGGCTGTTGTGGTTCATTGGGTTGGCATTTTCAAGTGGCAGGACCTAAGTAAAAGTGTGCTTTTTGGCAGACATTTTAAATGGAATTGGGAGGGAGCATTTTTAAAGATCAGCAGTGTTAGATATCTCTCCCTCTCTCTCTCATATCCACTCCTGCGCTCTCTCTCTCTCTGCTATTGCAGGTGTTAGTGAGCATCATAGTGCAGTGAATTTAAGCAAGCTGTATGTTTAATGTCAAAGGCAATCTATGTTTTATCTGAGCTTTTTTGGGTGGAGCATCCTTTGACAGATACAAGGTGTTTTTAGGATGATGCCAGTGGTTGTGGTGGTGGACAATGTATTTTTTCAATTTTAGGAAAGAGAGAAATGGCTTCCTGTTATAGATAGTCACTTACTGCATGTAAGACTGTGAAGTTTTAAGGCCCTCTGCAGTCATTAATTAATCCAATTCTCCCCAGGTTTGTGTGAGGTAGGTACCTAAGCCTTGTTACTCTGCAAATTACAGATACAGAGAGTCAAAGAGGGATTAATCATGTGGTATTTTTATTACCCCTGTACTGTTTACACTGTTGTAGTCAAACCTTTATGAATGCCTTGCTTGTGAATCTTAGCAATTGGATCACTTCTAGTTAGAGTATGCATGAAGAGAGCTTGCATGGGAGGTCTTCAAAGTGCAGCCATGAAGGTCAAGAGTACTGCTCTAGCTTGTTGCATCCAGCAGCACCCCCCCTCTAAAGATGTTTGAGACACCCAAACCCTTTAGATAGCAGCCCAGGAGTCAGAACTTTAAACAAAATTTATAAGGAAAAGGCAGTCGTGTTGCAGGGGCAAAAAATTCCGTGCATGTTTTGAGTGCTGTGAAAAATGTCTTAACCTGAACCCCACATAACAATATAAAGCCTGCCTGTTCTTCCTTTGATCTTGCAGAACTCTAGTGCACCAGACCTCTTCATTTCCAAGTGGGAAGGTTTTAACAAAATAAGTATGTTCATGAGTAATGCCATCGCTATGATAGTCCTTATGATGATTACTCTAGTATTAGTCAGTTTAAATTATACTTTCTGGCAAGTTTTCCATCTGCTGTGTTGGCTATCACAAATTTCAACAAGGAGAGCTGGAAGCTTTAATGACTTCTGTCTCAGCAAGATTGAGAAGCATGTTAGTTTGATATTTTAATAAAAGGATTGGTGAAGAAATAAATAGCTAAAAACATGATCATTCCAGTTCTCTGAAATAAGAGCTGCAAAATGCACCTCAAATTTTTCAGGCTGCTAAAAAAAGTTTAAAAAGTGCAGGCTGACCTCTGTTATGCTCAAAACTATTTTCAAGGGTTTTTTTTTTTAATTGCAAAACTTGTTTTATTGGAAACTTAGTTTTAAAACAATTTGTGAATTTTACAGCCACATACACTGGAGCAGAGGACCTGCACTGTCTGGGTCTTGCAGAGAAGTTCCTTTTCTGAACTGCTTTAGTTGCGTTTGGGAGGTTGAAGAGTTATTGTCCAAGAAGGACGAAGAACAACATACAGGAATAAAAAAACGTTATTTCCCTGTATGTAGAGAATCCCAAATGCTTGCATAAATAATACATGATGTTTGGCTTTGAAGCATGCAGAAAATTGACTGTAAAGACTAGCAATCAAATTACATGGGGGAAATTTAATTCTTCAAGGTTAGTGCAATGTATAACCTCATGAGCCAGAGACATGCTAGGACCATTCAGTGTTCATAAATGCATTCTCTGGGAATCATTCTGTATCCACTGAAAATTGTAGATGTTTTCTTACTTACACAAATGCTAGAATTTCCCATGTGTACACATGGAACTTATTCAAGGAAATACACCATGCTGTTTATTTTCTGTTGTCAACTGTAGCTGCTATTTTTCATCGAGGAAAATAAAGAAGCAGATCCATTAGGTACAGTTGGTCACAATTCCTCTAGTTAAGAAAACTCAGAGAATCTTTATCAGTCTCTGATGGAAGAGAGGAGCAAAAGAAATACCTGTAGATGCGGCTTCAGCCAGTTCTATACCTCTATTGTCAAAAGATTAGGAAGAAGAGGGCTTAAAATTAATAAAAACAAATCAAAGGCACACCTCATTCTGGCCACCATAAACCTGTAGGTACTAAAACTCCTGTACTGGTGTACAGAGACTTTCTTTGTGGCTGAGGATGAAACAAGCATTAGTTGGAAGCCTGAGATCTATCACATCTTGTTAACGGACATGAAAATTATTACCTGATAGTACCCGTTGCAGGATATTGCTGCATGTTAATAGTTATCTCTGTTTGCTAATGTAATTAAAAACAAGAGCAGCAGCTCCCAGTATATCTAGTGCACTGGCAGAACTGATGCACATTTTCCAGCTGAGACTTTAAAAGGTTCTTGGAAATTGGAAAAGGGAAATACTCATTTCATAAATAACAATTAATCGTACAGAGCATCCTAATGGAAATCTTGCACGCAGAGATCTCCAAGGACACTAACTTGTAGATAATCTTATATAATTTTTTTATCTGATAGGTTTGTTGCCAGTCTGTTTAAAGGGTAAACAAGAGCCAAGTGTTCTAAGGATTTTTTTGACAACATCTGTGCTGGGTATTTAAGCTTTCCTGGTGCTTTAAGTGCTATACATCAGGAAGGTGAGTCCTGACCTTGTAGTAGCTAAATTTCTATCCAGAGCTGCTTAGCCACTTGATTTTTAACAGTAAGAATAAAATAATAAAAAAGTGCCTGTCCTCTCTGCCTCTCAGCCTCACACCTGTACTGAATAATAATTTCCAGGGACTGGAAATGTGTTGGCACAGTGTGGGACCGTGCCAATATCATCAACCAAGAAGACAAATTGAATTACTATGGACTCTGTTTAAAGTCAGTAATACACTTGATAGTGGTTCCCATCAAGACACTGAGAAGGAAGCAGACCTTTCTGCTTGCTTGGTAAAATATAAATCCCAGATATTTCTTCTGCTTTATGCCCCCCAGTCTCTTTAAAAACTTTAATAAATTAAAATAAATACAGAAAAGTGCATTACAGGCCCCTTTGCTTTTGTAACTTTGTGGGTACACAGTCCAGTACTCTGGTCAGAGCAAAGGTTTTCCTGTGAGAATATCTGTAATCCTGTGCTTTGCAATGTGACTGCACAGAAGTCAATGCACAGGTGTCCATCATGAAGCTTGAGATGATGACCCCACAGCTGAGGTTGTAGAAGCCCATGGGGTGATATCACTATGCTTTTCTGGGGCTTTTTGTTTCAGCATAGTTAGACTATGCTGAATTCTGCACATTTTTTAATGAAACCTGGTACCTGAGTAAGGTACATAAAATGAGAGAAGACATGGTGTTGTAGTTGTCCAAATGATCCCACTGATTTTAGGTGAAGCAATTTGTACCTTCTCTTAGCCTGAGGTGAAAGCCTAGGTTTGCTGTAGCTGGTGGAAATTTGGTTCCTGGCTATGGAGAACTTGTTTCTGATCTCCTGAGGCTTCATGCTAAGGATAAACATATTGCCCCTGATGCAGCCCAGTGCCTTGCAAATTTAGCAGGAATGCAGGGTGGGAGCTCACCTGGGAAGCCCACAGAACTGTCAGATGTTCCCTAATGTGGGTTCTGAGTGGGTGAATTATGCTCTAATGAGAAACTGTAGTGCCATCTGAGGGATAAATTTCTTCCTTTTGTAGATTGATGGGGCAGCACTAGCTGTGTCAAGGGAAAATTTCGTCCAGGCATCAGCTGGAGCATTAAGAATGAGCAGGGTGTTGCTTCTGGTGTTGGCCAAGACTCTTTTGAGTGGGTCATTAGCTCACCCTTTACAAAACAGAAACATCCAAAATCTGTGCCTATTCCATACTGTTAAAATTTGACACAGTTAATGATGGCATTTTATGATTCTTTGGCCTGAGTCCTGTTGTTACAGAACTAATGGCCATGATCTCTGGTGTCCTCCTTCCTTTAACTGCCTTTTGTTTAAATTCAGTGCAAGTGCTGACTATTCTTTCTTCTGTACCTCATCAAGATATAATCCAGTGACAGCTATGAGGCTTTTTGTGTAGCGAACATGAAATAGGAGGGAAATGAAAAAATCAAAGAGGGGGAATTATTCATGGGAAATTGAGCACAGCTTCATTTCTCTGCATAAAAAATTAAGTAATTCTGAAAGAGATATACACTTGCCTATTGGATTTATTTATTCTGAGCCCTTCACCTTTTTTGGGATCTAAGTCCTCCAGCAGATAGCCTTCTTGCTATGATTGTTTTTAATATTATCATTAAGAAGGTTATTATCATTTTATATCTGTGTTCCCTCTCCAACCGTAAAATGTGAAGTCACACACTATTTCTAAGTACTGCAGCATCTTCTCTCCCTTTGAGGAACTTTGTAAATTCTGCATGCTTTCCTTCTGTTTGTCCTTCCTACCTACAGCTCTGTGCCATCCTGCAGTTTTATTTTGAGGTGGGAGGCCAGACCAGTGGAACCTTATATTATGCAGGAAAAACATTTTTTCCCTTCAAATTGCCAGTATTTTGCACATAGTGCCTTCTTCAGATCTCTTAACTAAGTTTCAGTTTGTTCCCAAACTGAGACACCTTATTGGCAATGTGTTGTAATGCATGGAATTTATTTTACTGGCCTGACCTTATTCTTGACCTTTTTTCCCCCTCTTGTCTTCTGCAAATGCAAATGATGCATGAATTGAAATCCCCTTAAGCCTGAGCAGGGGAGGTAATTCTAAAATCAAGGAAGAAATTGGAACAGCAGAGCATATCTAGAACGTCTGATACAATGCCTTTTTTATTTTTCAGTCAGTTTGCTCCCAGGAAAACCTTTTTGTGGAAAACAGGTAAAAAATAGCTTTATTTTGTGTGTGTGTGCTAAACTTAGCTGTTTCTCTTTTTAATTTTTTTTTGTCTATCTGTAGTTCTATAGTTATTTATCCTAATGTGAAGACTGTTGAGCAAATTTGCAGTCTGTATTATCTGCAGTGGTTTTGTGCTTTAAGAGGGGATAATAGAGCTTGCCTTGCAGTATGGGATCTGAGGAGATAAACTATTACTGCTGCTTTCCTGAGGCTTTTGCATTTCAGTTTAAAAAGCAGATTGTGGGAGAGAGGGTGGGGGGGCACCTAAGCTTTCATTTCAAGTGACCATTGTATCTCTGGAGTGCCCTTAGTATTTAACTAATTGATCTTTAAAAAGCACTCTAGCAGTGGCTGAATGACAGTATTTATGAAACACCAGGCTTGGGTGTCTGTTGTTTAACCTGCTCTCCCATGGGACTGAGCAGCAGCATTGGCATCACTTGTTGCTTGTGAAGGCTCACAAGTTCCACACAAGTTCCTGCTTTATTGCTGCAGTGTAGTAATGAGTTGGTGATATTTGAGCTCACTATTACTTTGCATTACTGCATGATAGTTCTTGTGAATGTTATTTTTGTTATCCACTCAAACCAAAAGGGAAGAGTAAACTGTGTTTGAAATGTTGAGTATGAAGTGTTGGCTCCATAACAGCCATAAAGTAGCTTAACTGTGTTGAAAAATCTTAAAAATTGTGCACCTTTATGGCAGATAAGGATTTTAACCAAAAGTGGTAATTTAATTGGTGAGTGTTTGAACAGTTCTGACCCAAGTCTGTCCTGCACAGGTTTAAAAACTATTTATCACCCCCCATTGAATAAGGGGAGGCTCTCTCTCACAGTATTTTATTCCCTGTCCATCCTTACATCTGTCAGATGCATTTATGGGTGAAGCTGTTCCCATAGAAAATGACTCCACAGTAATGGTACAAACCAGCTTTTCCAATGGACACTTCTGTAAGTGGAATGGAATGAGGGAAGACCCTCAGGAGATCATGGCCACTGTCATCTAACCACCTCATATTCTGAGGGCTGAGGGTATTTCCTCAGCTGCTGCTTCTGTGTTGTGATTATGGAGATATGTTTTATCAAAACAAATCAAAATTCTGACAGAGGGGCCCGTAAAGCCAAAAGCAGATGCTCCCAGGAACCTTTCTTTCCCTCTCGGGGAGATTGGGGCAACAAAGATGACACGGTTGTTGACACTTCCAAGTCAGCATGGAAAGCACTCAGAGGCTGCACTGCCAAGGGTAGGGTGGGTACCTTTATGGGGTAAACCATGAGCTCCATAGCCCAGCCTCCCCTGGTTTATGCATTCAATCCCACACCTGTGTGCAGGAGAATGTGGTCAGTTCTGGTATTTACACATGGTT
The DNA here is from genome assembly GCF_037042795.1 of Molothrus aeneus. NCBI lineage: Eukaryota > Metazoa > Chordata > Aves > Passeriformes > Icteridae > Molothrus > Molothrus aeneus. Next base: position 49,088,628 of record NC_089646.1, on the reverse strand, counting down.
TGCTGTCCTTGAACCTGGGAGCTGACTGACCAGCCCAGTGTGAGGATGCATACCCAAGTGGGGACCACTAAAAGGCCAGGTTGGGAATTGTACAGCCTGCACTGTTGCTGTCCTGAGGGAGACTTCAGCTATGTTCTGCAGAACACTGCTTTTTCTTGCTGCATGCCCTGCAGCCTTTGATCAGGTGAAGCACTTAAATTTGTACTTAGCTCCCTGCACATGAGCAGTCCTGTTGATTGGCTGTGTTGGAAGTTAGATGTGTGTTTAAGTGCTTTGCCCTTCTTTTTTGTCAAAGGATCTGAGCCTTTCTCTGAGCTGCAAAGACTTCCAAGCGACTTAGCAAGTACTTAAAATTACATACGCAGTATTTTGCTGGCTTGCATTTTTTTATGTTCTTATTAGGTGATATTTTTATGAATTTTCCTTTGGATGGAATGGTTCCTTAGCTTCTGAGAATTACCTTTCTTGGTAACAGGAAATGCTAAATTGGCCCTCAGCCTCACTGGATGATGTTACTTATATTCAGTTGACTGTGTACAGCTATGGGAGAGGGAGGAGGGGGCATTTTTAGCCTTGGTTCTTTAAACTGAATATAGCACAAATTGAAAAATGTATCTAGAAATCAAATAAAACTTTACATATCAGATAAATTTGAATTACCATGTTTTTTAGCATAATCTTTCTTTTCATTTTTCAGTAGGCTGTTGGAAGACAGTAGCATATGCAATGATATGCATAAGAAAAGACAGCTGTTTAGGTTTGTATGAATTTTATTTAATATATATTTCCCAGTGTATCCCACTTGTGATTCTGTCTGTGTCCTTGCCAAGGCACACCTTGACAATTGTGGGTATGTCAGTTTGCTGGTTGGAAGGGAGCATGGAGAACAGAGTCCTGCCCACTCTTGCCATGTTCTCTGAACGAAGAGGTAACAACAGGACCCTTTTCTTTTGGGTAACTGCCTCAGGAACCACATGAGATTTTCATCTGCCTGGCTGCTCAGACTGTGACTGTTTGGGAGACACTGGAGAGGCTCCATTTTTCCTGGAGCATATATGACAAGCACGTTTCATAGACTGGTGCCCAGACTGACCTTTTTTCCTTTTCTTGGTTTGTTAAAAGCTAAAGTAAAAGTGCATTGAGGCAAAAATGATTGAAGCTCCCTTATCTGAAGTATCTGTTTTGAAACTTTTTTCTGTTCACTTTGTTTTCTCAACTCCAATTCCTTCCACACATTCAGATGGATTCCATATCCCAAAGAGCATCCCAGGCCAACAGGAAATCATTAAAATTCAGTCCCTATTTTCATGGAGAGCAGTTCTACCAGTTGACACACTGAATCAGTGGAAGCCTGAATCTGGTGGTGACAGTGTTCTTCTGAGACTTTTAGAAAGGTTGTCTTCCCCCACCATGAGCTCTCACATGTTCAATTCACATCAACCAGGCTCCTTTAAGAGTCAGTCAGCTGCCACAAGTCTTAAGCAGAGGAGGCAGAAGGAATGGATGCTTTCAGAAGTGTGCCCTTCATCTATTGAGGCACATGGACAGCAAGGCAGATATTCACTAGACGTCTGTGTGCATTGGGGTTTGCATAAGTCACTTCAAACCTATATCATTAAATTACATAATTTTTCACTGTGAGGAGAAATAGTTGTGTGAGGAGAAAATTTGATGTGTGGTTGCTGAGTCTGCATGTCATCACAGCAGCCACAGAGGAGATGGAGAAATTGCACCAGATAAGGAGCAGTGTTGGAGCATCTGTTTCTGTGCCCCATGACCACAGGCAGCAGGCACAAAAAAGCTTCCTCCTTGCTTTAGGTTAGCCTTGATGACCTGAGAGTCTTGGATTGAGGATGCAGGACTTAGGAGGTGTCTACACACACACTCTTAATAGCTAATGTCTGAGTTTGGGGAGCTAAAAGAGATTTTTTTGTAACCCAAAGCTACAGATAATGGGGATACAATAGCATTCTGTTTCTCTCCCTCTTTTTCTCTAGCATATAAATAGAAGAGAATTGTTCATTTCTAAGCACAAGAGTACAAAAGAGTCTATAAATAATATACTTTGGGCTTTTTTTCTTTCTGATTAAATCTTAAAGGATGATTTATTTTTAAAATCTTTTTCCTTTTTTTCTGTTGTTGCTTCTGTACTGTTTCTCTTCATGCTTTCCCTTGTGTGGGTCTAGCAAAGGTCAACAGGTTTATACTGCTGATCACATCTGAGAGAGGCTCTGTTACAGGCAAGGAATGCAACAGCCTGATCCCATCTTTGACACGCTGCCTCCTTCATGTCCCAAGTGACACAGCTCAGCAGATTCTCCGAATAAAAAGCAGGAACCAAGTCCACAAGGAAAAATGTGGCCAAAAAAAATTAAATAGATACAGTCCCATCCTTTTGATCTGTAGAAAGAGTTTTGAGCCTGCAAGCTATTATACTGTAAAATACAACAGAGGAGTGGAAAATGTCTATTAAAATCCTTCCAAATACAGTGTTATGAGCACCACTTGGGATAACAGTCGTGGTGCACTAAGCCGTGGTAGGCAGTTTGGTTCTGTCATTTCAGCAGTACAGTGCAAGTAGTTTACCATAAATAAGCCAAATTCTGATCACAGGATTTACTGTTGTGTTATTACTCACAGTACACTGGGTGCTCTGCAACTGTTCAAGGACAGGCAGCCTCTACCCAGGAAATTTCATGATTATTCTGTGCAGAGGGGAAACAAAGTAAACTGACTTGTAGGTGTCTAAGTGAAGCATTAGCAGTGAAGAGATTGGGGTCACACTGAGAGGACACATGTCTAGGCAAGACTTTGGATGGGCTCACAAAGCTGATAATGGCTGGGAGCAAGCTCCTATAGAAATAAGGATATGAGGACAAAGGTAGAGTGCAGGTGAAGTTGGTGACAAAAACATCACAGTGGATGGACAGCAAAGTGAGAAGTGGTGAGGGGCGTGCTGAGGGAAGAAAACAGAATGGGCACAGAAATGCTGCATCAGTGCTGCATAAGACTGCTGTGTCAGCCCCATCTGGTAAAGTGCTTTGAGGGGACATCGAAAAGAGGATGGTGGTAAGTGCCATGCATGTAAAAAGGTTATAGCAGTGTTTACATGCTGAAGGCAGATAAGTATGGGGGTCAAATCCCATTTCACACCTGCTTTTGTAAAGGCAGAGTATCTCCTTTTTCTTTATTTGGGTTGCTGCAGGGTACCTGAAGATAGACTTTGCCTTGACATGGTTTTATTTGTGTATAAATCTTTGTTTCATGATATCTGTAGGGGCAACAGAGACAGCATTGGGAAGACATCTGGCAGTCGACAGAGCAGTACAGAGAACGAATTGAAGTGGACAGACCACCAGAGGCCATGGAGCAGCACAGACTCGGACAGCTCAAATCGAAATTTGAAGCCAGCCATAACAAAGACAGCCAGTTTTGGTGGGATAACCGTCCTGACAAGAGGAGATAGCTCATCAAGCAACAGAAGTACCGGCAAACTGTCTAAAACAGGTAGCTAGTACTGTATTGGGTTCACAGTGCTTCTTGCTGTGTGGTGATAAATGGCTGTGCTGGTGCTTGTCTGAGTATGGTCTGTCACACAATGGTTTGGGTCGGAAGGGACCTTCAGAGACCAGGTAGTCTGACCCTCATGGTTGGTTCCATAGATGGAAAAATACATAAACAGTTGTGTTTCCTGTACAAAGGAAATGTGTATGTCCCTCTGTGGATGCTAGTATGTGGGTACCTGCCTCTGAGTTTTTAGGAATAAAGAAAAAATGCAGTGCATGAGGTTTGCAAATCATAGGAGAGGTAGGCTTTCCCTGGGGTATAATGTGTACACACCATACACGCGTACTGCACTTGTAGCCTGGAAAGGTGGTACTCCTTTCAGAGAAAGCACAGATTTTACCTTTTTATTAATCTTAATATTTATGAGTTGTGAATAATTAAATGTCAGATATCTGAGGAGAAATACAAGAACATTTTGTTGTCATTGCTGAAGTACATGCCATCTGTATTTTGGCGTACAGCCTCTGCCTTGGTGGTGGCAGTTGAGGCCATAGTGGACTCACAGAGGTCCCACAATCTCTCCATTTTCTTGTTTAGTTCCCATTAAACAAAAACATCCTTTAAGGAGACTATGAATCTGGTGGGAATTCTGGATTTATTTGTATTAACTTTACGAGTACATTAACATATAAGTGAGTCACAGGGTCTGGATCTAAGTAATTTCAAGCTATTCCATTAAGCTATTCTATTATACTTTAGGTTGAAAGTGCATAATAAATAACGAGGCCATCAGATGATTCCATCAGATTGGTTCATTTGATACCTATAGTACACGACAAATGGTAATCAATATGTAGCACTTAGTGCTCTTTCAGCTTGAGAGTGTTTTATAGATGGTACTTAATTTACACCCAGTTTATCAAACCTGACTTGGTCAGATTTCACTCCTATCCCCCAAATTTTACAGTAGCTTTTATGTGGTTCGGGATGCTGGGGAATGGAGATTTTAGAATAAATAAATAAAGCCACTGACATAGTAACTACATTTTAGATCTCTGGAGGCTGAACATAATTTAAAGTTTTAGACAATCATAAAGTCACTTGAGTTGAAAAGACCTTTGAGGTCATCAGGTTCAAGCATTAGCATAACATGGTCAAGTGGACCCCTAAGTCATGCTCCCAAGGGTCACACTTACATGTGTTTTAAATACCTCCAGGGATGGTGGCTCAGCCACTTCCCTGGACATTCTGCTAGAATGCTTTACAATTTTTTCACTGAAGAATTTTTTTCCTAGTATCCAGCCTAAACATCCCCTCTAGAAACTTGAGGCCATTACCTCTCATCCTGTCACTTGTTTCCTGGAAGAAGAGAATGACCCTCACCTTGCTACAACCTCTTTTAAAGTAGTTTAGGGAGCAAAAAGAACTCTGAGCCAGTTCTCTCAGCCACCTCTCATCAGACTTGTGCTCCATACCCATCACCAGCTCCATTGCCCTTCTCTGGATGTGCTCCAAGCACCTCAGTGTCCTTCTTGTATTGAGGGATCTAGAACTGAGCACAGGATTTGGGGGGCAGTCTCACCAGTGCTGAGTATAGAGGCACAATCACTGCCCTGGTCCTGCTGGCCACACTATTGCTGATACAGGCCAGGATGTCATTGGCCTTTTCAAGGACTGTGCTGGCTCATATCCATCTGGCTGATGACCAGCACCTTCAGGTTGTTTTCCACTGGCCACTCTTTCCCAAGCCTGTAGCACTGCATAGGGTTGTTGTGACCCAAGGGCAGGATCTTGCACTTTGTCTCATTGAATGACAAAATTAACCTCAACCCATTGCTCCAGCTTGTCCAGATCTTTCTGTAAAGCCTTCTCACCTTCAGCAGATCAACACTCCCTCCCAGCTTGGAATCATCTGCAAACTTCCTGAGAGGATGCATTTGATCCCTTTGTCCAGATTATGGATAAAGACATTAAACAGCACCAGCCCTAGGGAACACCACTTGTGATCAGCTTCCAACTATGTGTAACTCCATTCACCACCACTCTGGACCTGGCCATCAGCCAGGGGGAACTGTGCACCCATCCTGGCGATGAGCAGCTAGATTTTCCAGGAGAGTGCTGTGAAAAACAGTGTTGAAAAATGGCTTTTCTGAAGTCCAGGTAGGCAACAACCATAGCTTTTCCCTCTTCCTCTAAGTGGGTAATCTTGTCATAGGAGACTGGGTTGGTTAAGTAGGACCTGCCTTTAATAAACTCATGCTGGCTGGGCCCTTTTGCCTGGTTGTCCTGTACATGCCACATAATGGCACTAAAGAGGATTTGCTCTGTAAGTTTTCTTACATTGAAGTCATACTGATGGGCCTTTATTTCCCCGCATGCTCCTTGTGGCTTTTCTTGTGGGTGGGTGTCACATTTTCTAGCTTCCACTCAGCTGGGAGATCCCACTGGGACTGCTGATAGGTGATGAAAAGTGGCTCAGTGAGCACTTCCACCCTTTCCCTCGGAACCCTTGGTGGATCCCATAGACTTGTGTGGGTCTAAGTGGTGCAGCACATCACTACCTTTGTCCTTGAATTTTGGGAGCCTTATTCTGCTCCCTGTCTCTGTCTTCTGCTCTGGGGACTGGGTACCCAGAGAACAGGTCTGGATATTACAGACTGAGGCAAAGAAGGCATTAAGTACCTTAGCCTTTTTCTTATCTTTGTGACTGTGTTTCCCCCTCCAACCGATGAAGGATGGAGATCATATTTAGCCTTCCTTTTGTTGCTAATATGTTTATAAAACATTTCTTGTTGTTTTTTACAGCAGTAGCCAGATTAATTTCTAGCTGAGCTTTGGCCTTTCTAATTTTTTACCCTTCATAGCCATTTTTTACCCTGAGCCAGAGTGGCTGTGTTCCATGCTGGCTTGTCTTTTAGCTCATGGTTACAACCTACTCCTGTGCCCGTTCTCCTTCTTGCAGAATGTCCAGTCTTCCTGGACTCATTTGTCTTCAGGACTGCCTCCCAAGGCCAAAATCTCCCTCTGAAAGTCCAAGGTAGCCAATCTGCAGACCCTTCTCCCTATTTCTCTGAGAATTGAAAACTGTCGTTTTTGTGATCACTGTGCCCAATAAAGCCTCCACCCCAAAAGTCCTTTGTTCACAAAAACAGGTCCAGTGGGGTACCTTCCCTAGCTGGATCCCTCACCAGCTGTGCCTGGAAATTATCTTCCACGTACTCCAGGAACCTCTTAGACTGTTTCCTCACTGCAGTGTCCTATTTCCAGCAGTTATCTGGTAAGTCATGTGCAAGAACAAGGGCCAGTGATTGTGAGACTTCTCCTGTCTGCTTATAGAATATTGCATCTGCTTCTTCATCTTGCTTGGGTGCTCTATAACAAACTCCCACCCTGACACCTGCTTTGTTGGAATTTTCTCTGATTTCTACCCATAAACACACAACCCTTTTGTCACCACTGTCAAGCTCTAGACAATCAAAACATTCTCTAACATACAAGGCATATCCCACCATCTGTCCTTCCTTGTGTATGCCTTCAGAGGCATTTCCAGCCATCCACTGCAGCCCTCCCCTTGTGCAAGTCATCCCACCCTGTGATGGTAGCTGTGTCACAGGTATCCTGCAGTGCAGGTACTTCCAGCTCCTGCTGTTTTGTTACCCATGCTGTGTGCATTGCTGTAGATGCCCTTAAATTGAGTTACTGATCCTGCCCCCTTTTTGTGGGAAGAAGCTGTAATTCCTACTGATCATTCTCAGGCACTTCTTTCATTTCTAACACATCAGTAACCTTTGTGTCTTCACTGCCACATGCATCTCCATCCTCTGCCTCCACTGGGATGTCAGACCAAAGAACCTCACTGGCACACCATCCCTTAAACACTGGCATGCTGCATAACATCCCTTTTGCTTTTCAAAAAGTTTAAAGACCTGATAACTCCTCTGCAAAGATACTTTCTCCCCTTTTAACAGACAGGTGTAACCTGTCTAGGCTTGGAGTTCTATAAACCAACCCGTGGTTAAAACCCCCAAAAGTTGTCAATGACACCAGGCTCAGAGTCTGTTCTTAATCTGCTGGCTCTTCCTTCCTCAGTCCCTGCAACTGGAAGGGCAGAGGAGAGCACTACTTTTTCTCCTGATCCCTTAACCAATCATCCCAAGGCCTTGAAGTCTCTTGATTGCCCACAGACTTCTTCTTGGGACTTCATTGCTGCTTAACTGAAAAATCAGTAATTAAGTGAGAGCTGTAAAAAGTTCTCTTTTCACATCTTTAACTCAGGCACCAAGGAGGCAGCAGACAACCCCAAGAAGTGAGTCTAATCAGCATATTGGGTCTTCTGTTCCCTTCAGGAGCGAGTCTCCCCTGACTGTGACCCATCCTTTTTTCTATATGGAAGCAATTTTGATGCAGGGAGCAGTCTGAATTAACCTCCAGCCAAGTGAACCGCCATCCTTGCTGTTTGGTTCCACTTGCAGAGCCTCACATCTGTTATCCCAGGGCCCCTGAGACAGTGAGATAATCACACAGGAGACCTGCCTGCTGTGCTGGGCAAGAGCTTGGTGCCACTGCCCCTTGTCCCTTCATCCCTGTGTTCAGCCAGGTGGAGAGATGACAGAATCCTCCCTATCATGTGTTCTGTCTGCCTATGGGATGTGCCCCAGGAAGGCAAGGTGCAATTTCAGTATGTATGTAGTTCTGAAACTACACTCCAGTGTATTTTTTATTTGAATATAGGCTAAACAGCCCATACAGTGGGGCTTGAATTATGGAATAGAGCATGGTTTCACTTCCAGATTTCTTTCCCTCCCATGAATATTTGAATAGCATCAAAACTGAATTTGACGTGCAAGAATTAAGAAGGCACAGGCTCCTCCTATACTTTTTTTTTTGTATCATTCTTCCTTAAGTAAAGTGCAGGTAAATGTATTTCTCTGCAACATTGTGTTGCAGAAGTGCAGAGCATTTAAAATGGTGTCAGGGAAATCCAGTTTGGAGGAGACATCTAATTTCAAGGGCAATACTTTTAAGAAGCCATTTTAGTGTTAAAATCAAGCATAGTAAAAAGGATGCACTCAGGAAATGTATTAAAGAAGAGACTTGTGAAGCATGCCAATACTTGTAAATGCATCTGCACCCTGTAGACGCCAAACCCCAAATTGCTTCCAAATGAAAGCTCTTATAATACATTTTTAAAACATCAGTGATATTAAAATTCCATGTTCTTTTTTAAATGCTTTGACTTTTTTAAGGAATGCATTTAAACTGGAAAGCTAGCCAAGGCACAAAAAGAATAAAAGAGGAGCAAGATAAAAGGAAGAAGTGGGGAAGAGGAGCAAGACTGGATATCAAAACAAAACTTCAAAGCCAGGACACAAAGTCAAACAGTCAGCCTGAAAAAAGTCATAAGAGCTACTATCCTAATCACTATTTCTGTCCTTCTCTCTAAAATGCTATTGAAGGGCATTAAAGCAGAAAAGAATAACAATTCAAAAAACAATGGGAAAATATGTCTCGATAAAGTGTTTTCCCTTCACCAAAAAAATGCTAAGTGCATTCATACAGTAGTCAATGGGATATTTGCATTTTCTAAGGTGTGTTAGGTATCAAGTGATTCTTGATAGCGAATATTTTGCATACTATCCTCATTACTTTCTACTTTTGCCATAGGCAGCCCTGGTGTTCTGTAGTTCAGTAGACATTTAAAGGTTGATCATGTTTTTATTTTGGGTGATTTAGTTTTGTTTTGCTTTTTCCCCTTGTGTTCACTACAGTAGTTGAAATGGAATTGCAGAGGTGTTGCTACCCATGTTAGACATGCTGCCCTGGTAGCATGCCAGTGTCTGCTAGGCACCAATCTGTCCCAGTTCTCCTACAGAAAGACTTTTCTCTGAAAAGCTTTATGGTTCACAGTAATAAATTTAAATTTTTTTTGTCTTGCATAAAATTTGTATTGAATCAGTGTGAAATCATTAGTTGGTCAAAATGTTCTTCATTGGCTAAATGACGGAAAATATTTATGGTTTCTTCAAATGTGAAAATTATTCTCTCTATATATGGCAGTCATCCAGAAGCATTGTTAAACAGTCTTCCTGAGCATAGGAGTAGTAAAATTTTCAGGGTTTTTACAGAAGGCTCACAGCTGCCTTCAACAGGGTATACAGTGATGCAGTATTAACATTGTAGCCTTTCTGGATCGCTTTTCATATTGTCACCAAAATTAAATGTTCTGCCCCTAACCTGTGATAAATCAGTAATTAATGGTACATAGCAAACAAGCAGAAACTGAAGCTCAGAAAGATGTTAGCTTCCCCTTAGGCTCACAGAGAGATCACAGAACATGCTGTTCTCTGCAGTAGAGTCCAGTAGTGTCAATTAGTCTTAGACTTTATTGTTTTCAGCTGCACAGGAATTGGAGCTTAGCAAAGGAATTATGTTACTTCATTTTTGCAAACTTAACAAAAGGGGCTGTTTGAAACCCATTACATGGTTATCTTATTGGTTCTGATGGTTATTTTCATGCACCTGTTGATCGTTTAGAAAACCCTGTTCTACTGAAAAGCACAGATTGTACAATGCAAATAAAATTTCTTTCTCTGTTATTCTGTAGTTCAGTAGGTACAAAGAGATGTTCTAAGCTATAATTCAATATCAAGTGGGGAGTTAATAATTTAACAAATTTCAATTGGATTGCCTTCCTACTATTTAGGACATCATGCAAAATGTTGGTTTATTTAGCTTTCTAGTAATAGAGTAAAGTTTCCAGGGTTGTCTAAGAGTGGTAAGTGAAATGGTTGTCTCTGTAGGGGCACAATGATGTACATGTTCAGTCTGTAACACCTAAAAAGAGAAAATCTAGCATATCAACTACCACGTTATTGTCACTGACACATTGCAACAGGTTTTAACATCATGAGAAAAGATGTGTTTCAAATATATGTTCTATGTGTATCTACATATCTAGTTAGATAATTGTTGGGAGGCTTAAAAGTAGTAGCTATCGCACCTTTTGCTTCTCCTAATGCATTTTCCATTCAGTGGAATGCACATCTGTCAGAATGTATTTCTTTCCCTCTTAGTTGTAAAAAGCTGGTTGCATTGGGGTATTAGCTGTGTTGATACAGATCTGTAGGGATCATTAGTTTCCTTGGCAGGGCTCCAAGTAATCTGAGACCCAGTCTAATCTCTCCTGTTAGGTGCTCATTGCTACTCCTGTTGGGAAAGGCATTTCAATACATTACTGCAGGCATTTTAATACATTAACCTTCCTTTGCTGTTTGGTTTGTTTGGTTTGTTGTTTAGGTTTTGGGGTTTCTTAAATAAAGTGTCCTGTATATTATATTTTTTCTTTTGAGTTTTGGAACTGGATTTTTCCTTCTTTATAATTTACTTGAATTAGTCATTAGCCTGATGAGTCTTGTAAGTCCAGCAAAAACTCAGAATATTGATGTATGGGCAGCAGGTCACGAGCCAACTGCTTCCAGTCATAATCTTCCCCACTGACTGTGCTGAAGCATCAGTTTTATTTTTAGAAGTGCAGCTTAGAGAGAAATAATCATATTCACATGAGCACGTGCCATTTCATTAAAAGATCACAAAATATATTGTTGTATAGAGAAAGGCAAGTGACTTACAGAAGTAGCAAATAAATATTTCTAATCCAGGAATCTATATCCAAGACAAAAATACTTGCAGTATTCCATTCCAGTTCTATTGTTCCTGAAAATGATGATGGTCTAGAGTAAGCAGTGGATAGATTTGAGAGTGTAGTTGATAAGAAAGGAGAAATTTGCCTTGGACTTGAAAGGTGAGATGAGCAGAGATGTTCAAAGTCATCAGATAGTGAATGCTGATCCAAGGAAAATAGAGCAGGACATGTTGCATCACTCACTTTTGCTTAGAATATTGGAAAATTAATGGTATTTCCATACTCTCCCTCTGCAAACTCTCTAAGCTATTAAGCATTTTTGGTGGTTTTTCTGTCTCTTTTTCTTTACAGCTCTTTGAACTTCTGTATCTCTCAGAATATTTAAAAAATATATTAATGGAAAGTGATGAGAATGTGAAGGTTATTATTATCTCAACTGTGAAACAGCAAGAAAATTATAGAATAATCTAGAAGAACTATCCATCATTACATGCTGAAAAAAGAGGTTAGATTGTGTAATGGGGGCAAAAATCTCATTTAGTCCAAGTTCCTTTCAGAAGTCTTTTGCAAGACATCTTTTAATATGAATCTGAATAAAGTCAGATAGTTTATTTTTTCCCCTTTTTTACAGTACTGAATTCATTATAAAGTGGTTTCCCATTCCAAATTCAGGCAGCGTGAAAACAGCTAATCAGAGCTACAAAGACAAGATTAATTGGTGTTAATTTCCAAATATTAGTGTTGGAATTTACTTGGCTTAATATGTCTAGACTTAAAATGATAGGAAATAAGTTACAATAATGGAACTAAATAAAGTAGATCATTCTTATACGGTATAAATGGGGGGGAAAATTGATACAGCAGTAATTTCTGGAATTTCTTTTTTTCTTTTTTAAATTCAGAAAATTCTTGATATGGTTTTGTGACTTACTTGTGTTATTTCAAAATCACTAACTTGATCTGCTGACATGGGAGAGCAGATCTTGCATCTTTTAAGGCAGACATTTCAAAGCTATCAGCTTGACCTACGTGTGGGGATAGCCTCAAAGTGTTTTCCACTGCTTCCATGCCATGTGATGAGTACACCGGAATTCATTGCAGTCCCCTGGCTTTTATCATTCAGAAGCTGGTGTAGATCAATACATAATTCTGCCATAAGAACAGCAGAAAGGGAGGAAAGAAAAAACCAAAACAATTGAATGTCAGAGCTGCAATCTTCTTTTGTGCTGATAGCGTTTCATTGGAATGGCACAAAAAGCGGAGAGAGTCTGAACTCAGGCTTGGTACTACTCAAACACACCCTTAGAAATAATGAGAGGTTTAAGAAATCTCATCACCATTACCATCTCCAGGCAGCTTCCTGACACGGTGAATTCAAAAGGTGAAGGAAAAGAGGAGAAAGTAAAGAGAGAACTCAACGAAACAACATGAGGTGCATGTAGAAAGGCCAGAGAAATACAGTAAAGGACCTTGTAACTGATGTGGAAGGAAAACTGAACTCCAGCAGTTGCATTTGCAGATGCAAGGAAGATGCCAAATACTACTTGCAGCTTGATGAGGATGGCCTCTAGGAATAACTGCAATTTGTAGAAACACAGGAATCTGAAATTAAATAAAACTATTTGTTCAGGAATAATATTTCTAAATTTCTAATCTCAGTCTGCGAGGAAAGGAAAAAAATAGCAACTAGTACAACTTTGATGTTTTATTGTAAGACTTATTTACTGAAACAAAAAATTCTTTGGAAATCTCTATTACTTTCTTGATTAAATACCAGAGAAGCAGATGTAGGGTCCTACTTATGGCAAATAGTGCACTATTCATAGAGATGACTGTGTCTGTAGTGATTGCTGTATGAACCCAAAGTTTGAAGAAGATGGATAAAAAAATGTGTGTTACATAGCAACCTGCAGTAATCTGTGGAAAAATCCTCTGTTAAGTAACAGGATGGTGGCATGATTTCTTCAGAAGAAACCTCTTCTGCTCTCATTTCTCTAAATATGAGAAAATAAATGAATTTCAAATGCATTTGACTGAAAATGAGTTTGAACCTCTAAGCAGTCCACTACAGGGTCCACCTGCAGTATCCCATATCTGAAAGGATATAATTTGCCTCAAAGAGGTTTGCTAAACTGAAGTCTGAATTCTGCCCTTGCTTTTAGTCTGTACCTGCAGATGAACACTGTGGAGGTTAGATGCATAGACAGTGGACTCAAATAAAATGAAAGAAGTTGCAATTCAAACATACTTTGCTCTGTGGAGCAAGCATCCATACCATCCTGCTTTAGGGAAGCTGATCACCTGAGCCTTATGCTCTCAGAAATTCTTGTCTTTTTTCTGTGAAGCAAATTACAAACTAATCAAGTAGAAGTTTGAATATTATTTTTGGGGGTTAAAACAATGTGTCTTCCCATTCTTCCAGGCACAAATGTGTTTTAGCACAGTTGATTTGTCTTGATTGTTCAGTTTTAGTAGGTTTGATGCTGAAAAACTAAAGTGGCAAAAGTCTTAGGTAGTATCTTAGGTAGCTTTAAGTTAATATGGATATTACACAGCTGCCTCGTGACTGGACTGATAACTCAGTTGTTGTTGCTTTGCAGAGAATGTTAGATGATTTTTTTTGTGTTCAATTTTTGTTTGTTTGTTTTTTTATTTCCTTATAAACACTGTGTTTAGTTTTTATGCCTTATGAACTGATACCTTGGTATTATAAATACATGCTGAGGATTTTGTGTTCCTCTTTGGTAAATCTGTTTATTGGCTGGAGGGAAGCTGATGTTGCATGAGCAAAGTGGGTTTTTGGATTGTGAAAATTACCACTGGGTACTGGGTTCAGTTGGGAGTGAAAATCCTGCTCCTACCAGCTGGGCATGGAGTGGTGCATCCCTTTGCAGTCTGTGAAGGTTGTCCTTGTATGTGCCCTGTCTGGTGGGGACTGGTGTCCCTTGTAACCTCCCCCTTCCTGCTGTGCTTGTATCTCCCTGTTAGGCTCAGAGTCTTCCAGCAGTGCTGGCTCCTCAGGATCACTGTCACGAATACATCAGCCTCTCCAAAGTGCATCTCTCGTCCCTGGGGTGACAGCCAATTCTTCAGGCAGTGTGTCCTACCCTGAGAATGGGATGAGTGGCCAGGTGGCCCCCAGCAACACCAGCTATATCATTCTTCCACTTGAAGCTGCAGGGATACCTCCTGGCAGTATCCTTCTCAACCCGCACACAGGTCAGTACAGCTCCCTCCTGCCTGATTCTGCCCTTTGGGGTTTCTGATGTCAGCTGGTGAACTGGCAGGTTTCTTGTTTCCAGACATATTTTTCTGGAGGCACTTTATGAGCAAATATACATTGAAATGATATTTGGCAAATTGTTGTTTTCAAATGTGCAGGCAAAGCTAGATTTGATTTCTGAGGCTGTTGTGGCATAGCTGGTGGGAAATGATACAAAACACTCTTGCTCCATCCCAGACAGGATATTCATCATTCAGCAGTCCTGGTGCTCCATGGCTCTCAGTGAATCCTCTAAGATCCCATTAGCATCAATAAGGACAGATGCTCTTCTATATCAAGCATGCTGAGATATGGTGCAACCAAAATAAAAAGTCACACTCTTAGAGATTGTGCTTAACAGCAGAATTTCAAAAGGCTTAAAGGCTGCCTTTGAATCTGCACTCCAGAATTAATTTTATGTGAGTTATATGATTAGCAATTGTATTTAAATTGTGAAGTTTGTGATAAGAGAAAGATGTAACTCTTAAATTCCTGATAGTTTTCATCATTGCAGCTCACAAACAAGGCACTTGCAAGCACCCGAGTGCTGTGGGCACTTCAGAAACTCTTCAGTTTGAACTTGAGTGCTTGACGAAAGCTTAAGGCAATTTGTTACCTCCTTGTTCTGGATGAAGTCTGGATCATGTTTTGCTGTTACTCCCCACCATATTGTACTATCAGTGTTAAAAAGGTTCAGGGAGTTTGAGGGTGTGGTGCTTCTTTGGTAATTTAGACTATTCCAGTGACCACGGCTAGCTGTGCTGTCAGCCTTAGCTGAGTTATGCTGGGTTTAAGACAAGAAAGCCTGTAGTGAAATGTAGCTTCCATTATACTGAGAGCTGAGGGTTAAGCTCCAAAATATTTTTTTCGAAGTCCTTAAAAGAACATTCAGGAACTTTTTCTTCGGGGATTTTTATTTATAACTTGTATTTTATGTGTATTACATCCCTATGTTCCACTATTTTGGTGGAAATGCCTAAAGCTTATTTGTGTGTCCACTACTAAGAATCATTCTTTTGGCCATAGTTCAGTCAAGAAAGTTGCAGCCTTTAAGGAAAATACAGCCTTGGTAAACTTTTCAGCCAGTCTTACCACAGATATTTATAGGTGGTAATATCTGGGGCTGATCAATATGTATCAGCATATTTAAAATCAAAGAGGAGTTCTTGTTTGTTTAGATTCGAATGTTGTAAGTTTGATAAGTTCTGTTCAGAGAGGTGAATTAGTAACTTGCACAAACCTTTACTCTTCTAAAGCCTTTAATCTTTAAGTGTACTTTTTTCCAAACCATTGCATTATTGACATGAGAGCTTGATCCTGTCAGCAAGGAAAAGATCCATCATTATATTCATCTGCTAATTTCTGTTCTGGGAGATGACAGTTCTGTCTGCTACACTGAAATTTCTTGATCAATGCAGAAGACAACATTTTGTGTTCCACCATACGGTCCATTTCCATACAAAACTCATCAGGACTAGGCAGGAGTCAACTGTAATTCAGGTGACAGGACTGAGAAACAAATGAAAGGAAATTATGTTGCATGGAGCCCACAAACAGCTGAGAGATACTGCTTGTTCCTGGCCAGGATTGTTCTTTGGCTTGTTCCTGGCAAGGACAGAGACTGGAGCTCACCACACTTGAAAGAAAGAGCCATGTAAGAGAAACATCTCCTACATCTATCTTGTCAATTTAGAAAATTGCAGCAGCTAGTTCAGATTTTTGCCTGGTACACAGGGAGTCTTTTTTTTTTTTTTCTTCTATAGGTATAATGCATTTCAATACTGTCTCTAGACCAGAGCACCTTATCTTCCCTCCCTGTATGCCTCTGTCTGCAGATGCATCATTGGGAAACCCATGCATGTTTGTATGGTTAACATTCAGGGAGCAAGTATTTTTGTGTATATATTACTTTGTGTTTCTCTCAAACCTTGTGTTTCTTTTCTGCAGCTCCCATGTAAATATATACATAATAAAGTAATGGAGAGAGCAGATTTCTTTAAAAACCTGAAATTCTTGTCTCAGACTCCTAGCTTGATGCTGCTACCTTGTGCTGGAAGTCAGACTGTACTTTGGCATCTGCTGTGTTTTTCACATGCAGCAAAATACATGCTGCAAAATTGTCGCTCTTTGGGCTCAGAATCTTTGCATCTTATTAGGGAAACATTACAAAAGGAGCTCCATGGGGAGGAAATTTAGATTGCTGGATGCTGTGATCAACTATCAAAGTGATGGATGCTGTCAGAAACAGAGATGAAGAGAAGACACTTGAAAGAAAAGGAAAAAAGATCTTTGTTTCCTGTAATGAATAGATTTTCTTTCCCTGTGTCATACCATTCTTTAGCTCTTTCTTCTCCTCTTGCAGTGGCTACTTCCAGTGTTTTTCTCTCTTTTTGATCATAACACCGTGTCCTTTAAAGATCTTTCCTTCCTTTCACACTACATAGTCACTGACTGTGCAAGCCTCTAATGGCATCCAGAGATGCAGTCAATTTCTTCCTGCTCTGAGTATAACTCTGCTCCTTACCAGATGTTGGAAATACACACTTTCTTTTCCATATCTGCAGTTTCCTTTATTTTCTCTCCTCTGCTTTACCCTTCTCCTTCCTCAGACAGTCAAGCTTCTTACTTGCTTTGGCAAAGAACCATTTTAAAAGTGTTGCTGGGACTTTAGACTTTTGGTTCTGCCATCTTTCATTAAGCCACAGGAAATGCTCTTTATTAGCTTCTCTTGAGCATCTGACACAGGCTTTAGGACTGTGTTATCCTGCTCACTCAGTCTTCTTAAGTACTTCTGGGGCTTATGATTCCCAAGGCTTGGGAGTCCATGCTGTAGTCACCCAGTGGGTTCACAGCGAGAATCAGGAAATCAGTACACAGAGCTGCCCCATGCTTCTTTTCCACTCACTCATGACCTTTCTCAGCATGAATGTAGTGTTGAGTTCATCCAGAAACTTGATGCTTTAGAGAGACAGAAGGCAAGGTTCTTTGGCTGGTGCTCTTAATGCATTTCTGACCATGATTCATTGGAAGGAGAAACTAGAAGGCTGAGGAGTAGAGAGAGCAGATAGAGATGCTTTGTAGGGTACAAATCAGAAGTTCATTTCTGTTACTCTAAGTTACTGAACTCCTCCAGATCTCTTTTTATCTCAGATATTCATACTTTAGTTACCTACTTCAAAGGTTATAACATCATTGCTAAAATTGCTGGTTTTTTGGTTTTTTTTTGAGGTCATGGAAAACATTTTTCCTATTGAGAAATACCATTTCGTATTTGTTTTCAAGACAATGACTTGGGTAAACAACAAACATTGTTTGTTTAAACAAACATTGTTTTTGCAAGATTATTCTCCCCAGCTTAATTATTTGAAGCAAAATGAGTTCAATAGCTTTAGTAGAACTTTGAAAAGAATTTGTCTTGTATATAAGATACACCTTAAATACACCTTAAGTGTTTCTTCCTTGAAAACTGGAGTGCTAGCTCCTCTAAGCATAGGGCACAGCTCTGTGTTATTAGAATGTGTAAGTAAATCAGTAGCAAGAGTGGGTTTGGGTTTTTTCCCCCTTTCCTACAAACCGTATTGTTTCAGAAGTAGTTGTGTACATTTGACTGCTTTTGTGTTAGAGGAAAATGTAAGGGAACATTCTCTACCTTCAGTGTTTGCTCCAAAGTTCAATTTTAATGTTAATTGATTCATCACTGAATGATTTCAAGTAACCATAGCATCTGAATCATCTTATAGCCATGGTAACTTTCCACCCATTCCTTGGAAAATCATCCTGCTGAAACAAATATCTGCTCTCTTGCCTGGAAAAAAATAAAAACTGTCTGATACTGTAATTACTGTAATGAGATATTGTGAGTGACGAACCCTTTACTCCTCTAGCAGGTCAGCTTAAGAGCTATCAGTTAAAGCAAGATTGTTTGCTTTCACACAGCAAACAGTATTTTCTTAAAAGTGTCCAGCAAGAGCCGGGCGTTTTGTTTCAGGTCAACCGTTTGTAAATCCTGATGGGACGCCGGCAATATACAATCCTCCCAGTGGCCAGCAGACAATGAGGAGCCAGGTGGTGGGACAGTCTCAGCAGCAGCCTTCACCCCAGCAGCCTCAGCAGGTTCAACAGCCACAGCAGCAAATGGCAAGTCACCTTGTCACACAGGTAGGTGTGGTGTCACTGGAAAAAAGAAGGAGCTCTTGGGGATATGAAGAATGACCTAGAGGAAAGAAGGGAGGAATGCAGCTAGACCAAATGTCACAACATTCTTTTCAACATGGATAAAACAGATGGAGAGGGAAGATTACATCTTCAATTTTATCTAAAGGATGATTTCATTTTCAAAAGTACTGTTAAGCGTGTTGGTGCATGTCTACATAAAATTAGTTTGAAAAATTCACCCATTAGTGGAAGCTGAACCATTCATTCTCAAACCAGTGCAGTCTGTAATTCTCTCCAAAGAGCCAGGGACATTTCTCTTTTGACAGCAGTGAGTTGAGTCAAAGAATAAGGTACAAGAGCTCTACAAACCCTTTCATGTCCAGTTGTATTGAGCCCAATCTATGGGTGCTCTCCAAGCACTTTTGCCCAGTTTGTTGGTTTTCTGCCTGCACCAATATTCTGGCTGTGATCCTGCTCTGAGCTAGAATTTGTGAAGCTGCAGCAGGAAGAGCAATTTTGTTTGAGCACAGTACAATGTTGGCTCTCTGGTCCCTGTGCTGGCTGTGGCACATGGCCAGACCTGGCTGAGCATGGGCAGCAGGGTTTGGGTCTGGTTCAAACTTAATTTTGTGGATTGCATGCCTGTTCTCCCAGGGCAGAGCAGGCAGAGGGAACTACTCAAGCAAGAATCCTATATCCTGCTTAGACACAGAGTAGCCAAGATCTACTTTGGTTCTTGTGTAGCTTTATAATTTGGCACAGCTTCATCCCAGCTTACACAGAAATACAGTGTTTGAATTCAGTGAAGTTGCTTTGATTTTACTGGGTTTGGACTTATATGGTTATGGCTCTTATTTCTTGATCTGGTCTTCACAGTTTTAGAAGACAGAGATAATACCAAACCTGTAAGAAGTTATATGAGAGGTTAAAATGAAAGGAATACTAAAGCTATTCCAAGGTAATAGTGCTGTGGAAAATTGGTTTTTTTGCTTAGATAAACATCTGCTCCAAGCTGATGGCCTGTCTGTTGGTAATTCACAGTCTGTTCTTTGTCATTTTTTAAACTCTTGTGTTCTCCCAAAGCAGCTATACAATCATTATTCCTTTGCCTATGACACACTTGGAGTTAAATCAGTCACTAACAGTGAAATTCAAATATACACTTTATCTATGCTGCTTTCCATTTTTATCTCTGCAAATTAAACATGGAATCATAATTTGGCTTTGCCTCATATTACAAGTAAGAGGGGATAGCTGTGGCTATATTTAATCTAGCAGCCATCAAATCCACGAAAAGAGGCAGAAATATCAGTAATAAATAATTGTTTGGTTTAAGGCTAAAATGAAGACTAAAATCACAGTACTTGACCTCTTGTACTCAGGCTGGTGATGAGTCACCTGTATTTTCAGAGCTGTATTTGAGATCTTTGTTCTCAATAACAA
Source organism: Molothrus aeneus (assembly GCF_037042795.1). Classification (NCBI taxonomy): domain Eukaryota; kingdom Metazoa; phylum Chordata; class Aves; order Passeriformes; family Icteridae; genus Molothrus; species Molothrus aeneus. Next base: position 49,068,619 of record NC_089646.1, on the reverse strand, counting down.
AGGTGGTGATGATGGTGCTTGTTATCTTTCTCTGGTGGAATTTATTGTCTTTCCCTTTGCTTGTTTTGCAGCCTGTTCAGACAATGCAGCCATCTTCTCAGTCAGTCCAATATCCAGCAGTTTCTTATCCTCCCCAGCATCTCCTGCCAGTCTCTCCAACACAGCAGTTTTCTGTGGTACTAAAGATTTCTTATTTCTTTTTTTTTCCTTGAAGTTGGAGGTGTGAGTATGTATGTCCAAGAGCCTCTGGGGAGCACTGCAACAGGTGTCCCACATGAGAACCCTGTCTAAATACCTATTCACCTTTTTGCTTTGGTGCTGACAGGCATTTTGTATGAGCATTCCCACTGATTCTGGTTACCTAACCCAAAGGGTGATGTTGCAGCAGGGCTCTCTACCTGCCTAGCAGACCCTTCAGAAAAATATTTTGTTCTGCCTGCTGGTAGGAGCTTACGTCTCCTCCCTTAATGCCAAGTGACCTTAAATTGCTAACTTGAATAGTTGAGATTTGGGTTATTCCTCTTTTGTGTCCGCAAAGACAGGAGAAGATACCTCAAGAAAACATTATTTTTATTTTATATTCTTTTATCCATATACTAAATCCACTGCCTGGATTTATTCCTTGGTGATCAGAGGACTTAGGAAGGAGAATAGCCCTGAACCAGCTGCAGAAGGTGTGGTGTGCTGTACATCATGACAATGCACCAATGGACACGTATAATGAAAATAAATAGAGTGTTCTTCTGGAGTCTGATTCTGGCTTGGTGTGCTTACAGGGCTAAGATTATACTGTTCTGAAATGAAGCTGACATTTTAAAGAGGCACCAGAAGATTTTTTTCTTTTGTTTTTCACTCTTGGTCTAGTAATCTTGTTTAAGATTGATTTATTTTTTCCCCAATGTCACGCAGTTATAGTAAGATATGTAAACAAAGCTGTGAATGGGTCCTTGCAAATAAAATAATGTTATTAATGACTAGTGATACCATTTAAAGGAAAAGAAATATTCCATGCTGAACAAAAGTTGCATATCTTAACACTAAGTCTCTTTAAAAGTCTGTTGCAGGAATATCAGGTTGCCCTAGTGACAGTCACAAGAAAGCTAATATTTTTATTGGTTAATTTAATAGTGAAACTTAATCTGAATTACTATCTTCAATACACATTACATTATACAAACACTACATTGATTATATGTGTTTGAAGATTTTTTTCTCTTTTGTGAAAATCTAGAGGCATTCCTGGCTCAATGAGGTTTCTTGCAGAATCTCTTTGCAGTCATTTGTCATTCTGATAATGAAGATCCTAGCTTTTTGAAGGAACAACTTCACAGAGACAACTCATGTGTCTGAATATGAATGTAGGATGACAGAAAAGTTAACAGCATTACTTCCATAGACCACCTGATGATCTGTCAGTAGTGTTTAAAACATTGATCCATACATCTGCTCTCAGTTGTAAGTGTGAGTCTCTCTATGTGAGGGTGAGTCCCAGAAGTGCTTTCCACAAGCAATCTTTTTATTTTGTTCTGTTTTGTTTTTAACACATTTTGACATTTCCAGACATTAAATGCTTGTGCAGGATGGTTTTGGAGAATAAACACCACAGGGCTGCTAACAGCATTAAGAGGTTTCTTTTAAAAAAAGAGCATTTTATGGTGCTTATTTCCTATCTGTAATTGGCATATTAGCACACAATGGAGTTTGAGTTGAATATTTAAAGGTCTTATGATATGGGCACAAAAGAAGATGCCTAGAACCACACCCACATTTGTAAATCTTTGACCTTCACAGAATGAACTTGAGAGCATAGAATAGTATTAATCTTTTTTGCAAGAATGGACAGATACAGTTCAGAATGCATGTATTATTACTGGCATGTAATGAAGCTTAGGTCCATTGACTTTCTATGGTACGTTTCTCCTACCACAGATTTTTTTTTTCCCCTTCAATCAAATATAGAACTTGTTTCTCTTCAACACAGAATAAAAAGCCTTGAAATAGCAACATTAGGTTTAGCCTTTTTTTAAACTTTCTCAATGTTTACAACCTTGGATTTTCAAAGCAGTCCAAAACGGGAAAGATCTGCAGCTGAATGCTACTGAATCCCTCTTGGGATCAATTTGAAACACAGTGAAATTATCAGCAGGTGTTTGGCTGACAAATTCTGTATTTGAGGATAGAGGTATCCATAATGTTATTTCCATGCCCTTTACATTTAAAATGTCTTCTTTTGAACACTGTAAAGTTCACTTGTCATTTTGGAATTAAAGGTGAGGGTGACAGGGGGAAAGAGCCAAAATAATTGGCTTTTTTGCCAAATGATGCCATTCACCTTGCAGTCTGGAAGTCTCTGTCAAAGTATTTATAGTGATTTTCATTTTAATTGCCTCCATTTTTGCTGAGATCCTTGCAAAGTTTGGCATGGATCAGAGCTGAGTGATTCCTTTCCCCCCTCACTCTCTGAGCCAATTTTGTTTTGCTAACTAATGTGCCTGCTGCATCTGTATCCCCTTCTCCTGCCTTGTGCCCCGCAGCGCGATGACATGACAGCGCAGTTTAGCCAGATGAGCTTGAGTCGTCAGTCATCAGGAGACAACCCCGAGTCGCCCTCTGGTCCCGTGTACCCCTCGCCCATGCTGCAGCAGCCTGCCCAGCAGACAGGTTACATCATGGCCTCCCCAAGCCAGCAGCTTCCCCCTGGAGGCTTCACGGGATCAGGAGCTCCGGTGTCCCAGCAGGTGCTGCAGCCGCCGCCGCCGCCCCAGGGCTTCGTGCAGCAGCCACCGCCACCTGCTCAGGTAGGAAAAAGTCCACTGCCCCTTGGGCACCGTGACCTTCACAGCATCAGGAAGGGAACAAAAAATTCCAGATCATTTTTTATTTTTCCCCTGGTAAAAGTTTAGCAGATCTTTAGGCAGCAGGGTACTCTGTTGTTTCCTGGGTTTCATCATTTCCTTCCCTCTCTTCAAAACATTTTCTGAGCATATGTTCGTAGTCCATGACACATCTGCACATGAATATGAAGGAGGAGGGTGAGTAAATGCCCACACTCTTTCTTCCATGTGCATGTACCAAAAGAGCAAAATGCACATCAGCCCAGGTAGTCGTTAATCATATTTAATTGACTTGAACATGTGAGGTGTCACAGATCAGTAATTTTAACTGTCTTCCTGAAGACTGATTATGTTTTACTGTTCACTACCAAACATCTCTGCTTGTCTCCTGGGTACCTTTACAGAATATTGAAAGTGATTACTGTCAAGAAGTAAAGTGCACAGATGACTTTCTGGCCAATTTTCAAGGCATACACATTAAAAAGACAAATTTCTTTATCCAATTATAAATAACTTCATTTAAATTCTACTTTAAATGGTATTAATAGCATTTCTCTTGCTTTCATTTTATCCTTTGGGAGAAAAAATGTAAAAATAAAGTAAAAAACTTCACCATTTCTTTTAATGCCACTTCATTATAAACCTTATTGGAAGCGGTTGGTTGGTTGGTTGGTTTTTGCTTACTGCTTCTCACTGAAAATTTCCACTTGTGTTTATTAATGGAATTTGGTATTGACATAGGAATGAAGAATTTTTACTGTTACAGTGTTTTAAGTGGGCTAAGGATCTAGTTAATTAGATCACTAATTAACAATAAAAGAAATCTGAGGACTGCTGGATGCTGACATCCCATAGAGGACTGTGCAATCCATAATTTCTGTGGTTGAAAAATGTGCAGCTATTTTTTCTGAAAGAAGATTTGGCAAACACAAGTTTGAAGGAGATGAAGTTCAATATAATGTGATTTCTTTTTCAAAAAATTGAAAACACTGCTCGAAAAATACTGCTAGGAAAATATTTCAGTTTGCCAAATGTAGCAGGTTTGGTGTTTTTTTAAAATTTGGGAGGAAAAAATGACCTAAAGAGCAAAATTCCCTGATGAATCCATCTAGATTGTGTCTCCTAAGTATAGGGTGTCCAGGCTTTAGTCCTCATGTACAACCTCCAGGTGCCCTCAGTGTTTTCCAGCATCATTTAATCCAGCCTCACAACACTTCCAGTGAACCAGGTAAATGTGAGCACCTCCATGTTACAGGCTACCACCACAGCAGGCACTGATGTTTCCCAGCTCTGCCAGCCAGGGTTTGCAGTGGGAGTGGAGTGGGCTGCAGGATGGTGCTGCCTGTCCTGACAGGGAGCCCACACCACCTCCCCACCCCCTCGTGTGAGCCAGATGTTCAGCTCACTCTGGGGTCTCTGCTAGACCTGCCTTGGCTGGCCTTGAATAGGCTGCTTTGGGTGGGTTTGCCCCCTGCTCCTGCCCCTGGCTGAGCCTTGCTGGGGGAGCATTGTATTTCACCCCTGCATGCCCAATAGGGCACAGGGTTTTCACTCAGCACAGTGCAGTGTTACTTGGTGAAGCTCTTTTCTAAGTTAATCCTTGTACTGGTGCTACTTAGAGGCAGATTAACTTTTCCACAGGCCAAGTGATGAGGAGGTGCCTTTTCATGTACAGGCTGCTGTAGGACTAGTACAGTACTGGTGTGTCTAATGGTCACCATGTCTCTGTCCATTCCCCAACTGCTTTCCTCCTATAGTTTAACACAGTGGAAAGTTAACTGACAGCAGAAAAATATCTTTTGGCTTTGCAACAGCTTCAGTTATTTCACTGTGGAATGGTTTGTCCTCGGGGGAAGTGTAGAAAGGTGAGAAATTCAGTGCTGTCAGGTTCCTCTAGTTCTGCAGATAACATCCATCTCCAGCTTGTTGCTGTTCCAAAAAATCCTTGTCAGATACCTGTGGAGGAGGGCATGGCAGCGTTTAGTGTCTGCTGCCCATGCCCCTATCCCTTGAAAGCATGGTGGCCTTGTTCTGCCAGAAGGGAGAGAGGGCAGCCACCCTCTGCATCTGCATGCACAGATGGGAGCTTCTAATTCACATTTCAAGTTTTTATACATTTACTTGAATCCTAGAAAATGGTTTGGATACTACATTAAGCACATGTATGGCAAATAGGAGATCCCTTTTATAAAAAATAAGAGTGAATCCCTGGGAAATAGTAGTTCTTCTGCCCTGGGAGCTTAGCTTTCTGTACAGTCAGGTAGATCCCAAATCCTTGTCCTGCCCATGGCACAGCTTTCTGTGGCAGTGGCTTTGTCAGTCTGAGTCAGCTTTGTTACTCTTTGGGGCTTAGAGGCAATAGTAAGGCTGCTCTCAGACACCATAGCAGGTGGTCTGAGGCAGGCTCTGAGAAAAAAAGAAAGCAATAAAGATGGTAATGGAAGCAAAACATTATGTGATGCATTAATCAATGCAATGCAATCAATGTAAAAGCACTTTTATATCTTAAATGTTGCTATTGAATTTATACCAGTATAAAAGTGGCATGACTTTAATGGCTAATTAGTTCCTGTAAATGCTCTGCTGATAAGGTTGGCTGTGATACCCTGAATGCTGTTGGAAAATAGCAGTGAAAACTTGGGTGGAGATCCTGTGAGTATGATAATTTCCTTTGGGAGCTGAATGGAGGAGAAAAAATGCTTCAAGCCTACACAACCAATAGTACTGCATTTAAATTACTAGCTTTTCTATTAAAGTTCAGTTAAATGTGGCTCTACAGCTACAGCTGCTCCCCAAGATTCTTTCTCCCAGTCTGTATTAAAGGAGAAGCAGACTGAGTTTGAAATGGCATGCCCATAAAGTGGAGAAAGAAACCTTTAGGTTTCTTTTTTGCTTCTTCTTTCATCAGAGGTATCCCCCAGCTTGACAACAAAGTCATCATTTAATAAACTGGAAATAAGGATTTCTGTTTGTTCAGCCAATTGGGAAAAAAAAACCCCAAACAAAACAAAAAATACAAAAACAAACAAAAAAAAAAAAAAAAAACAAAACAAAAAAAAACCAAAAAAAAAAACAAACCAAAAACAACCCAAATCCCAAACTTTACCCAGGGATTTCTGAAAGGGATTTTTAGCAGCAAATGCTGGTTTGCTTTTTGTCATGGATATTGAACATATATATATATATTTGCTCTCTTTATTCTCCGTTTTCTTCTCTTCCTGATAGTTTTTCTGTAGCACTTATGGACCAAACACTTTAACAGGGGTCTGCATTCTGCTTTGTAATACTTTATCAATGGTGCCTGTCTTTGCCTCTGCAAATGAAGAAGTGGAAAAAATATTAATATTATATCAATGGGAAGGGATAGCCTCCCTGAAAAGTTATTTTCACCTCTGACTCATTCTGGAAGGTATACTGGCAAAATGATATCCAAAAGTGAGATGGCATGAATTCTTGGAGAGGCCTGGAGATGTAATTAACATGTTGAAGGATTTTTCACTTGAGTTAGTTTTGTGTCATCATTAATTTTGTGTCATCTTTAATCATCTGACTCTTGGCAGAAGCCCTCTCCTTGAGAGTCTGTAATGACCCTGAGACAAAATCTTTATTCATAGCATATCTCCTCTAGGAAACTTGTTATGAAGAAGGTTGGGGAGTCACTGCAAATGAGCAGGGCTTTCCTTGATGATCTTTGAAAATTATAATGGAGGACATCTTACAAGGCATTTTTTTTTTGTTACCTGCTACTGTAATTATAATGGAGGGGGCAGGGAGGAAGAGAAAAGACTTTGAAGAATGACTGATCCCTGTCACTTAGATATTGGTAAGAAATGGCACCTTCACGTGTCCATGCATCACTGGGGTTTCTCTTGTCTTCTTCACTCCCTTTTGTGTGACTCTTATCAGTGACATTAGCAATGGTGTCAGCAGCTGGATGGAAGTGCTACTTCAAACCTGTCTGGATATCAGCACTGTTAAGAGAAGGTAGAGTACCAGTCCAATGGCTGAATCAAGCTGTAAGCCAGTAGAAGGCAGTTTATGAAAGTAAAGTCATCCTGAAGTGTGTGTGGACTCCTGACCCTGCCACAAGGAAATAAACAAAAAATAAACAGAGTACCAGTGAATGTCATGGGTGCTGCTGGAGAGCAGCCAGGGAGACACCCAGCCTCATAATGTGAATTTCATGGGTGCTGCTGGAGAGCAGCCAGGGAGACACCCAGCCTCATAATGGCTCCAGGCTGTACGTGGACAGAACAAAGCAAAAAACCAGTGCTGCGCTGAGTCTCTGTGCATCATCTGGGGACAAAGCACATTAGAAAGAGGAGAAAGTAATGTCTGACTGTACCATTTCATGAGTGTCTCTGAAGTGACACGCCCAGTCCCGTTCCCATTTAAGTTAAAATGTTGTATAGGAGAGAAAAACTAGAATGCAGTGGAATGGTCAGCCTACAAACAAGGTAATTATTAAAAATCATACTAAAAAATTATTTTCCACAGTGTCAAGGATTAAGATCAAAAAACTATGCTTTTAAAATAAAGAAGGTGGTATTTATTTAGGTTATAGTCTTAGAAGTGAATTTTTTTGGTAAATTTATTTTAGTTTTAGGGTAACCATACAGCTTCATTGGCATGCTTGTTAGTGCCATGGAAACCTTCTGGTTCTGTAAAGAAAATGTTTTACAAGCAAAAGGTTGAAGGTTGGATTGTGCATTTCACATGGGAATGCAACTCAAGTGTAATTTGGCATGTTGGCTGGCTGCTACAGAAATGTAATGTTTTTTGTTGAAGAGCACATAAGTAAACGTTTTAGTAACACTGATGTGATGAGAAGGTAAAAAATTCAAGAGGATCAGAGCAGATGATGTAAGTGATACTTGTTATCTCTGATCCCTCTAATTCCACTGTTCACCAAAGTAGAATCAGAAAGGAAAAATAACATTTCAACTACTAACACAGAGATGTACTCAAGACAAATGAGAATGGATCCTTCCAAGCCCCTCAAGCATAAAAGACCTATTTTAGATTATGTCTATATTTTACACCAAGCCCTTCTTTTAATGTGTGAGCTTTTAAAAAACAAACCTGCCCCCTCACCAAACAAAAAAATGAGCTAACAAAAGCAAAAACAACAACAAAACACACATAGACACAAAACCAAAAGAACTAATCCCAAAAAAGCCAAACCTCTTGTTTTCATGTCATGTGTGCATGACTACTGTCCAATTCTTTCATTAATATTTATAAGTGAATTTTTTTTTTTGCCCTTCTACTACTAACATTTTTTTCATGCTGATAGATTGCATTCTCACAAACTTTTAAGTGGGTTGCATAACAAATGTACTCCAATGAATCGAGAAAATGAGAGCAAGGGAGAGAACCCTTTGACTAATGCTGAGGTTTTATGTGTGTGGTAAAAATAAAGGAGTGTATGCTTCAGTGTATATATTTTTTTGCTCAGCTGGTTCAACTATAAACCTGACTTCAAAACTTAGATTCTTCAGGTTACGTTTTAAGGTTAATACCTACAGAATCATTTCCAAAGAGATAATTCTTATTTTTCCCAAGTGCTCATGTTGTTTTAAATATCTAGGGGCTTGTCTGCACTGGAAAATGAGGAAGTGGAGGGTAGATAAAATAAATCCTTTAAGTGATATTAAGCTGCTGGCAGGATAAGTGAGAGCATTTCCACAGGGGTTTAATATTCTTTGGTTTGTAGAATATGTTAATAGAAAATAAAGAATATTTGAAAGAATGTCTGTTCTGTTCCCATGCTCCAAGTCTGGATCAAATATTTGCATTGACTTGACTTAGAGTAGGTCTCCTCATTTCTTTCAAGCCTCCTGTAGCAGAGTGTTGCTGAGAGCAATCAGCTGTCCACGAGATGAGTTTATCACACTAAACTTTCCTGATCCATAGTTTATACTGCTTAAAGAATGATTTTGTGCCTTAAATGTGTGGGCCCACCTTCCTATTCCTTGTGGCTTTTCTTTGCAGAGAAACAAATTCATAATGGTGGTGTCCATTCTACAAAGGCATTTTGGTTTTGTTACATTAGTCACTAACAAAACAAATGGCTTGAGGGCAGGCCATTAGGTGTCACTTGGTATTGTCTGGAGGGAGGGTAGTTTACAATATTTTCCAGTCAAAACCTTGTTTTTCTCATACTTGTTAGACTCAGGCTGATATAAGCAGAGAGAGGGGGAAAAATCAATTGTTTGAAAAGCAAATTAATAGACCTTGAACAATGGATGAGTGTTCAGCCTCTTGATTGACAGATGCTGTTGCCTGTCAGTTGGTCTGGGAGTTAACTTCACTACACCACCCAGTTTGGCTTTGTTAATCCTAACCCTTCTCCCACCAGTTACCCATTCAGTAGGCTTCTACTTGCCCAAATAGCAATCCATAGCCTATTCTTGTCTAGTCTTTTGTGTCTACACCATTTTTTTTCCTCATCTGAAGCTGGAAATTTTCCAAGAAAAATTTCTGATCTCTCTTATGATGTCCTAGCAGTAGTTACCTTTACTCTGCTAACTTTATGGATGATCACATTGAATGATCTGTATCAGGAATATTTCTTCCATGCAGATGAAAGTGGCAAAAATAGTTCTTGTTTTTGCATGAAAAAAATAAAAGCTTTTGGTCTGACTCTGTGCATATGTCTATGTAGGATAAATGCTGTGCACAAAATGAGAAAAAAAATTGTATGATTTATTAAGAAATGCTGACTGCTGTGGCAGAAGTTGAGAGAGAAGCAATGTTCTCCCAAGCCTGTGTCCCTCTGCAGTCTGTTCATACCATACATTGCCAAACTCTATCAGATGCCTTAAGTATCCCTGACAGCTGAAAATGAAAAATTTTGAGTGCTTTGAACTTGTGAAGGGTCACTTGAAAGCTGTCTCAGTAACACTGGTGTGGCAAGTATAGGAAAAATCTTTTGCTTCAGTCACCCTCAAACTTTCACGTTCACCTGTGTGATAAGGAGATGTAGTACACGTTTCCCTGTAATGGCAATAATAATAGAAGAAAAAAGAAGCCCATCTAGCAGAACTTGCTGGCTTAATGCCTATCCTCAGCCTCTGCAAGAAAACATCTATGATTATTTTTTGAACTGTAATTGTTTTCATAACAAGAGCAAGAAAAGCTTTAGAGGGAAATCTTAATGTAAGGAGGGATGTACACATTAAACAGAAGCATCAATCTTATAATTTCCTTACAAGTGTTAGGGATGCCACACTCCATCTTGCTCTCCAACTTGTTTCTACATGTTTGTGCTCCAGGCCATTCCTTGCTTTGACTGGACCATTTTGTCCAGAGTTCCTTTAATGGTTCAACATGCTGTCTGTATGTGTTATGTTGATATGGAAGGTGTTGTTTGCATCTATTTTTCTGCAGCCTTTGATATGTTACTAAGATAAAATGTTATGTGATATTTTTTTCTTTGGTATATATGTGTAGCTTTTTATGAATCCTATATTTTCTTCTCTTTCAATTAACATTTTTTTTCCTATTTCTTGAAGTATCTGAAAATAAATATGGGCACTGATAGTCCTTTTCCTAGCACAACAGCAATTCTTGAAGAGGGAAACCTCTTCTCTTGATTGTCATTACCACTAATATACTTGATTTGAACTTCTGCTCCCCCTCCCTGTTTTGTTTTATTTTATGAATCTTTGATCTCTAGAGTTTACTGTTCTCTTTCTTTGCAGATGCCAGTCTATTATTACCCATCTGGTCAGTACCCTACCTCAACAACTCAGCAGTACAGACCCATTGCCTCAGTTCAGTACAACGCACAGCGGAGTCAACAGATCCCCCAGACTGCCCAGCAAGCAGGTATGTACATCTGGTACTCATTTCTTCAGCTGCTTGCAGTGCCTTTGCAGGTGAAACCTGTTGGTTGTGCTCTAATTGAACAGCAGAGAAGAAAGCTGGTTGCTGTTCTGTTTGAAAATGCAGTGGAAATTAGAAATTGAGAAACCTTTTGTTTGGACGTCCCGAGCGATGGAAGAGCAGGGGTTGCATTCTCCATCTCTGCTGTCCTGCATGCAGAGTCCTCATTGTCCATGCTCCAAGTGCTGGGCACAGAGAGAGCTGAGAAGGGAGATGGTGTGAGCAGTCACAGTACACATTCAAGCCACCCATTGTGGCTGCCCTCTGTCATGGGAGCTCCTCAAGTGTTTGTACCGCCCTACGTGGTGGGCAGGCCTGCTGTGATGCAGAAGGGGCCGGTTGTTCTCCACACCTTGTGCTGCGCCTGTGCCAAGGAGCAGCAGGGCTGTGCGTGGTTGGCGCCGTGGGGAGCGGCTGCCCGCAGCAGTGCGGCTGGAAGGGGGGCCGTTACACTGTAAGAGAGTGAGTAGCAGGTCTCACAGTGAACCGGTCTCTTTTCCTGCTGTGTCACACCACCCTGGATCACTCCAGAGTAAGAGGGACAGAGGGGGAGCTGGGCTGGTGCGTGTTGGGAGAGAGCAGGAATTGTGGTAGTCAGGGAGTCATCGTATTTCAAGGGAATAAACAATTCTGGTGTTGGAGATTTTTTTAAATTTATTTATTTATTTCCTGTCTGTTTCTTTAGTGCACACCTTCCCTCATAGGGTGTCTCAAACAGTAACTCCAGGTGTAGGGGGAGGAGGTGGAAGGGTGGGTTTTGTTTTTCCAGATGTGCCAGGTAGAATAAAGCATTCATCATTCGATCTCAGTTTGGCAGAAACCCTTTAGAATGGCAAAGCAGATTCCCTGCAATAGCCTTGATATGGAAGTCATTTAAGATGCAAGTCAAGAGCCCAGACATGAGATGTGAACAAGACTTATGGGGTCATCCAGCTTGTCAACCTGTCTCCATAATGTGACTGCTGGCAATTTTGTTCCACTCTCTCAGGCGCTCAGGGAGACAAAGACACGGCAAACACAGCTATAACTAAGCAATTCATTACCTTTTTTTTATGCTGTTCTGTGTTCTAATAAAATTGGTGACATTTTGGTCAGTGTCAGTGGTGACTGACTGTGTCTGCTTTCATACTTTCATATTATACATTCCTGAGAGAGAAGAGGGAGAAGTATTGCACAAAGGTCATCTATCTCTTCTAGCTTCTCCTGCCTGACAGTCTGGTACCATATTTATTATCTCTATATAGTGGATCCTTGAAACAAAGTGCAAATCAACTTAGATGACATTATCTAGATCTACTGTGTTGTTATAAAACCATATTTATCAGTTTAATGCTACATCTATAGCCTAGTGGAGAGTATGGTAAGTGATGTGCACAAGAGATGGTCTGATGAACGAGTGATGTTCCAGAGAAGATCCTAGTTTTAAAGATGTATTGTAGCACAGGAACTGTTGAGTGCAGACAACGCAGAGATGCAAATGCTAATTTTGTTTCAGTGTTTACTGCATCGTTTTCCTTACGTTTGGAAAACACGAGTCAAGGAGTTTGTGTAAAATCTCTAGCACATTGGTCTTTTCCTGCAATCTGCTCTTTGAGCTCAGTTGGAAGTATTATTTTTATCTCTTGTTTAAAAATGAAAACATTGTGTCTACAGTTTAGACTCCCTGCTGTGGTGATGATTTTAAGTGTTTAGCTATTCTCAGATCTTGAGACATGTCTGAGAACAATTTTGCATGCTAGTTCATCCCTTTGGCCTCTGATACATCCTTTTCCCTAGTCACGGTCCCAGCGTGTGGTAAGTGTGACAGGAGCAGATTGCAGTTCCCTACTGATCTTGTTTTGGTGGTGGTGTAAGAATCGTTCAGATTTACTGCATCTCTTGGTATTTGGGAAACAAATAGCTGTGTATGACCAGAAAATAGCAATCCACAAGCAAGTGTTTCAGACTTCCTTTTTCCTTCCCACACAGACTTAGCTTCAGATCAGCACATGAGGAGCCAGGGATAGCGAGGGACCAGAACAAGAAGCTGTGATGGAAAATAGCTTTTGTGAAACAGAGTATAGTACAGAAATACTCAGAATGGGAAAGGTGAACAGATGGGAAGGAGGCAGATGAAAACATGATTTCTGAAATGGTTTCCCCAAAGACCTCACATCACTTGCTGCTGCTTCAGAAAGAGGACGGCTGCAGTGCAGGCAGCCAACTTGGCTCCCTGGACCTGCGGGATGGCAGGGCGAGCAAGGAGGGAACCTCAGCCTGGCAGCTCAGGAAATACTTTATTAAAATTAAAAGTCTACCTGCCTGGAGGAGCTTTTGGAAGCTTTCAAAGCAACAACAAGGAGTTCAGATCTTAGTTCCTCTACTTTGGGATGCAGAGGTCAAAGTTTCATCTAATGTTAGCAATTTGTTTTCATTTTTGTTAGAAAAGGTCTCTTCAGGATGAAGAGATATTGATGACTTTTACAGCAAACAGCTAAAGTAAAATATCTGCACAGCATCTGTGGTGGCTGAGGGAGCCTGTACTCTCTTGTGGCTCTGGAAGGAGAGCAATATTGAGTTAAAATGGCTCCAGGGCAGAAAGAAGGATGAGCTCACCTAAAATTAGATTAGAGCTCTGGCAGCAATAAATCATTTGGAGAGAAGGCTGAAAACATTTTGTGTGTTTATTTACCCTTTTTATTTTTATTTGCCTAAGTGCTGGCTTATGTGAGAACATAAGTGACCCATTTCTGGCAAAAGCCTAGTACAGTATCCTCCATGAAGATTTTTTGTGCAAATGTCTGCCGTTTGAATTATGTTCATTTCTGTTTGAGCCAAAACGTGGTATCAGTGTAAACAGAAATAATTTTGTTTCACTCATGCCATTGTTGCTTTTCTTCATTACGCTTTTTCTGCACCATTTTCGTGTTCAGAGCTGCTCAGTGCAAAGTTTTTCAAAGTGTTGCCATTGGGTGAGGCCAGGGTTGAGCTGGTGTCTGTCACACCCATGGCATACATACAATGTCATAGGTGGATTCTTAAGGTGTGTTCAGGCAAGTATTCTCAAAAACAGTATGCTCGTTTTTCAGACCATTTGGGTATGTTGCTGTTTAAACCATTGCTGCCCTCTGTAACAGGTGATACTGTGGAGTGCCCAGTTTTGGAAGCACATGGAAGAAAATATTATTTCTGTATTTGCATCTAGCAGTACTCTGTAAATTGCATGTCTGGCATCATCAGTATTTCATTCTTCAGTAATTATCTCTATTTTGATAGACTGATCCTAGTTACTGTCTGAGTAGAAAAATAGAGATGTATTGATGATAAATCAGTAATTATTTCTATTTTGTCATGACAGAAGAAGTCAGCAATGTTTTATTTTATATCTGTGTCTCTATTTTCTCCTATTTTAGCAAATGCTGAGCACTTTGAGGATTTTTCATCTCTGAAGTGCTTCATAAGTATGAGCGGGATAAATGAGTATTATCTTCGGATATGCAACTCTTATTGCTGTTCACAAATGAACAAGCTGCAACAAATTACATTATTTTTTTCTTTCTCTGGTTCGTTATTGTATGTTTGCCTCATGTTCCAGATAATTTCAGAGTGCAACAGAAATTTTGTGGATAAAATAATATTTATCTTCTTGCTTGGGCCTAGTTCTAAGAGGCTGTTAGCTTGATTCATCATGCAGTTGTAAGGTAAATGTCTGTGGAGTGTGTTTTGCATCAGCAATGAAATAATCTTTTGAGGAGATTAAAGCTAAGATCTTTAGTAGATCTTTATGTAGCTATAGTACTTTGATAGTAAGTTTTCCTGCCAAAACTTTACACTATAATATTTCCAAACAAAATAAGATGCTATTTGACATAATTTGTTGTTCTGTAATTCTGGCAATTAATGTAAGGATGTTAGGATTTCTCATAAATTCAAGAATCAACAAATAATGCCATTATAACCTGATTCAGGGCCCAGATATCAGGAGAATACTCAGAGAGAATAGGAAATGTCTCTGTTTTTTTTCCTAAAAGCAACATATTTGCTTGTGTACAGTAGGCAAAGAAAGTCCTAATATGAGGAAAGTGAATACCTGAACATTGTCTTGGGTGTACAATCCTTTCTTAACCAGTGCTCATGGATCTTCTGTAAACAGCAAGTGTTTGTCTTGAAGAAAATGTTCCTGATGGAGAGCAGTAACATAAGCCTTTACAGCTTCCAGTAAAGTAGAAGAGGTAATTGTCTCTTAAATGCACCTCTGAAACAAATTTTAAGTGAAGACAAAATGTACCTTAACAGAGTCCATAAATTTTTTTAGGTAGGCATCAGAGTCAAATAGACAATGAAATACTGAATTTTCATTTAATTTAATCATTTCAGTGTCAGCATAATTGAAGAGTGTTAACTTCAAGCCTCTTTTATCCTCTTTCTCTTCTGAAAGCATTTGTCACTATAAGCTGATACTTAGTGGGAAAAAAAATGGGGGAAGGGAAATGTGCAGCACTAAAAACAAAATTGGTTTGTTATCGTGGTCATTAGAGAACCTTATAAAGAAAGATTGCTGCTTTCTACCTTCATTAGCAACCTGACAGGAGCTCATGGTCCATGATGGATTTGTTTGGATAATTCTGTCTATAATTTCACTGCTTATATAAACATAAACAACTTCAATTTTTAAGTATCTAATTATCTGAAGAAACTGTCTCTCTAACAGTAATTGCTCACTGTGTTATTGAAACAGATTTGTATGGAAGGTGTCCATCTGTGTTCAATGCTATTCTTTTCTGCAGATACTGCTGCTCCTAAAAAGCATTACAAGGGGGGTGAATCTCATTTTCACAGAGGCTTGACAGGAATAGGAGGGACAGAGCCCTACTGTTCTAGATACATAAATGTATGTATGCTCTATGCTCATTAATGTTGATGGAAGGCTTTGAAATTTATAAGAATTTAGTGAAATAGTATGACCAGATCAAGAAGGAGTTTGGACCAATTTCAGTCGGACTAAGTTCAAAATTGTGATCTTGAAGTGATCCACACCAATGTTACTAGTTTCTGTTCAAGTATTTTATGTTTAAATTATCCAGAAGCTTAGAGCTTTACCTACAAGCATGCTTCCATTTAGACAGGATGTCTCATCCTGGGAGGATGTCAGGTAGCCCATGCTACCTGAAATTTTGTGCTCTGGATTTCATTCTTCTTACTGCCGGAGGAGGATGCTGTGAACAAATAGTTCATTCAAGACTTTTTGAGAAGATTCCTTAATGAGTCAGGATTCAGGCTTAATTTTTTTTTTCAATTCCTAGTCTTAAAACCACTAATCCTTTTGTCTTTCTGACTTTATGCAATACTGCTGCACCAGTACTGAACCAGCATTCAACTTTATAGAATATCTGTAATTTAAATTAATAGCAGAATTAATACTATCACACTTCCTACAGCATACCTGACTCTGAAAATTAAAAGATGAGATTACTTTTGTCAGAAAGCTTTGTTCTTCCTCAAATGACTTGTTTAATTATTCAGCATTCACACCAGGAGAGAGGAAGTATTGAGGGAAGAGAACACTGGTAGGTTCAGCAGCTAGAATAGTCTTAACACAGGCACTTATTTCTGGTTTTCTTTCAAGGCATCACAAGTTGTCTTCAACTTCTCTAATACTAATTAGAATTTAAGCCATTTCTGACAGCATTTCTAGTGTTTCAAAGTAAAATACAAATTTTTTCATTTTAATTTTGTTCTAGAGAATGTGTTAGTCTCATGTGTGTTAATACACAGGAGCAACAGAGAGAGAAGAATATTTCTTACAGTGTTGTACAGTAGACAGAACTTCAAAATAGCCTTTGTAAAAATTACAGAGGCTGTAAGATAATGAAAATAACACACTAAGGTATTCAACAATGTCTACAAAGAATCTTTGTATTTCTGGCTTTTCTTTGCCAAAAAGAGAGTCATACATCATCTCTGCTGCTAATTTTGTGTTGGATCAATGTGCAGTGCTCCTACTTTTTGCGGTGGAATTTTCCAACACTGAATAATTGAGAGGTTTATATTGTAGTCCTTGAGAGCAAAGGCAGATTTCATTTTTTTTTTTTTTTTTTTTTCTTTTTTTTTTTTTTCTTTTTTTTTTTTTCTTTTTCTGATACCGTCCTGCCATTGGCAGAACTAGCGGAGCCCCACCATTGGCAGAAATGCTAGAAGGACTTTCTGGAGGAGCAGAAGCCATCTCCAGCTCTGCTTCAGGCACACTGCTCACAGGAGATCTGCAGACTTTGGGGCTCACTTCTCTGTAGCTCTTCTGCAGATGAAAGCATGCAGCAGGGTGCAGAAGTGGAGGGCTTTGGGGTCTCAGCTAATAATGGAAAAAACTCAATGTACAGCAGAGATCTGCACTGCGGGAAGGAAGAGCAGGGAGAGCTTTTGCCTCACAGTTGCTATTGATTGAGCATTTAAGAATCGAAGCACATTTTGCATTTTGCAGTTGTAAAACTCCACAGAACAGGACACATGTTTAGACTGGGAGACAGCAGAAGAATCGTGTGTGAGTATGCTGGAGGAAGAGGCCACAGTGTGTGTTCAGTGTTAGGGCAGAGGAGCTCAAGAATAATGTCACAGTAACTGAAGCAGTGCTCTGCTAACCAGTCCTGATATATTATAACGTCCCAGTGTCTTTACCTGAATTTTGTTCAGCCTTTGTCACAGGCTCTTATTGTTTACTTAAACTACCCACAAGAACAGCATCCCTCTGCAATTGCAAGGATATTTTTATTTATACTCACCAATGGTAGTTATGTAGAATGTATGAATTTATATAGCAAATGAGCAATTTTTGAAAGTTCTCCTTTGTTGGTTTGCAAGTGAAATAATGCTGATAGTATGGGTATGTGAAAGAGGCAGCCCTTGAGTCTTCCCAAAGAAAGCAGCTTGTTTCCTTAGCGGCTGGCAAGGATATGTGATACCTCATCCAAAAAGTTCTTCACCTCTTCCCCAGGTCCTGCTCTCTGTTGCAGCTCACTCATTATGCACCAGAGCAGAAAGCATTCCTGCAGCATGAGCTAATTGTAATGCATGATGGCTGGGAGCTGTCATTGGTATTGAACAGAAAATAAAAAAAAAATTGAATTTGCTGTCTGAGTGTCTGGCTCTAACAACAGCTTGATTATTTCTGTTATTGCTAGTAATACATAGCCCCTGCTGATGTTTCACTTCCCGTGGGTATCTCTGGCATTTGTCATTATGAATGATAAGGATAAACACAGGTTTTCTTGCTGCAGACCCTGGTGAGGGTTCTTTCATGTCTGATGGGATGTAGATTGAGGAAGGAAAGAGGTGTTTCTTTATTTGGCCTTGGTTGCCAATCATAGGACTTTGCTGTAAATGTGAGTCATTTTATGTTAATTCATTCCAGAATGGAAAAATAAAGCTGCTATTTCTGCTTCTGCTTATGTGTTGGTGGCAAGACATGACTATGACCCAATCAGAAATGTTACTTTCAGGATGGAGAGACAAACAAGCAACACTACTCAATATGTTGAACTGCAGTTCCTTGTTCCACAGTGCCTTTTTTAGAAGTTTGAATCCCTAGTGCAACGAGTAATGGGAAGTCAGATAAGCTTTTACAGTTTCTCTGAGAAGAGCTGAGATTAAAAGTGCTTCAACACAGATTTTCATTCTGAATTTTTACATATTTAATTTAACTTTTCTTTTCAATGCAGTTCCCAGGATCCTAGTGTGTTGGTTACAAATGTGGTCTTTTGATTACTGTCATGTAAATGCTTAAGGACAAGGCAAAAAAAAGAAGCCATGCTGTGCAATGTTTTTTGTCATACCAAGGAGCTACAGCGAATCTTAAGACACCTCCTAACTAAGAACTAGGTATGAAGAAATATGAATATGAAGAAATTTTCTTTTCACTCCTGGGACCAGGAAGAGAGCTTACAATCAAGGCTAGAAGAATGTTAAGGCAGCTGCCATGGTGGCCATCCAGTTCAGGGCTGTTTTCCACCTCTAAAAAATGCTCTTTAGCTTAGGTAAATCAGAAATAAGAAAGAAAAAGCTTTTACTGTGGCAGCTGTTTATTCCTTCCCACCTGTAAAAAGCTGGGCATACAAGGCTGAGAACAGGAAGCATATTTTTGGTATTGTAGATGTAAGGTCCAAGTGTGTTTTCCTAAATGTTAGTGTTTGGAGTAATTTGTGGATTTGCTACTTTTTGAATTTCTCATTGTCTTCATTCTCGGTGTTCCTTAGATTTGCCTACACAATGAAAACCCACAGCCATCATGAGACATGGGTAGTGGACTTTGCCTGAAAATACCAGCAGTCTTTTTCTTGTAGCAAATAATCTCTTTCTGAAGGACCTTAGCCCTGGGTCATTGCTTAAGGAAAAAAAAAATGAAGAAAAAAAAAACCCCAGCCATTTCTGAGCAAGCAAATATTTAGGCTATGTGTATGTATATATAAATATATGTATGTATGTATGTATGTATGTATGTATTCTTGCTCTTTCTGTCTGTGTTATCAAAACATTTTGTTATGTGCTTCAGCACTGTCCTCAGGGCTTCCAAGTAGCATGCTGGTAAAACAGAACATCTTCAATGGCATCTGCTCAACATTGCTGCATTTCCAGCTTTCTCTTTCTGAGAGCTACCTTTCATCAGGTACTGAGTCTGCAAGAGTGCAGACCTTTTTACAGGTCCTACAAATGAACCTCCACAAACTGAATTTTTAAGGTTCCCAAGTACTGCTATATAGAATAAGAAAAAGAGAGGAAATGTATTAAATTAGAAGAAGCAATGTGCTACTTCAAAATGATTGCTGGATTAATAGTTTGTATCAAATGGCAATTTTAATTCTCTCTCAATTGGAGAAATAGAAAGCAATTAATCTTCTGTAGCACATTGTGAAAAATTAGGGCTTCTACAGGATCTCAGTGAAGCTGTTCCTTCACTTAACCTTGAGCTGGGCAATAAATAATTATAAATGCAGCTACATCACAAGGCAAAAGTAATTTGTTGAAATAGAATTATCATCGAATGCAGGAATAAGAAACTTGAATTAGGTTTCCTGATGGTCTTTGTTCCAGAAGAGTATGAATTTGATTGTGATTTGCACATAAGAGAGTGGAGCTGGGTTTTACAGAGCAGATTTTTATACCCAAACTATCACAAGATGATTTATATTGCAATGTTGACATAGGCAAATGCTCTTGTGCTCTCTCAGCTAAAACTCACATAGACCCTCTGATGAAAGGACTTGTTTTACAGAGGGAGAAGGTAATGTCCAAGGTGCACGGGTGCATTAACATCTGTCAGATATTTTCCTGCTCTTCACTAAGAGCTCCCTACCATCAGTACTGCCTTCCACAAAATTTTCAGTGGGTCCATTCATATAAAGTTTCTGTTCCACTGTGGCGTGCTGCTGAGGAGACTGAGGATACAACAGAGAGCTGCTTCATCCTGAGCTGCTCTCCTGCCCCCAGTGCCATTCCTTACAGCTCCCATGCATGCCTTGCAGATCCCAAAGCAGTGTTGTTAACCTCGCTTCACCTTGGGACTTTTCAGCCAAGTCAGTGGAAGCTGGCCAGTGAAAGGATCAATGAAGCATGTGTGAATGGGTCAGCAGTTCATATCATGGAGCAGTGCACAGGATACTCTGGTAAGGAGAGGCAAAGGATGTGAGAAAAAAAAAATAAATGCAGGAGTGAAAAGAGCTGTATTTTTTTAGTGCAGAACCATGCCTCAGCATACTGCTCCACTAGAGCAATCGGCAGGAGCTATTCAAACCCCAGGCTAATTCCATAAAAATGGGAAGCCATGAGTTTGTTTTGTCAGTTTCTGTTCAGGAAGAAAGCATTCCTAAATATAATAAAGCAAATATTATTCTGCTTTTCTTTGAATTGTTCATCTCTGTTTCCCAGAAATCTGTCTTTGCAGTATAAGGAACAAGAAATTTGTTCCTAGAAAAAACAGCTAGCAATGGCAGTGGCTTTGTAGGACATTTTTGAGTCTGCACACTAATTTCATGGAGATAATGTATGTCTGGAGTGAGCCATATTTGTACTTCCCTGGTGGACACTTCACAGTGATTAAGACTCATCTACTTTTACCCATTTTTTCTAGGTGTTGATAGAGTGCTGTGGAGCATTTACAAACTAAACTGAAGATTTCTTTCTTTTATAAAATTTAAATAAATGTGATGTACAATTGCTCATGCACTCTTAGTTTCCTCTCTGGAAATGTGAGACTAACCAAATGGCTGCAAAGGCTGATGTGATGTGTCAAAAGTTATGGAACTAAAGAAGGTATGGAATAGAAGATATGGAACTAACTTTTGTACCTTCCCCTGCACACACACTTTTCCCCTCCTTTGATGTATTTATTTCTTCCATTATAAGGAAAAATGTAGAAGTGCAAAGCTAATCATTTTTTATTAAAGGCTATGTGTGGTCTTAAATCAATTTGAAACCTAGAGGAAGGGGATGTTTAGTTCAGTATCTGTCTGCTCAGTCTACTTGGTCCTGATTGCTACATTGCATAAGTTTAGAGTGGTGTTTGGAATGCATTAGACTGCTTCTTTTGCTATAATGTGGCCCATTGTGTATTTAGAAAGGTATGATTTATTGGAGAAACAGGTGTGGGCACATGGAAAACCAATTTGTCTTAGAGAGTTATTTCTAGATGACTAGAAAAATGTTGATTCCAAGTAGGCCATAATTAATCAGCAAGAAGTCTTTTCCTGAGTTTCCTCCTGTAGGTAAACAGACTCAGGACATCCATCAAATTGAAACTGAGAGAATGAGGGGGGAACAGCCTGAGTCTCCAGTTAGCAAAGCAGTTGTATTTCTTTGAAGCTATCCCAGCAGGGTGCTTTGCTGAGTGATTGCAAAATTGGCTTCGAAAACAAATCCTGAATTTCTTATTTGTATAGGTTTTTTTAAGTTTTAATATACTTCTGGTGGCTGCTGCATACCAAGAAGGTGAACAATGGCACAGAAAATGGGCTGATAAACCAAAATCTTGCTCTGATTTCCCCTGAAGTGGCCTCACACCTTTTCTTTCATCTTCTTTTCATTATGTTGTGGTGTGCAAGTCTATCAGTAGTTACTTAGGGAGCTCTAATCATGCTGAGCTCACTAAGCACAAAAGTAAATGTCAAAAACTTCTGTTGATTGTCTGGTTTAAAGCAGCTTTGTCACAGTGCTTTCAAAAGCTTTAGGTCTGGAGATGTTTGATCTGGAGATGAAACAAGTGGTAGCCTAGTTTTTATGCTATACTCTAGTAATCTGAAAATCTCAGTAAGTTTTGTTAACTGTAAATGTGATTTCACTTGATTTATGTCTGTTTTGTGCTGTGAGAGATCTGTAATGCTGAGAGGTAGGACTTGCACCGCACACTGTGCTGGCCATGGAGCAGGGGTGGATATTGGTGGATCTGCTCTGCAGGTGGTTGATTTTTGATTTTGCTTTAGTAGATGCAATATGTCATTCATCTTCTTGTTCAACAGTTTGAGAATTAGAGTCACTTTATAATACCTAAAAGTCAAAGAACTCCCAGCTGTCCTTCATTTAGGATAAGGTCCATAGAGCTTAATGATTAGAGAATCTGCAGGGAACGTGGAAGCTTTCTGGATGTGGACAAGGGGGGAAAGTTTGAGTGTTCATGGTAGGAATCAGCCCTCAGAAAACCACCTGCTTAATTTGCAGGACTTGACTTTTCAAAAATCTGAAGAACTAGCTTGTTGGCATGAATCCCAGAAGTCCAGCAGTTAGGTGAGGTCATGCATGTAAGGTTGTGCTGTAAATGAGGAAAAGCCATAATCAAAATTGTTATTCAATTCCTTAGGTAAAGGTCATGTGTCACATCTTTCTAGTGGTTTTGAAACTAGGTATAACTTTAATTTTCCAAAAATGCCTATGAATTGCTTAAGAAACTCCCATAGTCTTGATGTACAATGAAGGTAGTAAAAGCACTGTTTCAGGATTCAGTATATTAGCTGAATGTTTACCTTTGCTCAGAAATTGGCTATCCAAGCATTTTCTATTGCTTTCTAGTGTCTAAAGAAGGACTGAATGAAGATGCTGAATCTGTCTTTTTAAAATCTAGTTTATCTGAACACCTGTAATTTCTACAACTCACTGTATCCATCCCCCTAGGAGCACAGCCTGTGGACTGCTGGTGTCCTTGGGAGGATATGTGTTGGGCCCAAGAGCTGTCCTTCATTGCATGAATGTTGGGATCTTCCTAGGCAGAACTGTGTGTTTCCTTAGGAACAGTGAATTCTTCTTGGATCACAACTGGCCAGCACCTGATTTTTTAACACTTTTAATACAAATGCTTTGTAATGACCCCAAGACAAGTTTGTGTGGAGTTTTTTTCCTTTTTTTTTTCTTTAGTCTGCCTTGTGTCCATCTGTTTCTTTCCAAAGATGAACCTCTTTATATAATTCACAAAAGCCCTACAAGTGTGCCTTCTGAGTAAGAGGAGAATGTGCTTAGGTATCTCTGTTCTCCCCCATATGACTAAACAAGGGGGAAAGAAAAGAGTGGCTTCCAGCACCACTCTCCCCAGGGCAGGAGGGAAACATTTGACAAGATGTCTGCCCTTTTGAAGAGTCCCAGCAAAAGCAGATGCAGATTTCATCGAGGCTTGATCTTTTGAAATTCACTTTGCCTACTCAGCCAACTTCTCACAGGATTTTTCCCACAGCTCACAAAGGATCCATCTGGAGAAAATTGCTAAGCAATGTTTACCAATCCATCTGTGCTTTTGAATGTCTAGACCTGTGTAAGGGCTGAGGTAAAGTCTTTATAAGCTGTCATGCTGAATACCATTTTGAAGTTCTCCTGTCGTTTGCAACATAGGAAATGTAAACATGAGAAATTCTGCTGAGGCATTTTTCACATTCATTCCAATTCTTCAGCAATTTTTAGGGCAAATTCTGTTGTAGTATATATGATTGTTAGGTAATTAAATACTGCATCTCATTCATATGTGCCTATGTCACTGGAATTAAGGTTGCAGGGTCTACTTTTGCATTGCCTTTTTTCTGATTTCTAAATATTTAACCTTTCCCCCTGATGCTCTCCAAGGCCATTCAGACACAAATGCATTGACCTGTATTCCCATTTTTGAAAGCTGGAAATATGACCTCTAAAGAGAATGCCGCTATAACCAAGCAATGACAAATTTCTTCCAGTTTTCAGTGCTTGATTTTCATCCCAGGGATCTGTTTGTCTCTGTATAGTTGTCAGTGTGTGTTGTTTGCTGCAGATTTATTTATCAAGCTTTTTCTTACAGTTCATGCATCCCTAACTTGAGGAATAATGTAGTTCTCTGCTGAAGTGTCCTTCAGTAGTGAAGCTGCTGTGATCACACTGTGGAAGAGCAGGGCTGGCACGAAGGGAATCTTGGGGAGTATAAGATTTCTCTTTACTTTGGACCTTAACCTTCTGCTGGTGTGAGCTGACATTTGGACAGGTGCATCTGCACAGACCATCCTGCACCATCAGAATTCTGATTTGCTTGCAGGGTTGGGAAAGAATGGTGCTGCATACTAAAATATGTGTAGGCTTTTCATCCTGGCTACTTCAACCTTTGGTCTTGAAAAGCAGATTATTATCTATTGAGTAAGAATTGTATTTGTATTCTGGCAGTATGTTAAAATAGAGCCTTAGCAAAGAGACACCAGTTGCCCTTGCCTGAGAAGTAATATTGATTTCAAGAAGATGAAGAGGCTTTTGTCTTCTTGTTACAAAAGATTGTAATATTGACATAACAGAAACTGAAAAATTGAACATAATGTAGTGGGGAATTTTCCTTTCATTTGAAGGACAGCACTGCAAAAACATTATTTATAGTTACTAGGCTGTAAAAGCATGTGGCAAAATACTCTCAGCTTTTATACTATATTTACCTTCCATGACAGCTTTCCAGAACCATTGTCTTAGGCCTGGGAATCCTGCTACTATTTTCCTTGGAGACCTAGGGAACCTGACGTGTATGAAGGATTTCTAGTTTTTGTGTTGTTTGTGTTGCTGAGGCCACAAGTTAAAGCCATGACTAGGATATTATTGAATACCTAGTAAAAGTGAAGGGGGTGGTGGGGACAGTATACCTCAGCAAGTTTCAGAGACCAGATTTTCTCCTTTCCTTTTGATGGTGCTTTCTGTGGAATCTTCCCTTGCAAAGAGAATAATGAAATCATAAGTCCATCACACTATTAAAAGACGCTGGGTTTTGTTCTGTAATGAGATCTCAGAGGCCCAGGACACCATTCCCGCTCTCCCTTGGGAAGAAAAATGAGCTGCAGCTGCAGCAGCTTGGCTGGCTGCTGTGGCCAGAGATGCTGGGAAGATGTCAGAGGAGTTGGAGATGGAGCAATAGGTTTCCAGTAATTTTGGCTCTTTAGACAAAATAACATCTGTGCCCATAAAAAGAAGTTATCCTTCCAGGGAAGTGTCCTGAAAGACATTTCAAAGCCTGCAGTGTAGAAATGGGGTTTTGGGAAGAAGACAGATTTGGAATGTATTTAAGAGTGAAATCTTCAGGGAACAGGGGATAAAGTGAATGTTTTCTGGGTTAGAGTATGTGGGAGGAGTATAAATAAGTATTTTCTGGTCACTTTTCTTGTGACTGCTGGAATGGTGTGAGGGTTATTTCATTGCCTCAGGACATCAAGTCACAAGCAGGTGATGGGACAGGGAGGGGTATTGCTGTTTCTTCTAAATAAAGACAACAGGCTGTAGCAATGACTGCTGCCTCCTACCCAATTTGCAGTAGAGGGGGATTATCCCTCCCCTGCTCAGAGGTAAAGTTTTGCAGAATATTTCTGGTTTTTTGGTAAAGTAGAATTTGAGGAATGTTGTGAACATTCCTTTATTTAAAGTGAAAAACACAAATCTGAAATGTATAGGCAAAAAAAAAGAAAGGGGGGAAGTGCATTCCTTGTTACAGTTTCCATATCTAAGTTGTTGTTGAAGGAACAAAAATGCACTCATTCCTTTCCCTTGCTTGAAGTAATCTATTTATGCCTTGTATTTCTATGAAGTGCTGTAGAAAAAATTTGTAATTACACTGTATGAAGCTAATTCTTCTACGCTGAATTAAGTTTAAAATAATGTTGAATCCATATTTCCATTAGCAAGCAATGAAAAAGCTATTAAGACTAAGGCTTAACACACAATCAGTTCAATTCCTGCAAATGTTTCTACAGAAGCATGGTGCTGCAGAGCTGTAAATAAATTGAAGTGATAGCCTGAAATGTGCTGTAGTATCTGTACTACCTAAAATTTCAATTCAAGAAAAAATGTTTTTTCTTCTATTAGATTAGAACTACAGGGGGGGAAGGTTCAAAGAGGTACCGAGCTCTTTTTTCCTATATGTTTTAGGAAAATTAGTTTTATCACTTTTGCATTTTCTCCAAGCCTCCATCTGTAGAGAAATCATTTAGCTCATTTACTTTTAAAGTATCAATCCATGTATAGGTGTTTTATATCCTTTCAGTTACAGTGTCACTGGGTCATTTTTCATTCAGAGCCTGTAAATACAGAAAAACTCCAGAAATGGCCAACTTCCACTAAAAAGTTACTCTCAGGCTCATTCTGTGAGCATGCCATATGCCTGAGGTCCTCAGGTTATACAGTAATGGGTATCACAGAAATAGGATAGATAGTCATTATCACTTCCCAAGGGAGTGTTTTGGATTAAATAAGTTAAAAATTCCCAGCAGGCAGGAAGTCTTTGTTAAATGTGCTTTATTTTTTGCAGATGAGCTCGTTACAGTATAATGCTGATAAACTTCTTTTGATCCATGGCAAGATGTAACTGCTTTGGCCTAGCCATTAATTCAGGACACAAAGATGTGCTTACCAGTGTGTTAGAATGAGAGGACTGCAGTAATTGGAGGCAGATAGAATTTATTAAACTTTCCTCTAGTTGTATGAGAAGAGCCTAGGACATGGCTCTGCATAGCTCTGCCCAGGGCTGTGTGCTCTTCAAAGGACGCTCCCTGAAGTACAGGTTGACTCTGAAGTCAGTCTTCATCTATGCTGGTACATCAGAGGGCAGAATTTAGCCCAAAGTGTCTTAAAATAATTTTTCAATGCTTTACATTAGCAAAACCCTGCTGTGGGTTAAGGCATTGTCATCATGCTTTTTCTGTGCTCCTTTTCCAATGCTGCTCTGAGCCCTGGGAAAAACATGGCTTTTTCTGTGAGGTTGAACTGCTGTGATCAGTGAACAACTGTGCCCAGAAACTTGATTCCCTTGCAGAAGGGGTGCTAGGGGTGCTGCAGGTGGTGACTGCAGTGTCCCCATTCCATCCTGGGTGTTAGCAGAGCTAAACCACAGCAGCTCTTGGGTCCCTTTGCCCACTGTGCTGAAGCCATGCAGTAGGTGTGCTCTAGGTCTGTAGCCTGCAGCTTGCTTCAGTGCCTACAGCCTGGAAGCAGGAGGCAGTTATTTTCCAGCTTCCACCCAAGAGGTAGCATCTAAATTGTGACCCTCTGAGCCAGACTTTGTTCCAGAGCCAATTTGTAAATGCTTTGTATGTCAGCTTTAGCTGGGAAGTCCCAACCAAGTCTCACCATTGTAACGTTATCTTCCAAAGAGCCAATGAAAATACAGCTTTGATGTGTTTCTTTTGGTGCTCAGATGCCATGGCATGTGAGGTATTATCCTGAAAGCCACATTATCACAGTAACTCAGGGCCTTTGGGCATCTGATGTTGCCAATTGCCTTCACTTCTTGCTGGTATGTAATTTATCACCAGCATGGCCTACCCTGCTAATATGCACCCTTTGTGGTCAGAGGCAAAGCTAATATACTTTCAAAGTGTATTTGAATTGCTTCCATAAATCACAGCTGTCACTGTGAGCGGTCTTATCACTTGCCAGAACAATATGTTATGCTCATGTTTTATAGCCTTGGTACTATTCTGAACTTCTATTTGTCTAAATTGTAATGCATCATAACTTATTTTATCAAACAAATTTGAGCAGCCCTAGGTTTTTTTATTATTATTCTATTTTTACATGGAAACACTGTAAAGAAGAGCATTTTTATGGGACATGCTTTATAGTCGTAATTATTACTTTTTAGTAGTAATTAGTTCTAAGAACTCTAGCAGTTTGCTTTCTGTTTGTTAATTTTCATTCTTCTCAGAAGTTCATGCAGCTGGGGCAGCTTTGTTTTTGTAGCTCATTTCCTCTCCTACTCTGCTGTGCAGCAGGAAGAGCAGCTACATGGCAGTCATGAGCCATGGAGTTGGAGATGGGGAGGAGGAGCCTCATTGCCTCATAGATTTTATTTGCTATCTGTTCAGAATATCCACCAAACTAATCAACTGTGTGGATTTAAAACAAAAAGGCTTGTGAAATCCAGAAAGCACTTGCAGGCAAGAACTGAAGGAGAGAGAACTCAAGGATAGTGTAGCAGGGAGGTCGTGAGTAGTTATTTGTGCCTAGGGCATAATTAGTGCCTTCATCTGGGAGTGCTTCCCCTGAGCCATAGCAAGCAGCTGGGAGCATGAGCAGCATGAGTACTCAGACTCAGAGCTGTGCCTGGCTCAGGCAGGGCTGGGGAGTGGGACAGTTGTGCCTCAGCAGCCAGAGCCACCCACCTGGGCAGGGACCAGCTGTGCCACCGCTGCCCACCCCGTCCTTGCCCCGGGCGTGCGGAGCGGGGCTGCTCCCATCTGCCAGCCCAGCCTCCCAACCAGGCAGCTCCTGCTAATATCACTGAAACTCTGCACAGGTGCAAGCTCATCCATCATGTTTGTCGTCTTCTGCCATAGACTGAGATCTGTTTGTGCATGGGACCTGTGACTGGTTTAGGACTTTACTGCAATAAGAGACTCTCCTCAGCTCTTCTTTCTCAGAGATGCTCTGACATTAAATGAACTGTTTCCAGAACAGTAAAGTATCTCCTTTTTTTACAGCCATGCTTAAAATACCAGTGAATATTTATGAACCAATTTGCCATGGCTTCTCCTGCGATGGGGAAAAAAAAAGTTTGTTTTTTTTTCTTTTAATTGATGCAATAGCTCATTCCAGAATATGAGAACAAAGTCCATAAAGAAGTCAGTTTTATAATTAGAAAATTATTTATTTGCAGCAGATATATTTGCTAAAATGTGAAGATTGCAGTCCTCTGTTTTTTAATGTGAAAAAGATATGCTAATTGTTTAAATTGAGCGGTGTCTCTGATGGAATTTTTTTAGCTGTAGATCAAGTTCTTTGTCATGAGCAGTAGTCTAAAGGTATGACTTAGGTTTGTCCTTTTACAGAAGTTACTGTTTATTCTCAAGGTTTGCACTCAAAATGAACAGTATTTGCTAAAGAATGTTCTGCAGATGTATTTGCAGATCCTGTGATTTTCTCTTTTCAAAAATTTTAGCTACACAAACATTTTCAGCAGATTGGCTAGGCACATCAGCTACCACTTCAGAAATGCATGTTGTAAATTTTACATGAAGAGACATTTTTGGCAGCTGCTTTGTGGTTTGACTTTGAGCAACCCCAGAAAGGGTATGTGAAATCATTTACCCCATCCAGACCACGTAAGCAAGAAAAAAGTATTTTAGCCTCAGGATGATTTGGAGGATGGAATTGTATTAAATTCAATGATTGCACATGGAGGAATTCATATATAATGAATATATTCTTCTGCCCATGTACATAGATTGTTTCGTAAGATGAGAGGAACTAAGGGTGGAGGATAGTCCCAATTTATGTGAAAAACAAAAAGCACTAAGAAACCTGTTTTTCCCACAGAAAACATCTCTCCCACCTCAGCTGAGCCTGGGGAGCTGGCAGGTGCCTTTAGCAAGCATTGTAAAGCTTCTGTAAACTCTTCCAGTTTAATTTGAAGACATCCATTTGTATTGCTTTGCTGACAAATTTCTGATTCACAGAGACCTGTAGTTAAGATTTTGCTTTGGCAGCTGACACTTACTATGCCCTCTTCCTCACCTTCCTGCCAGTATTGACAGACTTTGAGCTCTGGGAATGTGGCCCTACCCCTTGCAGGCACTGCCAGGAAAAAAACCAAACAAAAAACAAAAACAAAACAAAACAAAAAAACCAAACAACTAAACAAAACAAACAAAAAACCCCAAAAAACAAACAAACAAACAAAAAAATAACCACCAGACTTTTTTTGGGTCAAAGAAGCATTCTTCATCTCACTGAAAATTAGCATTCTTCATCTAACTGAAAAGCTCTCTGTGTAACTCTTAGTTAATTCAGCACTTAAAGATCTCTCCTTATTATAGATTATATTGAATATCAGATGTTTTTCCATTGACTTTATAAATTTAACATATAGCACTTTTCAGCACTGCTGGATTTCAAAATGTTTTATGAAGATGCCACCCCTCAAAACCTTATTTTACAGATGAGAAAACTAATAAGCAGAAAGAAGAAGTAATGCACTCAGAGTGTACTAGGTCCCAGGCAAGAGAAAAGCTATCAAAATTTATGATGTATGCAAAGAAAAAAAGTTCTGCTGCTGCTGGCTCTCAAATCTACCTTGACAACA
This sequence comes from Molothrus aeneus, assembly GCF_037042795.1. Taxonomy (NCBI): domain Eukaryota; kingdom Metazoa; phylum Chordata; class Aves; order Passeriformes; family Icteridae; genus Molothrus; species Molothrus aeneus. Next base: position 49,038,382 of record NC_089646.1, on the reverse strand, counting down.
CACCCAGGCTGATCTTCAGTATTTATGCTGAGTTGAGGACTCCATATGTTTATGGTCTTTATTGTGCATTTTCCATCACTCTGATTGCTTAGCTGGCATCCATCAGGAATTCAGACTTTGCAAATACTTTTGGCCATGAAGATTGTAAACACAGCCTTGCTGGGGTTGCAAAATATTAAGTGTGCTGTGTGGCAGCAAATGCGCCATGGCAGGTCTGCCCCAGTGATTTCTGAGGGCAGACTTCACCCTGGAGAGACCCACAGCAGACAAAGGACAAATATTCAGAAGACTTTCCTGCATTTAAATTTGTGCTATGCTTTGGGGGGTTTTTGCTAATGAAAGTATATTTCGCATTATTTACAGTTGCACAGTTGCAGATACCTTGAGAGGAGATAAGGGGATCAGGACTGATCCTGTGGGTTTTGCAGAAGAAGTCTGCATAAAATGCTCTTGCTTGGCAGATGAGCCTTCTTAGGCTGTTGCACTGGTGGAGTTAACCAACATCCTCTTCTGCAGCAATAACACTGGACCAGCTATGGTGAGAGTTTTCCAGCTAATATGCTCTGCAGTGGAAGCTGGGGATAGAGGGGAGGTTTTGGTTCATGGAGCTGAATTGAACCATGTTCTGGCTGGCCATTATGACATCTGTTGCCCAGGGGCCTGATTCCAAGCTTTCTCAAGCCTGCAGAAAGACTGCCCCTAGCATGAGTGAGGCAGGGACTGGGGGAGTAATGCCTGCCCCTTGCCCAGGCACTGCTGTCAGCCTGTTGTCCAACCTGATAGAGACTTGGGAATCAATGCAGAAAATAAGTGATGTCTTCTAAAGTCAGCTTCATCCTCCCTCTCCTTTTCTCTTTCTTCAGCTCTCTTTGAGCCAAGATTTCTTGGCACAGCTGTACAGAAAAGCTGAATGTCATTTCTATTAAATTCTTTTGTGAGTTATGCAAGGAATTTGTGACTCCAGGTGTTAATGCTCTTGTTTTCAAAAGTGACACTAAACCCTTGTTAGAAAAGCCAAAGGTGAAAGTTTACATCCACAATTTATTCCCTGTTTTCTTTTTTCCTTTTCTTTTTTTTTTTATGATTGTATTATTCTGCAAGAGTTGAGAATGCATTTGCCTGTAATGTGGGGATAGGCAGGCTTTGTGAATGTAGGTGCCCAATTAATCAAAAGAGTTTGTAAAACTGTATGAACAAGTTATTTTGTACATTCCTTGGACAATTGAAACAAAAACTCAAATTCCTCTGAAATGAGACTCATACCCCACACATCCTCTACACCCAAGGCAAACTAAAAATAAAACAAAACTGCCTATAGATACTAAATCAAACAACAGAAAAAAAAGAGTTTTGGAAATTGGTGGTGTTCTATTTGGGATGTCAAAGGGGAATGTTTATGACTTTTCTAGAGATTTTTTTCTTTTAATAATTTATTCCCTTCTTTTTAAGATGCGCAGTTTGGCTGCAGGGGAAGCTAACTGGGCACTGGGGTGACCACACCTATAGATTCTACCCTTCCCCTCCTTCAGAGAAAAGCTTTATCTGGAAGATACAGCCCAGTTGTAGGGCAGTAATCGAATGTATTGCTTTTGTATCTATGTCAGAATTGCAGTGAGTGTTTATATTTCTGCAGTTATATGGAATGGAGGGGATGCCCAGAGCAGACACTGATACAAAGTACTTACAGGTACTTTTCAGGTCTTTTACCTCATACTTCAAGGGCTAAAGGGAAGGGAGGGTCTCAATAACAGCAATTGCTTTAGCAAAGGCTTAACCCAGTTTCATTAAGGCATGTTTAATCAAGAAAAACAGGAAATCTAAGCTAGTGTCTGCAGTAAACTAGAAGAGTTGGTAATTGCAAGCAAACATGAGTGGGAGCTCCTCATGTCTGTGCCACAGAAGTGAAGTAAGGTAGACTCATCCCTGATTGCCATTTGGTTTATTGTTTGCCAGTATCTCTTGGTACATAGCCACTGCTTGGTCTGATGGCTCTTTCATACAGGTGCAAGGGCCATGCATTAATGCAGACTCAGTCCCACCTTGCCCCATTTTTTCTCTTGTGGGTTAAGCAGTGGTTGTGCTGAAGAATTTGAGAAATTAATTTGTTTAATATAATATAGAACTGAGTTTTATTGGAACAGGACCTCTCTTTCCTTAATTTGATTGCTACCTGCCTGGTCAAGTTTCTCAGAAACCTTTTAAAGCGATGATAAGGATATAGTGTGAATAAATGTGCCCGTATCTTTCCCACTGGAGGTCCTCTCCTTCAAAAGGTTGAGTTCCCTGGTCCAGAAGTGTATTCAAGCCTGAAAATCATTGCTCTGAAATCAAGAAATTACCTTATGTGCTTAGAGGTTAAGCAAATTCTCAAGGGCTCTGCTGCATAGGGGCCAGAATAATCACTGTGTTGCAGGCAAGTGCTTCTAATATGGTACAGAGCTGGTTAAGGTTGATTGCTAACCCCAATAGTCTTTGGATTGCATTCTGCATGGGTGAACTTGGAAAAGATGAGATTTTTGCAGTTGGACCCATATGGACAGACATATGCTCCATCAAAGTCCTGTTGGCTTCAGTAACGTCCCTGTGCCTGTTTGCATCGAGCTGGGGGCTGTAGTCTGCAGCTTGCTGTGTCCTTATGTTATAGGTAAACAAACAAAACTCACAGCTTTCTGTATTTGGTACCTCTTGGTGCATGCAGAAGCCGTGGGGAGGAAGAGTGCCATCAGGCAGTGGCTGTGTCTTTGTTGCTGGCAGTATTTACACTTGATGTTGTGTTTATGAGAACTCTTCCTGAGGCTGAGACACAAAACAAAACCCTGTGAAGGTGAAAAAGCAGGGTTTGTTAGTGATATGGTGCTAGCAGTTGTTTACTCCACTCTGCCCACAGTAAAATGGAACATGGTGCAGTGAATGGTATCACCAGAACACTTGAGTCTTCTTTAATAGAGAGGATGAGGGCAGGGCAGGAACCTGTACCTGGAGTTGTGTGGAAAAAAACAGCCTGGCAGAGGCAGCCAGAGCCCAGGGACTATCCATGTCCACAACCCTGCTGGTGAGCAGCAGCCTGCCCGAGCAGTCCCTGCTCAGAATAGGGGTCTAAGCACTATACACATATTTTGGTGTAGTGCCAGAAGAGTATTTGTGTGGTTCTTCTCCTTTTCTCTGGGCAAATTATTTCCCTTGGGTGCTTATTTTTCTACCTGCAGTTGTCTTTTCTCTTCAGGAATCCATCATCTTTGCTGTAGTGACTGCAGCTATTCCTTGAAGTTCGCACAGTATCTGGCATGGAGGTTCACTCTGAGCTTGTGCTTGTAGATATTTCATCAGTATCAAGAGCTAATGCCAAGATAACAAGCTGATATTAAGAGAAAAGTTATAGATAGATCAATACACAGGGTTTACCAATTTTTTTACTCTGACCTGCCATTATTTCCTAGGGGTCAATCCAGAAAATCAAACCAGAAGAAATGAATCTGCTGAAATTCAGTGAATCTGAATCTGTGGTTTGCAGCTGGCATGGAAAATCTGATCCTGGTAGTCTTGTATTTGTGGTTTTTTTTGAGTCATACTGAATTTTGTTTTGGTGATTAGCTGTCCCCACACAGTTCCTTAGGGATTTACTAACAAAATCAATAGATATTTCATAAAACAGTTACTCTATGGCCATGAACTGTTTTATGTAGCACAATGCAGACATAGACACAGGTACATATGGGCAGTATTGCAGCTGCTCTTCATCTAATGAGCATGTCATATGCCAAAGGATTCTGTAAACATTGTAATGGGTTCTTACATTGGTGTTTTAGTTGTGCAATAGCTATTCAGAAACCTCCTAAAGAGGAATTGCAGCAGACGTCATCAATGTAACTGTCTGTGTCTATAGTAAGGGCTACTACCAGATTTGCATCCTTAAGCCATAAATCTCCCTTAAGAGCATCCTGTATTTTCTCCAAAATTATCTTTTCCCTGCCCATGGATCTCAGTTCACTTTCCTTAAGGTTGTCGGGCTTGGTGGGCAGGGGCTGAGAGCAGGATTATTCCTGGATTATCCTTAAGCACTATTTTGGACCCCCTTGTTGTGAGCACTGTGCACCAGCTTGCTATACATGCCTGCAGTGGCTTAGCCCTCTTGGGATGAGAAGGCTTCACCCTTCTCAGAATAATGTAGTGTCCTCCCAGGTCCTGTAGTACCCTCCCTGCAGGAACCTCAGCTGGCTTTGGGCATCTGCAACACTCCAGTGTAAACCCTTACTCATGGTACTGGCCAAGGGGAAATGCTGCCCACAGCTTGTTTCTCCAGAGCTGTTGAGCCTGTCATTTGCTAGCTGGGTGACTTCTTTTTTTTCTTTTTCTTTTTTGTTCTTTCTTGGTCTCCAGTAAAATGCAGAAGGCTCAGATTACAAAAACAGCTGCACATGCTTTGGGTTAATGCATTTAAGTCAGGCTCCAGGGCCTGGGTAAGTGCCAAGATCCTGGATCAGCTGCTTTACCGGAATTAGGCTGCTGTAATGGAGCCCTGCATTATTGTGTTGCAATTATTTTGGATTGCAGCTGGCTGTTCCCTGTATTTTTTTCACTGAAGTGAGATAAAAGGATTTGTCTTAAAAATAGAATTTTCAGAATCTTTCAGAAGCTTTGAGTAATATGCCATGTCTGTAAGACGTGCCCCTCTCTTTATCTTTAGATTTATCTTGAAGGAGAAGAGCAAGAAATATTTATCATAGTTTTTGAAGAGCAGGAAGAGTACTAAAAGGTCTCAAAACATAAAATAAATGGGTATTGGAAAGGAAATAAAATAAGTGATTAAAGTGTCATATAAATACATGGGTTTAGTTTTTAGAAAGAACAGGTTTATTTTCAGCATCAAGCCACTTACTAGTAACAAGTTCTTCCTAAAGTTGTCCCTATAATTTGAAAATCCTTTGTATAGAGAAGCAAAGGAATGGATACAGATTTTAAACTGACAAAAAACATTTCTCAAGCCTCGAGTCTCCTGTATTTGTATCCATTCAAGCTCTTTTTGATGCCTGTTTATATACCATTCTTGTCAAATAACAGCTCTCTCAGGTTCTCCAATTAATAGCAAAAAGTAAACTGAATGCAGTAATTTATCTTTGAACTGTTCAGCTGTGCCCTTCTTCATGTTCTCGTTAATAATGCCAGGTCTCCCAGGAGCACTCTCCCACAATTTTATCACATAAGCTTTTTCTTTGACCTTACCTGCTGTTCCCCTGGAATATGAGGGGGACAAAAAAACCCAAAATGCCAGCCTGCCTTAATTAAAATTTTAGTCTCAAAAGATGTTACAGTATGTGATTTCATTAGGTATATAATGAAAGTATTTAATCATACCTCTTACTTGTCTGGGCCTTTTTACTCAGTAGTGAAGTCACAGAGTTTTAAACCAACTCTGTTCAGGTGTGGAAAGGTAACTGAGGGGTGGACATGCATCTTTAGGTAATTCATAAATTCAATTTACACATGATTTTGCATGTTTGCCCTAAAGGTAGTTGCTTGGATTATGGAGTAGAAGGCACTAAATAAAAGTTCAGCACTCTTTGCAACCAATTTTTTCACCCATGGGACAGCAAGCATGCATATTAATGTTTTTTAAAAGAGAATGCTATTCCCCATTTTGAGGTTGGAACTTAGCATCATAGAAAAAAGGTAAAAGAATGGGTAAAAGGTAATGGATATTTCTTTGACATATAAGAAGTGCCAAATCTCACAGTGTGATATGTGGTGTTATTTCCATCATTTCTCATTGCCATAGTCTAAATCACCCCAACAGGAGGCTTTCTACCTCCCAGGTGAACTCATTTGTTTTATGCAGTGACTATTCTCCAGAAAAAGTCTATGCAAAAAGCATTCTATCTTGGCTTTTGTAAAAATGTACCTTTTTTTAGTTTATATAGGAAAAGCAGAGTTAAAAAGTATGTTTTTGAGGCTCTGAACCTGCACATCTTTTGGACCAGGAGGGTTTGGTTTTCCAGGGAAGTTGTGTTATTTCCCTAACATTTTCTTTTCCATTTTGTTAGCAGTGGAGAAATGCCCCCAGTTGGCAGCATTGTCTTGAGTAGCACATGAAACTATCAATGCTTCAGATGCTCTGTGCTTAGGGCTTCTTCCAGCCCCGGGAGTTGCAAAACAACTAAAACCAAGATTTCATAGAGCTTTTTGAGGAAGAATAAAGCAAGAGGACAAGGAGGGGTAATTCCCCTGGGTAGATCCTAGAGGAACTTGCTACGTGGGCGACTTCAGAATCGTTATCCACAAAAAAACAGGAAAAAAACCCAAAAAAAAAAAAAAAACAAACCAACAACCTAGTGTAGCACACTATTTTCATCAGCAGTTTTTACTAAATCCAGCAAATAGGTTGCTCTGGAATAATTCAAAATTGCAAAATTGCAGGAAATTTATTTCTGCAGTTTTATTTCTTCTTCTGAAGCTGGATGAAGACATTCTTGCCCTATTACCTTCATGGGATTTTTAGCTTTGTAAACTAGAGAGAGAAAGAAGTGGGGGGAAGACAGTCCAGCTTCTTTTATCCAGGATTTTTTTTCTTGTGATAATAACTCTTACTGGCTCATATCTGTGATGCATATACATCTTGTTGAGTTTCTTAATGCAGCTGAATATGGCTCTTTGTGTGTGAGTCTGACAACAAATGTGACTCTTGGTCTGTTACCAGGTTTGGGAAGCATGAATGTGTTTTTTGCAAAGCTATGGCCAATTTAGGGACTCAGAGCTGCTGTTCTGGCAGCAATTATGTTTCAAGACTCAAAGTTCAACATCCTGCAGTTTTATAAACTCAGCTCTGCAGAGAATTATTCGAGTCACTGTCATTGTAATCACTTTAGAAATACATTTGCTGCGTTATGTGTTTCCAGTGAGTGTAGCTGGAGTGCCATTAGCTAAAAATTGTTTTGATCTCACAAACTTGAAAGAATCAATGCCATTAGTTTAAAATTTTGAAAACAAATCTAACATAATAACCCATAGTTTCCCCTTCAAGCTGTACTGTTGGAGTGGGATGTGCTTTTACCTGAAACAAAAGAAGCCAAACTTGTGTTAAAAGGCTTCTCTTGTTTTTGGAGGATCTGAACTTGCCAAGTGCCATGGGCAAAATGAGTCTGGGCACTGCTGTGGTTTTTGACATGTGCTATTTTATGTGCTACCTCATACCTCAATACCTTTTCTGTTGCTTCTTAAGACTTCCTTACTTCAGGCATAGGTATTCTTGTTTGTTTTTTTCCCCCTTTGAAAGTGTGTGAAAACTAAGTAAAATAATTGCATGGTCTTGTGTTTTGAGGGGAAAGGGATGGAATTTTAGCATTCAGCTATTAGGTACTTGTCCTTCTAGCTCACATGGTGTCCAGTTCACACCCAGAAATTATCTGTGATGTTTTCAAGTAGAATATAAAGCTGAAATATCTTACTAGGTCAAGACATTTTTTTGTGTATTCCAGAGAGAAAGCACAGTAGGAATGGATAGACCAACTGCAGCCAATTTGCTTTGCAGTGTGCTTTGGATTTTAGATCCCGGCTTCAACTACAAAATTGTTTACAAAGTGGTTTGAATTTCAGCTGCACAAGATGCAGTTTAAATCTTCAGACTCACACAGAAAATAACACCAGGAGTAGACCTTAATTAATGTGTCTTCTGTGTGAGTCTTCCAAACTGCAGACACTTTGGAGTGAGATTAAAATAAAAATTAACTTAAATTTAAAGATTAATTTTACATTCCATGGCAGTTTAGTCCATCATTTGCAGTGAAACTTAACAGATAATGGTCAACTGCCTAATGGAAAAAAACCCCAAACCCTTTCCTCAGGTGATTGGGCACCCAATTCTAACACATCACACCTGGACATGAGAAGCCAACAAGAAGACACTGCCTTGGAGCAGCACTGCTCTAGAGGAAGCAGTGCATAGAGATGGTGTTACAATGTCCACCTAGGAGGTGAAAACACCTGGATGCAGTCCAGTACTTTAATATCTCACACAAAGTCAGGAGGGACTGATGGACCTCTGAAACAAGAAGGGCTTTGTTCTGGCCGCCAAAAACACTTGCCTGGAATTCCTGCTCTCACTTGTGCTCATTATGTGGCTCCCTCAACTTGGCCAATTGTCCTATGCAAGAGTCCCCAATTAGGCTGGCTTTCCTCCTGTTTTACAGATAACCTTTAGGGTCTATTTGAGAATCCAAAGATTCTTTGGGATGCTTAGGGGCGTGGTTTAGTGGTCGATGTGGCAGTGTTAGAGCAATGGGTGGACTTGGTGATTTTAGAGGTCTTTTCCACCCTAAGCAATTTTGTGATTCAATTCTGTGATTCCATTTTGTGGTTCTAAGACAGTGTTCAGTCTTGCTGAACAGCTGGCTTCAGTTTTTTCCTCCTTCCAATTTTGCAAATACTTGGGGATGGACCAGCTCAGAGCTTTTGGTAAAAAAGAAAGTTGTCAAAAACTTTACCAAATATACCAATGTATCTGTGAGTGAGTTGTAGTTCTACAATAACAATTTTTCTTCTGTGATTATAACTTAATCATGGGCATTTTGAATTTGTATTATTAGAAAGTAAAAGCTTCATCCATCTACTCTAATACTTTGCCCATAGCTTATTTCAAAAAGCAAAGGAGAATGTAGCCTAGTAAAATTGTGGGAATAGATACCAACCATATTCTTCAGTCTACAAAGTCTGCTGAGCACTACTCCAGCCCGTGCAAAGTAAACTAAAATAGGCCAGAAATATCCCTTAGAATATCCACAGGTGAACTCTGCCTGTGGAATGAACTGTGTGGCATTGCCAGCCTATGATAAAAGGGAGGAGAGGGAACAGGATCCTGTCTCATATGCAAAAGATCAGTCCTTTTGCTTGGGAGGCGGGAAAAATGTTAAGAGTTAACTGGCTAACCTTTTCCTAAGTATTTCAAATATGGAATGTGTAATTTAATGGTCTGACTAATTCTGGACAATGAGCACATTCTGATCATTTTTATTACCAGAACTACTTATTAAACAGATTAATATCTTCTAGCAAAATGTCCATCCTCATTTTAGAGGTTTTAAGTGATACAAAAGTTCTTCCAGTCTCAGCAAGTTGCCTCCTTGTTAATTATAGAGTCTGATGAAACATTGAATTTTTTTTCTAATCCATAAAGTTCTAGGTTTATCTTCCAGACATGTCATTTTATTAGACCATTTTTCTGGTCTGTTCAAGAACTATTGTTACGGTTTAACCTCAGCAGCAACTCAGCTCCATGCAGCTGCTTATTGCTCTCCCCAGCTGCACAGAGAAGAGAATCAGAAAATTAAAAATGAGCAAACTCATGGCTTGAGATAAAGACAGTTTAATAGGGAAACCAAAAGCTGTGTGTGCAAGCAAAGCAAAACAAAGAAACATTCACCACTTCCCATGGGCAGAGAGGTGTTCAGCCACCCCCAGGAAAACAGGGCTCCTTCACACCTAAGAGTTATTCAGGAAGAAAATGCCCACTCTGAGCATTCGCCACTCTCTCCTTGCCTCAGCTTTATATGCTGAGCATGTTGTCATATGGCATGGGATATTGCTTTGTTCACCTGTGTCTCCTCCCAAATTCTTTGTTCACTCCCAGCCTCCTTGCTGATGGGATGGTGTGAGAAGCAGAGAGTCTGAGTAAGCACCACTCAGCAGTAACTAAAACATCCCTGAATTATCAACACACTTTGCAGCACAAAGCCAAAACTTCATCCCGTACTAGCTACTAGAAAGGAAATTAATTCTACCCTGGCCAAAACCAGCACAACTGTCTATTTGCAGGTACTTATTTTTCTTTTGAATAAGTTGAGCAGAGTGAGCTCATTAAGCCTTTCAGAAAGAGATGTGCTTCCTGACCAGAAGGATCATGTTTTCACCTTGGTTCTCAGCTCTTATCAGTTTTGAGGAGCCTTCTGACAATGTAAGCACCTTCTGTGTGCCAAATTTGCTGTTAAAATATTTTCAAATGCTTCACAGGGTCCACACCAAGAGTTGGTGCTTGTTCTCCTTGGCTTTTTCATGTGAGCTCAAATTCAGTCTCTTCCCAGTACTCCTGGCAGTTGTTGCAGGGGCTGAACTGGTCTATACAGGGGGATTGAGGAGAAAGGAAAGGGAGGATGGCATAGGGCATCAGAAAGGCACTGCACAGAGCAGGCAGGAGCACACCCAGATTCTGTGCAGCATTCCACCCAACCCAGTTACCTCTGCTTGAGGTTTCTCTTTTAACTTCCTTTTGGACTTAGCTTGCCTAAGCCATTGCAGTATATTGCTGAGGTACCTGAATTTCAGGTGGTGTTACACTGAGTAAAGCAGAAAGGGAGCAGGTAAGCTCTCAAATCATGCTACATGAAAAGCACTATAAGTGTATGTGTTTGCATTGGATGGGCATGGATGCAAGGAGTCTGTTCAAATGGAAAGAGTACCAAAAGATTTGCAGTTCAGGGACTCACACTCCACCCACAGTGCTGATACACATGTTGCCAACATTGGTAGCACGTGCTTCAAACCTGAAATGAGCAATGAAACGGTCCCTCCCAACATGAATGTGCCATTCATGAAGGATGTATGCTGAGGCCAGGAGAGCACCAAACATGCTTTAATTGCAGCTCTGGGTGTCACTACCAGAAAAGGTGTAAAACTGCTGCATTTTGTCTTTTGAGCTGCATAGCCTCATTTGGCAATTGAAACATTTGTGGGTCTTTCATTCAGTCTTTCTCCCCTGGGATGTTTAAGTTAGATGACTTTTAGCATGGTGAGGCAGGCTGTAAAGGTTCAGAGAATTACCTTGATAATATGACAGCCTCTTCCATTTCAGCTGGAATCCAAGGCTCATCTTTCCTCTGAGGCATTCGTTGAAATTCTGTGCACGATTTGTTCCCCTGATTGTTTAACAATGTCTCTCATGTTTGCCCTGATTTAAAAAAATCCTCCTTTGTAGCAGAGATAACATAGAGCAGGATGATATAATTGCAGTAAAGAGGCCCTGGAGCTTGCAGTAATAGGATGGTTCATCTGATGTGTACTGCCATTAGAAAATAACCCACGTATGTATGTTCTCAGGGGACTGTAAAGAGGCTTTTAAGGATTACTCTTCATGGAGTATGAAAGCTAATGGGCAAAATAGCAAGTGCAAAGAAAACTATTGCTGCATAAGCATGTTGCCACTTCCTGTTCTCACTTTTCTTACGCCTGTGTAGCTCCAAAATATCCACCTCTGCCCAGAAATGCCTGGTTTCTCATGCACTGCAGTCAGTTTTCAAGACTTTTGAGAATACAGTATTATTTCCATGTCAATGAAAAATAGCACATGAAAAGCATGACGTAGTTTAAGACTGTGCTGTGTGTGTACAAAATAAGTAATTTTGTTGGAATGGCATTCTCTGGTAGTCTGTCCCTGAGGAAAAAAAAAAAGCAAGTATGTAGTTTCACAAACAGTGCTAAAAGGTTGATGTTAGTCTCAATTCTCCCACCTCCATTATTTTTCCTGGCCAGAGTGCAGAAATTTACAAAGATGTCTACATCCAGTAAACACTGGAGGACCTGTTTCAAATATTACATGGAGAATTTGGGCTGCAGTGATAGGAAATTCAGTACAGCTGGTTTCTGAAATTAACAATTTCTTCTCCTAATGGATTGCCACTTTGCCAATTGTTCTACTTTCATTTGTGCTGAAACAGAAGCCATGTAGCAGAACGGATATTGGCTTTTTTGTTTTGTCACAGCATTTTTTTCTTGCTTATAAAGCTTGTTGTAGATAAAAAAATTGATCCACTTTTTAATATTTGCTACCTCCTCTCTAATGTTGGAATATAATTTTGTACCTTGTCATGTTTTTAGGTTCAAAAGAATGGACAAACCTGCATCCTGCCTCATGTATTTAGCATAATAAAGGGCTTTCAGGTAAAATAAAGTGGCTTTATTTAGGTGCAGAACCTTGAAGAAGATGCTGGGTTTTGACTAAATGCTAAACTGGGTTCTACAGCACAGTCTGACTTCCATTGCTTAATTTAATTCTAAACGGTACTGATCATAAAAAAAAAAAAAGTCCATGAATATTAAGTAAAGAAGAGATGACAACCAGCGTCTTTGCAAAGATACACACAGGCCAGTAAACTTCTTAAACATCCCCATTTCTACTCACAAGTCAGGGCATTAAATATTCAAGAGTACCTCCTTCTGGACAAAGAAGGGACTTACATTCTCGTAAATTCTAAGTTGATTCAGGATACAACCTATTTGTTCCCATCTAATCAAAATGGAAGTATGTTAGAGTGCATGTAAAGTATTTGTATTGGGGCTTTTCTGTGTGGTCAGAGCATTGCAAAAGGCTTAGACAAGGAGTAGGAAAAAGGTCTTATTCTCGCTTTCAGGGATGTACTCTGCAGGTTGGGCCAGGGGTGAGGAGGCACATGTCCTGTGGTCAGGAGAAATCACTAAAGTCTTTGAAGAGTGTTGGAATAAGATTGTTGAAATATTAATGCATAGCCCAGTGGACCTCAGCTCTTCAGCCTGTCTCCTTTTCATATTTCTGTACCTTAAACCTGGAGTGGTTATGCCATGTACTAAGCATTGCTTCCCAGTACAGAGATTTTTCAGGGCTAGGTATTTGTGTGTGTGTGTGTGTGTGTGTGTGTCTGTGTCATTTGAACTAGATGGTCTTTAAGTTCCCTTCCAACCAAACCCATTCTATGACTCTGTTTTTGTAATATCCCGAGGAGATCATGCCAATACATTCATCGTACAGGTAGCTACTTCAGCTCTTCCATGATTTTTTTGTTTCAGTTTGATAGTCATGTCTGCACTGGGTCACAAATCTGTCATATTTGGAGAATATGGAACACAAAGGTGAAGTGAAGAGAGAGCTGTGTATTTAAACACACAGCAGGGCATTTGCAGTAGTCTCACAAAAGTAATGTTAATGCCATCATATTTACTAGAGATAACAGAAGGGCTGCTTTCTACTTGGCCCCAGTGGTGTCTGTCTGTCTCTGCAGAGCACCAGTTTGCCACCCTGTGCTGGTGCATTACAATCCAGTTCTCTGAGCCCAAATCCAGTGTTGGATTACATTCCACAGAAGTGTCACTTGATCCCTGGCTCACTATCCATCTATGGTTCTTTACACTTCTGGGATTTAACTTTAACAACTGGAGGTGAGAGGAGATGAATTTTGTGTTACTGTTTCTGCTGTCAGTTGACACCCCTCTACTTAACTTCTAGTCCTGCAAATACCAGAAGAGTAATGCTAAATTTTTTATTTCTATCCTCTATCCCGTCCCCCCCCATAATTGGTGTACTGGAGCAGAAGAGAACTTGCAATTTTATTATTGCTGTATAAGCCTTCTGTAGACTCAGTTACAGCAGTTCTGATGTTGGTAATTTTTATGACTAAAAATATGCTGACACAGTGTTTGGGCATAGGAAAAGAGCAAATCTGAATGCATAATAATCTGGTGAGTTTGGGAGATGTTTAATGCTACATCCTAGCCAAGTTAATCACTCATGGAATATTTTTTTTAAATTTTGCTCAGTTGACTGGAGACATTAATCTCTGGAATAGCATCTTTAATGCCAAATACTTGACCAGAAATCTCAACATTTCCCTGGCATAAAAACAGATTTAGAAGGAAGGCTATCAACTGACAATAGACCAGCAGAAACAGACATTTGTTACTTTATTTCTCTTACATAATGAAGAAATATCCAGATGATGGTTTTCACTTGTGAAGTATATTGAACTAGGTACTGTATTCATGAATATAAATTGAGTAGACGAGACACAATTTTTTCATAGAAAGATGACACAGAGTTGTTCCTTCTGGTAGTTCTTTGTCTGAAATATGCTTATGGTAAAAACATCACTACAAAGTTAATACTGCACTGCATAACTGCATGCTAAAAATATGAGTGCTAAAGAACACAGAATGTGTTAAGGAGAAATTATTCATAGATTTATCATACCTATGTCTGGCCACATTTTTCAAGGGCAGTATCTTTCTGCATATTCCTTTCCTTTCCTGCTTTTACTTGAAGTTCTTAATTGCTAAATATCACCATCACCCAACCAGCCCAGTTCCATCTGTCTAGGCTCATTCCCAGGCAAATTTGCATTGCTGCTGAGCAATTTTTTATTTGTGCTTGCCTTCCCATCCGCACTGCTGCCTCATCAGCGGCTTGGCTCTCTAGATCATCCCATCTTTGCCCATTTCTCTGTTAGTCCTAGAGGAGTCATCCCAGCAGAAAATCTGCAATTTGTGGTGACTTTGAGTACAGAATTAGTCACAGGTTAAAACAGAAGCATCAGCAGTGCAGTGTTCCTAACAAGCAATGGAGACGATACTTCCTAATTTATTATTTTCCTTACTTTGACACACATGAAAATAGTACAGTGGATTATCACTCTTAATATGCTCTAATTGCATAAAAACCTTGCAAGTGAGGGCAAGTGTGTGTGTAGAGGTGTTCTTCTTGATTAAATAAAGGCTTCTCTGTCTATATTGAGCTAGGGAGCTGCATTACAAGGAAGGTAAGAGGGTAAGGTAAGAAATGTGACCTGAAAGAAATTGTCAGGTTAGACCAAGAAGGCCAAATGCTGGTGTCCTTGAAGTTGTTGGGAGTTTTGCCTCTGAGGAAGTAGCCAAAAGACAGTAGCATCCTGTGTCTCTTGAGGGCCTTACAGCCCTGTGCTGCAGTCAGACAGTCATCCAGGTGGTCTCTGCCACAGTGTCAAAAAGCATAAAGGAAAATGTGGTGCCCACTCAGGTCAGCTTGCTCGGGCTGCCAGCTCATGGCACTTGTTTATTGCACTTCAGTTTTCATTTCCAGTAACATTTCTACAGGAACAAGTAACTTTTTAACTAATGTGGGTATAAATGATGGGATCATTTGCTGTACCTTAGAACTGTTACAATTTTGCCCCTACAAGCAACAGGGTATTTGAAGATGTCTTTCCTCTTCCAGGTTACCAGCCTGTCCTGCCGAGCCAGCAGCAGGGGTTCCAGGGTCTCATGGGAATGCAGCAGCCGCCCCAAAGCCAGAACCTGATGAATAATCAACAGGGGAATCAGGTGCAAGGCATGATGGTGCAGTATCCAGCCATGTCGTCTTATCAGGTACTTAGGAGCTGTAAGGAAAGATGTTTTTTCTTGGAGAATGCTTAATTTAATTAAGTTTTTGCATCACACAGTGCCCTTATATCTTCATTTGGGTAGTGTGTGGCAGGAAGCCTTCTGATGAATACGCTTCTAAGTCAGTTTCTTTACTTCCTATTTATATGTTTTAGTACTCCTGACTTTCGTTCTGATTTCGGAATGCTTCAAATGAACTATTTATTACAGCCTGCAGTGAGGGTAATGTCACAAAGAATGAAGGAATTAGACTTCTTCCTGTGAAGAAAATTAATTTTAAAAAATATAAGAACATTGTTCATTTCTTCTCTTTTTTGCCAGTGCAGTACTGTTTCCTGTAATGAAGTTGAGGGCTTTGCCTGATCCAGTTAAAAATTACTCATCTGTGGAGACTCCTGCCAAGGATCTCACCATGTCTTCTATAACAAGCTGTAGCCAGATGGATTATTGTTTATTGGGTTCTGGGGAGAGGGAAGGCAGTGGCTTGATTTTTACCAAGTCCGTAAGTTACCCAGACTTATTTCCCAACCTTTGTACCTAGTTTCCGTGAGTTATGCCAAGCGCATATGAGAGGTGGCCTGTGCTTACTCTTCCTACTGGTCCCTCTGGAAAGTTAAGAAACTAAATGACATCTAATTCATTTTTATAGATTGCACTGATTGAGCAGCCATTCCCCTTTTCCCTCAGCTTCTTTGAAAACACTTGAGCAACACAGATGGAAATGAGGGAATTGCTTATGGGTAAAATTTTCCCCTTATATCTTCAGAATTATAATATGGAAAACGTGTTTTAAAGGTTAATGATCAAGTTAAAGGTTTAGACCTTTTAGATGGCCTAGATATACTAGGGTTGAGTCTTCTGTTTGCACTGTTCCCCAGTATCATGGTAATGCATATTCTACTAGGTCATGACAGAGACACTTTCTAGGCCTAAAAGCAGAGGGAATTCTCTTTAAAACCTTCTGTAACAAAAAAATCCTCAGAGATGAGAAGAGTTCTGAGCAGCAGAAAATAGCACATTTTGGCAGAACATACAGTATACTCAAATTCAGCTAGAAGGAATGTAGGGATACTGGAAGCCTACTTTAACTTGCTTAGTAATTGCTATCTTTTTTTCCCCTACGTCTTTCCATATTCCTGCCTAGGTGCCAATGACCCAGGGTTCTCAAGGATTGCCGCAACAATCATATCAACAACCAATCATGCTACCTAATCAATCAGGTCAAGGAACACTTACAGCCACTGGAATGCCTGTCTACTGTAATGTCATACCTCCTGCCCCACAGAACAACCTCCGGTTGATTGCCCCACACTGCCCCTCCAATAACGTTCCAGTTATTTCTGCCAGCTGCAGGACAAACTGTGCAAGCATCAACAATGCAGGGTGGCAGGTCAAGTACTGACACTGTGGCTTAGATTTATGAGGATAGAGGTGCATTATTTGACAAATAAATCATGGCCTTCAAATGAAGAGGAACACAACAGAAAAATCAGTTGAGGACACGAGTACTGACAATGCTCAAGTGATTTGCTGCTGGAAAAACCTGTAAAAAAAAAAAAAGAAAAGTAAAATAAATTTTGAAAAAAAAATGTTTGCTGGTTAATGGTGCATATTTTTGTCATGTCTGCTAGGTATGCCTTTATAGCTTAGCTAGTGACATGAATTCATTGAGGTAAGATTTTTTCCTACCACTGAACACCACTGTGTAGATTGTAATATCCCTGATTCGGATTAGTTTTGTACTTTGTGTTGAGTTTGTGAAGCTAAAAGTATTTAAAAATATAATAAAATCACATTGTACCAAAGCTGTAATGGAAATGAAAAAAAAAATTGAAAACAAAAAGAGAATTACTGAATGGAAGGAATAATTTATATACACTATAGAGTTTTTTTATGGATATATACTGTATTGTAGTGCTTAATCACAATAAAGCTATTTGACCTCATGAAGGAAGGTCATGTTTCTACCACCTGCTTGGTCTCCTCTGTTTCTGAGTGAATTTCCTTTAGTTTCTGCATTGTCTTTTTTCAGGTGAAGCTAATGGGGAGTGGTGTTTAATGATGGGCTTAGAGGAGTTTGATGAGAAGGCAACACAGCTGTGTCTCAGCATGAGGTACCATAACAGTTAAGACCACTTTGGAATTGTAGCATAGCCACCCAGGAAGTACGTGAGAAGTTGTCCCATGATATTCCATCCAGTGGATGGAAGATCAGTTAATACTGATGTAGCAGCCACAGTACCCAGCAATCCTGCTACATAGAGATGCCGTACCCAATTATTGGTGCTGCAGCTGTAAAGCCATTTTGTGAAAAGAAGATGACCCAAGAATCAGATCTGTCATTTTCAAGTAAGTGAGGATGAACAATATATATGGGAGGTTGGCTTTTAAAACACAGTCGTTTGCCAGAAAGTTTTAGAACTTTTTTCAGTTCCTGTGGTGGTGTTTTATTATTATGTCCATCTTCACTCAAATTCTCAGCTTGTTCTGATAAATTGGTTTTGATTCATAAATGCTGCATGTAGTTCCCCATTTTGCTTCAGTGATGACAACATTTGAGACAAAAGTCTGAGTAATTTTTCACTTAAACTTCATTTTTGATCAATTTTGAGCACCTTTACAATAGTTTCAGTTCAGCTCTCCAGAATTATGCATACACATAACGAAAAAAACAAAGATCCTTCTGTGTGTAAAATCTGTTTCTGACATAATATGATTTTAGGTATCCAGGATTACAGCAGCCTACATAGCCCTTGACCAATGTTAATCTGAATGTGAAACAGCTTTAATTTTACCTTTAGCATATGTGGCCTTTCCTATGGTTTCCACTTCAGCTGTGGAAACAGGAGCTGGAGGGGCTTCAAATCTGTATTTGAAGGAAATATTTTTCTTTTCTATACAATGAAAAGATATCTTTCAGATTTCAGTTCTTTTTTTACATATGTGTCTTAAAGTGTGGAATCCAGTCCTGTGGGATCATAAGGAAGCCAAAAACTGAATTTTATGTAGTGTAAGCACGATTCATTTGCTGAGAGACAGTCAAGAGCATGAGCAGTTAAGTAAACACAATTCACTCTTCAATTAGAGGTGAAATGCCCTGGGAGAGACTGCTGATTGATTTTCTTCTTTTTTTCAAATCAAGATACTTCATTTGAATTTTGCCTGTGACCCTGAGCTCTCATTTCAGATTCCCTGCATTGTATGCTTTATTTCCTTTTAGAGTTTCATATACAACAGAGGTTTCTGTCCTAGCATGGATATAATGGCATAATTAATGCTGTGTTTGCTGCTGTGGCATCACTGTCAGCTGAACAAATGGGTGTCCTCTGTCAAGGCTCCACATTCCAGCAGGAAGGACCTTGTCCTGCAGGTGACACAAGAAATGTTTTTGTGCTAAGAGTGGTTTGCTTCACTTGGTAATAATTGAAATTTTTTAAGGTGGCTTTTGGTATATAATCTCTTATTTCATGTCAAAAGTCTTGTGCAGGACAGGTTGTGTGTGCCCAGGCTGAAGGAGAGGGGAGGGAGGCAATCTCTATATACCCAGTGTCTGAAATAAAGAGACCCTTTGGTCATCACTATATTTAAATCCCGTTTCTTCTCTGAAGCACTACTTACCTTATAAATCTTCCTTCTTATCAAGGAACAATGAATGAATTGCCTGGTAAAACAAAAATCTGCCCCCAGTGTCTCAGATCGATGGCAAGCTGGGCTGTAGATGCTCTCAGATGGGGCAGGGACTCAAAAAGGAAAGCCTGGGAATCTTGCTTCTGTAGACAGGATTTCCTCATGTCCTTAGGCTGCTCTAGGTCATGTCCCCTTGGCAAACAGCATTTCCCATGCCTAACCATGGCCGTGCTTTCCCATGTTACCTGTCTGCTAGCCCAATGACCACCTGATAGAAAACACCTACTGAGCTGTGGGAGCAGGGATACCACTGACTGATTTCTCTCAGCCTGCTGGCAGCAGCAGCTACCTGCATGTTAATGTGCCTTCCTGCTGATAGGAGACTTGAACTTTTTCTGTGAAATTTAATTTACAGTTTTGGTAGACAGTCACAGCCACCCACCCAAAATAGCCTACATCCTCTGATTGTCTCATTCTCCAAAAAGTTTGAATTTCCTTAGGTATATCTTGTATTTGCAGAGTTCCCAGACAAAGGAAGGAAAGATGCATCTGACTCCATGTTCTTAGAAGGCTAATTTATTATTTTATGATACTATATTATATTAAAGAATACTATACTAAACTATACTAAAGAATACAGAAAGGATACTTACAGAAGGTTAGAAAGATAATAATGAAAACTTGTGACTCCTTGCAGAGTCCCAACACAGCTTGACTGTGATTGGTCATTAAGTCAAAACAATTCACATGAAACCAATTAAAAAACAACCACCTCTTGGTAAACCATGTCCAAACACATTCCAAAGCAGCAAAATACAGGAGAAGCAAATCTGATAATTATTGTTTTCCTTTTTCTCGGAGGCATCTCAGCTTCCCAGGAGCAAAATCCTGGCAAAGGGATTTTTCCAGAAAATATGACTGTGACAGGCATATGAAGAAACTGAATCTGTTCTCCCTCAGCTATGGAGAATGCCCCAATTATTATAGTATTATGTACATGGGGAGCCATCTCATGTGGTGGTGCATGGTATTCGCTTTATGCTGAAAGAGTTTGTATTTGAAAACAATTAGGTATTTTTTCTATATCAATTGAAACAAAAAAAAATATTCTCTAATTTTTAATTATACTATATTTTCAAGTCTTTATCCTATTTTTTGTTCATTAGTAAAAATATTCTGAGCTGGATTGCTTAGCACCTTTCCGCTATTAAAAAGAGATGTTTCAGCATAATCAGAAGGGGAGGGGAATGAGGAGGAAAAAAGAAGTGATGTAAATACATATAGCAAAAATGCATAGGTGGAGGTCAGTGCTTTTTCTTCAGTCCTTTGAAATATTTGTAGGTAATCTCTGTAAAACAAGTGTCGTGGGATTCACATGGCCAGACTTAACAACTCAGGAACTGGCCACCATGAGTTCAGAGTCCAGCTTACAGTAGTGAAATTGTTTACAGGACATGTGCCTCTCCTGTGGGGATGCTCTGTCTCTGTGGGTTTGTTTTCCTCTAGTCTTCCTTGGAATTTGGCAGACTCAGGCAGCTGCTCTGTGGCAGCCCTGTTGTTGTGCTAGGGACTGTTTGTTGCATTTTTCCTTTGCCTACTGCATACTCACCTTGTTAATTGTATATTTCTTTCTCCTCCTTTTTTATATTCTATAGCTGATGGAAAGTTCTGCCTAGGCCCCATACATATTTAATTTGCCACTCCTTTTTTCTAATTTGTATTGCACTGAGAAACCAAAGAGGCATATCCTGAATTAAGCTGACTCTTAGATGCCACTGATTAGCCTTTTGGATGGCTCTTATTCATTTGGGCTGTAATTTGCAGAGGCTGTACATCCTGACAAAATCCAGATGCCATTTGCTATTGTTTTGCCCTTTGTGCTGCCCAAGAAGTCAATGATTTCCTTCTAAAACTGTATTCCCTTATGTTTCTGTTTAACTCTGGGTGGAAAGCTTCCTGTACTGAAGGAAGGCTGCACAAATTATCCCAGCAGCAAGGAATGGGAATGTGCAGGGGGATGTAGAGTAGCCAAAGAATCTTTCTGTCTGCCCTCTTAGCTGCTCTGTAGCATGAGGATGTGCCCTGACATGGCCACTTAATGCTTCAATACAATTTTTTCACTTGGTGTCCCTGAAATGTGCACAGGTCAGTGTCCTTTCAGCCCCTCTGTTCAGCAGTCTGTTGAGTTGTGGTCCATGTTTCACCTTTGGGCCAATAGCAGAGAAAACAGTTTCCTCCCTTAATGCTCAGTGGAGAGGCTCTGATGGAAGATGCTGCCCAATCCAGTATGGTTTTTGCCCAATCCATTGGGGTTTTGGCATGTTGTCCCTCAGAGCTCCTCTTGACTGGTAAGGGAGCAGGAGAGTAGTCCTTAGTCTTTAAAAGTGTCCCACTCATGCTTAGCCCAGGGACCGTGCTTCAGAAATGCTCCCAGCTGCAACACCTGCTTAGCTCAGGTTGCCTAAAACCACATTTCTGGTGTAGGGCATCACCATCCTTTTGGGCAGTGGCCAGTTTTGGGAAAACAATGAGGGAAGCTCAGACTGGTGCTTCAAATGCAATCCTACAGGCTTCAAGGGGGTTGTAGCAAGGTGGGGGTCAATCTCTTTTCCAAGGTAACAATCTATAGGACAAGAGGAAATGGCCTCAAATTGCACCAAAGTTTAGAGTGGATATTAGGAAAAATTTCTTCACTGAAAGGGTGGTCAGCCATTAAAATTGGCTGCCCATGGAACTGGGGGAAACATCATCCCTGAAAGTATTCAAAAGGCACATGGACATGGCACTTAGGAATAGGGTTTAGTGGTGAATATGCTGCTGCTAGATTAATGGTTGGACTCAATGATCTTAAAGGTCTTTCCAACCTTGATGATCCTATGATTCATATCTCTGTAGCAGAATATAGAAATGCCTTGAGTGTTTTGGAGTAGAAAAAGCCTCAATTAATGCTCATTGCCTGCACCTAACACAGTATGGGTGATGCAGCTGTTTGGTGTGTGTCTGCTCCCAAATCAGGGCAAAAGAAGACCATTTTCAGCTGGATTTCTGCCCCTCGTTTGCTTTAGGAATATACTGCCTTCCCTGCTGGTTCTTTTCACTCTTGAGAAAAGTACTTATAATGACCCTTTGGGGCAGTGGATTGATGGTTAATTATTTAATGCCATGGAGTGTTCCTGAGGACAGTTGGCCCTGCACTCAGAGAGGGATGTGAACTATTGATGTACTCCTGTATGTTCTGCAGACCCTGGCTTACAAACTCCTGAAAATACACCATTCCAGTGCACATCAGAAGGGGGAATCAACCCCCAGGCTTCTGGCTCTTTTTACAATATCTCACCATCTGTGGAAGGGGATGGCTCCTCATTATCCCTCCTGATAAAAGGACTAGGGGACATAAGAGAAATTTTGCCTATTAAACCAGCATTCTCCAAACAAAGGAAACATGAGAAGAGCTCTTTTTTTCCCCACAGAGTATTTAGGCAACCTGTGGCATTCCTTGCAGCAGGATGCTAGGTGCCATTTCAGAGATGGGTGGACACGGTCAGAAAAGAAATTTGTACAGAATGAAAGCTGCTGAATACAGCCAGCCAGTGTTTAGTCCACAGAGGCAGAAAACAACCTGGAGAAATGTCACCATATCATTGCCCCATCTATAAATCCTTTCTCCAGACACTGTCAGAGATGAGTATTGGACTGGGAATGAAGCTTTGACCTGGTGGAATGTGCAGATCCATAAAGCAGTATTTGTTTCATCATCATCATCATCATTATTATTATTATTATTATTATTAATAATAATAATAATAATAATAATAGTAGTAGTAGTAGTAGTAGTAGTAGTAGTATCATAATTGTTGGTATCCCCCATCAGAGTCCATCCTGTAACAAAACAAAGGAACAGAAGGAGGGGGTGAGGGTCCTCTTGGGTTAATTTTCTTCAGTTTGTTTAGTGTCTAAGGCCCTGACTGGCCTTAGACAGTTGTTTGTTCTGCTATTCAGAGCAGGATATGTTACTACACTGACAATGAAATAAAGCTTACAGGGGAAGCACCTCATGGTTTTTTCCTCATCTTTCATTTCTTCTTTGTAGCATATACTTGTTAATTATTGTTGTAAATGTTAATTATTCACAAGCAATGCTTTTGTGCTAAGAGTGATTTGCTTCACTAGGTAATAATTGAATTATTTTTAGGTGGCTTTTGGTATATAATCTCTTATTTCATGTCAAAAGTCTTGGCTTTCCTGAGCATCAGTTGTAATTGCTACTAAGAATGGGTTTGACAGTATTTTTTCATTTACTTAAGGGGGCTTAATTGATGTAGGAATTACAGGAAAAAACTGGAGGAGAGGAACTGTGATTAGCTTTCAAGCTGAAGAATACCAGGTGTTCAGGGTAGACTTATGGACATCTTGTTGAAAAATGATATTAAATTCTTCCCTGGTTTTTATTTGCAGAGATCAGCTGCAAACTACACTTAATGAAGCACTATGTTCCAGTTTATCCTTGTGTTGTTAAGAAATAGTTTTAGAAAATAGGTCAAAAAAAAGTTGCCTTTTATGCTATGGGTACAGTTTTACAAAAGGCATTTGTGAAATGGAAATGTAAAACTATATATGGCACAGTATACCCATTGAACTCTACTAAATATATCCCTAAAGAAATGTTAGAAAAAGATCTCCTCAAATAGTACTATGTACCTTCAGATAAAAAGCAAGTTTCACAGATCCCAAGGCTACATGGGTTTTTTAACCCTAAGGATAAATCATATGGGTGTGAATCAAAACACTTGCCATAGCTAGGCTTTGCATGCAAATTTGTGCCAGATCATCTCTGCCACCAGGAAAAACTGCTTTTATATGCATGGAAAACAGATGTACCTTAACTCCTTTGGTATTTTTTTTTCCTTCTTAGGCAGTGTCTTCTTAGTATGATTGGAAGAACAAGTGAATTGATAGTAGATAAGACTGGAAATTTTCTACTTAGTTCCCATTAACTTTGATCTCACCAGGTTCCTATGTCTGGTGGAGCCTGTAGGGAAAAAGGGATTCTGTGCATGTATGTGCATGTGAGTAAAAATGTGATCAAGAAAAATGAATTGTTTGGATTTTTCTAAAGCCTTTCAATTGAAACAAGATTTTTAAAAATTTCTCATAACTGTGGTCCTGTTTTCCAAGCTAAATGTTATTGATTCTTTGAGAACATGATTAAACACGGGAGACAATGTCAGGAGGTGAGTGGTTACAGTATAGTCCTTTGATATGTGACATTTCGTGCAGATGCTGGCAGGAAAAAATTATCTTATCTAGGAATCGAGGAGGAAACAAATTGACACTGAGATCAAGCCTTAATTGGAAAATCTGGACAAATTTTGCCTTTGAGATAAAACCTTCTAAAATACATTAGAGAATATCTCCACAGGGGGAAAAAAAGAAAAGCTTTCAACGTCTCAATGCCTATTGTAAAAACCAGGAGGTCAGACCTTAAGCAAAGTGCTGGATATTTTAACGTTTCCTATAAATAATGGTTTAGAGCAATTTGCACATACATTCTCAGCTAATCTCATTAACAGTAAGTCAAATGGAGGCCAGAAAGCATCCAGAATCTCCCTGGCCCAAATATTCAGTGAGGGTCAAGTCTTGGCTACACTTAAGCTTAAGGCAAGGCTTCTTTCACGGGGAGCAGGCAGAGTTGCATTTGCATGAAGCTCACATGTGGCACTTGAACCGAGCTCATGTGTGTGCTAATGGCCACCCTTTCATTTTGTTTCATCTCTGCAGATGAAACACTGAGACAGACAGCATGCTGTAATTCAGAACTGCTCCAGGCATCCACACTCCTGCTTCCTACTGGGTGCCTGAGCCTGTTGGGCAACACGCGCCCATGACTATGGGCTAGGCACAGCTTGATGCTTCTTTTATTGGCATGGATATCAGAAAACCACATGGCATGGGGCTTGCTGTCATCTTCCATGAAGCTGAAATCATCAGGGTGTGTTTCTGAAACTACAAAGGGGTCCAAATTATATGGATAACACTTGGGTAAATCTGGATGCATGGATAAATCTGGATCTTTCGTGCTGTCATAGAGATAGAGAGGAGAATAAAAAAATATTGGTTTAAGTATTTCTTGAACATATTATATCTTCCCAGTCCACTGGGTCTTGAAGACTATATGTAGTTGGCATGTGGTGGAAGGAGTTACTGCTGATGTGTGAATAAAGATGTTGCAGACATCAGAGCTGTCACACAGCAGTGGAATGAGCTCTGGACATGAAGCATTCATACAGCACGGGAAAATATTCTATCTGAGTGTTGTTCTATTATTTATTCATGTGCTTCTGTGCTCCCCTGGACTGGGGCTGTATTTTTTAGAAAGCTGTCTTGCACTACAGCAGATGTTCTATGGTTCAGGGCTAGGGGCATCGCCCCACTTTGCTTAAGGAAAAACCTGGTGTTTGGCTCAATTTTTTGTTTGCTTGGTTTTTGTGGGGTTTTTGTTTGATTGTTTTGGGTTTTGTTTTGGTTTTTTAGTGGAAAGGTGAATTTTCTGCACAGATATAAGTATGTCTTTAGCAAAAAATTGTCTGTTAGTCAGAGAAGCATTGTCCAAGAAGAGGTATGTAAAGGGAAGCTGCATTTTTTTAAAAACTACTCATCCAATAGAGGATCCTGCTGATATAGCATTCTCTCATCCATAAAGGGTGGGGTTTTTATAAAAGAGGGGGTTGTGTTTAACTACAAAGGTACCACTGGTTTTTAAACGTATTTTTGTGCAAATAAATAAGTCTTTTTTGTTGGTTTTTTTTTTTTTTTTTGAGAACTGATAATTTCTTCTGCATTAAAAAGCATCAGAAATAGCTGACAGCAAGCTGCAGTGGTAGGGCCATTTTACTTAGCTCTGTGTGATGAGCTCTTTGGATGCTGTGAGGCAGGTATCAGTGTCTGAAACAGAATTTTTACTGCATTTTTCTTCTCTTTTTCCTTTCTTTCTTTTTTTTTCCTGCCCAATTTTATTCTGGGTAAATAAGCTCATACTGCTGGGAGCAGGGTGTAGTCTCTGAAACATGTTACAAAGGAAACAAATGGCTTGCAGATTTGGTGAGAGAGGTGTGATGGCAGCTGTTTTTTGGGAGCACATGAGGAGGTTCAGAGCTGATAAAATGCTGCTGTGTGCTTCAGGAATATGAGCTGAGGCCCTGGAGATTAGCATGGCAAAATCTCTGAAGCTGCTGGCCAAAATGAGGAGCCTGCACTTGTGATGGTTTGTGAGGATGCATCAGCACCAGCATGCGAGATGTGTGTGACCTGATGCCAATGTGGCTTGCAAATGAAGTCATTCCATGGCTGCCTGTTGCCTGTGCATATTATGGACAGTGTGATAGTGGTCTTTGAACAGCAGAAGCATGAAAAACAAGCTGTGGCCATACACAAGGTGCCAGGGAAGGCATTTCTAACATCAGCAATATGTATAATATCAGGAAAGAAAGGATGCATAATGCTCTGGCACCCTTGAGATCCAGAGGGGAGATGAAACAGATGCTAATAACCACACTACAGGACTGGTTCTGTGGGAGAGGACTGATCTTTTGAGCTCACAGAGAAATGCAGGCAGAAAAGGCACCATTTGAGATTCTCAAACTGTGCTAGCAGCAAAGAATATTCCTTTTGCTGATGCTGCTTTCATTTAAAAGAAGAGCTATTATCCTCAGTTTTTTGTGATAAAGACATATCCTTTTACAGAGATCTGTGAGGATGCAATATTCTGGGGTGGCATGAATTGCTCTGTGCAAGTTCCCATTCCTCTCTCTAGGGGAGCCAAGGTAATTAGTGCAGCTTGACATCTACCTTCTAGACAGCGAGATGTGGGAAAAATGATACCCAGGGCACAGAAATCATTCCAGGTACACCAACAGCAACTACTGGATTGCCAGTGCCCTGTGATAGCTGCTGTTAGAACACACACTGCCACCACCAGCTGGAGCACAGCCTTTCTGAAATGAATCAGTGAAATGTATGTCATGGGTAGTAGCTGGTGAAAAGGCCTGGAGATATGGGATACTCTCTCACAGAAATAGTTATTTCTTCAGAAGCAGTAACATCTCGAGCTGAGGGAAGACCAAAAGGAAGTTCTGGGGTGTGATCTTTGCTGCTGACAGATAATGGAGCAAGGGCTTTCCATTCAGAACTGTGTGTCTCTGAGACCCATAAAACCAAGGGTCACAACTGCTCTGTCTCTCAGCCTATTACCTGTTGTATTTCCTTATAACAGTCATTTATCTGTGTCTGGCTTCTCAGCTGGTGCATTTAAGATTGAAATGGTGGCTGTCAGCTTGTAAGAGAAGCTGGGTCCTGCAGGAGTTAAAACCCTCACAGCAGAGATCCACATTGTTGGTGGCTTTCAGATAACAACAAATATCATCTGCTGGCCCAACTGCCTCAACAGATGCACATTCCTGTCAGTCAGCTTTGATTCACATCCACATTTAGCTTGCAAATTGTGCCTAATGCCCATGGCCCCAGACATGCAGCTATGTGACCTTCTGGCCACTTGTGTGGACCAAGTCATGCTGGTGTCTGTGAAGCTCAGAGTCATGATAAAACAGGCATCCCGCTCAGCAATCGGCTGCTACACTTAATCCTGCATTTGTTCCTTGCTGACTTACAGCAGCCAAAGTGGCATTAAGAGAGCCCTGTGTCAGTGGCACTGGAATCTGGAGCTGGGCTTCACAAGGCAGCAGTGCTGTCTCCTCCCAGCCAGCACTCAAAACTGCTGGGCAAAGCCCAGTGCTGAAATGAGCAGATATGACCAGTATAAATATTGCACATGCTCAGCTTTTAGGAGAGGAAGAGCACTCCAGGGAATGGACAGCAAATTTAGCCAGCAGTTTTTTCCCAATCTCAGTCAGGGTAGATGCATTCTCCCCAAAAAAGTGTGTGCTCTCCTGGAAACTGGAGCAGCATCCTAAAATCTCCAGGCACGCTGCTGGAGTCCAGTCATGCCTCTCTTTGCTCTTAAACATAATCTCAGTCCACCTTTCAGAGAACACTAACTTTATTTCCCCTCAGAAACGTTGGATTTTGAGTTGGGGGGGGGTAAGAGAGATGCTGGTACATGCTTGAATTTAATGCACTGGATGCTACCCTATGAGGTAGCAGAATTTTTTATTCTTGTTATTTCCATAAGGATTCTATAGAAAGGAGTAGGACACATATGTAGTTGGTTTATACCAACATAGCTAATTAAAATTGTGTTGTGTTCTGATTTTGTTGTCTCTGCTACCACATGAGAGAGTGGCAAACACCAAAAGCAACATGGACAAGTGTAATTAATCAGCTAATTTAGTGGTATACTTGAATGCTTTTTAGTTATTCACTCATTTTTATTTGCTCCTTCTTAATGCTTTCACAGTTCTGTATTTTTCTTAAAATGCCATTCAGCATTGCACATCGATTAGAAGAGAAGGAAGGATTTATTTTTTAAGCATTGACACTGTCTCTGACCTTTGTCTTAAATTTTGTATATTTTAGATCCATAATCTCCTAAACCTAATTTATTTATTTTTTTCTTTGAAACAGTCTTCATGGCTACAAAATGCTCTTGGAAACAGAATGTGGTGTTAAGCATATAGAAACAGCAAATAAGTTGAAAAATATATTTTTCCATAAAATAGGTTATCTTACCTGCTGTTAGCACTCTGGCTAGCTTTTGGGTTAAATACACAAGATACCAAATGTGACTTTAAAAACCCAGGGCACTGGGAATATTTCTCTGTCTGCTCTGGGGTGCCCTGACCCCCAGGGGAGCACTGACTTTGACCCTCATTCATGGAGAAAGTTTCCTAGACTTCAAGATAGACTAGAATCCACAAAAGTGTGAAATAGATTATGGAGAGTAGATAATTTGGTCAGAAATTTAGGTTTTGGGATTTTTAGTATGATTTTTGGGATTTTTAGTATGAAGCAAGATGGAGGGCACAGGGTGTCATCCTGGGTTTCTTCTTCATGCTTCTTCTTCCTTCTTCTTCTTGGGTTTGGGTGGCATTTTGTAATTGGGCAGGAAAGTCCTCATTGCAGGCTCTGTGGGATGAGTTATTCGGTTAAAAGAGAAAATAATCTAGGTGTCAGTTCTTAATTGGATATTTTAGTCTTAAAAGACCTTGTAACAAGAGATTGTTAGCCATTTTGTGCCTTCTAATGAAAAGCTGCTGAACTCACAGTAGTGAGACTGTTTTACTGATAAGAAATAATAAACACCTGAGTCCAAACATGAACTACTGTCTCA
The DNA here is from genome assembly GCF_037042795.1 of Molothrus aeneus. Classification (NCBI taxonomy): domain Eukaryota; kingdom Metazoa; phylum Chordata; class Aves; order Passeriformes; family Icteridae; genus Molothrus; species Molothrus aeneus. Next base: position 49,009,329 of record NC_089646.1, on the reverse strand, counting down.
AGTGCCTTCAATCCAGACCCAGAGAAACCGATACGTGACAAAACCCAGGTGGGCAGGAAAACCGCCATCTCAGGGGCAGTTTTGTAAAGTCCTTACAATTGCCTGTTTTACCCAAGGTAAAACACTAGCACCTAAAACACTACCTTTACCCAAGGTAGAACTAGGGTAAGCCATGAACTTGCACTAAGGTGTCACCAGTTTGCACTTCTGTCACCATCCTTATGCGCAGATTCAACCTCTAGTGCCTGCTGGTATCTAGAAATAGCAGTAGTGGCAATGATATACAGGAAAATGAGGATAGTTTCAGATGTTGATAATGTGGAGCTTCTTGACTGAAATATGCTTTTTCCTGTTCCCTTGCATTAAAAGTCTTAACATTTCTACCCTCTTTCAAGGGAAGTGCTGACCCTTTAGGAAACCCTCTCCAACAGTACCAAACTCTTGATAATAATTTTCCCCAGATGTTTCATTGTATACTCCCTGTGTGAGGAGATTAGCCTCATCATTTCTTAGCAGATGGAGCCACTTGGGTGAAGGCGTTTGACCAAGATCATGCAGGAAGCTAGCAGACAGCAAAAGAAAAAACAACCAGATGACAAAAAGAGTGCAAGAGTTCAAGAGAAACACAAAGTTCCTCCATGTAGCTGATGTTAAAACTAGGAGACATCAGCAAGGTAATACTCAAGGCTGTAATGAATTCCTTATCCCCAGTGTTGCAAAGGAAGGTTCAGGATGAGTCCCAGAGGTAGGATTCATGCCTTGCTCATTCAGAGCAGCTTAACTTCAAAGGCAAGGAGTAAAACCTCTGTGGTTCCACTCATGCCTCCTCGTACTGTTCTTTCTCCCTCAATTCATTTTTTCTCATAAGAGGTGGATAACAAGTGGTTGATGTATTGGCAACAGGAGAAATCCAGTGTGGGCAGATTATAGAATTATAGAATCTGACTTTTCAAGGTGTCAGTGGCTTATATATATATATATTCTTTTGGTTATCACTGAAATAAAGTTGTCCAAAGTTGGTAGTGTAGAGGGCCTGAGAGAGCTGGCAAATCTCAAAGAAAAAATGGACAGATTTGATTTTTTTTAACTACCACAGCTATAGTGAAACAAATCAAATACAGCTTTAAAACTTCCCTGCTTGAACTTTTCCTCTTCCCCTTCCCTCTCCCTGGGGTTTCTGTTTTAGAGCTCTTGAACTGATTTGTTGAGACAGATCAAAGTATAAAGTATTTCTCAGCTGGTCTTATTTCTCTCACTGGATTGTAGTGGCAGGAGACAGGCAGCTCATTACAACAGGGAGAGTGCTCCTATGAAACCAACTTCATTACAGCTGGTAAGAAAAATAATATTCTGCTGAAGCTATAGTTCAGTCTCACCATCACAGAAATAAATTATTTTAGAATGAATAAATAATGTCACACTGCATCTCATTAGAGTATAAGGCTGAGTAGAAACATGATGTTAAATACATCTGAATTTTACTGCTTCTGTCTGGCATTGTGAAGACTTTGAAGTACATCTTGGATTTGTCCAATTTTAGCATGTTTGCCCTATGCTTGTTCAGAATCCTCCTCTTCAACAGTGCTTCAGTGAATGGGGAGGATGGGAGGGCGTTATGTACCTCAACAGCCTGCCAGCTTTCTCCAGCTGCTGACTGTATTTAGAAAGGCACCAGAAATTATGGGGTAAGAGTATGTTTTCAGGGTGGATTCTGAACACAGATGTGGCTCCTTAATTTTTCTGAGAGTGCATCACATATAAATCAGGGAGTGCAGGGCTGTTGCCAGTTTGAGAGCAGCTTAGAAGAGGCAGGTTAGGAGGCTGCTTCTTTCTACAGACCATGTATGTGAGCTATCCTTTCACAAGCTTCCGTCAGTCAAGGGGCAGGACAAGCTTTCTGTCTTTTTCCCTCTGTTCTTGTTGTTATTACTTCTCCCAGCACTCCCTCTTGCTCCCAGCACTATCTCTTAGTAGTCCCAAAACCAGAAAAAAACCTCATTGTTTTAGCCGGGGTCAATGCCATAGTTTGCTCACAGCTTTGCAGCTTTTTTGGGTAAGGCAAGGGAGAATGATGGTACCAATCAGCAGAAGAGCTGGTTTGTGAAATTATTCCTCAAAAGGATTTTAATCTTAGAAAGAAGTGGAAAGAGGAGAAGAAAGAGAAAAGAAATGAACCTCCTAAGGCCTCAGGGATAGGAGCAGATTTCAGGTCTCCTGACTCCCATGAAATCACAGGAATTGTGAATTTATGAAGTTCTGAAATACATGGTAAGTTGAGACATGACATGCAGAAAGCAGAATGGGAGTGTCTTTCATTGGAAAGGGACTCTCCTGCAGTGAGTTTGTGCTTATGTTTCTGCTTAAATGCACCATGGTACAGGTTGCCTTCCTTTCCCTTCACATAAGACAAAGGAGAGAAAGAGATGTCCCTGTAGGGGAGTGTAACTATATTACATGTCAGCTGGTGATAATTTTTAGAGCAGCAGGACTGGTATTTTGGACAGGTATGGATGGAGCACAGGAGCACATGCTGGGCAGTGTGGTAAGAGGTATTAATGCTAGCAGAGGAGCTAATCCAGCCTAGGTGAGCATGTGGCTCCATTTAAAACCAGTGTAGATGTTCCATTACACAAATCTTAAACATTGCTCAGGCTCTGCAGCAAGTTCACTTGCAGAGTAAAGCAAGATGTGTGATGGAAGTGAGGTCAGATCCAGAGTTTGCTTGCTAAAGGAAAAGGTTGAGTGTGGGCAAGAGACAGTATAGTGCTAAGACATATTTCCAAAGCAGGACTTGCTGCCCCTTATGTGGCTGCTGGGGAATGGGACAAGAGCTGGTGGATCCAAGTCCATGACTCAATAACTTTTTCTCTGTATGCCCCAATGTTCATGTCAGCAGCAGCTGCTGCCTGAGTTCCTAGTTTTGCAGTGTAGAAAAAGCAGATAGTCACTTAACAGGATTGAAAATGAAACATGGCTTCCTGCTTTACCTGTACCACGTGTGGAGATTTTCATAGGCATACCATAAATGGCCAGGTTCTTGCAAGACATAGCAAAATAACTCTGTGTTTTGTGAGCCCAGATGTAGAGCACTCCACTCTGGAAAGAAAGGACCATGAATGTAGCCTCCTGATGAAGGGATAAAAATCTCAGGTTTCTTCCCCACCCCTGTTGGCATCAGACCTACCATGAAATTAAATTTCCTCAACAAGACAAGGTTTGAAGAGCATAAAGCACATGAAGTCTCCTGGGGAGGCTGTATTTGAGAATCCTGTTCTCAGTTTGCTGTAGTTTAACAGCATGAGAGTGGGCTCATTGGGATTTCCTCTATGCTAAAGTCAGTCTGAAAGCTCATTCATCTTACCTTTCCATGGTGCTCCCACCTGGACACACACATTCAGTGTCTCAGTGGGGCCTGTGACCAAAGTCAGTGTCCTTGAGGGACATTTTAAGCAGGTGGAATAGCTAAGCATCATGATGCATCAGTGTTTTCTTGTGTAAAAACCAACCTAAGCATGAAAACAGAGGAAATACAGCCCAAAAGGAACCTTCCGTGTCAGGGAACTGTGTCCAAAGAACTATGTCAGCCTGTTGCTTTCATTTATGGATACCTGTAAAACTGTATAGAAATATTGTCCCCCTGTCCCTGTGTGCATGTTTTGGAGCTATGCCCATCAAGGCCCTTGAGACTCCCTGGCAGGATTTTCTGAGGTGACCGTAGCATGGAGAGATTTGGCCTGGTATCATACACCCATGGTGGAGCCCCTGTAGCAACAGGGATTGATCCAGATTTGTTTTTCTGATTCATGGGTGGCATTTCAGTTACTTAGTGGAGACCATTTATTTGTAACTGAGCTGGCAAGTTTGAGGTTTGAGGCTTGAAAAAGGGTCAGGAACCTGTAGCTATTTCATGTGGTTTTGTTTGTCCAAATTCACTTTTTTTGATATTTCCAGAAGTCACGACCCCTTTCCCAAGCTGAAAGCTGACCTCTGTGCAGCACTCTGTTGCTTTCTGAATGGTTTCTGCTCCACAAACACTTCTACAGGGTTCTAAGGAAGGGAACAAAAATTTAGCTGGCAGCAAATGTGTCAGTGTGCCTGTCACTGTCAGTCCAGTCTTACAGAAATGCTCCAAAATAAAAAAGAGATGAGCAAACATCTTATTTTATTGTCATGCTTTTGGTCATTAACTAGAATTTGATCAGATGTACCTCACAGATAAACCCTAATAAAAAAAGAAAAAGCCTGTATTCCATAAACATCCATAAGGGTTTTGCTATTAATTCAGGGGGAGCGGGGTATGATACTCTCTGACTAAGTCTTGGCTTTGTTAAAAACCACCTGTGAATTACTTACAGTCATTGGTGGTAGTGCTGGGTCAGCTGAGTATAATTGATCTTCCTGATAGCTTGCATTCCTTCCTTGGAAGAAAAAAAATCGTGGGTGAAGACTGCTGGGAGTCAATACTGGTGAGTACCAATTCTACTTGTTACTGCGTTATGTAGTTCTGGTATCTAAGAAGTGGTGATTTTTTTATATTGGTTTCCATGTTGGTGAACAGAGGTATGTATTTCCTACTGTAATGAACAGAGGAAATGCATAAATCAATTCATAAATGTTCCAAAATGCTTTGAAGGGCATAACATGTGTGCTGGGGAGACAGAAGTGTGAGCAGTAGTGGTAAAAAGTTCCTGCATATTGCAGAGCTCCTCTATGCATCTCCCCAAAGTTGTTCCCCTGCCTTTTTCTCCTAGGTCCCAATTCCTCCTATTACACTTTTATGGCAGCTCAATACAGAGGTTCTAACCCTACTTCTGTGTAACCTGAATCTCAGATCAGCTCCTTTCCTGAGGCCTTGAGCTGTGACAAACTGAAGTCCTTGCCTCATCCACACCCTATCTGCTTGCTTTTGTTTGTATTGCCTCAATCCAGCTGCTTGGCAGAAGAGCCCACTGCAGAAGGTTGATGAAATCTGCACAGAGGGTAAATATGCTTGAGGGACTTGGCGACACAAAAATTATTAATACTTCTTTAGCATTGTTTCTTCAACAAGATTACTCAAATGTAATGTCAGCTTAGGGAAGTATTGCTTCCCTTAAGAGCAGCATGGGAAAGCAGAAATACTCTCCTTTAAGTGTAGGAAAGCTCTGCATGTTGTAGTTTTACAAGATGGCTTAGTGAATGCTACGGTGGCTGTTTGCCAATTGTACAACCTGCCCTGTCTGATACAATGTTGGAAAGATTATCTGGATCAAATAAACCCTGTGCATTTGTTTTTTATCATTTCTATTTCATGTGTTGTCCATGACATAAGAGTTCACTTCCATCTGAAAGTAGGGTGTCCTTCATCAACCACTGCCCTGTAATTGTGCTGCTCTTTGGCATACTAAGTGCTATCCTGTCACCTATGCCCTGCTAGCTCGTGCCTTTGCTGTTGGAGAATCCCAGCTTTTTCTGATTGGCACAAGCTTCTGTAGTGAAGCAGTGCAAAGCTAATATCAGAGATGGCATCTCACCCAGGAGCAGCAGAAATAATATTGCTTGAGGTAGCTGGCTTCTTCCTGTATGCATTAGAGTTCATGAAGGGTTACAGGATTGAGACTGCAAATCTATATTCACTTATTTTTTGTGCACATGATGTTGTAGCATGGGATGGCATGTTCTGCTGCCATGTCTCTATGGATTGATTATGCAAGCCCTGCATGTTTCACAGTGTCTTACAGGCAAGTACCAGTAAAAGGTATCAAGTACCCACAAATAGGAGGTATTTTGGCAATATTTTTGTTAATATTGTCTTCTCTTTGCAATTAGTAATTCCTTTACACAGCAGGAAAATCTATAGCTCCATGATGTAGTGGGACATTGACAGGAAACATCTTCCTGAAAAATTTTTGGAGGTTACTTGCTTAGTTTATTTCTGGTTTTGTCCAGAAAGACTTTTTTCTTTACTTATTTTTTTTTTTTTGAGATCATACTAATTGAAACTCTGGCATTCTTTGCCACATGCTCCCCTAGATGGTCCCAATTTATAGGCAAAATTCTGGAAGAAAAAATTGATAATATTTAGCCAAAGACATTGTCTCTGGCTTGAAAAGTCCTCTGAGCTTTGGATCTTAAGGGGCTTAAAGAGTATCATGCCCCTTAAGATCCAAAGGGGGATCTTAATGGGGAAGGAGCAGGATATGTTTTCCCTGTCTTAAATTCTTCCTAAAATGTTTGTTTTTGGGCTCAGAGAGAGCTAAGTGCTGGACTGACTTTGCCTGAAGACCTAAGCCTATTTTCTTCTTTGGTCTCTGGAGATTATTGTTTAACTGTCAGTATGATCTTTGTTCTAGGTGTGATAATATGATAGGATTCTTGATATGTTCCTATTTTTGATAATGTATAATTTTGAGACTTTATCATTGTTATTTTCTGTGTCTGTAGAACACCTAGTAAAAAGATATGAAACCCCATTTCTAACTAGGTCCTTTCAAAAGTGTCTATTTATAAGTTCATGAATATGAAAATTATCCTCCCAATAATACAGAATATTTAGTTTAGATAAAATAACCGTAAGGATGGATATCTTTACACATCCAGACCAATTAAGGCAGCCACTGATAAAACAGGACTTATTTCAGACCTCACTGTATCTTTGCCCTGGGCGGCAAAATAAAGTAATTTAGTTTCACTTCATATTGCCTTTTTTTTAACTTCACTCCTAGCCCTTATGTTCTACCCAATCAATAAGAGAGAGAATCACTAAACAAGATCCTGTTAAAACAGTGACCTTGCACTTCAGTGCTATCCAGATGGGTTTAGTAAGTCAAGCAATTGTTTCTCTGAGGTGTTTTGAACCTGTGATCACAACAGGCAGAAGGCGTCCATACTAGAAGCAATCTGAAGTCATCTTTATACAAGTTTGTCCTGGATGAAACTAATATGTAGGATCTTTGCCATTTTTGGACTTGTTTTAAAGCACTCAGCCTGTCATAAATCACTTCCTAAAATAATATTGAACTTCAGCTTTACAAAGGCCTCAAGCAAAAGATGCGTAGATGTGGCACTTAGGGATGTGGTTTGGTGGTGGACTTAGCAGTGTTAGGTTAATGGTTGAACCTGATGACCTTTAAAGGCCTTTTCCAACTGAAACAATTTTATGAAGTATATCCAGCCAGAAATTTCCCAACAGACTGTTTTCTCATTCAAAATACCAATTAATCAGAGGTTGAACTAAGCCCCAGTTTGAGTAGGATCAATAAAACCCCCAAAACAAACACCACAACCATCCTTCCGAAGCCTCAACAGAGCCCTGTGAAAACAGGAGTAAGGAACACACAGAATTTTGTCTTCAGATACATGTGGCCTTCAAAGTGTGGTTTATGACCGAGGAAGTTGAAAACACAATGCTGTACTTAGCTATTTTGTAACTGAACAGTCTGGTCTGGACCTTTTTTGAGGAGGTGGTTGGGTTTTTTTGGTCATTACTAATTTTATTATTTTTTGATTTTCCTACTGGTGTAGACCTCTTTTGGGGTGGATTTTTTTCATATTTATATCAGAGGGGGTTTGTGAAGGAGAGACAAAATGTAGATTTTGGAGTTCTTTGGGTAAAAGAGACCTGTATTTCTCCCTGGGTGAGAGAAATATCTTTCAAGGACATCAAAGAGAGGATGTCACCAAAATTAAGGGCATTCTGCTGGCTCTTCTATGGCAGTAAGTTTCTCTTGTGCAAGCAAAGCAGTGAAGGTGAAGCAAGGACAGATATAGTTGACATGGATGGGAAGAAAGAGTGAAAAATGTGGAGTTTGTAGTTGAGCAGGACATGATTGTATCCCAACCTTCTTTCTTAGCCAGGAAATCTGTATCTGGGTGATGCAGTTCAAGGACAAACTCTTCTGGTTTTGGTGATTTTCAGAAAAGTAGACTCACTTTTGCAGTTTTTCTTTCACAAGGCTACCCCAGGGTTCTCCTGGTTGTACCTTTGCATGTCTGGTGAGAACTGGAGCTCCCTGTCACGCATCTGACCTATAAGAAGTGTAGTATTCTGTGAATCATCCATGTTATGACCTCAGGTATTCTATACAGCAGTCATAAAGCAGAAAATTATAGTCTATTTCTTATCCAACTGTCTTATAGAAAATGAGTGTGTCTGTAATTGGGCATGAAGTATTTTAAATTGGGCCATCAACCAGACTGCATCTGTTGTTCTCTTTATTATTATTATTCATTACACATCACAGACACTGATGTTGTGTTTTCATTAATTTTTCTATTAACTTTTCCCCATCAGTGTGATTAAAGATTCATTATTCTGAAGCACAGTAAAACAACCTGCCGCCACCTCCCAAACCTGAGATCAAATCAAAACCATCCTGCATATGACATTAGACAAAACCTGATTCAGCCTTATAAAAATGATTTCATATCTCTGAGAACAGATATGTTAGCAAAGGATTAGCTGTGCAAATGGTCAAGTCAAAGAAGGTGTAATCAGGGCTACCTTTACAGCACCTCCTCATTTCACTTCTCCCATCTGTGATTTCACAATCCTTCAGATGTGAGTTTAACTTAGTACCAATTATCTTGTACCAATTATCTATGTATTTAATTTGGCCATGTAATTGGCAGACATTTCCAACTTAGCTAGTTTTTTTATATGCAATGTATTTAATGGAGCTGAAGGATTTTTATTCCCTCTTGTTATGATCTTTGAAGAAATATGTGAGCTCTCCTGACTGTTATAAGCAATATTGCCTGTAAGTGTGAAAAGTACCCTTTGTAGAAGGTTAAAGAATACTCTATAAAGAATGGGAAAATGGAAGTAGAAGTTAGATTGTCCTTAGATGTGGTGCATTCATGTGGACTAGCAAATGTAAAGTTTAGAAACCCATTGATTACTCTAGTTTCATCACTTTTATTTTGTTAATAAAAAAATGCAGGCATCAGTGTTTCCACAACATAAGCCCTCCTGCCCCATCCCAACAAACTGCTAGTGAATATCTTAATGATGTCCACGTTTTGGAAAAGCACATAAGACCTGTTGATTAAATGGCCTGTTTCAACCTGTGTGGAACATGGTGTGCGTGTGTGTATGGCTTGTCCTTAGTTTTGAGACTGATGAGAGTACAATGGTTCCTACTGTTCTCCCAGGAAGCAGGTAAGACATAAGGCCATAAATTTAAAGCATTAATCTGAAATGAAATGTGGTGGGGAGAAGAAAGCTTTTGTTTGGGCCCTGGCTGTATAAGAAAGCCAAAAGGAAGAAGCTGTCCCAAGGTTGCACTGAAGTAGGGAATCAGTGCATCTAGGTGTTGTGTAGCACCTGTGCCCCAGCTTAGAGCTTTACTCCACCCAAATACTTTGCATGTGTGTAGTGGTAATTGACATGCTTTGAGAGGAAAAAAAAATCTATCCAGATCTGAATGTAGATGTGCTTGTCTTAGAGCTCCCTGTCTTTGCCCAGTCAGCTTCTAAAGCCAGGATCTGCAAAGGGTCCTCAATTCAAAGGAGCTCCTTAAAGGACTCTGAGGATAACCTGCTGCTATCAACAATGGTCTGGCTAATAAGATTGTCCCATACCAATTTTCAGACATCTCAGTGCACAAACTGGTCAGCAACTGCTCAGTTAAACAGCCATGGCACATTCTTGATGCTTATGAAATGTGTGAATGGTGACCCCAGCCTCTGTATGGGCTGCCCTTCCTGGGAACAGGGACCTCCCTCAGGTCCTGTGGTTGGTACCAGCTCTTTTGTAACAACATATTAATGGATCAACATCTTAGTTCTAGAGAAGAACAAATTTAATTTGCTGTAACGCAAAACTGACAAAACCTAGATCTGCAGGCAAAGACCAGTGAGAAAAAGGCAGGTTTGATAGCATAATGGTTCTGCAAGTTATCTTTAGTTTCACCCATCTTTCTGGTTAGGATCCATGTTACTTGCAAAACTTCAGATATTGTTTTAGATAATGTTTTCCATGACCATGTTTGGGGAGAAGCCTCTGCTGTTTTCTCCTTGGAGAGGCCTTCAGCTTTCAGAGTTTGTAGTTCATGAAAGCAATATTTAATTAAGGCATCAGGAGGAGGGAAGTGAGGAAACTTCTTGCTTCTTGCACTTTTTTGTCCCTAGGTGTACTTCTTGTCCCTGCTTAATTTTGAATGAAGAAAAAAGTGCTGCTGTCCTCCAGACATGGCTGTATAGGGCCATCTTCTGGTCAGGCAATAAATATAACTCTTTACTGAGTGGTAATACAGCCCAACAACTCTCTAGGCAGTAGCTTGGCAGTAAACACAGTTTTATACAGATAAATAAATGAGGCCAGTGCATGCTCCATGTTCCTATCTTAAGACGGGATGCCATAGTAGCCCACAGGTCAAAGGTGACAAATTCTCCGTGGGAAAATTCTTTAGGGGTCTCTTAGGTCATATTCATATTATACTTCAAGTGAGCTCCAGGGTTCCGTTGTTTTACATGAATTTTTCATTCCAATTTTTTGAGACAAGCATGAAATGCATGTACTGGAAGTACTCAACTGAAATTTATTCAGTCTTCTTGAGACAGTCAAGCACAGTAAACCTGGAGGAAGGACAGACCTGAGGGAACGGCCTAAAATTGTATCAGGAGACATTTAGGTTGGATATTTAAAAAAGTTTCTTCACCCAGAGGGTAGTCAGGCATTGGGACAGGCTCCCCAGGGATGTGGTCACAGCTCTAAGCCTGACAAGTTCAAGAAGTGTTTGGACAATGCTCTCAGGTGCATGGTGTGACTCTTGGGACTGTCCTGTGCAGGGTGAGGCATTGGACTTGGCTGATCCTTGTGCGTCCTTTCCAGCTCAGCATTTTCTGTGATTCTGTGATAGTTTTATCTTAATTTACTGGACTGCTAATGATGAAAGAGGATAATTGTCTGGAAACTTCTCAATTTCATCATAATTGAGTACTAGAGAAAAGGCGATGTGGATGAGCTTTGGTCAAGTGGAAATGGCAGAAAAGTTCATTTATATAAATATATGCATCTTTAGGTTTTAGTTGATTTGATGCCTGTGATTACCTTTGGAACACAAATAGTACACTTTAAAGTAATGTCCTATTTAACTGGGAAGAATTACAATTTAAGACAGAATTGAAGAGATGAGATGCAAGCAAAATTGTTTACAACTCAAAAAAAACCATCTAGCACTTGGATGATGAAAAGTTAAATCACAAATTATAGGAGTAAATACTGCAGTCAAGAGAGGTATTATTTCCCCTGGAGACAAGCCCATAGGAGTTACCTGTATTGCTCTTCAGACATGATGTCTTTTTATTCTCTTTTTTATTTTGTGAGGAAAATGCACTGCCTGAAAATGCCGTGTCCAGCTGTGACCCTTTTAACTTGACAAATTGCCAGAAATTGGGTGCTCTCTAAACCCCAACTGAACCATTTGTGCCTCATGCTCATTGTAACTCTGTAAATGCTCTGTGTACAAGATGGCTCCATTGGAGCTGGATGCAGAGTGATGCAGGGAAGGAGCCCATCACCAGGAGCAAGGAGACAGGGAGGGCAGAGCAGTCAGCTGCCAAGAGGTGTGTTGATGGGGGGTGGGGTGCATGGAGAAGCCTGGAAGTTCACACTGACTAGGAATGGTGTTGTCTTCAGGTTGGAGGGGTTTGAATCCAGTATCTAACTGTTGTTGTGTGTGACTTTGCTTGGATTTATTGCTTTTTGATGTGGACCTACACATGCAAAAAAAAAAAAAAAAGATGTCGGTGAAAATGCTGCATCATTCATGTCCACAAACTCACCTCCACTCCTCCACTCCTCCATGCTTATCCACCTCCCTTAGTGCTTTAGCAATCCAGTACCTTAACAATTCTGTAACTTATCATATCAAGTGCATCATAAATTATCTATTTTACAGCTTATAAAGAGGAACACAGAAGGACTCATGAATTCACAAGGATTATTTTTGTATTTTCATCAATTGAAAGCAAATTGATGAAACAGTTTATCCAACTCATTAAATGAACTGACCCCTGAAGGTTAATGTAGAGTTTCAGAAAGTGCCCAAGAGATTAGCCAGAGCAGGATCAGAATGACTATGGCATGTGCAGCAATTTATTGCCTCTGTGTAGAGAGGTCTGTGGGGTGGGATTCAGTGGAATGACTTTGTTTTTTACCTCACTTCCTGAATAGCAGAACAGCTTGTTCTCCAAAATATATCCCTGGTGGTAGTAAGCAGCTTCTCCCATGTACTGCCCAAAAAGCTATAGGTCTGAAACCAGGTAAGTTATACTTATCACAGGCAAATGCATCATTTGTTGACTGTGGAAGCAAAAAAACACACCACATGTAAAATAATCATGGAATCATAGAATGGTTTGGGTTGGGAGGGACTTAAAAGATAATCTAGTTCCAATGCCCCTGCCATGAGCAGGGACACCTTCCAGTTTACTCAAAGCCTCCTCCATCCTGGCCATGAACATTTCCAGGGATGGGGCATCCACACTTCTCTGGACAGCCTGTTCCAGTGCCTCACCACCCTTACAGGAAAGAAGTTCTTCCTAATATCTAAGCTAATCCTACTATCAGTTTGAACCCATTCCTGCTTGTCCTGGCACTGCATGCCAGGACAGAAAGTCTCTCTCTCCCTTTCTTGTAGGCTCACTTCAGGATTTTGGAAAGCTGAAATTAGGTCGTCCCAAAATAATAGTGATAATAGCTGTTAACTACATGTGCTTAACAGGTCAACGGCAGCATACAATGGATGTTTTTCCTCCCATTGTATCACTTGTACAGTGGTGCAATTTTACTATATCCCTAAACTCAACTGTTTTACCTGAATAAAGGAAATGACAGGATATTTATTTCATGACATGCTCAGCAAAACAACTTCCTACACAGTAGACATAACATGAAGTTGTCTGACTTATCTGACATGAGAAAAAAAAAACATCTCCCCATTCACCTAGGATGTCTCTTGGTAGAGATGTCCACTACCCACTTACTCTTTTAGCTGTGGTATCTCTAAGAATAATTCTGCATTTTCCATATATCAGGAAGAAAATAGTAAAGAAAGTGTTAATGGTTCAGATGCAGCACCTGCTTAAAATGTTGCTGCCTCAATTCAGTTTGCAGAAAGCAGGGGGTGGTGTGGGAGTAGGAAGGATGGGATGTCTCCAGCTGTTTGAAGAATTTCTGCCATTAGGCATATACCTGAGGTCTGAAGATAAACTTTTTAAAGTGCACTTCATGTTGATCTCTATTTCACTTAGGCTGATGTTCAATGCTGACAACAAGCTGTTCTCTAGTAGCTCTTGTTATTTTCTCAGACAGCACCCTTAGGACTGTATAAATGGCAGCCACAGGAAAAAAATATTGAGAACATCATTATTCTCTAAGTGAGTTTCTATTGTTGTTACAGAACTTGGAGAGTCAGGAGCACTGAGACTCATAAAAGTGTCTTTGATTATTAGTTCTTATGATTTCATCTTTTTTTTTTTTTCCCTATGTTGGAAATAAGCTGGGATCTTGAATGAAACATGCATTTAAGATGATGGTGTCTCCTGGAATTTATGGAACATACATTACAGTATGATGAATTGTTATAATATGTTTATCTTGAGTGTTCATAAGATGGAAACACTTATTTCACACTTACATAAAGAAAATTAGAGGTAGTTTAGAGTTAAATCTAATGCCTGGAAAAATAAAGACATCTTATAGAACACAAAGTAAGGAAAAACATTGAAAGGCTCATATTTATTTTTTTTCTTAAAACCACTGAAAAATGATGGTACTCTGTTTCCTTATTTTTTCCTCACAGGTTTAGAAATATATTAGCATTCCTTTGTGCAAACCTGCTTATCTTTCCAAGAGTCACAGCTGTAGTTTAAGCTAGCTTGTGATGATGCACACACTGGCCAATATTACTGATGGCTTCAGCATAACTAGCTTGAGAATTAAATTTTCTGCTTGCAAAGGATTTAGGTAAGGCTTATAATGCTGAGCCAGCTACCAAATCTGTTCTTGAAGACAGAAAGTTTCAGGTTTTTTGGTTTAATTTTGTTTTTGTTTGGTTTTGGGTTGGGTTTTTTGTGTGTGTGTGTCTGTGCTTTTTTGGGTTTCTTGCGGGTTTTATTTTTCAGGGAGGGGGGAGATTTAAATTTGCCTGCTGGGAGATGGGGCGAGTTCTAAGGAAAGGAGCCACCTTTTACGACAAGAGACTTTCAATGCTCTTGGGCTGTCACACTGTCCATAACACCTTAAGATACCAGATGACATCTGGGCTCTAACTAAACACGTGGTGTGTACAGCCTGAGTTATAACTGCAACTCTCTGTACATGCACTTGTGGTCACCAGGAAATGTGAGGTAATTTATGATTGCCTAAATTGCAAAGGAAGAGTGTATAGTTAAGCTGTATTACCTCACTTCTCCTGTGGGCTGATAGCACATGTAGCTTATCAGATCTTGGTACGAAAAGGCTTTTCCCCTCCTAAGACTTATCTAGGCCCTTTTTATGCAAAACAGGAAAAAGCTGTCTTGACGTTTTCCTTGTCCTCCTCATGGGTCTTAGAGTACCTTATTATCTGATCAGGCTTTTCCATGTTCATTGATATCATACTTAAGGATGTAGTTAAGTAATTATACAAATTCTTCCTGAGGAAACTTTAGATGCTTTTCAGGTTTCACAGAGGCTCTCAGGGTCTTTCTCCACAGGAAGTTTTGGGCAGGCAGATCTTTTGCTCCATGTTATTTCCATATGAAATGCAGGTATATGTGTGCTTCTGCCCATCTCACTGGAAGTTGCACTCAAAACCAGCTAGATCCAGAGCGTGCTATTGCAGCCCAGTCATAGGAACTGCCAGCTCATTTCTGTCATATGGACAAGTGATTGGACTGCCAGTGTGAAGCCTCTGTTACTGGGTTATAACCAGCCTGATACTTCACTGGTCTCAATCTCCTGCACATAACTATTTCCAGCCTCATTTTGCCAGGCTTTGTCATTAAAATATTGTCATTGGCATTAAATAAAAATATGGTCATTAAATTATTCAGGCTTTGTCATTAAAATACTGTCTGTTACTGGGAAAAAGTCCTGAGGACAAATCTCTTCAGGGCTTGCTTATGCAATGAAAAGCAGTTCAGAGACTGTTGCCCTTGTATAAAAGGGATGGATTTGATACCAGGAGTGGCAAAAGTACAACCCAAACAGACAGATATTTGTCTATGATACAGAAATAGTCTGCTGTGCTTCTGGGACGTATATGGGTGTCTGCAAAGCAGCAGTCAGGCTTTTGAGAGGGTCTGGAGAGCTTTTTTAACAGGTCACGGACGTATCTGTAAAGGTGGTTCCAACACCCTATCAGAGGAACAAATTGCTAGACAAATGTTGAACCTGAAGTAGTATGATCTCTGAAATTTGGGGTTGTACTAGAAGTTATGTTTCCATAAGTTGAACCTGAAAAAATATGACCACTGAAATTTGGGGTCATACCAGAAGTTATTTCACCATAAGTTTGGTGTAAAGTTGCGAAACTTAATAACCATCTATCACCATAAATTGCTGAACTAGCTGTTTTCCTTTATGATGACTGCACCAAGGGTACTGATCAAGCAAGACCTACTCAATCTGTGTGGTTTCTTGTGGCCTATGTGTCTTAGGCTCCTGTAGCCCTTGCAATATTTCCTCATGAACAAATGGGGAATGGCCAACAGTCAATAATTGAAGGAGGGATTAAGAGCCAAGGCAGAGGAACCTTATCTCCATGTTGTAAATCTGATGGGTGTTGCAGAGAGTCCCCAGCTGCAGCAAAGTACCCAGCAGAAGGAGAGTTAGTGACATACAGTACTGGGGAATATGTTAATCATGATGACATAGGAAAAGTAGCCAGCTGTCAACAAACATCATTGCAAAGCAGGGTGACTGTTGTTTCTGTAGATGTACAGAAAGTGTCCTGCCGTGCTGTGAGTGACTTGTCCACATGCTATTAGGTACTCCATGAATAAGTGGATATCTGAGAGAGTCTACTTGTTTTTTTATGATTTCCCTTGGTCAAAAACATTATTTTGTCGTCTACTGCAAGGGAAATAGGCGAATAAGATGTTGTAAAGGCTGTGCAGGAGTCTTTTATTGTTGAGGTTTCAGCTGAAGGTCAAGGCAATACCTACAGGAGTGCATTAGATGAAGTTGTTAGTAAGATGATGCTTCTTGAAGAGAAGAAAGCTGAGAAAGGCCATTTGACAGTGGATAAAAATATGTTTGGGAGGAGAAACTACCCAAGTAGAATTTGTCAGGACAAGAAATTAGAACTACAGCATTAAAGAAATGAGAGAGCCAGACTTTGGCATCTGCTACAGGTTTGTTCCTAGAGGAAGTCTTGAGGGTGCTGAAAAAACAACTATTAAGCAAAAGCAAAGCTTGCAAAGCAAACTTTCTTGACTGACAAGTAAAACCTGAACCCAGCAAATGTTGCTGTATAACAACATATGTTCCTGACTATAGGAAATATTGCTGTAGAACCCCAGACAATTGTACCACTTGGTTTAGGGTAACAAGGTGGCTGCTGTGCGAAAATTGATTTGTGTGGCTGTCCTCTCAACTTAGTGTCCTCGAAGCTGTAGCATCAGAACTAGATCGTGACATCAATGAGGGCAGGATGAGATGGTGCAAGGTGGTTCCAAGTGGGCTTCAGGCTCAGAGTGGAGAAGTGCTGTGGTGGCATTTTCAGCTAGAAAACTCTGGGAGGATGTGATGTGTTAGACCAGACAAAATACAGCTGAGTCCCTTCCTTGTAGAGGATTTAGTGTCACTGGCAATGCTTGGTGAGCCTGGTTCATATCTGTAGCCCACCACAAAAAGCCACTGGGTGGTGAAAGAAGGCTTTGTGTAGCCATCTGCTGCCATCTTTGAGTTTCCATCTTCTGCTTGACCTTGTGTGCTTTGCTCTGCTGCAATCTTGGCGGATGAAAATCAGGCTTTACTTGGGGGCCAAATAAATTTTTTTGGGTAGCTGTGCATTAAAAGCCTTCATACAAACAATATCCTTTATCTTTGCTAAACTGAAAGCTGCAACTTTCCATTTGAAGAGAAACTGAATAACGATTGGGTTCTGTGGAAGTCTTTTCCTCGCGTTAAATTTTTTTACCTTGTTTTTCCTTTAAGCTACAGAGACACGTGTGGTCAAGGTAGGTTACTCATATGTGTGCCCTTCTTTTTCTCATTAGAAGATATAAGATCAGAGGCCTGTTCATAAGTCTTTTTTTTCCTCTTATCAACACTTCTTTTGCATAGACTATTATTACAATATTAGGATTTCCCATTACACTCCAAAAAAAAAAAAAATCAGTTTGCTGCAAGTTTGGGAAATCTGAGTTCTTTCTCTCAAGACTGACCTCAAGTCCAAGCTCATCTTGTAGCTCTGTACTGTGAAGAAAGCCTGGAGTTGTCTGATTACTTCATTCTGCTCTGCAATGACAGATGGTTAACCCTTTGCTGATTAAAGGGGCAACATCTTTCACACACATGTTGTTTTCTTTCAAAGACTGGGTCTCATCCGTCTTCACCCTGATACACCATTGTAGCAGCTGCAGCTCAGAAAGCCATTAAGCCACAAACACAGGGGAAAAAGGGCTGCCTCTTTGCCTCTTTCCTGGCTGTAATAGTCTACAAAGTGGTGTATGTCACTTGCAATTTTATACCAGCTGAAAATCTTTGGTGTTTTTTGTCTTGCAGTTATTCCCAGTGTGGGAATATGCCTTCCCATGTATTTGTGTCTTGACTGGTAGTGGGAGAAGTTGGCTTGCTTTGTTGTTGGTGAGCAAATGAGAGTAAGAATGTAATCATTACTAAAAAAGGCTCAACTCCTTACCTTCCAGGCCTTTTGATGTGCTTCTTTCCTCCCTGTATTATGTTTCCTACACTTGCCCACATTAATTGTTTTGTTGGGGATTTGCTGTTTGGTTTTTCTAACCTGGTGACTGATTTATTGACATTACAATCAAATAATCTCCAGGAGAATCACTGTAGTGTACTTTAGCAGAAGTAGAATTTAATATGTCAGTTTTTATTAAGCAAGAGTGATTATGTAGTTAAATACTAGAATGAAGAATTCCATGTAAGGCTGAGCCCAGTGTGCTTTCCTAGAAACTGTACTCATGCCCTAATGAATGGATTTAAAAGTTTAAAGTGGGTGTAATAATGGAAACGGTCTCTTGCTGCCAAGAAGGAATGAGTCTGTGGTAGAGAGGGTACTGTAAGTAAGTCTCCTTTGTTGCCTAGAAATTAAAACTCATGCGGTACATGAGCTTTTGCTAACTCCGTGCACAGGCTGGAATTGAAATCTCTACCAAGAGCAGCACCTAAAGAGCACATAAAATTTCTGGGAGCAAGCAGTGGCAGCATTCTAGGAAATAGCATAAAAGGGTTTCATGTGGTAACTTCCAACAGAACTGACAAAGTCACACAGTTCAGCCTCCAGTACTGAATCAACCTTTCAAGACTCTTTTGGCCTCCATTCATGGTAGTGGGAATCTAGACCTTCAGAAGAGTGATTATGCATTGGGAAACTACAAGAAGTTGAAACTGGGATTACCCCATCACAACAAAAGTTTTAAAGGATATTTCCAGTGGGAGCATGCTGAAAAATAAAAAAACGGCATTTTTAATGTCTGAACACAACTATGGAATCAAAATTATGACTAATGTTTCTTGTCTGACAGGCTCCATGCTTGCTTGATTCAGCATCTCCAAAGAAGAATACTGAGGTTCAGATGTGCCTTCATGCATGGTTTACATGCATAGAAGCTGCTTTGCTATGCATCCTTATGCCCGGGATAAACACCATCACATGACAGACCTATAGCCTTATAAGGGTCAGGAATTTGGATGGTGAGGCCCAGAAGACCCAATCAGTCTGACACTTTAAGCCACTGGATCATACTCTGTGTCAAAGATAGCTTCTAATTTCCAAAGTAATAGTGTTCTATTTTATTAATATGTAAAACACTGAAGAAAAGCATAGGACACCCACATTTTGTACCATCACTTTTGAGTTCATAGATTAAGAACTTGCTACATTTCCACAATCATTTTTCTTCTGTTAAAGCAAAATGTTCTCTTTGAAGCTAGCCAGACAGAGTCAGGGTTCAGCACTTACCTTTTTACTAAAAATAAGAGTGAGGATCATTGTGATCAAATCTCAGTTTCTGATATTTCCTTGGCTAAGACTCCCCTTTCTGGGATGGATGGTAGTATAGCTGTGTTTCTGTGTACAGTAATCAATGCTGAACTGGGGTTCATTGCAGCATTCCCTTCTGGGAATCCCATGGCTGCTACAACAACAACTCTAGCTATTGAACCAGTCTCTTAGGTAATCAGACTCTCCCTTATATCATGTGCAAGATTTCTTTTTAATTAGAAAAAAAATGCTGTTTCTTACAAGCAAAAGGCTTCAGTCATTAGCAGTGTGTGTCTGTCTGGGCATTTGGTCCCAGATTAATTTAGAAACTGAAGCAGGAGCAGTCTCCTGAGCAAATTGAGGTTTTTCCCCTGTCATCATGAAAGATCAGTACTGGTCTAAAACACTTTCAGGAAGGTCCCACTTTGAAATGGCCTTTAATACCAGTGATTTCTAATGGGATGCTGAAATATGACAGCAGGAATGTGTGCAATGAGTTCCAAAAGTCTAATGACAGTCTAACATTTATCTTTTGTGTTGCTAATCTCTTTGCTGCCAGCAGAATAAATTTTGGCATGTTGAAATAAAAGCCCATTCACCCTTTGAGGTCCCTATGCTGTATAATTGGAACATAGTTTCTGCTTGCTCTTTTCTTTCTCTGGATACCTTATTATGTTTTTTTTTATTTTTTGCTTTTTGTGCTGTTTTTCTGCCCTTTTTGTCCCCCCGCTATCTCTGTCACACAGCAGATCAGTATGGATCCACCTCAACTCTGCACTTCCCGGTTTCCAGCTTGCTTTGATATTTCCCATTTACACCTAAACCCGTTTCTGTATGGATCAACCTTTCTAAGGTGAAATCTACCCCATCCACCAGCTCTTCTTCTGTGCTCACCACCAGCAGACACTGCCTAAGCAGAATTTTGCCCAGGACTCACTGAAGCTCCAAATATTGCATCCTTGTACCTGAGAAATGTAACCTCTTGCTCTCTGCTCATCTGACCACATTTGTGCTTTCCTGCCTCTAGAGGAACTCAGATGGAAAAAGATTAAATGGCAGCTACAGTGGGATTTATAGCCTTTTCTTCATAAAACTGGCTTATAAACCTATGCTGTGCCATGATTAAAATGACAGTATTACTTGGCTGAGGGGACTAACAACAATGTGTTTTGCATGCAGATCATATTCTTCAGGATGCTCTCCATTTAGGTTTTTCCTGCAATATTGTCTTCAGATGCTTGGTTTCATTTGTGTCACTTGGCAGAGATTAATGACACTGCAGCTCTGAATAATTTCATTACCTACTAGTGTGTATCAACACTAATGAATTATATTATTCCTGCACATTATGTGTTATCATCCTTCAGTACAATTGAGACACAATGTATCAGTATTTGAAAGATGTCCTGCCACTTCTTATGGCTCGAACTGTATTTTATTTCTGTAGGTTTAGATCTTAAACTTTACTTGATTTATATGGCTCATCTGATGGTACATTGTGAAGTCCCTGAATGACTGCCTAGAAACTATTTCTTTCAGAAAAAATACAGACCACATCCAGACTTCCCAATGTATTTCCATCAACCCAGTGGTGTGGAAATGGATTCATTCTTAGAAATGATTTTTGGAATTTTTCAGTATATTTCACAGATATATTTGGAGTCATATACTAGAGATAGTGTGCAAGGTTATAAGTTTTAGGCACCACAAAGTCAACTGAATTAACCAGTTTGAAGATCCTTGGGGCTTATCTAGGTATTTAAAAACCTGATAATTAACCAAGTTCTTTTACCTTGAGTATGACCTTGTTTTCCCTCATAGATGCCTGTGTCCTTTTGCCTGCTGTTTATTGTGAAATATGCTAAAAGCTTTTTGCTTTTTCAGTCAACTGGAACTTAATCATCAGTTATCTGGCACCTTTTGTCATGTATGACTTCTTTTGTATTGTGAACCACATTCTCTTCATGGTCTGCGTTTATATCAAATGTTTTTATTCTTTATTTACATTGTAAGAAAAAAATAGAATTGATCAATTAGCATATAAAATCACTTATTTGCAGTCATTCTGGTCTGTAAAAAAAAAAAAGAATGTTATTTTTACTGGGGAAGTGGGAAGAATAGTAAACAAATTATGCTGCTGGTGTAATAACTCTCTTGATTTGTTTTGTTTTTGTTTAGTGTCCTTCAGAACTGTGTCATTTGAGCAGTACTGCTAGTAAGAAATCAATTTGCTCAGACAATTACCAAATAGGGCAGTCATGTAAGATATGTTGTGTTGGTAGTCATAAAAAGAATGAAACACTGTCTCTAAAGGCAATAAAAAACTGCCATGAAAAGCCTGGCTAATTATGTTCTCCTGCAACTTCAGTTGATAAAACCACCTCAACAGGTATTAGACTTCAGAATGAGTAAATTAATCTGGGCAAGGGAGATGATATCAACAGTATTTACCAGGTTACGAGGTCATACAGGGATAATATTAATTTTAGGAAAGGTCTGCTGTCACATGGAGTATCAGCCAATGTAGGTTTTCCTAGGTGAAATGTAAATGTTCTTGTTCAACATGATGAAATTTTATTAAAAAAGGTGAAACAGATAAATCACTAGCTCAAACTGTCAAGCTTCCAAAAATGCATCCCTACTTGTGATTCTTGACTCTATGCTAGTAATAAAGTTTGATTTTTAGGATAGGTGATCTTTTGATTCTAGGTAATTTTGCTATGTTTGAAGTGATGGGTTTCTTTCTGCAACCAAAATAAATGTTGTAGAAAGGTACCAGGGCAGGGATCTGGGAGATAAGCTGTGGACTGTTTCTTAGCTGCCCACATCTTCCTAGGTGGATCTGCAAAGAGCTTTTCCTCAGAAGTTGGCATTTGCAGCATCAACTTTCCCTGCAAATTTCCAGCTCATCAAGATGCACGTGCTAATTCTCAACACTTTCAGACTGACCTGGATTTACAGGAGTAGAGTACCTGCATGCTGTTTCTACCCCTTATCTCTGAGGAAGGATCAGGCAGCCTCACCTAAACTCCTATTGTCCTTTAGGACACTGTAATTTATTATTCAAGACAATGTACTCTTGAGCACAGAGCTGGAAACAAAGTTATGAACTAAATAAAAACCTCCAGCATTACCCTCTCTTCAATCTCTAATTAGCAGGATATAGCCAGATTTCTGAGGTTTTCCCACACCTTCCCTTTCTGGCTTTTTGGCACTTAGGAAAAACGAGGTGCTGCCTCAAGATGATTTAGCATCTTTCTAAATCTGTAAGCCTGTGAACTCTACAGCATAATGAAACCTCCATGAGCCAGACACCTAATGCAAACTTTACCTGACAAAGGTGGTTTTGGGTCTGTTTTTTTAAATGTCTGGATGATGCACATGCTTCTGATTTGAAGAGATTAGTATTCAAAGTTATTTAACAAGTTGTCTCTAGGAGCATATTCCAACCTGTTAGGTGTTTCTGCTACTGCATTTACCATGATATTTTCATGGTGAGCAAGAGGCCATGTACTGATTGAATTTCCTGGCTGCAGCACTCCAGCCAACACAATGTATTATGGCTGTTTCAATATAATTTCCCATTTGCCTGGACAGATATGATAATTTATTCATGGGTGTTCATAAAAATGAAATCCACCAGAGAGTACTGGATAAAAGGAGGAAGTTCTAGCCAGTGTTTTTCCACCAGTAAGAATTCACAAACATTAGACTTTGCAGAATTTCCTAGAACCATTGATATATTTGATATATCAGGATATATAGGTATTTCACAAAATAGCTGGATATTAAAACTTTAAGCCACAATTCAGGATTTCACAGCTGACCACAACAAATAAAGATGATTTAGTGCTAAAAGCAGGATTAAATGCTAAGACTTGAAGCACAACAAAGAACAGATAATCTAAAAGAGCTAATCAGAAGAGAAAGAGAGGTTCAGAGGAGAGAGGGACCCATTTGAAGAATAAGGACTTTTAATGCTTTCATTTTAATAAATAGTGGTACATGTAAGTTATGTCCTAGTGCAATAGCACACACACGTATAACATCATTTACTCCAACCATTTCCAGGATCTCTTTTTATTTTAATTTTACTGGTTCATTTCAGCTCTTGCCAGCATTATTCCAGGTCCATGGACATTTTATCCATTCATGTCCTTCACATCTACTCACTATTGTCTCAAGTTTCTTTTTAAACAGCTTTTTTTTTTTTTTGCAGTTATCTTTCTGTCTTTGTCTTTACAAACATCCATACATCTATCTCACCCCATATAAATGCCTTTTTTCTCTCTCCTCTCCTCCAATTTTTCCACTAATTTCCATGTGACTACTTTTGGTGATATCTTTCAGAGTTTCCATCTTTCCCTGCTGCTCTTTTTCAACTTGCCATTGCAATTTTTTGCCCTGCAGTTGTCTTTACCCCCTGTAGCAAATGAAAAAAATCAGAGTGATGCAGAAAAGCTATGGTACTTCTTTCATTCCACTCCAGGAACAGTCTGATTTCCCCACCTGATTCCCAGCATGGATCCATAAACAGTGGCATCAGCAGAGCTGAGGGGTTGGAATTGTGATGTAAAGGCTTGGACTTTGCAATTGTCAATGTGATCTTGCAGCTGGAAGATTTTCTTTCCACCACCCTGACCTTCCAGAGTCAGCCTTCCTGATACATGGAAGACATCACTGCAGGTTTTTCTGTTGCTTTTAGTAGCAATAGAGTACAGACCCTTTTAAACAGAGGCTGGAAATGTCTAACCTTCTAGATACCTTGGTGATCAGTGCACTATTATCCTAGGCAAAGCTTTTAGAAACAGGGTAGGATATTGTGTCTCTATCTAGACATTCCATTACAATGTTTTTTTTTTAAACACATCTCTATTTTACATCTACATGTCTTTCCAACATGAAGCTATTTCTAAAAGACACCTTAGAAGTTCTCTTAATAACATTTGCTTTGTGTATATAATTAATCCCCTCTTCTTGCTTTCTCATTCCTTGCATTTGTAGATATAGAATCAAGTCTATTTCTTTGTCCTGCTAAAACTCAACCTCAACAGATAATGCTCAGAAATGAGCAGAAGTAGCACCCTGTCAACAGAACTTTTCCTTGACAGACAGGTACATACCCAAGTGCATTCAAAGGAATCACACTGAAATATCAGACACTAGAAACAGAGTATTTCCTACTTGAATTTAAATTTTACCTTCATTGCTATTGTATTTACAAGAGTAAAATAAAAAGATCAAGCACATAATGCTGAACTACTAAAAAGGGATGGGAAAGAGAATGAACATTTGATGTCTCTGGAAGAAGGAAATTCAGTGTAGTTCATGTACATTTGGATACTTGCCCTGGGAAACCAAAGCAGAGTCTGTGTAAGAGAAGAAAAAAAAAACAAGAGCAAAACTAAGTACAGTTATTAAAGTGCTGCAGTATTCCATCGATTTATGTAATCCTGACACTAAGTAATTCACTGCAGATTTCCTTAATCTTACATTTAGGATTAAATTATGCAATAAACATTTCCAGTAAAAATTAGAAGTTCGCTAAATCTGATCTATAGTACAGTTTTCTTGATGCTTTAAGAGAGTTTAAAAAAAACCCCTCATGAGCTCACAGCTGTGAATATAGCACCAATTTCAGCATGATGGTCTTTCAGTAGTAAGTCTTTTTTAGAGATTGCTATAATGTTTTGTAATCACCATAGATTAGAGAAGTACAGAAAAGCCAAGGAAATAATATGTTTATACCTCCTCCCTCTTCCAACTCCTCCATTTCATAGCAGGCTGAATGGGAATGTGCTATAAGTTTTAAAGAATCATGCTGCTGTGTGAAGCCAGTCGAAAAGCATTAGAGGTGCAACTAGAAGGATAACTAGGTATGATCAAATAGTTGAAGCATGTCTTGTCAGGTGATCACAAATGGGAGGTTGCATGATTAAATAATACAGGCTAAACTTGGCCCTCTTGGCTTCTCTGTATGCCTTCAAGGCCATGCATAATCAGCTTGCAGCCTACTACCTTCCAACTTCTCCCCAGACTGAACACACCCAAATTATGTGGATTTTTTGGAGAATGGTTCTTTTTTCATAGAGAATGATGCTACAAAGGGTCTCAAGATACCTTTTAACATCTCTGGTGAGACTAGGAAAAGATAATGCATTGTATTTTAAAGAGGAGACTTCAATCTTGGGTAAAGCATGGAATTTTTTTTCCCCAGCTGTACCTGTTTCTGTGTATACAGGATTTTCTTATTCTTCCTCTTTTTTTTTTTCCCTTGTAGGAATCCTCTTCCTTCAACATCTTCCTGTGGGTATAATTTCATTTCAGTGTACACATACACATTTCTAGTAATATCAATTTCCTGTGCTTTGTAGGTTTCAGCTGATTTTGAGATGATGTTAGTTTTCCAAGAACAACAAATTTGAGTACCTCAGGTGCTGGGAGCTTCAGGAAATTGGGGCTTTTTGGTGCTTTTTCTAGCGGTGGTAGTACCAGTCATTTCGTGTGGCTTGGATAGACACTAAGGGCAAATGTAAAGATGCTGTCAAAGCACTGTAATCACAGATTTAATGGCCACCTGTGAAAACCTACATGATTAAAAAATTGCCACCTGATACAAAGTTTCTCTAGCCCTGATGACAAATCTTTCTCTTGACCTCCATCTTCAAGCACCCATTCCAGTGTCTGGAGACTTGTGTTGTGCACCTCTGGCATCCCCAGATGTGTCAATCCTGGTGACAAGTCCTTAGGAAGCTGTGGCCTGTGGCACCTCCTCCAGGCTCACAGGGCTGTATCTCTCACTTCTTCCTCCCCTCCTCACTCTGCCAGGCACCTGTCTACCAACATCTAGTACAACTCCAAAAGTGTCCTGTACTGATCTCCTCCTGTAACAATTTCTCTGTGCTGGTACATTCTGTGTCAACTGCAACCTGTGTAACACAATGAGATACTGAGGAAAGCAAGAGGTGTGTTCCCAGCCCAGGTACTGTCTCTTCCTTGGCCTCTTTTTCTTGCTTCTCCTTGTTTATCTTTCCTCCTCTCCACACCCTTGCAGTGCTGCTGCACAGCAGTGACACAGCTGGCCAGATAAAAGGAGTATTACATGCACCACTTCCTCAGTTTTTTGGGGGGAATGGCTTCTAAGCAACCTGCCTTGTGAGTTTCTTTGCCTTCCTCACTTTAGTAAATAATTTTTGTGGTAGTTACTGCATGTTATTTGTAATTAGTCTGTTTGGTAGCACTGAATATTATCTTTGATCTTAACAAGGTTTCTCGAAGCATTTAAAAGAGTTCCTGTGGCAAGTAGCAGAGAAGTTAAGTACAAGGTTTTGCATACTTAATATTAAAGAAACATAGTTTTTGTAAAATGGATTTTCCAAATACATATATAACTCCATAGTTAACAAAAAACTCAAAGACATTTAAAATACAAATAAAAGGAAGCCAAATTAATGAACTTGGAATCAAGTAGGACCAGAAGGTCATTTGAACTGGTGACACATGTGTTTAACAGTGAGGGTTCTGGGCCATTTAGATATCTGCTGACCCCTGGCAGCTGAGAAAAAGACTGGGTTGAACAGCCCCTAATGAATGTGACTGCATTGTTTGATATGGTGCTATGATGAGGCTGTAATTTGGGTTTATCAGCTGAAACTGCTCCACAAAACAGTTGCTGTTTATCTGGTCTGAGGAATCAACTTGACGGGTGAACTGAATGCCATGAATATTTCTTGTCACCACCATTAGGGATCATCACCAACAGTGAGTTGTAGAATTAATTTCATGCTTGGTCTGATAAGTTTTCCTGACTTTTTGCAAGGTGATTTTTGCAAGGTGATTTTTGCAAGGTGATTTTCCTGACTTTTTGCAAGGGTGATTCAGGCCTGTAGCTGCAATGAATGAAGCAGTGCTGGAAATGAGCCTTCTCTCTCTGAAGCTACTCCTCTATTGGCTTGATTTGTTATCTCTGCCAGCAGGTGTTTGTTGTCTCTGATGTAACAGCTGAATCATTGACCACAGAATGCATCCCAAAACTAGCTGTGGTTTCCCCAGCAAAGTGATGGCAGAAGAGGTCATTTTCTTTTGTAGAGAATGTAAGTGTAAATAGCTGGCATAGCATTTGCTTCTTCAATAGACTGAATCCTGGTTTCTTAAAGAGACATGGTGAATACTCTACTGATGTCAAGTATTACATTTTTATAATCTAAATGTAGTTGTGATGTTGTAGCAGATGCCCATAGTTAGAGTTGTTCTTGGCTCTATCTGTGAGAGGAAATACATTATTTGAATATTGAAATCTTTCCTCCTGCCTCAGGAATTGAAAATAAGAGATTTGTCTTACATTAACCTAATCCGATTGAAATATCTGGAATACCCTCAATTGTATTACATCAGGAATATGTACGCAGGCAGAAGGGCAATACAGGGTTAGCTGTAGGCTACATTATTTTTTTAAAGCAATAACAAGGTGTTGCTTCCTGAAAGAAGTGATAGAAGGCTTGATTTCCCTGTTTTTACTGCAACCACACAGTTCTGTTATCCTCACTGTTGGGAGTGCAGGTAGAAGAGCACAGAGATCTCACCATGAAGGAAAACATGCATCACACTACGCAGTGGCAACAAAATCTCCTTCTCCTTCCCAGCTGTGAGCATGAGAGGTCAGCTCAGATTTAGGTCTGTCACAAATTGGAGTCATTGGTAGTTTTAACAAGTGCTGTGTACAGCACTGTAAGCAGTGGTGGTCGAGGCCAGCAAGTATCACCTAGCTTGTTTTCTTGTAGGTATCCGCAGGAATTTATCCTCAGAGGCAGATAGTGTGCAACAGCCCTTGTCCAAGCAGCAGAATTTTGTTAAATTGATTATTTGGGCACAGCAGCATTACACCACCTTTCATTGGCATCCTTCTCAGGTGTACACAGCAGTAGATGTAGCTGAATTTTGCTCTGTGCAGCAACATATACACTCAAAGTGTTAGTGGGCAAATGCTTACCTGGTATAAATTGATGTGGCTTCATTAACTTCAGTGAGACCATGCTGATTTAGAGCCACAGAGGAGCTGGGTCTGTGAAGCAGTCAAATTTATAAAGGACTGCATAATCTACTAGAAAGTCAAGTCAGGCCAACCTCTGTGCTATGACATTTCCTCTGAAATTCACTTTAATAAGGTAATATTTTCTTCCAGTTCCATAAATGCAAATCAGCTGAACTGCACTTCACATACTTTCTCATTTAATTAGAAACTTAGTCCAACTATACTGCAAATGCAGGTGAAAGTGAATGATTCTAACAATTTTTCATTTTAATTATCTTGATTAACTTTTTCTTCTTTGCAATTTTATTATCTTTCATTTTAGAAATGTCCTTTAATTTAGGACAATAAACTTTTATTTAGTAAGCTGGGGAAACTTGAGGACATGATGCGAAGAGGATTTAACTCATTAAGCATTAATGTTACTAATATTCTTCTACTAATTATTCATTAAGTTGATTGTCTTAGCAGAAAAGTAGGCTTGGATTCTCTTGTGGAACACCACATTTTATTTGTGTATGGCACAAAGAAAGGTAGAAATAGCAAATCTTACCAAAGTTAATGATAAAATACTTCAGAGGACATGACACACTTAATGAATTTCTTTCACTAGATGTGTTTAAGAGTTCCCAATTGATTTTTAGCTAGAGAATACTAGGTATGTCCTTCTATATACTTTTGGAGGTAGTGGTATCTATTCTTTCATGGTTTCCTTGTTTCTCACAAAAAAAAAAAGGTACATAGAAGGAAAAGGTCAAAAAAAAAGAAAGCAAAAATCCAAAAAAAAAAAAAACCAACAAAACACTTGGAGGGATGTTAGTGTCTCCTCTAAGGTTTTTGTTGCCATGTATTTTACAAGGGAGCTAGTGTGCATCTCTTTTCCCAGTAAGTTCACACATTTAAAAAGAGAGCTTCGATGTAAAAGAGAGCTTCAAGAATGGAGCATGGGAAAGACTAAACCTGAAGTCAACCTCTTTATGTAATCCAGGAGAAAAGGCATGACTTGATTATGGATCCTGTAAATTCTCTAGCTCCTGAAATGCCTGACAGAGCATGCATGTGGAATTCAGATCTCTACATCTAAACCTGTACCCTTGTAAACCTTCCTCTTACCTGCTGTAGTGCCTGGAGATGCCTGTGTTTCACAGATACCTTCCCTGTTCATCTTCTAGGCTCTCCTCAGGATTGCAGATCAGAATTCTCTCTCTTGGCAAGAGAATGGTGCTTAGCCTATGTCTCAGCCTGATAACACCCCCAGTATCTGATCCTCTCCCTGTCTGTTCCCCAGATGTTCCAGCGGCAAGAGCTGTAAGAAGGAAGGATGAAGGGACCCAGCATAGGGCTCCATGTAAAATGCAGGGAGGTTCGTGTTAGTGTGACTTCCTACTAAGCTGTGCACTTGCCTGGGAAGGGCAGGACTGAAGTTCACTGTGATTTCATTTCCTAGAACAGTGCCATAATTGCAAGACTTTCTTAAGATGTTTCTGTAGCTGGAAAACACTTTTTGTCTAGTTTCTGAAACTATGTCACTCTGCAGGAAACAATTCAAGAATTGAGATGCTAGGGAGTGAGAAAACAAAATGGAATGTAGGTCCCCATATATACCAGGGTTGGGCACATAATTTAAAGATGAAAATGTTGCTGTGAATATGAACCTCCTCTGTTCTCTGCTCTCTGGATGGATTTAAACTTGCATTTTCATGTGGGTGCACCATGTGGGTGCTCTGTCAGTGAGCTGATTTAAAAGCCAGTTATCCTCATTCTTGCATTCATTTCAGAAGAAGGCTGAGTCCTCTATAGCTCTTCCACAGAAAAGACACTGACTTCTACCTTTAGGGGGATGATACTCCTCTGATAAGCATGGAGTCACCTCAAAAGCCAGAGGTGACTAATTGCCCACTCTCAGAGATGCAGGTGTGGGTCTGTGCTAGGATTTCCTCTGACCACCCTTCTATTGCATACCAGCAGTCTCCATCATTCTGGGGTAAGAGACTACCCCTATGGTGTAGGGAAGCTAATGTATTTTCTCCCAGTTATGGATTTCACCCTGGGAAGGATAAAATTTTGCAACATTTTTGTGGTTTGAATTGCAACAGATTAAACAAGAAGTTTTCTGAAAGATAAGGCAAAGACAAATCTGAAATTAGTCACATCAGTAAGAAATAATAATAAGTGTTTCCATTACAGCATGTAACTGCTGGAACCATTTGGGATGTTGAAGTAGGATTTCTGTGATAGAAGGTCTTTCAGCATTGGGACCCTTCCTATGTGATCTATTTGAGACAATATGCTGTGAATGACAAATTTTTGGCCTCTGATAAAACCTCATATCATAACTGCTCTGGATGTGTTTATTGATTTCTGCACAATTTTATGTAGTCAGGCTTTTAAAATTGAGGTTCCTGGCTCCCAACAGACATAGGGTGAATTAGAATTATATTCTCATGCAGTGTTTTGTAAGGTCATATTCATGTGATGCTGCTTAATGTGTCAGAGAAGCAGCTGAAATCAAATAACAAAGACTGCATTCTAGTCCTTGAAAATGCTTTCCGCTCTTGTTCTGTAGAGCTGGACTCTTTTACAACTTCAGACCTGTTGCTTGAACTACAATACAAGGTCTGGATAATCCGGCAAAAAAAATTCAAAACTCTGGTCTTGCTATGGCAGATGTGCATCAAGAGAGACTCTTGTCCTACTCTAGGAACAAGGCATATCTCTTGAGATCTCGTGTGACTCTTGAGATGGCCAAGATACAGAAGGAGAGCCTTCCTCAGTCTGTCTTGGAGAAATATCTAAGAGTTGTTTTTGAAGATCTGGAGAGACTTTAGAAAACTATCTGGATGATAAAAAGAGTGCTTGGCTCAGTTTAAGACTGGAAAAGAGATGCATTAGCATTCATAGAGGAAGAGTGTTTTCAGCATGATGTTTGCCATCACTTCTACATTTGACTCAGTGCGACTTTGTCCACAATGCCAAGGTTCCTGTGCATGTCTAAAATCAAAATTTTGAAAAATGCTTCTCATTAATTTTTTATTTTTGTAAAACAAAGTAAACTGAAAATTTGATAACAAATGAAACTTACACTTTGATACATGATTTTCAAACAGTGAAAATTAAATTTGCTTTTTATACAAACCTTCTGAACATCCAATGGTCTCAAAACCCTGCCACAGACTGGTATGCTTCTTTCTCAAATTGACTCTCTATCATCAGTTTTTTACCTTTTCTCCCAGCTTCTGCTACTTGCTACTGCTGGAAACAATCCCAGGCTCCTAGTAAGTCTTTTCTTTGGTCTCTGTGAGACTATTTGTTTTCCCAGCTGTTGTTGGAAGTAATGCACACAATGCCATTCAATGTTTCAAATGCCTGGCCTATGGGAAATGCACATGGAACTAATCTGGTACCTAGTCTCTGTTATTTGAATAAGGATTTATTGAGCAAAATAAGTTTTCACAGTGGCAATATTTTTGTGTTAGTAGCCTATCAATATTGACTTCAACCCAAAGCTCATAAGGCAAATTTGAGTTGAGCAGTTAAGAATCTATGACAAACAGTCTTCTGTTGTGTTTCCATAAACCATCACACTTTCAAACACAAGAGTCTTGAGACCACGAAGAATAAATAAAACTGAAGCAGAAATAAGATTTCAAAGGGGTAGTAACATAAAGAGTGGTGGAAATACGATTAATGTACATTAATGTACATTAATGTGAATAAAAATTATTCTCTACTGCAAACTCTTTTACTCCTGTCTTAGAATAAGTCAGAAATTAAATCTTTCTAAGGAAAACGTGGCTTTCAGTACCACTGAAGGTGGTAGGAAATTTTTTAAGAGATTCTTGTATTGGATAGCCCTCACCCTCTTAGGAGCTCTGAGCATGATTAGCCCTGGTGTCTGAGGAGGTGGCTCAAAGGCATCCATTGTAGAGATGTGTCCCATGTTGCTCTTTTCTGTGAAATTTAATAATGCATGCTGAAGGAGCTTTTAAAAAACAAACTGGCCTTGGTTTCTGTGGAAGGACAGAAAGAACAAGTAACAGTCCTAATTAGAAATAATAATTACTGGCTTATATAGTTTTAACTTCTGTGCTTGCCTTTGCCTTGTCTTAGTTTCAGAAGAAGGCTGAGTCCTTGCTACTGATAGTTTTTATTCATACACCCGCTTTACAGCTTTCATCAGCAGTGGAAGAGGATTGGTAGCCCCATTTTTCTTCTGTGCTCTTCACACTCATTTAATCTGTTCTTGTTTAGAACTGATTGCCCACTGACAAGGTGAGAGCAGGCTCAGGAGAAGCACATTTCTCACACATAGTTGTTCACTGAGAGGTAGCTCTCTTTTCATTTTCATATTTGACCTGGTTTTATATCATGAATTATTTCTAGAGCCATGAAGCAGCAGTTTTGGCTGGTTTTGCAGTCACGAAGGATCCCACTGCACTAGGAGTCTTAACTGTAATTTATTTCAGTTAAATATCTGCTATATTAATTTTGCAGAGTTGTATTAAATGTAGGTTTTAGTGCTTAGTACTTCTTATGGTCGCCTACAATTCTTCTTTAAAGGATGTGTTGCACCCAGGGTTTAGTTTTCTTGAACAAAAGACCAGGAACGTGTGTCATGGGTATGTTCTGTTCTGTATGTGCAGGGAATCTCTCTTCTGTGGTTCCTGTGGACTTAGATCTGTGTTGGGGCATCTCAGCCTGGCATTAACTTTTTCCTGACTGGAAAGAAAATTTTAGCTCCAGACATATTCTTGCTTTCAGGAAGACCATGTGTGACAGGTTAGATCCATCCATTTATATGTATTAACAGCTGCCAAATGACAGGTTTAGAGTTGTGCTGTGGAGCTGGCCAAGGCAGCAATTACTTGAATTTTAGCAAGACCTGCACATTGACTGTGGATACATTAGCTTTAGTGGAGATTATTTAGAGGCTCAGTGGCTTAAAAGCAGAAATCACTTACACGCATATTGGATATTATTACAGATTCAGGAGAGTTGGCCATAAAACCACTTAGCTTCCTGTAACAAAAGGACTCCTAGCCAAGCAAGTAAAATGTTAATGAGACAGCAAGCATTCATTTTCATGTCTGTAGCCTTTCCCTCTAAGGTTTTGCTGCTTCATACTGAGGTTTATTAGAGTGGAAATGGTTGACTTTAAAAAAGAAACACCAGCTAAATTGCTAGGGTGTAGAATTTCTTTTCAGATCATAATTATACGTGATCAACGGAGTGTGTAATTAGTAAGTTGGGTGGAGGATATTTCCAGAACAATCAGCAGCAATTTCCTCTCTGCTATTCCTTTCTCTGCTCTGAGCACCTTTTGTCAGTTTTGGTAGCTGTGGCTTTATTTTAAGCCCAGAAAACACAAAAATAAAAACTTATGTCAGGTAAGAGTGACACAGTAAATCATAGTAAAATTAAAAAACCCCTGCAACAGGATATTTTGTCTTCATTGTAATAGGCCTTAGTGATTTTCACTATGTTACCAGCACTTGAGCACAGGGGAAAACACACAGGCTTATTTCTGGCCTCCCTTGACAAACCTGTGAGACTCTTGCTGGAGCCTGGATTTGCAGTTGCACAGCAAAAAATGTGAGAAGCTGTCATTGTCTTCAAATATCATAGGAATGCCCAAGTTGTTTCTTGGTGCTATGAATAATTCACAGAATAATTCAATTAATCTGTCCAGCATGGCAAAAAATAACTGAGTAAACTGAGTGGTTTTGACCTTAAGAAACAAAATCTGTTTCAAATTTAAAATAAATAAATGAAAAGCCATTAAAAAATCATATGGAAGCAAAGATGTTATTCTGTGAAGATATGATTTGGTATTGTATCCTGTAATGAAGTATCCCATCTTAAAAAGAGGCTTTCATCAGCTCCTCTCAGCTGTTTGCTTAGAAGAATGAACATTTCCTATGATTAGGGTGGGTCGAGGCTTTTGCCCATCTCTCCTTGTCCCTGCAGTTTACAAGCTCACTGGCAGGCAGGGGTAAGAGCTGTCCCCTCCTGCAGGCAGCTCTAGGGATCCTCCTGCTGTCAGGGATGTCCTGCCACTCCTGCACTCAGAGTGCTTTTTCTACCTCAGTTCCACTGGTTTTAGAAGCTATGGGTGTGCCTGCTCCTGATAGATTTCTTTTGTCCCCCAGACTGTTTTGGCACTCTCCATTTTATGTGACAAGGCCACAAATTATTTTGATGTTGTGGTAATAATAACAATAATAGCACTTAAGTTAAACTTTCAGTCCTTCTCTCCAGTGACATCACTGGGTTGCCTTTAATGCCCCCCCCTATTCTTTTGTAATATGGGAATATCTTTCCCTGACACAAAGAACAGGGCCTCAACCTGGGTGTTGTTTTCAAACAGTCTTTATCCTTCTGATCAGGATATATTCTAAGCTGCTAGAGAGTTTGGCCAGACTAGCATAACAAGCTCTTGAAAAGCCTATGGATTGTGGAAATTGAATACTGTAGTCCTCACTAATCTGTTTTGTGAGGCGCACAGAAACAGACACAACCAGCTTCAAAAACTATCCGGGACTTGCTTATCGGAGGGCCAGACTCTGGTGTACAGAACTAAACTACGCCATGTCTTCAAACAGCTCGTTTAAAAATTTGTTTATGAGGGGAAATCTCAACCTTAGGTTGAGATTAACCTTGAGATTATCAGATTATGTCCTCTGTATGAAAACACATTCCCTTAAAAAGATTTTTCTCTGTGTGGGGTATAATTATATGGGTATAATTTTCAGATATAGTATTTTGCTGTTCTAATCAGTGTTGTGTGGTAATTCGTGGTTAAAAGAGAGGTTGAACAGGAAGACTCCAGATTTTGCTTTTCTGTATTGATGCAATGGTCAGATGAAGCTTCTGCACCAGCTGATACAGGGAGCAGAAATAAAAAGATGCCATATCTGATTCTGCAGGTGTGTCAGACTACTTGCAAAGGCCCTTGTGTGGTTTCCAGGAAAACAACTGATGCTCTCCTGCTCCTATCTGCTCCCCTCCCATTGTGTACAGAGTACACAGTGCTCAGATCAGGCACTGGTTGTGAACAGCTGTAATGGTGATTTCCTCTAATGTCTTGAAATACCAAGAAAGGAAGCATTTGGGGCATGTCAGCCATGCTGTGCAACCAGATTGGCTAGCTGCAAACATGAACACACTGCACTGGCACCCCTTGTCTGGCACAGATAGGCAGAATTTCTTTCTTCAAACAGTTAATAAAAATAAAAGACCATAGCAGATTAATACTTTTTCCTTACTAAAGCATTTCTTGCACGTTCATTGAAAACCTAAATTCAACAAAATCCATAAGTGTAGACTTGATTGGGGAAAAAAAATCATGTTTTCTGTGAAGTTGCTTGATTTCAACATTGAAAGTTTCAGCACACTTAATCTTGTGAAGACAATGTGAATAAATGTTAGTATCTGTTGCCATGGTAAGTCTTTGGCAGGGGGAAGGTGGGGTGGGAGGGTATAGATGGACTTTGGTCACCACTCCAATCTTTATATTCTGGCACCATGCTTTTGAGTGCAAGGCGAACAGACAAGTAGAGCTGTATGTTCACCCTGTGGGGCTTCCAAGGGAGAGATGTTGACTATGTTTTTAAATAAATGGAACCTTCATTATTTATTCATAACTAGATTGCTAACTGAAAAATGAAAACAGCTATGACAGTTATTTCAACAAGACTTTGGCTGATTTCAAATACAATTCCTGTCAGAAAAAAAATAATAAATGTAGGACCTAATAATTCTGACCACTTCAGAGCTTTGTCAAAGTGATTTGTTTACTCAGTGACTGGTATAGTTTGTAGATATATGCATGCAGTTTAAATGTGGGGGGTTTTTTGCATTTGCATTAATAGTTAAAACTGCAAATTTGGTACATGGCTGATTCAGCAGCATAAATTATATATGTATAATTCAGCAGCTACTGATCTCTTTATGCAACACAGGATCATGAGTTGTGTTTTTCTATTCTGAGCTCATTGTGAGTCTAAGTCCCTCTGCCACTTTGAATCAAAATTTCTTCTTTTCCAAGGAGTATGTGTTTAAGCTGTTTCCCTTGAGCTAGAACTTGAGCACCTGACAGTGACAAGGCTTGACTGCATTTGTGACTATTTACTGGAGCTCACAGTGGAAAAGTGAATGTTGCTGAAACTAAGATCCAGACTGTTGTCTTTTAATATTTTCCTGAACATCTGAGCTGGGGGGCTAACATGAACTAATGTATAGCACTTTTTTTTAATGGATCTGCCATTCAGAGTCAATTTTTGGGGGGCAGAAATGGCCATGTGGAGATCTGAGCCACAAAAATTCTCTGAATTGTGGCCTATGCTTTGAGTAGGAAATGTTCGATTATCCTTTCATGGCTCAGGGATGAAGCTCTTGGACAGTGGATGTGTCAGTATGGCATTAGCTCCAGGGACTCTGGGGGTGCAGGTTTTGTTTGTGGTGTTGTCCTGGACTTATCTTGTGGCTTTGGACAAGTTACATGATCTCCTCAGCCTTTACATAATGAATATAAAGACTCCCCTCTCCAGTGGGGACTGTCCAACACGGCTATTTTGTTGCACTGATTGTTTAGGTGGACTCTGGCTTTACATGGCACATGTGGGAATACACACTGCCCTTCTGCACTTCATAAGATTGTTTCTTTTCTGCTCCCTCGCCCAGGTGCATCTTACAGAGGACAGATAGCCTGATCTGCATTGTAGGAGGTGCTCATACTTGTGTCAGAGTGCCTCTAAACAGAGAGGCTGCAGGAGATCTGTCTGGATTTACTGCCCTTACCCCCCTTTTTTATTTCAACAATACCAGATGCAACTTCCAGTGCATGATCTGATGATGGTTTTGTTTCCAGATGAGGAAATTAAGCTTCAAGGTGGGCTGGGTGCCAACACTGCACCATGAATGTCCAAGTCTTACCTTCTTCTTTCATAAACCCTAGAGACTTTCAGAATGTAGTGTCTTTTCCCTTGTTCCATCCTGATGGCATCTTGAGTCCAGTGCTTGGGTTCCCCTTAGGGAGCCCAGCTGGATTTGAGATAGAGGTGATCAGCTAGAGCAGCGTGGAATTTCTGTGGTCCAGGGCTGACAATGTGCCTGGTGCTCCTGGCAGTAGCACGGTCCCTCCTGCAGGGAGCATGCAGAGCCCTCTTAAGGGGCTCAGTGCCCAGAGGGAGGGGAGCAGAAACAGCCTCAGTGTCCCATGGTACAAGATTGCTACTCCAGCAGACCTCAAAGCCTGCTTAGAGGGCTGGTGTGGGTTCTTTTTTAAATTGCTTTTCTGTGAATGTATGCCAGTGTAAAAATAGTTCTGCATTTCCACCTGCAAAAATTCATCATTTAACAAGGGAGAAGTGGTGTCTGTTTTACTGCCTGAAGCCACCATTAGTCCTTTTGCCTCTTGCTCCTGGTAAGCCAGAACACATGTGTTGTTCCCTAGAAGTAAAATTGCTGCTTTTTGCTGAAGGGAGAACTGAGCAGCCCCAGGGTAGCACATTGGGCTTGAAGCAGGCCAGGACTATGGACAGCATGGAGGATTGCCGCCCTCTGTTGTTGTCAGGAAAAATAAATATCTGCAGCACAGCTAGTACTGTTCTTTCTCTGTCCTTTCTTTGACTTCTTTTCTTTTGTGGTTTCTTTTTTTTTTTTTTCCTCCCTTTTGATTTTTATCTCTTCATGCAGTGGCTGGCTGCAGATTCACAGCTGACAGATGGCTGGTTTCATCTGGCTACCTGAGCGTCTCTGTTGCCAAGTAAATTCTTGTCACAAGTGGTCAGCAGGTCAAGGCTGCTCGTCTCTGCTGTCCTCAACAGAGCATGGAGCAGAAAATCAGTCATGCAAATCTTCGTGCATTTTGTCTCCAGCATGACTGTGTGCTGACAGAGTTCCAGATGGCTGAGGGACACGTCCTCTGGTTTGCTGGTACCTAAAGGGCAGCATTGCCACCTGCTCTGTGAAACACAAGTTGGCCCAGGGAGTCTGGTTTGCAGACATCAACTTTTATGCAATGCAGAGTATGAAGATGACCTTGTACATTCCTCTCTCTGTGACTTTTTTGCAGTAGTTGTTTTCTGGTGTCACTGTAGTTAGTGAGAGTTAATTTCTTCTCCCCTCCTGCAGCTTATTTGCAGAGAAGCTGTTTTGCAGTTTCAAGTCATGAAGCCTTACCTGCTCATACTTTTATTCTGAACACAAAGCCTGGCATTTCATCAGCATTAACTGATCCTGATGCATTCCAGACAATGAAATTATATCTGTGGGGGCCATTAAGAAAAGCCTCCCTGGGCTGCTAGATACAGAATTTATAGAGTCTGTCTTTAACCTTTTGGAAAATGGAGAAATGTCTCATTATCTAAAATGATAGCCTTGTACACTGGAGAGTTTAGCTATTTGAACTACTTAACCAACTTCTAATATATATATTTCATATTTAAAAACCTGAAGCTGCAAGAATTGTTATTTCTCTAGGTGAGAACATTTTCACCACACTTTTGGGATAGGGCTATACCCCTGTGTATTCCCATCTGTCATTCAAAGTGATCTCTTCTCTTGCTCTGCTTCTTACACCATCTCTTAATAGCAGCTCTTTCAAAATCTCACCTGCAAGAGAATAACTGGTATATAGTGAAGGCTTCACCTGCTGGAATTGAGTGATCCACCCAGGAAGAGGCCTACATAATCAGCAGGGGTATTGTTACAGGACTGATATAAGGAGCACACTGTCACTTTGGGGGTTTTCTGCAGGGCCAGTTTGGTGCTGTGCATGCTGTGAGGCAGAAGCAGTCACAGAGGTCAGGTATGCTTGCTGCTTGGCCAGTTTTTGGGCAGAGAAAGTAAATGCAAATAATCACAGTAGAGGATAAAGCCAAAGGCATGAAGTGATTTACCCAAAATCTTGTAGTAAGCATGTGAACTAGGAATTATAGCTCAAGCTGTGGAGTCTTGGGTTGGTGTCTCTGACAAAAGCTCAGCATTCCTTTTGGAGCAGCATAATAAATACACTGCAGTACAGTCAACATGGGAGAGGGGGGGTGAGCTCCTTGGACAAGACTGTGACTTTACAGTGCTCTGGAGATGCTAGAAGAAAGCTAGTTAGAGCTCAGTGTGATGATGCTCAGCCTGACATCTGCCTATTCTGCCTTGGCATAGGCTGTACCACACAGGAGGTAGACCTCCTTCTCCTGCAATACATTTCTGTGTGCTGCTGTGGGAAATACTAACAAGCAATGCAGCTGCAGCCCTTTTCTTTCCCCTCTCCCTGGATTTATTCCTGACTGGCCTTTGTTTGGCCTCGCTGTCTTCAAAAAGAGACATCAAAATTACATGAAAACCAACAGAAAGGAGTCCAGACAGGTCATGCTGCTGTTCTAAACAGGCTTAATTTTATGTATTCTTATGCTTTATATGCTGCAATGCTTTTTGTTTGAAGGAATTCTCATACAGCTATTTGTTTTATTATAGCGCTCTTAGAGGAAGCTGTCAGGAGCTGCAAGTATTTCCTTCTCCTTTAATCCACTCTAAATCCAGCCCTTAAAACTGTTTTGCTCCCAGAGACCTTGGGCAGTGATATTTGCATTGAGACTGGCTCCCAGTGTGGGGACATCCTGCTAGCCCTGTAACACCCAGAATGGCACGGGCTAAGGCAGGGAGCACTTGTCAAGGTGTTGCCTCCACAAGCCTGCAGGAAAAGGTGCAAAAGCTCATAAATTGCTGTTGTACTGCTCTGATTTCCTTGCTGAGGAGCTCTTAGCTGAGAAAGAAAGAAAGTGGGGAGAAATGTTACATTCTGCAGTGGAATACAATCAAGCAATACTGCAGTTTTTTACAGATAGATGATCAAAACTACCGGGTTTTCATACATTTTTCAGAGGGCACACACTTGACTGATGCTCACCACAGATCCACCAGCCTTATGCTGGGTGCTGGGCATTTAAAAGTAGATGATAGTGGTTTTTACTTTCTCAGGCTATGAAATAGTCTTAACTATTTTCAGTGTCAAAGTTTGAATACTGAATTGTATGATATATGAAAATTGCATACCTCCTAGCTCTGCAGAGTTGAATTTTTGTCTTGCTAACTCATCTGATATGAAATAACAGACTGACACTGGCACTGAGCCTTACAGAAAGGTACAGAACAGACTCGTATCATATATATATATATATATATATGATACATATATATATATATACGATACATATATATATATGATACATATATATATATGATCCCATGCTACATACAGAACTCATACTACAGTATGAGTACTGTAAGGGTGCAAGCAGGATTTCAGCCTGCATCACTCCCTGGAGGAGATGAGAAGTCTACCTCTTCTCCAGCAAGCAGACTGTATCTTGAGACAGTTCCTCAAGAGGGTATGACCTCCCAGCAGGGGAATTTTTGGTTGCCAGTATTCAAGTCCAAGCAGTGCACCACCTGCCTTTCTTGAAAGATTTAAGATGCTCAGCATAGGTTTTCTTGCCTCTGCCAGCAGGCTGATGGAGTGGTGTAGAATGACTGGAATGCCTCCATCTCCACAGCAATTTATGGACAAATAAATTAAGCTTTTAGGGCCCTTTTTCTTTCTGCCAGCCTGTGCCAACTGCTCCCATTCATAAGTCAGCTGCCTTCTATTTGAATGCTAGGTTCTTCTGGTATAGGTTAAATGCAGATTTAAAGACATCCAAGGAGACTGTAATAGGCAAATGATAAAGGTGGTTAATAAATAAGTAGCAAAAAGAGCTATTCAACAGCTGTGAAACCTTTCACTGTGACCTTGGAAGTCAAGTATCTGCTGGGGCTTGTGCTCCTCTGTGGTTGGGTGTTAACTGGAGGAAAGCCTATGCTTGGTCCTACACACTTAGAGGAAGTTGTATTTACTCTTACTTTTTCTCAATAAGCAGACAAAAATAAGTGATGAGGTACAGACACAAAGTAGCTATTTCTTTATAGACTTCAATAAAAGCCTACTTGTGTAAATTTACTTCTGTCAATATTTGAAACATAGGTCACAGTTGTTACCTAATGCTCTGAAAGTGAAGATGTCTTACAGGCACCAGAGGAGTGCAGAGTTTGTACTGAATAGGAACAGGCTCACAATTCCTTGCAAGCTCCTGCACTGCAAAGGAGATGAATCTGAGGGCTTCACAGCACAGAAATATAGGAAAGATTGAATTTTCCTTCTCCATTTGTATTTGCAATACTGCAAAATACTGCCTTGTTCAAAGAAGGGTGCATCTTTAAAATTTCATAATGGGTATGCAAGGGATTACCTGAATCCTTCTGAGCCAACTCAGTTGACATGCCGAGTATATATTACATTTTGTAATATATACTCGAGTATATATTACATTCTTTAATATATACTCGAGTCCCTTTGTTCCTTTGGTACAATCTCAGTTTGCTATCATTGTCTTGAATTCTGCATGTGATTTGATTCTCACCTTCCCACTCCTGGAAGTAGACTGTCAATTAGTCTTGTCTAAACATGCTTGTTTTATCTTCCCTGCCAGAGCTGTGGATAGAGACTCCTTTCTGCCTTCCTGGATGTGTGGAAGGAGAATTTCCCCACTGCTCTCTGTGGCAGGACAAGTCCTCTTAGGTGGGTGAATTGGTAGAAGAATGAAATGATGCTGTCCTGTATGGCTTCTATGCCAGTTTTGTTACTGATGTAGCATGGGCTGCTTGTGGGTAGCAGAGCTCTCCCTACTTGCTAGTATAAAAATATATATTGATAAGAGAGTAAGTGTTACACCCCAACACTTTTTGCTTGACTTCAAGGGAAAAGTTTGCAATAAGATTTATGAGAACACTCTAATTGACTACATCTAAGCATCCAGTAGGATAACTATGTCACTGGAGAGGTTGGAAAAACAGAAAAGGTTGGCCACGTTGTGGAGCAAAAGCTTTAAAACACGTTCCAAAATTGTGAACAAAGCCTGCTGCACACTACGTAGGACAGATTTATGTTCCAACCACATGACACTTTTTAGGGGAGGAGCTGAGGCCATCACAAATCATTTCTTAAGATGCTTTGACAAATAGAAACCTCTTTCTCTTAGCAGCTACTTGAATCTTTTTGCTAATGCTTCATCCCAGCAAGATAAAAGGGGTATTTAAATGTATATATGAGAGGGATTTAGTTTTGTAGACATAAGCTTCAATTTTATTTTCACTTTGAAGACTTCTAAAGAGCAGCTGTGGAGTGGGTTTTTCTTACTTATTTGTTTAAATTAGGATTTTGAGGACTTCTGTATGTGGAACAGGAGATGGAGCTATTTCCTAGCATGAGACGTATTTTGCAGTTTAGTTCAGCACTGGCAGTAGTTGCATGTTGTCCTTGATACAGTTCTTACATTATCATGATTGAAGTCTCCCTCTAAACCCTCTTTTTCAAAGCTCAGTAGTAGCTGCCATCACATCAATATGACATTTTATTCACAATCTGGATTTGTGGTTAATGGAATCAATAACCAGCAATACTTTGCTTATGTTGGTGGGGTGAGCAGCTCTCAGAGGTGCAAACTTCTTGTTTTGGGGTGAAAGAGATTATTTATAAGGCTCACAGTTGTGTGTCCATTTCAGCTACCAGGCTAAACATGAATTACTCTTGAAATCTTTTTTTGTTTTGCTCCTAGTCTTCTTTTACACAAGATCGTATATTTGTCCTCGAGTATCTAAATTAAAATTAACTGGGTTTTTCGTTTATTTTCCTAAGGAAATGAGGCTTTTGTTACCTCTCTGTATGTCTGTCAGACTGCTGCATTTAACTTTTGAATCACTGGTCAATTCCAGTGGCATTTGACAGAGGGGCAAAGGTCCTGAAAACAATGACACTCCTGCAAATGGCACAGAAATTGACAGCTGGGTGATGGAGAGAAACCCTGTTAGCATTCTGATGGAGGAGAAAGAGTCAGCATTTATCTGTTAGCAAACATGAGGAAATCCACTCAGAAATATTCATCTCTTGGAATAGTCCCTTCCTTGGTTTTGCTGTCCCTGGAATGCTTTTTGTTTATTTTCACTCAAGGCGTATAACAACCAAGTGAAGTAAATATGTTTTATTTTTATGTTAAAGAATTGTAAGGTTGTTTTGGGGGAAAAGCTGAAACAGAATCAACAGCTAATTTGGGGGTTTGTTGTTTTTGTTTGTTTGCTTGGATGTTTCCAACGAAATAAATCATTTTCTCTACTTCCTGATTTTGGCAGGAAATGGGAACAGAGTAGTATAAAGGGAGACTGTCATTTCCAGTTTGCCTGGAAGCAGAAAAGCCTAAGAAGTAAGGGAATCTGTTAACATACAGCTATCCTATGCCATCTCTGTTATTCCTGGGACCAGATGCACAGACCCTGAAATAATCTCTTAGGTTATTTTTCTCCCTTCTTCCAAAGCCCCTGTAGGCTTTACCTGATCTATGAACAGAATAAGAGCAATGTCTAGCACAGATTTATTTTTGTTTTCTTGTTGTCATTGTGCTTTACTGCAGTGTGCTCATTGTTCTTGTCAGACATGGAGATGTCTCTTGGCATTGCTGCTCTCCTTGTAGCTGCCATCCCCAGTCATGCTGCAA
The DNA here is from genome assembly GCF_037042795.1 of Molothrus aeneus. NCBI lineage: Eukaryota > Metazoa > Chordata > Aves > Passeriformes > Icteridae > Molothrus > Molothrus aeneus. Next base: position 48,965,575 of record NC_089646.1, on the reverse strand, counting down.
ATAGCACAATACTGGTGCCTGCCCTGAGCATGCTTTGGCTCAGGAATGCAAAGACATGTAGGTTTGTGGAAATTGGGATATGGCCAAAGGAAGTGCTCCAGGTGGACTTATTTCTCCATCTGCTGGGAAAGATCAGCCTTGCTAAGCTCCTCTCACTGGGGAGCTGAGCTAGGAGATGAGAAAGGAGTTATTAGTTTATTGCATGTGTGACAGAATAGAAAGAAGAAAATGCCAAGCAGTTTGATGAATTTGTTTTCCATTGGGAAACATGGGTCGCTCTTTTATGCGATTTCCATGTGGTCATCTCAGTTATGAAGTTAGGAAATGTTCTGTTTCTTTGGATGTGTCTTTCCTCCCAGCCTGTCAATGCAGAGGCATGTCCTAGCCCTTGATATTTCCCACAGGCTGCCTCACCCACCATTGTGTCTGTTCAGCACCATTCCCAAATCTATTTTCTGCTGTTAATTGATTCTGGCTACAATACTCCCAACACTTGACAAATGCAACAAGAGTAGTTCACATCTCATCTAACCAAATAAGAAGCAGTCTTTTCATATCCTATAAGCTTCAGTGTCATTAAACTAAAGACCAGTCTTCAAACATTACTGGAGGCCTTCTTACTCACTTTGTGCTGGGGACAAATGATGTATTTTTGTATGGAGTTTGGCACTATTCAGGCTTTGCCTGCATAATACAGCTAGACCTCTGTTTGTTTATCCTGAGCCCAGATAACTAACTATCTTTTCAAATGTCTGGTTCATTCATATCCATTCAAAAAGAATTTAACCAAAAATGTGTATGTATAAAGAACAGCTAAAGGGAAGGGATAGTTCATGAAAACATTTTAAGGTTGTATTTTCTTACAGATCAGTTAAATGTAGTGTATGAAATCTATTCAATTATGGATCTTGTATTTACCATGAATTTGTTGTTGTTGTTTGGGGTTTCTATGCCTTGAGTTAATGAGGCATTAACTTGGGAAGCAATCCTCTGTAGGTAAACAGTTTTTTCAAAAAGCCACCTGAAATCAGTTTGAGCAGCAGAGCATGCACAGTTTCAACATTATTCATTAGAGTTAGTTCCATTAACTGTAAAAAAATATTTGAGAAGACGAATACATATTTTCTTGCAAACTCAATGAGTATTACATGAGAGCAAACAGCAAAGAGAATACAAGACTTACTTTTCTCCCAGAAAACTATTTTCAGTCCTTGTTTCCACCAGTAGAGATGCTGACAAATGAACTTACATTTTGCAAATATTCACCAGGTAATTTGACATATCCTGGCACATCCTCAAAAGTGGTATCTAGAGTAAGAAATAGAGTGTGTACTTTCAGGATATTTTGAGGTCACCTGTTTATATTTCCCAGCTGCAGGGGAGACAGTATCTCAACCAGCCAAAATAGCCAAGATTTTGTTGATCATCCAAGTTACCAACAATGAAGGTCTCCAGCTTGTATGGTTCACAAATGCAAGAAAATACCTGATTGAGAGCAGACCTCTTTCTGCTGTTATTAAGCTGTGTAAGAGCAGATACACATTAGAAACTGTCTGAACTCCCACAATGGGCACAGGAGGGAAGAAGATAGTAGGTGTTCACATGTGTTGTGAGAGCATATTGTGTTGTTGCTGGGGAAGGAAGTAATGAAAACTGGAAGATGTGGAAACTGACATATTTGGGCTGTACTCCCTTAATCCTTGTTGTTTTTTTCCTTAGCTGGTCCTTTTTTAGTCAAATATTTTTGTTTTGGCAAATCCTTCAGCTCTCAAGACAGCTGAGCTGTATGAGAAGGATTGATGACAGACAGAGATCTACTTATGCTAAGGGAGCATAAATGAGCCTAAAATAAGAAAGATCACACAGCTCTCCAAGAAGCTGACCATCTTCCCTGAAGGAAAGTTTTTCCCCTGAATCGTAGAGTTGTCAGTTTAAAGCACAGAAGCTTAATGTTTTATTAGAGTTATGGTCTTAATATGGACACAAGAATATGAGTGAGATGATGCGGGTTTCCTTGCCTTATACTCTCAGCCTGGTTTCCTACAAAAGCTTGGTTCTGTTATATTTTCTTCCTTTAAAGCAGAATAACTTTTCTCCCACTATGGTGGTAAATCTGCCCCATTTACAAACATGTAGCCTTTGATCAGTGGCATTTCTTCAGCTCAAAATTAAAATAGGTTTGAGCAATTTCTGAAATCAAATGGATATTTTAAGTCTTGAACTGAAATGGGACAAAATATGAAAACTTCACAGATACGCATCAAAACCTGTGCTATTGCCTCCCTGACTGAAGTGTTCAATTGCCCTGGCTGCTGGGGGACTGCATCATCTTTCAAGCTTCAATGTACTTAGCTCCAGCATACAGCAAATTTAATTTTCTTACCTTATCATAAACACAGTCAGCAAGTCCCCTGCTATTAAACATTTTCACCAAGTGAAAGCACTGGCACACAGTGATCAAATTACTTCTCAGTCTTCACTTTGATAGGCTGAATAGATTAAACTTCTTAATCTGCAAAACAGCAGTTCTGCAGTCCTCTTTTGCTCTCTTTCGTATTTCCCCCGTTTTCTCCAGTGTGGACACCAAACCAAAATAATCTAGTACTGTGTACTTAAGCCACACCACTTCTTTTGCCGGATGTGTGAGATAAAGCTATCAGTAGATGGTATTGGCTTTCAGTTTTCATTTTTGAGTCACGTTATTTGGAATAAATGTACTGTTTAAAAACAAAGCTCTCTGAAAATGGAATTCACTGGATCAATGTGTTCCTTTGAAACAGGTCAGGTCAAAGATACTGCAAAGGAAAAATGTAACCAGTATGCTTAAGTGCAAACTTCATTTTTAATAACAAAACTGGTAGCTATAGAAATTTCAAGTATGTTTCCTAGTGGCCCCTGAGAATGCCAGTTGTGCTGCATGGGGTTTATCATTGGTTCTGTATTCGAATAATCAATAATAGGCAACATTGTTTTGTGGATTCTGATTCTTAAAACAGTTGTCTTACTTAATGGGTATTCTGAAAAGTTTTGCTGTTGATATTTCTTTCCTCAAAGGTGGATCAACAGAGGTTTTCAGTGAATGCTTCCAATAAATTGATGTATTATTATATGGGTTTCCTTTTTAATTGTGTTTGCTGGACAGGCTAGTAAAGTAGTATTTGTTTTTTTCTAAACAGTGTATAAGATTGACCTATTATCTATTTTCATGTCTTCTGATAGAATATTTCTGGTTTTTTTTGTTGAAGTGTTGCATTGAAGTGTTGCATTGAAGGAAGAGGCTACTATTTGTTTCCAATTCATACTCCCATATTCATGTCAAATATGGCATACATCTTTCAAGTCTCTGTCACTTGGATCAAACTACTTCCTCAGCACACTTCTGTGCTATTTCCACCTACTCACAAATTAATCTGTCCTTCCTCTTGCTACTAATTAAAATCCCCCTCTTTTTCAGAGGAACTGTCTTTTATGCTTATCATCATGTCTGGGTTTCTACCTTCCGAGTTTTCTATAACATCTGTTTTATAACTACTGTCTCATTTGATAGTAAAATAGCTGTTAGTATAGGCAGCACTATTCTCTAGCTGATAGTTATCACCATGGCTTCTCCTGCTACCTGTCACAGCCACAAGTCTCTCATTAGTTTGTGGTTTCCTCACTTCCCACCTCTCCTGCCACCCTCCAGCAATACAGGAGCTGTCAGTCACGCAGCAAATGAATGCTGCAGGAAATCCACAGTGCATTCTCATATAATCCAACACTATAATTTCCTCATCTACATCTAGTACTGTTAAAAAAACCTACAAACACTATGTAGTGTTCTCAAGCCTGCTTTCTTCTTGTGACTAGTCTGAGAGGGCTTTTCACTGAAGGACCATTTACTGCTTGGTGCTGTGATTTAATCTGAGTGGCTTTGATAGGGAGAGGCTTTGTGGCTCTGAAACAGAATGAAAGTCAAAAGTCCACAAAAAAAAAAAAAGGCTCTAGTGGGAGGTATTTAAGTAATGGGAGTCTTTTAAGGCTCTCTGATGAGCAAAAAATTACCCACTCAATATTTGAAAGATTTCTTCAGCTACTGAGTCAATATGCCTCCAGAAAGGTTATTAAAGTTTTTTTTAATATGGGACATCACCATGTCAAAGACAGGTAACAGTAATCAACCTTGAATTTTGAGGTCTTCAATTTAGTGTAGATGGTGGTGTGGAACCATTCATTTTTAGCAGGGCTGCTTTTAAATATTGCAGAATATCATCCTTCCATAGCTATGCTTTATGGATGTGAGTTTATTTTTCTCTGACACTGTTGAAAATCAGTTTAGTTGAAATAAAATAGGAGACAATGCATTTGTTAGCTGTGAGTACATTTGAATTATTTGTCTTCATTAGTGCAATGCTCTGTAATTATATTTTCCCACTGTCAGCATTTGATTAACAATATTTCACATTTCAGTTTCCCTGCCACCTCCTCCAAAACCCTCAGACTTGATTTTCTGATGTGTAATAATATGTGTGTAGGCAGGGGCATATGTAGAGGTCTTTCCCATTGTGGATGAATCAGTAGGATCTTTAACTTGTTAAAGACCACCTATGTTCATTAAATAAAATTTTCATTCCATTAAAATAAGTAGGAGTTTCTCTCTAGGACTTCAACAGAGCATTCATACTCCAGAGACAGCTAAAACTGACATGTTAAACCCTGCTTTCCACCCTTTTCTTTCTTAATATTTGTTCTCTTGTTCTTGAAAAATGCTGGTAATTTTGACTGACATGAACTGGCATGTTCAGAGGGAGAGCCCCAAGGATATGCAGGAGACTAGAGAACTGCACATGAAAACTAGTTCTTCATATTCAGCTTAGTTGTCTTTCTTCTTTCCCGCTCAAGTGAGAGTTTTAGGGACTAATAACCACAGTGAGTACTTGGGACACAAAGCACTGTGATGTTAGCCTGAAAAGTAGCAGTGTGTAGTGCATTGATAGGTGAGGGAAGAGACTCTTTCCTTGGTTTCTGACCTACTATCTCATGAAATGCCAGAGATGTAGTTGACTTCACACTCTTCTTGCTGTACCTGCAGACACAGGCTAAAGGGAAACACTGTATGATTTGTCCTGAAAAAGGACACGTTTGCAACATTTTCAGGTTGTAAAATGTTATGTTTCCTCATTTCCTTATAAATTAGCTATTAAAGATCTATCCCTAATTACACGGGAAGACACAAGTCCTAACTTTATTGGTAGTGAATGTAGTATTTTGTCTTAAAGAGCTTGTAGTGCCACCAGACATTTCTGTCACAATTATTCAAACAAGAATTATGTAAATAGCAGATTGGCTACCTCTGTAAGTAGCTAATTAGTTTGTATTTATTTTTAAAGGGTTGTAAAGTTGCTTTCTGTGTTTTCCCATGTTCTCAAGGCTTGAATGAAAATTTTAAGCTTTTCCCTATAAAAAGATTGGGTTACACTGTGCCAATGAGTAGAGATTTGAAAACAAGCTTATTGCATTGCTGCTCTCCTCACAATTGAAGGATGCAATGACAATCACACATTTGCATCATGTGGGTCCCATGTAGAAGATTATATATGGGGGTTTTGAATAGCAACTAATTTCCTTTTTGTGACTCCTGATATGCCTTATCCAAGATTAAATCCATTTCCTTGGACAGCTTCTTTATAGATACAGAGAATATTTCCACCTGAGAAGTAATCCTTGTGGAGAGACAGTTGGTTTCCCTCAGAGCTTTTCATGAAATAAACCTGATACTCACCCTGTCTGAAAGGCCAGTGGTGCTCTGGGAAGCAGCATACTTCAGATCCTGCCAAGGATGCATAAGGGTAAGGGTCTGACTTTGATTAGGGTGCCAAGCAGAAATAGTGCACAAAAAAAGTGCCAAATGTTTCAGATAATTTGTGTAGTAGAATTGCTTGAGTGTGTACAAGTGTCATACAGAAAAATGCACATTGTCTATCATCACCTTGAGTGAGGCAAAATGGAGTTCCAGAGGTTGTTCAAAGGTTTGACTTCACTCTACCCCCTCCCAACATGGCAAATCTACCAGGGATCATTGGCATAGCTGTGGCATTGCTGTAGCTCAGGCACTAGTGGTAGTCCTTGAAAACACAATTTTTACCTGGATGGTAACCTACGGCGTTAAGGGATATTCTGGAGCTATTGCACGGAAATTAAAATATTTGTGTGCACACACTCGTGCACACACTCATGCACACAAGTATTATTGTTGGGGCTGTATTCACAATCAGTTGAGATCATCTAGGGGTAATTGTTATTATCATTGCTCTTTCAAATGAATTTATTTTGTACTAGTATTGGTCAGTCTTGTGACATTTATGGTAGAAAAAAATAATGGGGAACTGTGATATCACATGCTACAGCTTGTGTTTTCTTTGGGGGTCTTGTTACACTATTTTAAGAATAGTGCTGCTGCTCAGAGTATTTTGGATGAGCTTTTTGAGGAGAAAATGTTCCCTATTTCTTTCCTGTCTCCTTCTCTTCAGAGGCACTCAAATAAAAGCCAGAGGCAGGATTGTGAAAAAAATAGCTGCTACTGAAAAAAACAGTGTGATTAGTGTGCTGGATGCTTTCCTGTGAGCATGGAGTGAGAAACAAACTCGTTAGCAGGCTCAGGATGTCAGGCCAACCACTTGCTATCTATCCTGGGTATTCATAGGCAGAAGACATGGATGCATGCTGCCTTCCTAAAAACAAGCAAACATCAGCTTCCGTTTAGAACTTCCAGGTTATAAATCCTCACTAAAACAAGAAAATTTGTCACTAAAACTAAGTAGCTCCCATTATTCAACTGAGCTAGCAAAATTTGTAATAACTAATAGTGAAATACTGTCTGTGTCAAAATCAACAAAGTAAGCAAATTAGCTTCAGAGCTTGATTAGTTATATCACCATGCTAATATGGCAGAATAATCAATCCTTGTTTACCACTGTGTATAAATCTCACTAGGAAACCATATTACAGTCAGTCAATCCTCTAATTGGAATCTGGAAGAGTACCTTCTTCCATCTCCAAAGGAGCTGTTGTGATCTTGTCAGGATCAGATATCTAAATTATGTCATAGTAAAAAAAGTCCAACCTAAGATAACTATAGAAACACCTAAAAAATATGCTGATGTAAATAAACTGGTTTAATGTTCAACTGCAAACTAGAAAAGCCATCAGACTGTGATACACTTCAGCTATACTGTGTATTAAAGACAACGTTATTACTGATTTTGGCAAGCAAGGAAATTGAAAACAGTACATTTTTGAACATCAAGACAGCTTTAGATCTTGGTAGAGAATATTTCTCTATTAAACACAGGAAGATGAAACCAATAAGCACAAAAAAATGTACAAATTTGTAGGTTTGCATGCTCCCTAAGTATTTCCCTCACAGCAATCAATTTGTTTCCAATTGTGAAATATGTTGTAGATTCCTTTTGGTTTTTAAAAAATAACATCTAGATATTTAGTGTCTTCTTATGTAAAACAAGACAAAAAAGGAATTTTATTTTTCCTTCTTAGATCCTACTTTGAACACAGGAATTTAAAATAGTATCTTGCATTGCCTAAGTAGCTGTGAATTAAATCCAAGTTAGCTGAGCAGAGATGGTAAGCACCTGGCAAATGTGTTGGGATCCAATTGGTCAGGTATTGAACATGCAGTGACAATTTGTACTGTACTAGGGATTTTTTCAGTAGGTTTCATGACAGGTAAAGTTCTGCCCTTTCTCAAAAGCAAGTAGAGCTTGTTGTACTTACATTTTATGCAGACAAGCTGACAGTGTTATTGTTGGTTTAGCAGAGAGTTACAGTCAAGACAATTTTAATGAGGCCTGGATTAAATTGAGACATTAGATTCAACATGTATTTATACCTTTCCTATATGAGCAGAGCAGCGATTTGTAATTTTGAAAACCACATGTAAAATATGGAAGAGAAGAATTCTATTTTGAGAGCGCTTTGCACAGACTTGCTCATAAATGTACTCTTGGAGAAGTTCTGGGCTGCTGACTTGCAGCAGCAAGCAGAATGAAAAAACACTTCTTCCTGTTTCCTCCAAAACACCATGTGTGAGAAATCAGAGTGCGGGGAAAATAGCTGCAACAAAATGTAACAATATTTTTGTCAGACATCTTGCGTTTGTACGGCGTGTATTCTCTAATTTTAAAACTATACAAAGCACCTATGTGACAACATTATTTTCTGCTTTACATAAAGAATTTGGTAAAAACTATGTATTTTCTTTCTTGTATCTTACAGCTGGAGTCACAAAAATATGAGAACTGACTGCTTAGATGTAAGTCATAGGAATGGAACACACATTCCTTAATTTCTAGTTTCCTAGAAAAACTGAAATGTATTTAACTTTAGATTTTAAAAGGAACCTCAAAAGTTTCCATGTGAAACCAAGTTACTTGGAATAATCCTGAGGAACTGTTACACTTTGATCAGCTGGAGTGAAGTGTTATTTGGATTTTGATCTTTTGTCATATTGCATTACAGGAATATGCTGTCGGGTTCAGTTTTCCGGAAAGCTTTAATTTACTGATAATTTTTGAGGTTGTGCTTAGAGTGAAGGACATTTGATAAGAAAAATTTGATAATATCTTGAGGAAGGAGCATGTGGAGTGATATAATATAACTCAGATATGATATAACTCAGATATAATATGCTATGTGCACCAAGAGGAGCAGACCATCCATAGCTGGAATCGGTGCTGGCACTCGAGTAGGTTTAACATGCACCCTTTTAACTTCCTCTGCACCTGTGTTACATTCTGCTGTGACTGATCAGCCTTGGAAAGTGATAGATAAATTAGGAAGTCAGTAGGTGTGGGAGGGGGAGGAGAGTCCCTCAGCTGACAAAACCTGTATTAACTAATTCATCATAATTCATTGACTTCACAACCATGACATCAATTTATCTAGTTGAGAACCTAAGCCTTCCTTAAAAAGATTACAGTGACTTTCTCAAAGCTGTGATGATTTATTCCTATTTTAAATCTGCTCTCTGCAACAATGCATGCCTGATTATATCGTAAAATGCACACAGAAACTTGTTTGAAAAGGAGAGCTGCTGCTGTACACTTGATGTGTAGTGACTGCAGAGAAGGAAGGAATAATATATAAGCCACAACCAGAATCCCAGTGTGTAACCTCCTTTCTACTATAAATGAGTTTTTGTCAACTACAGCTCTAACAGTACGACTCTGTGTCAACTCAGGCCTCTTGAAAAAAAAAGTCATATTTTATGCCTTCCTCTTGATCAGTGCTAGCTGTGGATGATTAGAAAAGTCATGATTATAAGTGATTGCATTGATCCAGTGTGAATACAGCTGATGTCATTGTGGGGACTCAAAGATGTTTGAACAACTTTAGTCATCTTGAGTTGACTGGGAGCTGGCAAACGTTGTCCTAATTTTCAAGAAGGGCAAAAATTATGACCCTGGTAACCATATGCCTGTCAGTTTCACTTCATTGACTGGAAAAATGATGGGGAAATCAACCTTGAAGGTATTAAAAAACATCTGAAGGGACCAACACTGTCATTGGTCCCAGCCAACACAGCATCACGAGAGGAAAGTCCTGCTTGTCAAACTTAATTTCCTTTTATGACAAGGTAACACACCTAGTTGATTAGGGGAAACCAAAACCAGTCAATATAATCTTTTTGGATTTCAGTAAAGCTTTTGGTAATGTCTCTCAGAATAACCTTATGGACAAAATGTCCAACACACAGCTGGATAAACCGACCATGGGTAAGCAACTGGCTCACAGGTCAGGCAAAAAGGGTAAATGTAGTTCCAAATCAGACCAGTCACCAGTGGGGTTCCACAACAACCAGTGACAGAACCCAAGGGAATGCTGTGTCAGAGAGATTTAGGTGTATTAGGAAAATGTTCTTCACCCAGAGAGTGGTTGGACCCTGGAACAGGCTCCCCAGGGATGTGGTCCCAGGACCAAGCCTGACAGAGTTCAAGGAGCATTTGGATAATGCTCTCAGGCACATGGTGTGATTCTTGGGATTTCTTGCACAGGGCCAAGAGCTGGACTCAATGATACTAGTGGGTCCCTTCCAGCTCAAGATGTTCTATGTTTTCAGTTCTCCCTAGATTCAGAGTTGTTACCAGCCTAAGCCAAACTCTTTAAAAAGACTGCACACAGTAACTTGGTATAAAGCTAGATATAAAGCTCTCATGGAACTACTGAAAGCAGACCTTTAACTTGGAAAATTCTGGTGTGCCCTTGGCTAAAATGTGGTCTTAAAGGAGGAACATTTAACATGGAGCCAAGTGTAAGAGCTACAGTGCTTTCTACCTCTGTAATGCTCTATTATATTGTAATTTGGAGAAGTGAAAAAAAATCATGTGATCCAATTATCAATCCCTTTCAGAAAGTCTAGAGTTGCAGAATGTGGTTGGTGGTCCTTGATTGTTTAGACAGATAATATAGTTTTGTGTTCGTGATTTTTCCCCTCTATATTAGGTAAGGATGCTGAGCACATGATGCGTATTAATTTCTGTCAAAATTGTTTTTTCTCTTCTATCGTTTTTTTTCTCCACAGTAATTTGTAATCATTTGTCTGGAAATACAGCATGGCAGTGCTATATTGTTTCATCTGTCTTCAACTGTTTGTTCAAGAACAAGCTGTATTCATTATTTTTCAGTATGTTTGTAAATTTTACTTGTACTCCTTCAAGTCTGAACATCCCCTAAACCTTCCTTTGTACCTTAGAAGTTAACTGGAATACCTCTCATTTGGTGATAGAAGAACCAGTATAAATTATGATGACACAAAGATTGAATGTTACTTAGCATATGTCAGTTTAGTTGTCAGAATAAACTTCAGCTTGACATAGTCTGTATAACCATGTCACATTTGTCTTTGGGAGGGAATGTTTGCATTAAGTTAGAAATACATAATTGGGCAGAAGATACACATAAAATCAGTGAACACACTGAAAGAGGTTTCCCTGTGGCTTTGGCATTGAACTAAAATTCTCCATCAGAAGAGAGAACCACTTGGCTGAATTTGTATTAGCTCTTTGAGTGCTCAGATGTAGAAATTATTCCCTAATTTTGATGAACAATCAGGCAGAGCTGCTTTAACTAGGTCCCTCAAGTGTGCATATAGACTAACAGTGGTGTGTGCTCTTCAGGTGTGTGCTCTTCTCTCACCCTTTCTAGTGGTGAGAGAAGGAACAAGTCTGGAAAAAAGGTTTAAAGAATTGAAAGTTGAGATATGAACTGAACTCATCACTTTCTTCAAGATCCTAAATAGACTTCTCTGCCAGGGGCTGTATTATGGCACTTCACTGCAACCCCTGATGGATTTACAAAAACACATGATCATCTGTGGAGCCATGAAAGATCTTCTTATGAAAACAGCCTCAGCAAGAAATATTTATGTTGGATACAGCTTTAGTGGGGAGAAATGGATCCATTTTATCAAGGAGGGAATTCAAAAATCATTCAAGATGAGGTGCTGTGGGAGCAGACTCCCTCCGTACTGAGGTGGCTAAGCATTTCTCAGGAGCAGGGTTGAAGTCATCAGTTGCATGAACTTTCAGTGATAATTTCCTCTATTGAAAACTAGATGACAATTATCACTTTTGAAAAAGCCTAGACATCTTTTTTTCTGTAATAGTTGTATTCTCTTTCACAGTGAAACATAATCAACGTACATTTACATATTCCTTGTAATCAGGACAAGTGGAGGTGCATGATAAAAGAGGGGTATTATGGTCAGAGTACACAGCATCATCTTGGTATAATGCAACTAATTACAAAAACCAACCGCAAAAATTGACAAAAATTGCCAAAAAGCTCAACTGGTGCATGCTTTTTAATTCCTTTGTACTTGAATCTGTACTTTTTTCTAGCTCAGTCCTTCTAGAGTCTTTGGAAAAATAGCTTATTCTTGCTGGAAAAACAAGATCACACAATGCATTGTCAGATCTGCCACCTCTAGCAGTGAAAATAATGCTTACTGATTTTCATTTTGTTCAGCTATAGGGAGCAGTTCATATGAGACTTAGCTGAATGCCTCTTCATGTCATGAATTATCATCTAAGCACTTAATAAATTTCAAATAATGATTAATATTTTCAAATTCTTTTGAAGAAAATGTGCTAGGGCAGATGATGTCCAGGATGTAATTAGAATACAACAGGATTGCAAAGTTGGAAGTGACTTAATTTATCTTCTATGAACTACTCTACTACTGAGAATTATGAAAGGGAAAGAGCACATTTGGTTTTCTTAAAGAGACTTCAAAAAATGCCACATAAATAATCCAGGTGTCTAATTCCTGACAGTTGTCAAATTGATGAACAGAACAATCAGTTTCATAAGCTTGAGATAAACTCAAGGTTTCTAGTCATGAGAACTCTTGCTCCCCTTGGTGCTTGCCCATTCAAAGGTGTTTTATTTAACTACAAAAATGTACTGGGCCAGAGGAAGCTATGGTTTTTTTTCCTCTGACAGCTGCATTGTCTGTGCATTAAAAGTACAGAGGAGGAAATAGATAAATAGTAATAATAGATAATAGAATAATAATAATAGATATAGTATAGAATAATAATAGATAGAATACCTGAGGAGCAAATAGATAAACATTTTTTAATGTGTTCTTTTTTTAAATCTCTATGTATAAGTAAGTATACAAGAATCTATATTTATGCTTATAGGCTTAATATATAAAATGTATGAATTTTATAAATATGTGCGGTTTTATATAAAATATATAGACAGTTGTATCTCAGAAAATAAAACCAGATAGCACAGTTTACAAAATCTGTTTAGATTTGAGCAGTCCTAAAGTCTATAGCATACATCCTGATGCAGGGGTAGATTTCTTCAGTGGAGTAATAAATTAACTGCCACCATTATTTTCTTTTTTTTTTTTTTAAGTACACAACTCTGTCTTTTCTTTTGCTGCCACAAAAGCAAAGCTTCATCTCCTCAGGGTCTGTGAGCAAGAGTCAGCCCCAGCACCTGCTCCTTCCTGTCTGGATGATGTGGCTTGGGCTTGTCTCATGGGTAGGAGCCTGCCAGGGCCCTCCACACTCATTTTGTGGATACACGTCAGCACTCTGAATCTGCTCTCCCAGTCCCCACACAGGAACAGCTCATCTTGTTACCATTTCTAGCACATCTTCATCTGTTGCTTGGTTTACTGCAGCTATAAAACAGCAATTTCCTCCTATTTCTATGGGAGGCAAAAAAAAGGAGGCATCATTATAGCTTTAAAAGTCCCCAGAAGTTATTCACATCAGCACTATGCTGTGTTTTTCCATTCCCCATGTGTCTGTTTGTCAAAGCAGAATGCTTTCCCATATAGGAAGAGTTTGTTTCCCAGTAACTTCCAGCACTGTTTTCATGTAACTACAAGCAAAGCGTTGAATAGCTCTAATGAATGCTCTCATGATCAGTGAAATTATGTAATCATATAGATTCATATGGAATCTCATACAATCATATATCATATAGGCTGTGTCCCAAAGCTCATCAAGTTGAGGTGTCAAGTGAGAAGGTAGAAGTTCAGACTGAAGTTTTACTCATGGTTAAAATATATATGAGTGTGCCCTAAGGATGCTCTGCTGCCTATCGAGGTGCACGCTCACACCTCAATAATTTCCTTGATTGCAGCACTAAAATAACCCCTTTTCAATCTGCCTGATGAGAGAATTCAATATGGTTGAGTTATCCTCCTTGCTGAAACCTTCTTGCGTTTTGGCAGCAGGCTCAAAAGTGGGTTACAAAGAAGAGACAGGTGATGGTATGAAAAACAAAACAAAACCCAAGTCTCATTGAGTCTTTTTTTTTTTTTAATAAGTGCTTTTCTTATCCAGGAGTTAGCAGCTTTCACTTGTGCTTGCTGTGCTTCATGTCCCAGGATAGGTAATGCAGTGTGGAAACAGTGAGAGAAATTGAGAATAGTTACCACCAGTGGCAATGTGTGTAACAAAGCCCTTTTTTATATAAGTGTGGCAGAAGTGTCCTTCAAAGAGGGCTTTAAAAACTGAAACTGGTACAAAGATCAGAACTAGCCAAAATTGCTCCACCCAATTATCATGTGATTGGAAAACGTGGCCGTAGTGAATCAAAAGTATTTCATTGTGAGGGGTGGAGAGATCCTGAAAGAAATCTGAGTTTCCTAGCACAGGAAAAAAAATACGGTTTCTTTGTATTTGTTGGACTGATTTGGTTTAAGTAGGGCATTTCAATTGTTTCTTGCACAAAATTGTCAATTAAACAATTTTTCTTCATCACAGTTCAGTGGTACTGAACCAGCATTTTCCAGTGAAAAAGTAATTTCTTAGAAAATGTCCTGTTTTGATCTTTATAATAATTTCCATCAGGATAAGATGAGGTTTGTTTTGAGAAGGGTGGTCCATGATTCTTTCCATAAACACTTCCTGTCTTAAGTGAGCAATGCTGATGTGAAGGAATAAGTTGTAAATAGTCTTAAACACATTAAGGGTAGGGATTTAAAAAATGCTTTCATATTCTCTCCCTCTCCAATTCCTGTTGCTTCAGTGGGGAAAAGTATGCTTTTTCTTCACACTCAGAGGTCTGTCTAACATAATTGTTATGAAATAATAACTCTGTCTGCTTTGGTTTTGGGTTGGGTTTTTAAATTTTTTTTTCTTTGTTGCTATGTTTGGTCTTTTCTTACCCACTTATTAGTTAATCTCTCTTATGAGAAGTATGTACACTCAGAACTGTGGGTTAAGGGATTGTTTTGATTCCTACCTACCACCAGACATTTTTTTTTAAATAAAATCAAATGTTAAATGAAGAATAAAAGGTAGGCAGCATTTTAAATAATTCATAACACTAATTGCAATCTGTGGTTCTGTTAATATTTTGTTAGGAAAGAAATCCAGAAAACACTGACCAACAGGGAACAGCAGGTATTTATTAGAAGTGTTAAACTGAACATTAATAATACTGTTATGTGCTCAGAAACCATGGCAACAGTAGGGAGTAGCAATAAAGATAATTTTTCTAATATCAAAATACATTATTTAAAAACTGTACTCACCTCTACTCTTGATCCTAATGGCAGATAACTCCCCTAAAAAAATGCTTATTCCATATGGTTGTGAAAAAGGAAAATGTTACTGAATAACTGGTTTAAAAAAAAAAGAAATGTGAAGCCTAGGTGAGGCATTTAATTTCTTTTCTCCAAACTTTCTAAGCTGAAGATAAAAATATTTTGACATTTTTGGTCATAATCAAGGTACAAAAGTCTCAGCCAGCTGACTGCAGTGGTCATTAAAATCTACTAGCAGTAAATCTCAGGAATTGTTTGCCTGACAAAAGCATCCTTCTCTGGAAATTATTTTTAGGATCAAGTTGTATAAATACCTGTCAGGAATAAAATACAATTTATTCCGGTTTAGGATGAAGGAATAAACTAGCTGGTCAGTTGAGCCCATCAGCAGTTCTTAGGTATGTTGAACCATGAAGGAAGAGCTACTAAAGAAGTGCCTGTGCTGTGACTTTTGAGTGTTAGCACTTGGTATGGGGGACAGTCCTTTTCTCACAGGATGCCGGCTGAACACAGAAAAATAGCCAGTGAAGAGCCAAACTACAATTGCTGCTCATTATTTGTGTTTCTGGCTTGAATACCTCTTAGTTACTGGGCTGTGCATAGGTGGTAACTTCACATGGAATGTTTAACACTTTCAGGGAGGTTTTCCTTCTCAGATCATCTAAGAGCTCTGGGAAGGGGTGGGTCTCCATGCCTAGCTTGGCCAGGTGCATACCTTGTTGTAAATCACAGAAAAGCACAAGGGGCAGTGAAACACCAGGCTTCTTCTTTTCCTCTGTGCAATGACTGTCAATTCCTGGACAGACACTGTGTGGACATGAAGAGTAAAGTGGTGTAACCTGTTTATACTGTGGGCAGAGGGTACTTCCTGAGGGATGTGAGGACTTGGTGGCTGGTTGAGTAAATGTGATCAGTTAAATCTGCCTGAACTTCCCATATGGAAGCTGATGAATACATGAATGTGCTACTGCCTTGAGAAATTAATTCCAATGGATACCAATGGAATTTGATCAAAAGTCTGAAAATTAATTTATTTTCCTACTGGGTGGCAACCAGCAAACAATCAGTTTCAAGGTGCTGATATTGGCTGGAAAGGGACTCTCTGCCGAGGACAGCAGTGATTTCCTTGCTTCCCAAATCTGAGTATGACATCTGAAAAATGCATGCCAATACCCACAGTCTGCATGCAATTCACAGGCACAACATTTCTTCAGTGTGTCTCTCTCAGGCAGCCACCAAGGGAACAGAGTTATACCAAATTTAGGTCTGTGTCGTAGATCATGAAGGGAGAAATAAGCATCTTCTCATTTTATAGACAGCTGGTATATGGGAAGAGAAACAAGAAAATGGGAAAGTGGTTGCTTAAAAGAAAAATTGTATCTTGGTGGCCATGTAAGCTGCCATATGGAGAGAGAGAGCTGGCTATGGAGGCACTCTTTTCCTGTTTCTTTGTGGCATAGGCCAAGAGGATAGTTACTAGGCAAAGCCATGAACATCATTTATTGAACACATAATCTAGACCTCTGCTGCTGTCAGTGGAGCTCAGCAGTAAACACATCAGCACCTGTGACGTGAAAATCACCTTAAAACCAAATGTGACCCCAGGGTTTGACACCAGTGGCATGAGTATTTAACCACTTTATTTTTTCTTACACTCATTGTTATAAAAGAAATGATTACACATGACAGACACCCTAACTGAAAAACTATTGATTTAGAAAGGTAAGTATCTGTTTTGTTCATCTAGTAATACCATGAATTGCAGAAATGGAAGCATGCAGGAAGTGTAAAAATCAAACCAGCTCTGCAGAATGCAGTCACTAATTTTCTACTGCACAGTGTTTTCTCTCCTGCAGCATTTCTATCTCAGCTTTTGCTAAATTTTCTCTCCTGGGCTTTTATTCTGGTCATGCATCTCAGAAGTTATCAATACTATAGATAAATTAAATGGATACTGTAAATAAACTAAAAGTCAGCTTGCATTTTGTTTGGTTTTGATTACCAGTTGAGTGAATAATTCTTAACCTTTTCTTGAACGTTAACTGTTGTTATTAAAGAAATCTGCAGATATTGAGGATATAAAAGCAGAATTGTAGCACCTATATTTTGACCAATTTTTTTTTTAGTTTTACACTTACACTTCCTCCCCACCTGTATGAAAAAAAGAGTACATCTTCCTGGATGTGGGTAGGTCATCCTTCACCTGATGTAAAGCAGCACAGTTCTAATGATTTTGTGGCAGTTTGAGAAGTCAGCCTGGTGAACCACCACCTGAAATCTAGTGAGCTGCTAAACCTTCCTCGACACTTTTTTTACCACCTTTTTCTTCAAAAATAATGTATTATCTAGTCAGTGCTAGAGCTAGCTGAGTGTGCTAGAGGAACTTTTTCTGTAATAAGTATTTTTTTATACTCCCTTTTTTCCAGCTGCAGTTTGAATGCCACTGTTACAGGGTGAGAGAAAAGAGTGCAACCTTGTCAATAAATTGAGGGCTATACTGTGGTTCCAGGATGAAAAAATAAAAATTAAAAAGAAAAAAAAAATAACTGCATGTGCAACAGATGTGTGTCAAAGTGCTGAAGCTGATTATTAAGGCATACATCTAAAAAAGAGATTTTAGTTACTGCCAGGTGACTTCCAGGATATCATGCTAGATAGTGCTTTTCCAGAGGGTGGAATAGTTATGAACTTTCTTTGTCTGGGTACAATTGATTATTCAGTAGGAGACACAGCTGTCTCACAGCTTCAAGGTGAAACTGTTTTGTCCTATTTTACTTTTAAAATCTGCAAGCTAACTCCATGAGAGGGGAAGAGATGCCTTCAGTAGAATCTAGACTGCCTCCATCAAGGGAGCATTTGTGTACAAGGGGAGAGAGTAAGCTTTGCTCCAGGATGTGAGGCTGTAGGTGAGAAACCAAAAGGAAGGACAGGAGAGGAATTTATTCTCCTGCTTAAATGAGTATGGTGCAGCAGACCTCCTGAGAAAAATCTAGGAATATAGCTTTTGCCTCAAAAATTTCCAGTTCCCAGGTTTTACCTATGTGGAGTTAACTTGGATTTGAAAAGACGTATTGGGGGAGAGGTCGTTTGTTATTCTAATAGATCTGCCTTTTGACCAGTCCTTTCTCCTTAGCTTGAGTTGTTATAAGGAAAACTATCACTGGGTAAAGACTAATGGTCCCAGGTGTCTAGGCACAAATGTGAGAGTGTTGCAGAGCACAGTATCAATCACCATGCAACTGCATGGTACTTCTTACTTTTACACATTCCCAATAAATTATTTCTGTGTTTTCCACCAAGCAAAGTTTTTATGGAATCTTTCCTGTTTCTTTCTAATCTGTCCAATCACACTGGCAGTCACATTCCTACCACCTGAGACCCACCTGAGATTTTCAGTGCTGTGACTGAAGCTCCTTTGCAATGGGTGGCTCTGATGAGCTTATAGGTGCCCCACTTGATTCCCTAGACCCACTCACACACTGTCAGACAAGGTTTCCTTACTTGCAATTTCACCACAGGTTTCCCATGGCAGAGTCTTTGGTTCTTTTAAGTAATTTTATCTTGGTGCAAAAACCAAATTACAGCTCAAGCTGATGCCTCTGAGGAGGGATCCCAAAGAAAGGAAACCCCTGGCTTTTATACTCTCACATGCCAAAGTGTGGGATCTTCTCCAGGGTCATTAGCTCCTGTTCTATCAGGTCACCCATACATTCCTTTTCTTGTGCAAAGGGTCTGCAACTGTTCATGTCTCCTTGCCTTAGGTTCCTGGAACACAGAATTCAATCTGCAGCTGGCACTGTAGCTGTACACTGAGCTTCCTTCATCAACTGTATTTCTCAACAAAAACAATTTTTCAAGGGTGTGTCAAACCCAAACAGCTCTTCTGGCTTTTAACTAAGCATCTGCCTCAGGTTCCTCAGCCATGAAGCCATTTCTTTGTCAGCTGCACAAGACTGTTCCTTGTTGGACCACCCACCAGGGAGTCATATCCACCCAACGTTTTTCTGACATCCAGCTGGGTGAGACAGGCGTACAGGGATGAGAACAATGGGAAGAATGGTCTCAGCACTTATTCAAAGGAAAAGATTAGAAGAACAGTGATCTATTGTCTATTCTCACTCCAAGAAAAAAAAAAAAAAAGGCTTTTCTTAAGTGGGTATGGTTACTTTCTTTTTTATAGGAATTAGAGAAACAGGGAAGGCCACTGTTTGTCTATATTTTTTTACTGCCAAAGGATTGAATAATATACAGGAGAATGAGTCTTCTAATTGATGCTTCTGATGCAAAATTGTATTTCCCCAGGAGCTTGCAGAAGTAGACAATGTTATAGAAGCCTTCTTTGTGTATTATGCCCAGTTAAAGTTGCAGTTTCAGTTGTTAATCTTACATCTGTAGCTAAATAGACATAAGTGTGCCTCTTTGCTTTGTGTACTTTTGGACATGCTACAATGTCTTTTCCACTAATACATTATTTTCTCTGCTTTCAAATTACATAAGAAGTCTTGGATTCTTACTGAAGTTATGTCAACAGGTTTAGCTCTCATTCACTGTGGCTAAAACTACCTCCTGTAGTAGTGCATCTCTTTTTCTATTTCAATTCTTTTTGCACAAGATATGTCAGTCAACCGAAGTTCATATTCATACCAGCTAAGCATATTGATGTAGTTCACTAGCTTAATTACACTGTTATTAACCTTGCAGGGATGTTTTGATGAGTTCATTTTGAAATACTTAGTTATCTGACAAAAATATTGAGATATTATCCATACAAGTGTTTCCTCCCCAGGCTGCTATCAGGGATTTCAAACACTTGAAATTGTTTTACTGGAGTTGTACTGGAAATCTGTGACCCGCTGAAATATCTGCTAGCAATGGCATGTTGCTCTAAGATGTATTGTCCTTCAGACAAAAACCAATCCACCCAGATAGGTAGAAAGTTCATATTCATGTGAAAATTTTCTTAGCTGTGATTGGCAGGATAATCTGGTTTGTAAATGCAGTTCAAGGTAGATCCAACAGCTCTGGTGGATGCCATTAGCCACAAAACCATAATGTTGCAAGTTTGGAGATGAGATACTTCTTTAAATAATTGTAAGCCATGCGACAAAAGAAGAGACCGGAAGTCACAGGGAAAGACTTTAACAGTGCATCAGCCTTTCTGATGATCTGGAGATAATCAGAGACATGCAGACCATTTAGTTAGTTCATGGTAGGAAACCTGCATTCTAAACAAAGTTTCTGCCTAGACCTCTTATGTGTTATGGATTTCCTGCATGAATTCTTTGAATTTTGGAAAGAGAAACATAATTGAGCATCCCAAAGAAGCTCTTCAGCACTTGTGGCCAAAAGAGTAGGGGATGCAAAAGGGGCTATAAGACAGCACTGCATCTATCCACATCAGCAGAGCTGCAACAATGTTTGTTGACAGGTGCCTGGGAAAAAAAAAAAAAAAAGGTGGGTCCTGTAGGATGGCTTTGTTGTGCTCCTAACTTTTTTCTGGAGTGGAGCAGTGCTCAGGAGGCATTCCCTCCCTGCTGAGCTTTCTGCCAGCATGGGCTCCTACAGGAAATGGCCCCTCCAGACTGGACAGCAGTTGGATTGGTAGAGACGGAAGTCTCTGTTACCATCGTAACTGGCCAGTGTTAAACTGCCTAGATTTAGTGTTCAGTGTACAGACTTATGAGAATTTGTCTCTATTTCTTCTTCTATTAGTTCTGCTTGGTCCTCAGTTGATATAAATCTCTACTGTTTCTCTGAGGACAGCACACTAATACTGTTCTTCCCAGCTGGAAATTTGTTGCTCCATGTGGAAACCAAAGATGCTGAAGAAATAGAATATTCATTGCAAGAACCCAGAAAATGCTTCTAATTTGCTGTGTATGATCCTTGCTGTTAACTTTCTTTGGATCCATGGTGGCTGGCACAATCACATCAAGAAATGGGTGTGTAGAGGATTAAGGAAGATCAATATGGTTTGGATGACTGTGAGGCATGCCACCACATGGGTGTTTTCATGAAGGTTTATGTGCAAATGAGATAGATTGAAAGGGATTTTCTAGCAGGAAAAGCAAAATGATTGTTCAAACCTCTTCTAATAGCAAGGTTTATCTCTGTAGGAGAGGATTCTCTTGTCTGTGATGTAAGGGCTGTTTTGCCAGAGAAAAACTGATCCTCTGGACCAGCCATCACAGTGAGAACTGGAGCAACACCAAAACACCTATTGCTGAAGGAATTAGAGTTTTTCCCCACAGCCCTAGTGAAGATTTTAAAAATAATGCTAATTACAGCTGTCAGCACACTCAGGCACTGTCACTTCAGAGAGCCTTTTGGAGTACTAGCCAGCCACACCCCTTGGGAAAAGGGTTTCCAATGTTGTTGCATAGCACCCTGTCAGTGCTTCCAGGAGAGTTCCTGATGGTGCCAGGGAGTTAAGCTCACACGCTGGCACTGCTGTCTGTGGCACGGTTGTCACCTGGGGAGTCAGTGGCACAGAAATGGGGGCAGCAGCAAGCACTGAAGAAAGCCTAGGGGAGCAATTCTCCTGGGCTCTGAGCTCTCAAGAAGGGAGAGTTCCATCCAGTTCTCTGGCAGAGGTCTAGACATCAGAAGATGAGGGAAAAGCCAAATATATATAACAAGGATGGTGTTCAAGAATCGAGAGGAAATCTTTCTTTGCTGGTCATCAGTTTGTAGAATTAATACAATTAATACAACTGTTTCCCAAACCCAGGTATGAATTTCACTTCACATTACTCCATAATGGCTGACTTTGGTCAGTGATGGGTCAGTGCTGTAGGGTGCAGAGTCTGCTGAGATGACAGGGTGAGTGCAGCAGGGAAGGACTGGAATGTGGTAATATTATCTACATCAGTCTTGACCAATAATTCTCAAATTCTCAGCCCAGCAACAGAATATCAGGATTCATAAAATCCTTATGTTATGAGGCATCCTTATTCTATTGGTAGATATTTTTTTCTCAATATTAATGCTAAATATGCTTCTTTTTTTTTCTTAGGTTCTTTACTTCTTTTTGCATCTTTAATGAATGTGGGAAAATATTTATCCTTTTTCTGAGTAGAGCTGCATTTCAAATATCAAGGACTATTGTCATATCTCTCTTAAATTGTCTCTTCTTTAAACTAAATAACCTGAATTCTTCTGCTGCTTCTTATCGGATATTTTTTTCCAGGTGTCTAAAAATTCTCTTCAATGTCTTTCAGCTTCCCTTTAATTGAACTTTATGATTCCTAAATTATATTAGCTGTATGCCAGCTGAGTCCTTACTGATAAAGGACTGCTTCTTTTCACAGACAATACTCCTGCTACATTCCCATATGGAGTTTTTAAACAAATTTTAGTCTTACATTTAGCTAGGGATTGACAATGATATCTTAGTTCCTTACTGCAATATCAATGACAGTCAGTCCCTCTATGGTCCTTAAGCAGATGATTATCCTTACCTATGTGCAGAGTTTTTTATTTCCCTTACTGAATTACAATCTTAGCCCAGACCAATTCTTCCATTTTAAAGATAGCTTTGAATTCTCTTCCTCTTATTCAC
The DNA here is from genome assembly GCF_037042795.1 of Molothrus aeneus. NCBI lineage: Eukaryota > Metazoa > Chordata > Aves > Passeriformes > Icteridae > Molothrus > Molothrus aeneus. Next base: position 48,942,941 of record NC_089646.1, on the reverse strand, counting down.
TACGTTTGCCACCCCTCTAACTTGGTGAATTTGCAGATTAAATGAGCACTTTTTGCTTATCCTTTCCAAACCATTGAGTTAAATCTGGCAAGCCTCAGGCTCAGAGTAGATCAGAATCCTCGTGATGTAACCCACTAATCAGAAAGTCGGTCACTGATAATTAGTCTTCATAAATGCAATTTACTACCTATTTATGCACCTGTATGGTAATTATCTATTATCTTTTTTCCAGTAATTTCATAGATGTACAGAGCTAACCAGTGATATTTCATTGTGTTTCCACATGATGAAATTGAGCATTTGCAGTCTCCTCTAGAAGTACAGACTTGTCATTTTTATGAATTTCTGATTGCCCTTCTCTGCCACTGCTCCAGTGTAAATTCCCTTTTTATTTTTTTTCTTGAATAATAATGTCCCAGAATACACTTGGTATGCCAGATATCTCAGGATGCTGGATAATTTTTCTCTTTTTCAACTGAAAATACCTTTCCAGTTACACAAAGGAACATATATATCATTTTCCACAGTAAATCTAATTGCTGGCTCATAGTCATCCTGTGATTGATAACAGGTTGTTCTCCTTCTTTAGTTTTTGTTTTAGGAATCATTTGTTTACTAAGCTGTAATTCTCCTTTCCTGGTCTTGAAAAGAGGGGTTAAATAATTTAATTACATGGTTCAATTTTGAGAGAAGCATCCAATAGAATGAATTGTATTGGTTTGCTGTGAGAGTAGTGATCTGAATGTTCTTAGTCTATACTTTTACCATGTGCTGTTTCTTCAAACTGGGGACACTGAAAAATGAAAGCACACAGCTAAGTGATGTAATGATATTTTACAAAAAAAAAACCCCAAAACTATAAGAAATGATGGGAACAACTTTAAATGTTCAGGTGAAATCTTTAAACTCTTTGTTGGAGTAACAAACATATGAGAGAACTTTTATATCCTGTAGCTAAAATTAAATATTCCTTAATTCAATAATGACTAGAAAAATGTATCAGGCTGTCAGCCTATGCACTGTGTTTGATGATGTGACCTTGTTAAGCTGTGATTTAAACTTCTCTTTCCTTAAGACACCTAAGCAAGTAAATTGGTAAATATTGTTAAAGATGCTAAAATATGCTGAACTTATTTTAAAAGTCCTTGTATTTTGAAAATATTTTTTTTTTCTTATCAAATAACTTTGGTATTTTGTAATGTTTTGATGCTTTCTAATGGAATTATCTTTCCTTTTGTCTTTCATCTGTTCATGTTATATATCTTTTTCTTCTCTATCCCAGAATGTTTTTTCTCCCTTCCATTTCTCTATGTGCTGTTATGTCTATGAGACCCAGTTTTTTGAGGTTGTGTTTGGTTGTATTTTGTTTTTTTAAAAAACTCAATTGGCAACATAGGTGAAAAATGTGATTAAAGATAGACAGCTCCTTTTTCATAGAGCTCAGACCAACTAGGAGGGGCAGCCTGCCCCTCAAAGGGGTAGTTTGGCCAGAGTGTCAGGGAGTTGACTTGATTTGTGGGAGTGAAGAGCCCTTTAGGCTGATTTTTTTTAAATTGTAGCAAGTGAGAAACCTCACTGGCTGGAGAGTCAGCACCTCCATGGGCCAGCTGAATCTACTGCTGCCTTCCTGCACAGTGACCTGGGCAGGTTGCCATGTTATTCTCTAACCTGTAAAGTGCCTGGACCCTCATCAAACCAGTTCATTTCATCCCTGTCTTCTAAGAACATGTTTGCAACCTTGTGTTTTAGTGACCAGGTAAACACACCAGGGCTACCTTTGATAAGTCTTATGCTTCCAAAGAATGACCCAGCCCAAGCTGATACTGCCATACTGGCAGGGCAGGAAGGGAAAGGTGTTGCCTCCTTTGGAATAGAGTATAATAGCCCTTGTCCTTCTCAGATCAAGCACATTGGAGGATGGTTCCAGAAGCCCAGAGGAAAAAAAGGAGGAAGATGTCCTGAGGTATAAATCTTTGGGGAAATCCTGGGGGTAGCATATGTAACTCCAGAACTGGATCCCATCTGAATAAGTCAACAATGAGGCAGGTTGTATTAAACTTTTCTATGGCCTCCAAAACTCGTCTCTGTCCTGCACTTCTTCTAGTTATAGCACTAACTGGTGTTATACAGGCTGCTCACAGATGGTACTGGGCTTTCTTTTCTGCCAACTCCATTTCCCGTCCTCCTCCCTCATCAGGATGAGCTACAATAAAGAATTGACAGTTCCCTCCCACAGTCCAGTCTAGACTGCAAAGTAGTGTACTGCAGCTTAAATTTGTCCAGCCTGAAAATCAGGTCTTCTTCATAGACATGGAGACAAACTTTATGCAGTAAGGTATCATGGACACCAACTTCTTTGTGTAGTGTTGTTATTGGATCAGGCCCTTTGTAAGGTTGGGTTTTTTTCAAGAGTTTTAGTTTTTCTTTCCTCTTTCAGACACATTATAAACAAGCTTGGTAAGCCTTTTCTTTCCTGAGGGTTGTATTTAATAATTCTTGGGTAAATTTTTTTTTTTTATTTTCCAGACTCTTCAACATTTTTCTAGCGGCAATTCAAGTGCAACAGGTACATGCCAGGTTTTATTAATTACTTTCCCTTAGAAGCTACCAGCAAACACCCAGCTTCACAGACCCCCGTTTCCACACTACTCAGTGAGGATGCAAAGTCTCGCTAACTTAGTCTTCTATGACATGTCTTCTAGGGGAAGAAAAGCTTTTATTTTTATACTTATGTTACTAAAGTAATGGAATTGAGAGCACTGGCAAACATTTTTTTTCTCTTGAGACATGTTTGACCAGATTAGTGAGGCAGCCATCTGGAGCAGCAGACATTTACATTTTGATTGCACTACCTAATCAATATGATCATTGTATTATTAATGTGTTATTTTCAGAAGAGGAAAAATCTGGTCAGCTCAGGATCAGAAAATCTGTCTATGTGATTTTGAGCCAGATCATTTAAACTCTGAGTGTTTAAACTTGTTCATACATAAAACAGGTATAACAAAGATTTTGAGTCAGTAGATGGATTTGAAAACAGTTATGGAAATATAATCATCTGGCTTACTTTCTGGCATTCAAAGAGTTATAAACATAGTGACATAAGGAAGGTATGAAGTCCTATTTATATTGAGGTGACACAAGTTAATTGGGAAAAAAGCATCTGTTAGCTAAAATTATTGAACAATGCTAATTATATAATTTAGGACCCTGCCCTCCGTGCCTTTTACAGACATGTGCATGGGAGAACTTGTTAATATGAAACATGGGTTTTTTCTCCCCAAGTTTGTACTGTGTTCTTTCATTGTAGATGTGAGTCATTTGTCTGCATGTCCTGATACAACTCCTAAAAACTGTCTTGAGAAGGGTTTCAAGGTGCTTCTATAAAGATGTAAAGGAGTAGTAGAAAAAACGGATGATTTTAAGACTCTGTGGGTGGAGTTTGGGGAGAATTGGACAGGGACTTTAAGTGGCAGATTCAGAGCAGCTTGGAGATTTTGGCACCAAGAACAGTTCTTCATATCCCACAGACTTTGAAATTATATTTATCCTGTGTCTTTCATTGACTTGACGCAGATGCTGTTCTAATTTTCTAGAAACTTTGTTTCAATATTTGTTGGATCTTCAACAAGAATTTTCCTTGAACTCAAAATTTCTAATGATTTTCATCAAGGTTTTCATCCAGAAAATTTTTGGTATCTCTCTGCAGGGACTGCTTCAGTTTTACTTAAGTTCCACTTACACAAAGAAAGGAGCTGCCATTTCATTTGACCTGACTGCCCTGGCCAGCATTTAGCACAGTGCTCAGGACCTTCCTCTGTCATAGGAAACTGCAGACTCCAAGGAAGTAGCTGAGCAGTCAGAACAGGAAGAGTAGAACTAGATAGCACTATTTATAAAACTAACTGTGGCTTCCACATGTGCTACTTTGTTTAAAAGTTACGAATCTCTTTTGTCTGAATATCTACAGTTTGTGGCATATTTAATTTCCTATTAACTGTACGGTTTTTCTTCTGCTGGTATCAATGACTAATTTCACCAAGAAAGTGCAGCAAGAATGAAGAGACTTTCATGGGTTCAGAAATTATGCTAATATATTTAGGTCGATATTTTACTTTGAGGTTGGAGTATAAAGAGATAAATCCTGCAGTTCCTACTTAAACCTGAACATTATAAGAATGTGTTTTGTGTCCATAAAATAAGAAATGTTCTAATCATCCTGTGTCTTGGGAATTAAAGGCATGCTTTTTGTAACAGACACTGAGGAACATCTTTTCACTCTCATAGGAGAGTACTGTAATTCCAATTTTTGCTAACCTTTACCAAAAAAAAAGTGACTTCTGAATTTAAATCAAATTGCCAAACACTTGTCTGGGATTGAAGAGGAAGGATGATGAAAGGAACAAGCAAATCAGCATATGTTATTTCACTGAAAATTTGTCCAAAAAAGAGTTCTGAATTTTTTAGTCTGCAGGGATAAAAAAGAATTATAGAAACCTTAATGGAGATCAGAGGTTTGCAAAAATGAAAATACTTTCAAAATGTACTGGAGCTTTAAAAGAAGAGGGAACAAGGTTTTTTATCTCTGGAAGATAGTGAATTTCAAAATTGTCACTAGAAAGGCAGCTGTAATATGAAAAATGGCTAGATTTTGCTATAACATTTCTAGTGGGGGACATGTTACAGGATATAGGAAACTGAGAAAAAGGAGTTCAAGATGCAAGAGTTTATTTTATGACTCACATAAACCTCTGTTTGACGTTTGCCCAGTGTACCACAATTGCAGACAAGCCTAAGGAGCAGAAAAGCTGGGCTTTTTGTAACTTCCCAGAAAGGCAGTAGTAGCACAGAGGGAGCTTGCTGTGTAGTAATTCCTCTTTATGTAAGCAGTCATCAATGAGTTCACGTAATCTCCCTCCGCCCCCGCTGTTCTTCCACTCAGCAGCGCTCCGACAGCACCCACACAGTGACTCACCCCGACAGCCCTTTCTACTGTATACTTACAGAAAGGTTAGAAACATTAGGCTGTTCCTTTCCTGTTCTCCCTCTCCCTACCCCCCTCCCTAAAATTCACTTCAAACCCCTTGCAAAGACAGATGCTTTTGAAAGTTTTGCTTTGAAATAGTTAGATGGTTGGCATTGCTAGAATTAAACATAGACTATTTCTGCCTTATTTTCAACAAACTGATTCTTTAATGATCATGACTATATATTAAAGTAAGAGTGCCTTCTGGCCTTAAAAATGAATATCCATAGCCTCATGATTTTGTTATAGAGCTGCTATTTCCTTGTCTTAATTTTAAATGGAGTGTGATGAAGAATTCAACACTGCACTAATGAAATCTGTATCCTCCCCTCTTCCTTGGTCTCTTGGAGATAGATTCATAACAGTTGAAAATTGTACCATTTGTTGTTGGTTTTCTTTCTTTTTATGTTTTACATACAAACCTTAGTGTGGCAAATCCTTCTTCTGCCAACCATCCCCCCCAGTGTCTCAATATTGCAGAAAAAAGGATTCAAATAGCTTGTTCAGTCCCAGAGGGTGTGATGTTTCCAGTGGTCTTAGATGGGAAAGAGTTAATATTGAACAAACTACCTGGTAATAAAGAAAAGTCATAAATGTGAGATAGTAAATTTTTCCCCTTTAGGCAATCATCTTGGGTTCCACCTTGGGTCTTGCTCTAGGAGGACTTGAAGATGGAATGAAATGAGAATTAGTTGCTTAATCCTGGCTGCCAGCTCTTCATTTCTTATTTTGTAAGTCTATACAACATCCTCTGTGAAAATGTTTCTGATGGATTTGCATCAAATTGCTTGTTTTGTTGTTGTGTTCTTATTTTTAAGTATTAACCTTCCGTTTACTTATAAATGAAATATTCAATGAAATGATAGGGTGGACAGAAAGATAAAAAGAAGATTTGTGCAAATATAAGACTTGTCAGGCACAAATAAAACAAACTTTTCTTACCAGTGACAGCTTCTCCCAAGACTCAAGCACTCACAAAAGTTCTCTTAAAAAGGGAGAAACAACATGGAGATGTAAATGAAGAGAAAATATTTTCCAGAAATGGCTCTTGATGTCAAGTTCAACCTGGGCTTATTGCTGCATAATGGTTCTGTGGGTTATTCACAGGAAACACCTATATATACACTTTGGTACACACTCATTTTCAATAAAGCCAAACCCAGTTCTTTTCTGTAGGAGCATTTATGCTATGAAAGGAATTCAGTGTGTTGAGCAGAAATAAAGTTTGATTCCAGAAACAGCCTGACCCAGACAACTTCACATATCTCTTCTGTTTGCACTGACATTGCAGATCAGAGAATATGTTCTGCATACATCTTTATTTTCACTTGCTTTGATGAAATGTCCAAAAAATATGCCCAGGTGAATTTCAAGCACATCACCTTCTGCTTAAAGAGGTAAAAGTGAAGCCACTAAATTTTAAACATGTCTGCAGCATGATCCCATGAATATTTTCTGCTGCAGGGACAGAGAACATATCTCTGCCTGTAAGAGCTCTTCACAGCACAGACTGTCTGCTCAGTCCAGAAGGTCTCAGCAAGATCTTGTATATAAAGCCTGTATGGAACATCAGAGCCTAATGTGAGCACAATATTCACATTCAGTGGTGCTCAAGCTCAGAGACCTCTGCATTCTACATCTCTTGTACCTTGGAGACCTGCCTCCTCTGCTCTGCTCATTCTCAGAATAGCTTTGCTTTCCCTGTTCTCTCTCTGGGGTTTCAGGGCAATAGGGATTGCTCTCTCGCTCCTCATCACCATCACTTTGTGCTGTTCTCTGCTGCTTTCTGTAGTCTGCTGTTTTCATAGTTATGGGAGACGAAATATTGATCTTTAGCAAGTTCTTGAGGAAAAATAAGGTCTTACTCTTTATGTGAACAACTTTCTTTGCAAGTCCCATATACTTTAATATATTGCACTGCTAGAGAAAAAAAAGGCTTTGCCCGGATAGATTTAATAAAGGCATATGTAAAAAAACAAGTCAGCATTTCTTCTCTAAGGACAAGAGAAATTAAAACATAAATTAGCACAAATAAATAACACAAATCATCCCTAAATTCATAGATTCTATCAATAGTATTCACTAGTTAACATGGTCCAGTTGTGTCCTGAGGCCCAGGAGTGCTCTTAGATTCAGGCTCTATGCATCTCTGTTTGCTGCTCATAAATCTTGCCTGCCTGACTTGCAGGAATGCCCATCTCCTATCTGGTCTGATAAGCACTGACTGTTAGGGCAGTGGGAATATGGGATGGCCAAGTTGAGCACTTGAGGGGATGAGCACCTCTTCATGCATAGCTTGAATCAGAGGGCAGTCTGCTCTCAAACCTCCTTTTTGGTAACAAGTCAAGAAGATTTATCTGAGGGCTGCAGAGTAGACATAACTGTGTTGCACCTTCTTGGCCAAATTGCATTTGGCTGGAACTGGAGATGCTGTCATGCAGGGAGATACTGCCTTACAGGATGCCTGCAGGGCTTGGTGGTCAAGGTCACCTTCATAACCTTCCGCATCCAGGTGAAAGGATGGGGTGATGTGCATGCAAACTCTTTAATACTGGACACTGCTCTATAGGGGTTTGTGTGGAATGGCTATTTCTTTCTCTCTTTTTAAGAAACTATAGAAATGTATTGTCCCAATTTTAATTGTGTGGTCAAAGCTCAGTTGCCACCATGCAAATTTTTAAAAGAGGCTATTATTGATGCACTAGAGGGAAATCTGCATGTTTGAACAAATTGCATTTGTTTGGAAGTTCTGGAACTCACAAGACGTGTATTTTCACCTGAGAATAACTTTTCAGGTGCTGAATCCCAGCTTGCTTCTCAATAGACATGTTTTTCTTCAGTGTTCTCTAAATGTATTCTCTGTCTTTTCTATGCACTAATCGTTTAGTGGTGCCTGGATCTGCTCCTGCAGATCATGACAAGAAATCCATTCTCTTGTGGAGTACACTCATGAATTTGTGTGCTGCAGAGCTGCTTTGGGAGTTAGTCTGAGTATCTCTGGACTTTGTGAAGTAAATATGTATATGCAAATTTGAATAGAGCCTTATGATCACATGGGAGATTTCAAATTCAAATGACAGCTGGGAGCCCAGCTCCCTACTATACTTAAATGCAATCTGAATACTTTATGGTCTTGCAGGCCTTTGGAGAATCTCCTGACATTTCAGGAGGGAAATACCCGTTTTCTTCTAACCCTGGACTTTGTCTGCCAAACACATAGTCTAATATTTTCTGCAGAATGTGAAAAGAAAGTAAAACATTTCCCTTTCAATTTCTCTGCAGCTTTGATAGTTACATTTGTTCAGATGAATGCTAAAAAGTTAGCCATGCGTGCCCCCTTCAATATGGGAGAATAAAGTAAAGCCAGACAAGGGAAAACAGATTTGCCACAGAGGGGAATGTTTCTTTCTTTTATCAACTTTTTTGCTGCTTTTCCACTTATCAGTCTTCACGCTCACTTTCTTCACCCCATTTTCTGAGTTATGTCTGGGGTAGGGATTTGTTCCCATGGAGCTATCTTTCTGTACTCGTAGTACCAAGACTGCATCTCTTCTGCTTTTTAGTCTCTCTTGTGCTTCCCTCTATGCCACCAGCAGACTGATGGTACTCATTTCCCAGCCTTTGACCCGATTTGCAGGCTGTTCTTCCAATGCTGGTTCTGTTTTCAGCAGTGTAAGAAGCCAAGGATTTTTTTTTGTTTTTTTTTTTCTTTTAATTTCTCACCCTTGTTTTTTTTTCTTTAGTTTTTATTTGTTTGTTTATTCATTTGCTTGAGGTTTGTTGTTTTGTTTGTTTTGTGGTTTTTGTTTGTTTTTTAATCACCAACAAGGACCATTTGACAGGCTTGAACATTAAATAAACTGTAACTGTTCCAGGCTAATTCCAAGGTCTAGGCATTGTCAAGCAAAGAAATCCTAAAAAGCATCAAGCAGTAATAAAATTTATACATTGGCGAAGGTAAACGCTATTATGTATACTTGGATAAATGGGAGTTTTGTTAATTGAGATTAAATATTTTCACCCTAGAGGTTGATTAATTTCAGTCCTTATACTTTCCTGCAGTATATGTGAGTTTTGACATTAAACAGGGAGAGTGCTAATGATTGCAATGAAGCTGGGCCTTGTGCCTCTGCAATTGAAAGATTACTGAAAAAATTTGGAAATTATTATATAAATAAGGATTAAGAATGATCTCTTGCTTGTGTAACCATGAAGAATCCCATGAGCTCAAGCTGCTTAACTTATAAAAAGGGGTTAAAAAATACTAGTAAAAAAATTTCAGACTCCTCAACAGGGCAACAGTATTTGATATTAGAGGTCTTTTAATTCTCCCTTACTTATCCTTTTCAAAATCATGTTTAAATATTTCTAAAGGCAAACTTTGCATGTGAGTAAAATTTTTTGTATGACAATTGTTTTTACTGAAAATAGCCCCTTTAGCTGAAGTTCTGTGGATTCTCCCTTCATTCTGAAATAGTATATGTTTTTTATGAAAAAATGAAAACTAATTTTGGTTTTAAAACACTTAAACTGAATGTTATTATCTTTTCCAGCAGATTAAAATAAAAAGTTTTTAGATATTTTTCTAATGTGGGGTTTTGGGCATTTTTCATATTATACACTAGCTTCTGTTCCACCTGAATTTTTACTGCCATCTCAAGTACATAATTAATGGAATTTGAAGGACTATTATTTACAGATAGCTATAGTGACTGAGTTCAAAATGTAGTGATTAATTTGAGACTGGAGCAGCCATTATGTGACGCGTCCAAGGCTAGCAAATGGATGTTCACAGGCATGACTCTTGATGTTTCTTCTTTTCTTTATGCTCATATAATACAATGAGACTTTTCATACTCAGATGCTGTAATTATCTTCTACTAGGCTTCTGATGTGTTCTCTCCCACTTTTCTAAAGCATTAACATACATATAGTCACACATTCACTGTGATTTAAGACTTATTCACCTCCTTTTTTTTTTTTTTAGTTTTATACCTCATTAAAAGAGCCCTCCAAGTTTTTGGGTTTTTTTTTTTTTCTGTTAGGACTCACTTGTACTTTTATTTTTACCTGAAAATCATTAGTGACTCATCATTTTCCAATACTAGCAACTCAACTTTTTGTGGCATTAATTTGCCTTGCAACAATCTGTTCTCTTTGCATACAGCTGGAATGCTCTGGCTTCTCTTACTAAGAGTGTTAGTCTTCAAATCATTAGTTGCTCTGATGGATAATACTCATTTTAGGTCCTCTTTTTCGTTAAATTCCTTCCATAGCTTTTTACTTACTGGAAAATCAGTGCTTTTTACTACTATCTGGGAAGGTGCCATTACAAATTTAAAATTAAATGATTTACTTTAGTTATTTATGTCTTGACAAATGCTAATTTTTGTTTTCAGTCCAAGTTTTCAGTCTCTATTGATTAACCACTTATTTTTTCAAAGGAATTAAAATACTCTGACACTGTTTTATTTGTCTGCAGTCAAAACTGGCTCCTGATGAATTTTTTGATCACTGATATATAAAATATCTCCACCATCATACCAGATGTTGGTAAGATAGGACAAGGGGAGGAACTCTGTTGGTGCAAGTTTGTGTTTTGCCCCTTGGGCAGCAAATGCAGGGCACTATGCCCAACTCCAGGACATATTGATATATCTGTTTAAGTCTTGTGGAAGTCATAAACTGATTCACTCCTGCTTTGTCTGTCCAGGCTGGGAACACAGCCTCAGAAATTGCCTCAGGTTTTAAGATGTATTTCTATGTTCACATGTTAGCTACTCCTCTGCTTTTGTGCTTGTTTTGAGTTCCTTTTCTTATGCTGTTAGAACTAGGTCCTTCTTCAGCCAATGCCATGCACTGCCTGACATTGCCTTCCTAAACAATGTTCCAGAATCTAGTTTCAAGGGAATAGTTTTGTCTTGTTCTGGCCTATTTTACAACCTGGGGATAATTTCATACTCTCCATTAATTTGATGTATTGTGTACTGTGTTCTTACCCAGCACTCAGATTGAGGTTCTGTGGCATGAGTGAGGAATACTTTCTGAACAGCAGAATATTCAACAGTGCTCTGTTAGCAAACATCTATGTTTTCTTAAAAAGCCCTTAATAAAAAGGAATAGTTAATGCTCCTTTCCATATCTATGAAGTGTTTTCCCAAATGGGCATTTTAGAGATGTCTCGGTAATTCTCTTTACAGCACATCTTTATTGTCTGGTCTATTTGCATGTGAGACTTCAAATATCAGGCAAGTGAACACCACTCTGACATATATTCCATGTTCCAAGAATTCCATTCTCCAACTTCTGATAATCCCATCATGCCAAAGAAAAGTAAAGCTGGCCCCTATATCTTTTATTGGTCATACTCCATTAGTTTGTTAAATAGTCACCAGAGGTCCCCTCCAAACAACTTATATGTCAGGCATTCATTCCTCTGGTCAAACTCAATATAAGGAAATCTTAGTTCATACAAATCCAAGGTTTTGCAAAGGTAATTAAAAGTTTGACTAAAGTTTTTTAATCTGAAAAAAAATTTTACTTATTTTTTAATTTTTTTCCCCAATGGCTGCGGTCCTGATCCTACATTCAAGTGACAAACTTCTTGGTGTGGACCTCTAAATTACCTCAAAAAGGTGCATCTAAAAGATTGCAATTGCTGAAAAGGGGTCTGGAGTCTCCACCTGCTAGAGAGAATATTGACATGGACACTTCTTAAAAAGGTTTTTTTTCATATGTAGGTGCTGATATGTAGAGTAAGAAACTTTCTTTTGAGAACACGTTAGTTTAATTTAGATATTTAAAGAGATGGTGTCAATCTGGGGGAGGAAGACAACTTTCTAAACCAAGGCTTAGAACTTGATCCCTGAGTAGATAGAATGTGAAACTGGAGAATTTCTGAATGCACAATACATCTTATGGGAAATGAAAAAGGAAAATATTCATCTTCCAGATACAAAATCAAAAAATGATCTAGACTAGGAGAAAATGCAGTGGTTGATGATGCAATTTTATTTACTCCAGTGTTGTGGGTTTTTTTGTTGTTGTTGGATCTATGTGTTCATTCTTTTTCTGTCAAATAAGTCTGTTAAGCATATTAATTAGCTGTAATTGCTTTAATTCAATTTTGAAATACAGTGATTCATAACATGATAAACAAATTTAACTTGGACAGCTTATTAAGGATCTCAAGGAAATCAGATATATTTTCTCTTATTGCTTGCTTACTTAAGGAAAATCAGTATCTCATTGCTACTAAATTTATCTAGAATATTTATTTAATTATTTTCTATCTCTCCATATGAACATGTTGAGCTGTTTTCTTTCTTAGTATTTCTAAGCTACTGGAATTTCAAGCCAGACAAAATAAGAGTTGAATGAGACCTATTATTGTTTCATTGACTTTGAAGCACTCTACATTTCCATTCCTCTTCATGGAAAAGGTCATTTTAATCAGTAGTGAATACTTCAGAGCTGATAACACAAAATAATCTTAATAGGTTATTTGAGTAGCAATTTGGTTTAGATGAAATTTTGTTAATTGGAAGAACATGAGTTTGTAGCACACTGCAACATACTCTGGAGAGCTCCAAGGGGACAGTGTTGTTTTCTGGTCTTGGCAATCAAGAACTCTTTGACAGAGCTAGGATTGCTTCTTCCAAAGAGAGAATGATTAAAGAAACATGTGACAGCACTCCCTAAACACATACAAGGGTGTTGCAAAAGAGAGGAGAATACAGTATTCAGATGATCAAAGAGATGAGAAGTAAATTTCAGTAAGCAGGATTCAGATTTGACAGTATGGAATCTTCCTAGCATTTAAGATAGTGAAATGCAGGGATAGCTTCCTTAGGGAGGATATAGGAATTTCAATGCTGACAGTGTTAAAAGCAGACAAAACACAGCCTCAGTGTAAGACAAGATAGGATTCTTTTCTGAAGCAAGAGAAGAATTAGATGTCCTCTCAAGGACTCTCCCAGACATATTTTCCATGTTTCCTTTCATTCTTAGATTTCAAACTTGCTCCTGCCAGTATCTGTGTCCAGAAAACCTAATTCAGTAAGAAGGAGTGAGGCTTCTGTTTGCTTTCATACAATAACATAGTTTCCAAATTAGTTCGCTTTTCAGGAAGGGTTTCAGTTTTTGTGTTTTTTTCAGCATCTAAAACCACTCAGGCTTTCCGAGTCTCCATGCCTTCCAGTTTTAAGCTTTTAAATTGAACCTTATTTTTTTTTTTAATTTTATCCTTTCAGCCTCTTAAGGGAGATTCACCTCAATATTAGCCACTGAAAGAAAGGTGCCTTAGCTAGCATGGGCATCCAGGCACCTGCTGTAGTCCATGGGGAGAGGACAGATGCTGTTAGAGTTCTTATCTTATATCCAAAGTGTTACTTATTGAGATAAGGATCATTTCTCCAGCAACATATACATTTCCATGCAGAAATGTTTCCCATGTATGAGGTTCATTGAAATGGTCTTATGACTTTTAATTTAGTTCAGAGAAAGTGTACTGAAATGTCACACAGGAATTATACAAGTCACAGAGAGTCTGTGATACCTCTCACTGCTTCTGTATATGCCTTTATTTCTCCTGATTACATGGAATATGTAAATGTGCAAATTTGACTTTTTGTAATTGTTACATTTTCATTCAGTGTGAAATAAAATCAGGATAATCTAATTTTATATGCAAAATAATAGTATAAAATCCTTTTGATAAGTATGAAATTGAAACTGAAAGATGCTCCCCTCACCTACCAGAACAGACTTTGTTGGTACTGGTGGAACTTTCTAGATCTTTACAAGAGATACAGTCTTTAAAATTCTGACACTGATATCCCACTCTCAGAAAGAAGAACCTCTTTCTGTTAGAAATATTTCCAAAGCAACTGTTTTGTTTCTGTGGCTTTCCAACAAGGAAAGCATATATGGCCCTATGGTTTTTAATGTGTTGCAGCAAATCCACCATTGGCTGTGATGAAGCCTCTGCAGGGCACCATGATTGGATCCTTGTAAAAAGCAGTGAAAAGTTCAGGTTGTATCCTGAGCTGATTCCTTGAACTTTTTTCCACAATTGCTCCTCCCTTGATCAATGCAAAAAAAAAAAAAGGAATTATGTAAAGCGTACCCATCTCCTGCAGTGCATATTTGCATTTTTGAGAGGCATGCTGGAATTGCTCCTGCCTCATGTCCAAGGCATCATTCCCATATTTGGGCTGTCAAACACCAAATATAAAAAACACCAAACCAAAAGTTAATCCCTTCTGATGAAGAACTTCACTTACATCTCAAAGTCACAGAGGAATTGACTTCTGCAGTGTTTCCAGGTTTTACCAGCACTCATATCTATATTTCTTATTCAGTCCAAACACACAGTGAAGTCAAAGTGGATTTAATGAGTCAATTCTTTTTCTGGGAGTAAAAAAGTATCACTAGTTAATAAGATTCAGTATATTAGAGTATTGCAGAAAAGCTCAGGGGATTTCCTCCTGACTAGAAGTTAGTAAAATTGTAAGAAAAGTGGCATATATAGTGGAAGATAATAAATACACCTAAAAATCCATTGCCTTTGAACAGACAGATCTGAAATGAAGTACGAAAGTGTTCTTGTGCAAAAAGACATCCTTGAAAAAAATTTTGTTCTAATGCTGGGCCATGAGAAATTATAGTTGAAAAAAATACTAGGACGGAGAGAAAACAGAATTTGATACATTTGTCTCCTTAAGCATCATTCCACATATTACAAATAAACAAATACTTGCCACACATCTAAAAAACTCTGAAATAATCAACTGACAGTGAATAAATGATTTCTTTTCATATGAAGAGAATCAGATTTTATAGTCATCTCACAGCTAGTAGTATCTTCCCGTTGAAGTAAACCAATTTTAGCAGCCAATTATAAAGTAGATGTACTGCAATATTGCCACAGGGTTTCACCCAGTGAACTCATCCTTTAGTTCTCCACAGCTGCAGAAGGATTTTGCTGCTGCTGTGCAACCAGCTTCTCTTGCAAAATAGCTTTCCAACCTTCTCTTTAAGTCTGTGGCTCCCTAGGGTGCACCTCATTTAGGAGCTTGGTTGGAATTTGTGTCTGTGTCAAGTTTTTCAGTCATTGCTGTTCTTTGGGATGTGAGCAGCCATGTACCCTGGGGAAGAGCTAAGGAGTGTGTACATAGGTGTTCTGATGGGCCCTGTGGTAGAAAAGGCAGGGCTGTACCTACTTCACTGAAGGAAAGGGAGACAGATAAATCCCTGTCCTCAAAATCATGTGAACTGACTGCAGAGTATATACAGAATTTAAATCTAGCTCTTTCTATAAGGTATTAGTTTTGGGGGGAGGTGGCAGGAGCAGTTTGGAACAGAGCTGGTAAGAGAGCTAACAATAAGTGCTGCAGATGATCAGGGACTAATTTTTCAGTGTGCTCCTTGACCCTTTTCAGGGTACTTTTCAGAGTAGCTGTGCTCTATGGCTAAGTGCCATATGACTTATGACTAAGTGACAATGATACTAAAAAAAATAAAATAAACAATGCTGTGTTCTGAAGTACAAACTTCTGTTTAGTTGAACTGTTAGAATACCTCTAATGTGACTTCATCCTGCTTGGGCTGGTATTTCTTCAAAAAGGTTCATTGCATTGGTTTTGGAACTCACATGGTCTGCACAACATCCTTTATGAGCAGTAAGTATGTAGCTGCCTTATTGTGAAAATTAAAAAAATTTGTAACATGGACCTGAGCCATTTCTTGCTGGTTGTTGTGAATCCCAAATACCAGTCCAGAGCAAATTTACTTTGCTAGTGTGTAACGTTTATACTACCATGCCTCTAAGTCCAGGGAGGTCCTTTTCCAGCAGAAGGCTCTGCTGTGCCCAGCTACTGCTCATTTCCAAATACTGAGGGGGAACAACCCAGCTTTTTGTGTCTGTGCCAGTATTCCTGTAATTCCCTTCAGGCAAAAGCATCTATTTACATTGGGTAAGCTAACCTTGCTGATTTTATCAGCAGTGAATTAGAGAGCTAAAAGGGAGACAGGAGACTGTCCTACACTGCTTTATGATTCTAAGCAATTTTTGCCCCAAACTCTCTCCTTATTATTTTTTCTGCTCTTAGGGATCACTAGGCTATGAGGAGACCAACTCTGTAATTGTTTCCATAGCAACAAAGATTTCAAAAGATGGAATGTGCTGGAGAATAGGAAAAAAAACCCAACCCATAAGCTGTAAACAAAATAAAAATGAGTGGCAGAGACAAAATGTCTGAAGTATAAAGTTTTCGTGGCTCCATTCCAATGATCCAGCCTAATGTGGGAGTGATAATATGAGTTCATCTTAGATTCACTAAAATATATCCTTTCTAGAAGTCCATATTCCCATGGCATTTGCATTCACTAACTCATTTCCTCTCCCCTGGCTCAGACTCTTTACTACTTGAACTTGCATGCAGATCAGACCCCTAGATGGAAATGTCAACTTGGGTGTCACCCTGTCAGTACTGCCCCTAAAAGCCACTTAACCCAAATGTGGGATCTGTTGGACAAAGTAGTGTTGCTTGTTTCAAGGATAATGATTTATGCCAGCTTCACATTATTTAGTCTGACCTGTAACTAGATGCATATTCCTAGCTTGGTTAATTTGGGTTTTGTTGTGGGTTTTGGTGGGTTTTTTACACTAAGTAGCACAGGGAATGATTATTGGGAAACTTGCATTCTGCTTTTGAATCTGCTACTGGTATATCATATAAAAAATAAAATATTATTATATTTTATATTGTGTACATGTTCATGTCTTAACTTCCCTACGTGTATAAAGGGAAGTGCAATACTTCTTCACTGTCTACTGCTTTTGAAAGGAGGTTGTTTCAAGATGAATAGTGTTGGCAATCCTTTCTCTCATTTAAGTCTGCTTTGCATCAAAAATATATAGTTAGCTGCAATATGCCTGATGCCTAAATATTGTAGCATTCTGCAACAGATTTTTTTTTTAGTTCTGTGAACTCTCATACTTGTTTTGAAATATTTCAAAAGAAATGCTTAGCATTTTGCCTAAACTTGGTGCTAGAAATAGCTAGGATGCATTCTGTCTACATAATACATATCAGAATGTTACAGTAAATGATTTTTGGCTGTGTAGAGTGTGATACTGCCTAAAATAATAGAGATTCTTTAAAATACAATGCAATACGTGTTGATGGCTGGGTGTGTAGATGAAAATGTTTTCTATTTGAGGGCCCAGAACTCTTTGGAGACTATCACAGCCCCACGCAAGGCAGTGGAAGTTCTTGTGCCAGGAATCCTGCCACATTTCAGAGGAAATGAACTGGGAAAGGTTTGGCCCACTGTCTCTGGTAATTGTTCCTGCAGTCAGCCTATCAGACTGCTTCAGAAGATGTTGGAGCTACCACGTTTGAAAAGCTCTTTGGACTTTACAGCTGAGATCTCCCAGGCAGATGCATTCATATCTCAGAATTAAAATATAATTTGTTTTGGCTAAACAGCCTCTAAATCTTTCCTTCCTCCAGATGGAAGCATTTATGCAATTAAGCATTTGGCAATGTTGGCATAAGTAACCATGCCCCCTTTGGAATATTTTCAAAACAAATACACAGTAAATGTGGATAGAGTGATCCAAAGTCATTGTTTTTTCAGGAAAGGGTTGTTTGTTTTCTGGTTAGGTTTCCTTTTGCTTTGTTTTCAGGGTACATGCTCCTTTAACTGGTAAAAAACACAGTCCTCTGGGGTAGTTTAAATCAAGCCTGGTATTGGGGTTGATGAAGGAGTTTGCATTATCTGTCTTCTATACAGGGATGTCAAATTTTAGTAAAGGAAAAGCTAATAAAAGAGTATGGTGTGAGAAAGTTTTATCTAAATGTAACGTGGCTAATCCAGTTCTGCAGTGACCACCCAGTCAAGGCCAGGAGATTGAGTAAGATTTGTTGATTTGTCATGATATGCAAGCTGCATTTAGTCTATGTACAGTGAGTGAAACACAACTGATAATGGGCTTTTCTCATATCCCCAAGGGCTCTCATATCATTTACAGTGGTAAAAATGACAGCAGAAGTGAGTTTGAGGCCTACAAGTTGTAATATTCTATCAAAAATTTGTTGGAAAATCTTGACTCTATACTGATAAAACTTTAGCAGTTTGCTAAAGATTTATTAGTATGAAGCTGGAGTCAGATTTTCACAGATGCCAAAGGAAAGAGCAGTCAGATCATTGGTACCTCATGAATTTAATTAACCCTGAAACATAATTAAAGTTGCTGACAGTAGATGTCTCTCATATTTCAGCCCACACAGAGTCAGATATTTCCTGTGTCTCCTAAAATGAGAAAACTGTACAATAGCAAGTCCTTCTGTGTAATGACTCTTGGCATGTTGCAACTTCCAAATGACTATTACTGTAATTTACTTATTAGATTATTTTATAGTTATTCTGAGATGGGCTGTCTGCTTAGGATAAAGTTAGATGTCTTACAGACCAGAATCCTCTCTGGCTCTAAATATATTTTGTAGGAAGTCAGGGAGGGACAGGAGAAAGGTGTCAGTATAAACAACAGGAAGGAGAGACTTGATTACCAAGTTTCACAGAACAGTAATCTTTAAATGGTTTTAAATACTGGTGATCTTTCTTAGGAACGGTTTTCATCATCTCTTTATCAGGTATGCATAGGGTTTCTGCAATGGAAAAGAAGTTTTGGAGTTTTGGTCCTTTGCCTGGGTTCTAAGGTTCAGTTTAGAAATTTTTTTAATACTCTTTCTTTTATTTTACAAATAGTGATTGTGGGGGGGGGGGGGGAGAATATTTGTTTTGCCACTGATATTCTTTCTGCCCTCTCATCAAAACTCAATTACTTCACTGCCTCTAGTGAGTCTCCATTAGATCTGAAGAGTTCCAACCTGCCCTCCAGGAAACACAGAGTTTGGGGATTTGTGTAAAAGCTGAGACTGCTTCATCTGACTCTTTAAAACCTCAGACTTCTGTGTATTTGGTATTTTGCTCCAACTTTAAGGGCTGTAGTTTCATCCTGCTTTAACATGAATCTGCTTTGATGTTACATGAGACTTCACTCCTTCAGGTTCAATAAACTTTGAATTAATTTTGTTTTCATTTTTGTTGTTCCAGAGTACTGAGATCTGAGTGAATAGTGGTGGAGGCAGGGAAACAATAAAACAGTAATTGCTGTGTCTTTTGACCCAAAGAGTGAAATAACTGATCCCATGAAAATTTTAGTTCAACTCCTTGGACAAAAGTGATTAGATAAATTAGAGATAGAAAGACACTCTGAACCAAGTCTGCAAAGCTTTTCAGTCTTATTTTTCATCTTAATTAACTTATTATTATACTCTCATGAGCCTCATGAATTTTTTCTCACATAAAAATGGAAAAAGGGTAAATGAGACTTTGAGGTTTGTGAAGGAGACAGTGTGGTTGGAAAATCGGACAAATAGTTTCGACCAATTTTTTTCCATTACCCCAAAAGGCCAATCACTTTTTGGTGAGCATTGTTACTTCTCTGTCTCTCTGTCAAGGGTAGGAAGGCAGTTGTGTACATCCTTTTTGGTTACTTTCTTTTCCTGAGTGAGGGCTTTGCTTCACAGGAGAAGAGCACTGAGGTGAACGTACAGCATGCCTGACATAAATCATAGTCTATTTGACACAGAGTATAATATCCAAAGTATAAAAACAATCTTCAGGAAATAATGGCAGTTTCTGCATTTCTAGATTGTGGAAGCAATTAACTTCTTGCCTCAGGATATATCATTAGCTGGATGTCATTTTAAAGGGCTAAATATTGGGAATATTTTCATGGTCTGATTTACAGATCAACCATTGACCTCAGTGACTGCTTTGAAAAAAAATCATCCTAATATAAAATAAAGAGTGCACCAAATCTTTGATGCATTATGTAGCATGAGAAGTATTTTTCCTTGACAGTTAAAATCTCCATGCACTGCCTGAATGCCTGAGAGGATTGCTTCCCTGTTAGCACACACAGACAGATACATCAGTACAACTCTTGGAAATAAACACATCTCTTGATGGAGCAAAACCACAGCAAAAAATATTTTTTCTTCATGGGTGTACTGGAGAGTCTGTGACATTTTACAAAATTCCTATCATTAGGGTATTCTAGAGGATGGCCTGTCTGAAATACTCTCATAACTGTCTAAATGTGGGAAAAGCAGAGATAAAGTGAGGTGAGATCTTGTGCATCTTGTTGCTTAGGAGAAGTTCTAGCTGGTTACACATATTCTTCTGCATGGACACATCTATAAAAAAATGATAGATTTTTGTTTTTGTACTGTTTAGTGGGGGTTTCACAGCCACAGAGGTACTGCTTTAAGGATCTCAACCAACACAGTCTTTGGAGATGATGCAGTGGGGCAGATCAGATCCTTGCACTTTGGAGTTGTTCCTTCCTGTCATCCTTATGGAATATTTTCTGTGTTATTGTTTGTTACTACCTAATTTAAAAGACCTGTCTGTAGCATGCTTCTCTTCAAAATAAAGGATCATTTCAAATGATCCTCCAAGTTATGGTACACCCACTGCCTGATGCCTCTCCTTTTGATGAAGTTCATGACCATCTTGGCAGGGCTCCCAGCTTGCCTGCCTCAATTCTGCTTTCTGGTATCAAGGGACTTTGTTTTGAAGAGCTACACCACAAGGACTATTAATGATGCTCTACTTCCCTTGCTTTACTTTCTTCTGAATTCAGGTCAGTGCTACAACTCTGCTCTTAAAATTCTGCTGTCCCCACACACTTTTCATAACCAGACTACAAACCTTATTCTCTGTTTTACTTTTTAAATTTTTTTCAATTAATTTTAAACTGTAAGGCAATAACAGGAGTTTGGCAGTTGGAGCTACTCCTTAAATGCCTTTGTGTCATACTAAACAGCTGACATTTATTTTGTAATCTGTGATTATTTTATTGTGTTTCCAAGAAGATCATGTTGTCACAATCAAACTGTGCCATCAGTTTTTTTTTTTACAGTCTCTAGAACTGGATACAATTGCGACATGAATGTTTTGACCCACAAGTCTTAGGCAATGTTCAGGGGGAAAAAATATTGATGGCTGGTCTCATGAGTTTTGGTCCTAAATCTTAGTTGCCTCAGAGATAAGTTTTTCAAACTGGTGTCCAAGCTAGGAGGACAAAAATATAAACCTTGAGTTTTGTTCTGGGCTCATTTCTATTATGATATCTGGGTTGTGCTCCTTTGAAGAATTTTGCTTTCTCAGTTCAACTCTTTGAAGATGATTATTGCTGTTGGTCAGGCTTTTTGTGAGGTTGTTCAGTCTTTTGTGTGACATTTAATGATTGTATATGGCATTTTTCTATTTGGGAAGCATGAAATGTTTGGGTTGATTTGTTATCCATAGTTTTTCCATGGAATGGAGCTATTAGAGCAAAAAGCTGAGAAATAAGCAATGTTTCTGTGTTGGTTCCTCTTTTTCCCTGCTCATTTGCATTCTGAAATTATAAGTAATTTGTGGTCCAAAAGCACAGCATGTTCATATGGAAGGTCTGAGTTTAAATCAAAGACTTTTAATATTTATTGCAACAAGTAAATAAAAAAGTCTTAGAGATAAAACTTGGCCCTCAGAAATCTGTCATGATTCAGGCTGTGAACCTCACACAGGTTTCTTGTATCTAGCAGAAAATAAGATACAAATGGGGCTTGGATGTAATACACTGATCCAAATACTTGCGTAAGCTGTAGTCGATAGTGAATGGGAAAATGCTTGATGAAAAAAAAAGGTAGCTTTTCTGCAGTTTTGCAGACCCATTTTGCCTTTAGATAATTCCTTTTGTCTCTTACCTATTTGGCTTCATTGGGAGCTAGATGAAGGTGTGTTAGTAAAATTGTGACTTCTGGTCTGTGGTTATCAAACTCAATTGATTAATCAAACTTTTACATTTATTCTTGATGTTTCTTACCTTCTGTACATGAAGTAAGTCTGCTACGTAAAGATGCTAATAATTCTCCTGATCCTAATTACTTCTTCAGCTTGTTGGGTTGTTAAAGCTGAGTCATTAAAACTGCCAGGAAGGTCAGGCCATGTGCTAGCAGCAGAGCTGTACATCAGTCCCAACCCCTCCCAGACTACAAAGATGTTCTCAATCTCTCCCATGAACAGAACTGCATTTATGGCCTTGCCAGAGATTCAGGTTGTAAGGCTACAAATGTTTGTGCTCAAATGTCCCTGGGTTTGCCTGTGGATGTCATCTTCCTCTTTGCAGAGATTCAGTCTACTGCAGTGATGTATAACTAGATGGAGGCTATTCCATGGGGGAAGGGAATAGCCCCATCCATGCAAAAGCTGTCAAATGCTTCTCCTCTGAGGAGCTATCTAAAGACAGCTATGATCATTATTCTCCAGCTCTAATATACTTCACTTCCTTCCTTCACTTTCCCACAAAATATTGTGGACAGACAGTGCTGCAGCTATTGACTCCTTTTTTCTCACGTTAATGACACCACTCTTTCCTCAGGTGACTGTACTAGAGTCATTAATCAAATGTCAGAGCCTAAAAGCATATGGTCTCTGCTCATTGCCAGGAAGCAGTAATTGGCAGCAAGGTAGCAGTAGTACGCTCTGGAGATAAGTATTTCTTAAAAGTGAAAATGCCATTCTCCACTCCCATGATAGGAATCACTGGAGTGCATATGTGCAGCTGTATATAGCCCTTCCTTACAACAGCCATGCCATTTGTAATCCTCTTCTGGATATTATGCTACAGTAGCTTGGATTGCAACGTACCATTTTTAGCACTTATCACCAAGCAGCAGACAGCTGGGCTTTTACATCACAAAACAGCCACCACTACAGCAGTGGCTTGGATGACAGTGAAGTACTGTCCATAATGTATGATCTTGGGCAATGTCTAGTGGCCAGAATAACAATCAGTCTGACTTCTCAAAAGACTAAATGCAGCTGAAAGGGCTGTTAGAATGGGCCATAAAAAATGAAGTACGCAGCTGAACCAGGAAAAGAAAACATGTTTGCTCTCAGGCCAGCTAAATTTCCTGGGTTACAGAGTACTGGGAGGTTTTAGAGGATAAAGTCAAAATAGGAGCTGAGGTAGTACTGCAGAGTGGTGTAGTTAGGCTGGCTCTCTTGGACACCTATGCTTTAGGTGCCCATATCCTTTACCTCAGGGCAGATAATGACCACTTCACACAGTCCCATATTCAATAGCTGACCAAGGTGCCCCTGTTGTTCATTCACTGTTAATGGTAGCTTGGGTGAACAATTTCATTTCCAATTTCAGGAATTACTGTGCAAATACATGATTTTACTTATCAGAATTGATGCAAGTGTAAGCTGTCTCCTTGAGGATGGCTTGCTTTATTTCCATTCAGTGTTAGCCACTCAGTTAAAAGAGAATTAAAACAATGTGGTTGATTATTCTTATTTGAACAAAAAAATGCATTTTTTAGGGCCCAGACATTCTTGAACAATTCAAATGGGACAGATTCTCTCTGAAACAGTCAAAGCAAAGAATCTAAATCCCTAAACAGGATCCCAAAGATCACGAGTTCAACTCCTGGTCCTGTGTAGGGTACCCCAAGAGTCACACCATGTGCCTCAGAGTGTTGTCCAAACACTTCTTGAACTTTGTCAGGCTGGTGCTGTGACCACGCCCTTGGGGAGCCTGTTCCAGTGCCCAATCACCCTCTGGGGAAAGAACCTTTTTCTAATATGCAGCCTAAACCTCCTTTAACACAACTTCAGGCCTTGAATCTCCTAAACCCAAAACTGTTAGTCAAGCACATTTTGCAAACAAGTTTTACCAGTCTAGAGAGAAAGGAAGATTACAAGTTATTGTCCATGACAGCAGATTGCATTTAGCCTTCCCTGCTTTGAGTAGAATTGAACCTTGAAGCATCATTGCTGATGGAGTCACCCACCTACAGAGAGATCTGATATTAGTGTGAGTAGATCTCATTCCCTCAGAAATATGATGGTTCAGATTTTCTTCTCATGAAGATTGAATGTCAGAATAGTGCAACTGTTCAGAAAATTGTAATACTGTGCTCCCCTCAGGCTAACCTCCCGATCAAAGTTGCTCAAAGATTTCCTATTTCCTTTAGCAGCTAGCACAACTCACAAGCATTGCCATTTGCCTTGTGCAACTTGGCAGCAGTGGCTGGAAGTGGTGAAGAGCTCAGCTGGGTTAGTGCCAACGTGCTACTGCAGGCTCTTCATTAACACACACAAAGGGAATGCTGCTAGAACATGAATAAATTAATTTCACTGTGTCCAGTGAAGCTGCAGTGAGAACTCAGGGACAAAGGACTTATTGCAGAAGCACCGTAGAAAGTAGATCCTGAGAGAAGGGGAAGATTTTGGGGTAGCACAAGTTGTAAAGCCTGAATTGAGGTGATAAACTTGAATTGAAGTTTAGTGTGAATTTCTAGAAGACAAAAATCTGGAGCGTTGCACAGCTGCTGCTGCTGCAGATACCTGCAATGGACCATGGTGAAAAAAATCCATTCTCTGTGATGAAATTGCAACAATACTTAGTCAAAAGCCCACTGCAGTGTACATAGGCCTTGTTATCAATTTCAGTGTGTTTTGGATCAAGTTTTTAATCCCTTTAATCCCCTTGTACCTCTCAAATCAGCATTTCTAACAGTTCTAATTTGTGTTGAACTCATCATTTGCACTTGGTGCTGGGTGGAAACTGTGTGTCAATATTGCTTTCTTCATAGGTTAATAGATCTCATTTGTAAGATATGAATCTCTGGAAACTCTAGTCAACTGTCTTTAAATGTAGGCATTTCCTTTACATTTTTCCACACATGTAACTAAAGAATACATATCTGAAGACTGAGAAAGGAACACCTTAAAATGTATTCTCTCACTCTTATAAGGAAACATAATTCTTTTTCACAGATCAACTCACATATAAGCACAAGTTCTTCTACCATATTAATGCCCTTTGTATAGGATTTCTTTTTTTTCTTCTTTGGTTTCTTTTGTTGTGGTGTTTCACACATTGTTTTGTTGCACTTGGAGGATCAAGGCAGAATACAACAGTAAAAATAAACCAAGAGAGAAGAAGGAAAAGGAGGCAAAAATCAGAGACTAACCAAAGTTAAGTTACAATTTATCATCATCTTGTCTATCACTTTTTCATCTGAGAACCCGAGGAACCAAAAAGGGCCTTCAGTGCTGGCCTGCACAGCACCTTAATTTTTTGGCTTAGATTTTTTTCCCATTAAAATCAGCAGTAGCCCCCTACCAACTTCAGAAGTTCATGGTTTAGACCTGCTAAGCTTCCATGTGTTCCAGACCGCTGCTCCTCAAAGGTACCTCAGAAACTTTGAGGGTTCTGCAGTGAGAACAGCAGCTTAGTCAGATTTACAAAACTCTGAATTTTTAGGATGCTGATCATAGTAGAAAAACCTGTCATGCTATCCTCATGCTAGCCTCACAAAATGTGAATGAACTGGGAGAAGACTAGATGAGCAGTCATGTACTTGGGGCAGTGGAAAGAGTAAGGATGGTGGAGATGGGTCCCAGGTGTGGATGGTGTAGGACTAAGCCGCTGCATGGTGATGGGTGGGGTGGGGCCTGTCCAGTGTACATTTATTCATCTGTGTTAACTGCAACTCCACCAGCAAAAAGGACAAATCCAAAGTGCTTATCTCTGTGGGGAAAAAAAAAAAAAAGGCCACAAAATGTTAGATTGATTCATCACAGCCTTTTCATTCAGTGGTCCTGTCAATATGGCTATAAGGCTATAATTGTAAGAGTCCTGTAAGTTCTCCAGGAGCTTCAGTTTCACTAATTTAAATTGCAGAAGGACTTAGGTGCTTTCCAAGATATCTCAATGTGAGGAATTTCATTTAAAATTGACAGGGTAAATGCTTTTTTCTCCTATCACATCATTGTCCTAGATGATAGACTGAGAAGACCTATAGCTCACTGATGACATACCCATAGCTCACTGAGTTCTAAAGAAGGCAAAAAAATTCCATATTAGGCTAGATTGCTGAAAGGACTTTTTTTAATGTGTGAAAGGTGTTGCAGAATAAAATGAGGAAATTGGGGGGGAAAAAATCCTGTCTCTACCTGAAGGTTTGAAGAGAAGATACCTGATACTTCTATCAAGAGTTCTGTGATCAGAAAAGACAGTCTTTACCAAATAGGTGCAAATTGCATTTTGAGAAGTTATAGACCATCATGTTTTGTATTTTTCAATATTCTATATTGTTTTTATTGCAAAGAACCTCAGTTACTACTTAAAACTTATTTATGTGTCATACTTGATCTGCAAAGCAGTACTTTGATGCTTATTTCAAGATATTTTAACTAGTTAGTGATGGCTGGAGAGCAAAGTAAGCTCACTTGATATGTTTCCTGAAACAGAATGAAATTAAATGAAATGGTGACACAGTGTTACTGTATCAAAGAGAGCATTCTCCTACATTAGGTTTTCAAGAATTCAGTTTTATGAGCATTTCAGAGAAGAGGGAAATGCAAACAACCATCTCCATTGTTTTTATTTTTGTTTAGAACAAAATTAAATTCTGTGACAGAATTTCAAGTTCAGAGGGCTTTGCTTTCATGTTACTTGTGCCATACTGTTGAGTCTTTACAAAGCAATGGAACATATTCATAACATAAATTATGAACTGGCTTATAACTCTCCTGTGCTTATAATTAGCAGAACATGAACTACCTCTGTGGGACTTCCAGAGTGGAAAGTATACTAAATAAAAACTGGCTTAGTGACAGGGAATTTTGGCCAGAATTAAGCAGAGGAGAAATATGACTTTGGTCTTCTATGGGTCATTGTCTCTCACTATATCTGAGAAAAGTCAAACAAAATCACAAACATACAAACATCAAGATTTCCCCCTGAGGTAGTACACAGATAAGTTTTTAACATTCTCCCATCATCTCTGTGTAATTCAGGTCAGTTGTTATATAATAATATGCCATAGAAAATGTATTAGGCAGTAGTCATTAAGGAATGCTGCAATAATTCTAGTAGTAATGCTGTAATTAGCAGTAGTAACTACAGTCACGATACATTGCTAATAGATCGTGAGTGACTTGGCTGGCACATCAGTGGGCTGGAGCTGATCAATGCTGGTATTTCATTGCATCATGCTCACCACATGCTGCATCCCTCAGAAGGTGGAGATGCCACAGTTGTTTATGCATACAGATGAAATTGCTTACTAATGAGCAGTCAGTAGCATTGCCAGGGCTTTGGGAACAAACCAGGCAATCAGGACTCTTCATCCCTCTGCACTCTTGCCCCATGATCCAGGGCTGACCTGGCCAGGGCCATTTTTGAGCCCTGCCTGAGCCCAGGTGTTTCATGGCACAAAGCCCAGCCAAAGCACTGACCTCTTTCAGTGTGAGCTGGAAGTTTCCAGGGCGTCTGTGTGCAGCCTGAGCCCACACCAGCAGATGGGGCGGTTACAGAGCATTTACAGCCCACTCCACAATATCTCATTATTCACAGAGCATGCTTTCCCCTGCAGAGCTCTAGAAATCTGCCTTTTGTGGTTAATGGCATTATTGGCTATTGCCTGGCTTAATTCAGCAGTCATTGCAGATGCATGAGTGTTTGAGGCAGTGTTTTTTGGGGCAGTGTCCCAAGGGCTACATCCTAACAGTGTTCCATGAAATAGCACAGAGGAGTGGCCAGTAGCAATAGTGATAAAACCCCCTAATTTCTGTTTAGTGAGCCAGATAATGTTCCTTACAAGTTCCTCATCTTTCAGACTGTTTACAAGTTTGAGATATGTACCAGACTTAAAACTTTGCTAGTGAGATTTCAGTGAGAAGGCATAGCTCCTAGATAAATTTTAATAATTACTTTTCTGTATGCAAAGTAGAGAAGACATTTATTATTTGGCCTTGCCAAAACAGAATGGTCTTCACACAAGCATACAGAAATACAGTGCTTTTTTTTTTTCTCCCGGATAGATGATAAATTAAGAATCTGGGTCTTTTTTATATTCACAACAAATCACATACGACCCTATGTTGTTGTAACTACATGTTGAATTCTCAGTACCCTGCTATTTAGTGAAACAGAAGGAATTCCAAATGGACTGGTTTTCTAAGAGTAGCAATTATTTACGCTTTTTAGGAAAAAAGGTCATTTCTTGAAATTCAAACCTCTTGTAGAAAAGAATGTGCTTTTACATTTTTTTCATAAGGGGAGGGGAAAGTTTCTTTAGACAAGGTGATTTTTCCAGCAGGAAAGTCAATAACCAGAGCAGTAGACTGGGATATTGGAAATTTAATTTCAAGTTCATTCTGCTCAATTGAGGACTTAGACCTGAAACTTCAATTTATTTTTTTTTTCCTATTCAAGGCAGGGGTTTCTTAGGTCCTGAGTAGTGACCCCATGGCACAAATCTGAGCTAACTTCAGTGATGTACCCACTTCTCATATAAGTATTCTTGCCTATATATGTTTGACTCTGCATTGAAAACTATTTGCACAATAGCATTGCCACATGTCAGTTCATCAATTTGCCAGTGTGCAAGAAGGTTCCCTTCTCCAAAACTGTTCTTCATGTAAATTTGCTACATCATTCAGAGCTGTTCTTCATATAAATTTGCTACATCATTCATTTTCCCTAAAAGGTTCTATACCTGAAACCTTGCAAATTGTCTATTTTTTCAAGAAAAAAATGCAGCAACTGTGATTCAGTTTCTTCCTGGGGCAGTTTTCAATTAAAGCCTCTTGGCTGGGTTCTTTCTTTTATTTAATGTTCCTGCCAAGATCTAAAATATCCTTGGCCTTTCACCATAAGAATGGGACAGGGATACAAGACAGGAAAGTTTAGTTCAACTTTTAAGCTGAACTTGTAGAAAATAATGGGCTCTTGGAACACTTGAAGAACAACTGCAGAAAGAGAAGAATAACCACCACAAGGACATTTCTGTGTTAAATGATGTGACAAATGAAAAAGAAGCTCAAGGTAACTTAAATAAGATCTCACAGAAAGCACAAATAAAAATTGCATCCACTTCAGAGAAAAGTGAATTATATAACCCAGTTCAGCTATTGAATCTGCAGGTTCTGTTTCAGACATGGGGAAGTGTTTGTACATCTTTCAGCTTTTCTAAGTTAAAAAAAATACATGGTTTCTAAAACTTTTTTCTTCTGTGCCTTTAGACTACAGCAGCCACAGCAATATTCCATTGGTTTAGTCCTACATGGAATAACTACTTAGTTTTAATGTTTGCTGAGAAGTGGACTATATATGACCCCACCTAGAATATCAGAATATTTTAAAAAACAGGGTGTTTGCCTGATGGTCCACAAAGACATTTTGACTTGTGATGTGATCAAAATTAATATTTTGTTACAGGCATAAATCTAAAACATTTTGCAAACATTTTACTAAGGCCTCAGATGTTCATGGCTTACGATTATTGCTGTATATGAAAACAGTACAAATATCTATTTAGAAACATGACAGAACTAAACCACTAAGCGTCTTAAATGAAGCAGTGCTACATATATGGGATGAAGAACAAGGAGTCAATTTACCATACAAAGTGATTTTTTCACCATTCATTTCATTTGGTAGCTCTGAAAGGCAAACAGTTACCATAGAAACAGTAAAATAAGTCCATTTTCAGGACTGGATGATGGGCTTCTTTTGGAAATGTA
This sequence comes from Molothrus aeneus, assembly GCF_037042795.1. Classification (NCBI taxonomy): domain Eukaryota; kingdom Metazoa; phylum Chordata; class Aves; order Passeriformes; family Icteridae; genus Molothrus; species Molothrus aeneus. The sequence continues at coordinate 48,913,246 of NC_089646.1, read as the reverse complement.
AATAAAATTTCACTAGGTAGATTTTGTCAAGTGTGTATCCTGCAGGAACTTTGGGGTTAGAATGATATGTGTCTAGTTGTGTTTGTTTCATTTAAAAGGCTAATCCAGTCTGTGCTGGTTGGATTTTCACAGCATGCTGTTCTAGTTCCTGTGATTTCTTATTGCAACTTGTAATCTTGGACATTTTAGACAGTATCTTCTATCCTGTACCCTCACATAGGAGCCTTTGAAAATCTGCCTGGAAACAAACATGTCAGGACCTCTCAGGATCCATTTGCTACTATGGTCTCATATCCTTTATTAGTGCCATTGTGCAAATTGAAGGCACAGACAGCAATCAGGCTTTACAAGCCCTTAAGCTTTCAGTCCTCTGTCTGTTTAAAGGGCTAACAATTGCAGAAACTGCTCTTTCAAGCATCACTGTCTTTGTCTAGTATGCTATGAAATAAATAGCTTAGGCATTTGTGGGAAGAACAGAGAAGGATAAAATATATCACTTACTTTAAAAGAAGACAAGAGCTGGGAGCAAGCCTGAAATCTGGGTTTAAAAGGGAAATATTTCCTAGCCTCTGGAAGAAGCAGAGCCAAAGGTACAGACTCACTGCAGTGATAGAGGTACTGTGTACCTTTCTTTTAAACTGTTTGGTTTCATTACCAGCATCATGGACGAAGCTTGGTGCAGTCCAAGTTAATTCGGGTGTTTTTGACAGGAGTTCCATGTTTCCCTTGTCAGGGTGTTACTGGTACTCAGATCAGCTGGTATGAATCAAATCAGGCCTTCACAGATGTACTGAAGAATCTAGTTCAGGGCCCTCAGAACACCTCGAGGTCTATTTGAGCCAGCACATGCCATGGTTACAATACTAACTATCAAAATAAATCACACAATGAAATTCTATAGGTTCTTTCTGGGAATAGATTTACTTGGTTGTGGAACCCTGAAAAACTGTCTTCTCATGGCTGATATATGAGCATATGTCACAACGTATCAGGGCAGTTACAATACTAAGTTTGAAAATGAAGTGTTCATGAAATATCCAATCATGTTTTCCACAAGTTCCAAGCAATAGAGAAGAACTAAACTAAGATTTTGGAAATGCATTACTATTTTAGGACTTCCTGTTCTGTTTCCCCACTTCCGAATACAGGAAAAAGGTTTGGTCTTCCTTGATGAAAAGTCAAATTTGAGTCTGAAGAAAAAAAATCTTTGAAAAATCAAATTCCTGGCTCTGGCCTGTGTGCACGTTGCACGGGTAAATCCTGGGATGTGAGAAAACCTTACTTGGCTGAAGAAGTGTTGCTGATTTGGAGAATTTAGAACCACTTATAAGAAATTGAAGGTAAAGTGTTTGTCTGAGGTCTTGCAGAGAAAAGAGAAGTTCTGACTGAAAAAAGTCAATCAGGCTTTTACCATTGATTTTAAAGCCTCTAAATTTCACAGTAAAATGTTTGTCTAACTGTGGGAGCTGCATTAAAAAAAAAATCATAAGCCTGTCATTTTAAATGTAAATTATTTTACCTTTCTGCCAAGCTCTATTCCGACAGTTGCACAGTATTTTATATATATATATATGTATATATATATCACATGGACAAGAAAAAATAAATTTAGTAAGTCTGCTTAAAAAGCAATAATTCCTTTATATGTAGAGTAATAATAATATCTTGAGAGAGTTTCATATTTTTATGTCCAGTGACTAGCAAAAAGGAAACAATTACCAGTCCTTTATCTTCAAGTAGAGAATGCCGGTGAAACACTCTTCATTCATCCAGTTTTGCAAACATAGATCTTGTGAGTTGTATCTGAAATGTGTCTTGAAGCAAATACTTGCATTCTTAGTTTTCCTGGAGCTCTTAATTTTAAAGGCAAGTTATAGCCACATGGCTTCTTCACTTCAGAGCAGAATGTGAAATCAGGCACATAGACAAGAACAAATGGATTTGAAGTAGACAAATTAAAAAAGGCTACACTTTGCCCCAGCATCCTCCTTTGCGTCTTCTCTAGTCTTAAAATGTTAAAAATGTGGTTTTTTTCATGTGTTGTTGGTCTCTACATGGCTCTTGGTGCAGTCTGGCCATGACTAAAGGCAGCACTGACACAGTATTGTAAGAGCTGTCCTATCCTCCTGAGACTTCTTCCCTCAGCAGAACCGCAGCATTCTCAAGGACTTATAAAACTTGCTATTCACAGGGTTTCATTCCTCTTTAAATACAGCTCTTTAAATACAGAAAACTTCAATACTAATTAGAGAACCCTCTGAATTTCAAATGGTTTCTTTTCAATAGTTAAAACTACAAATCTTCCAAAGTCCACCTTTTACTGGTATGCTTTGATGGGAACTAGTGGTGAAAGGTGATGAGAACTAATAGTGAGAGAGTGGTGAAAATAGTCCCCTGTCACTAGGGGACACAAACTGAAATGCTTCATTTGAAACTAGTTTGCTTCAGGAATATCCAAGGATTAAAACTGTATGCCAAAGTGTAAAAGCTGGAAAATTAGGATAGGTCAGTTATCTACGTTGCTAGCAGCAGAGAGCAGGCAGGTGCAGAGACACACATAGGGCAGCCAGATAAACATCTGACCTTTGGAATATTACTAATAAACTTTTCTACATCTGTCTTCTGGGAGAACATACAGAAAAAAACACATTTTCATTCTCTATTTAATATTTTTAGTGAGTGACTTTGTTTGGGAGCAGGGTTTTTTTGTGTATGGGGTTTGTTGGTTTTTTTCATTTAAGAACACCAGATATTATTTGAATTTGGAGAATGCTTAGGGGAACGGCAGTTGACAAATTTTAATCAAGAAACCACTTGCATAATGAAGGAAACAATGGAGCAACTGAATGGAAGCAGCACCATCTGGAGAAAAAGATTGATAGCTTATTGAGCAGCCAAGGGTCTGTGAAAAAGAGATGTCCCTGGGCTACATAATTAACTTGATATTTTATGTCTTTGTGGTATGTGGTTTGTGGGTTAGTTCAGAGACCAATGAATCTAATGCAATAGTCTCTGAAGACTGGGAGGAGACATGTCCAAAATTTAAATTTAAGCTGGGCTATTTCCTTCATTTCCATTTCCTGGAAACAAATTTTATTATATGAATTTCCTGGAAACAGAGTCAGCTGAAATAACTCACTTTGTTTAAACCTTTCATCATCTGCGTAATTTTACATCTCTCCTGGTTTTGCTAGTTCCAAACACTCCCATGATTTTGCTAGTTCCAAACACTCCTAAATGTCACGGCTGTTCTTCATGTTTGTCATAGCTCAGTGACCTGTGAGAGCAAATGGAGACCAAAAACTAATAATTTGGCTATCCAAAAACATTTAGTTCCTCATTTTAAGTCAAGATTACTATTCTTAATGTCATGAATCAAGTTTTTCTGATGTTGATCACCACAATAATGACCAGGTCCATGCTTTATTGCAGCATCCCCATGACGTAAGAACTTTGCTTCAATACCTATGGGGTTAAAGGGAAATTGGTGCCACCCAATTATTATTATGATGTTTCTCCTTTTCATTAGTTTAAAACATTTATTTGCAAGAACAAAATACTATGTGAGAGCTATAGTTAGTTTTCATTGAAAGTAATCTGTTCTTTCCATGAACCCAGAAAGGATTTTTTATGAAATTATGTTAATGGTTGGCTTTCTGAGCATTTTCTCTCTACTATTTTGATGAAGTGCTTTTTTGAACTGTATGTTAAATAACCCTTTTTTTCTTCTTTCACATCTTGATTCCTTCTGTTGTATTTTTGCTTTTGAGATTTGAAATGTTACGTTTGTAACACAAATGCATCTCCTATGTGGAAAGACAGTTGAAAAGCACATTCTGTGGCTGTAGTGCTATTCCAAACAGAAGTATAGGTGGGTCTTCAGCAAATGTCCACTCTGCTGCTTTAATATTTAATTCCATCAAAGTTGATTTGAGGAACCTCTTAACAGTTTCCTCAGGTTTTTAGGAGTGTTACAGACTTTAAGCTACATATAAATCTAGAAAAACAGAAGTGCATGGAGGGACTGAAGGAAATAGGAGAGAATAATAGGTTGTTATAACTACAGTGGGAGCTATTTATTCATGTAAAAATGCAGGTGAATCTGCACTAGATTACAACTGTTGTGTGCACTTCTAGGTATGAAAATGTAGATTAAATTGCTTTTGGAGAGAAAAGCTTTACACCTAAATGGGATCACCAGCATTAGAAGTCTGTATAACAGTAATATCAAAAGCTTAAGCTGAGTTTAATGGAGAAGATCTAATTCCAGATTTCTGTGCTGGGGGTGAAATGGCTGTGCTGTGGTAGCATAGTTCTGGTATAAGATAGTCACGATATGCCTGATAGGTTTCACCCAAATTCAGTCCATTGATACATGAAAAATACATCTAACATAACCCATCAGAAATAAAATCTCTCAGGAATCCCTAAGGCTGATCAAGGTAGCAGTCCTTTATTAGAGAACATGTTTTTATTTCCTTCCCAAGCAAATACAAAGTGCTAAGAAAATTGTTAAAATCATGCAAGAGTTTACTTTCAGGTAAAGTCCAGGCACTGTAGGTATTCACATATATTTATATGTTTTTCTCTGCACAAGCAAAGGTGACTTTTTGTGTTTTGGACCCAGACTTCAGCTGTAAACAACTAATACCTCAAGTCTGCATTTTTCCCCAGCCTGTAGATGCTCACCTATTATCATTCCCTTGCTGAAAACCTAATCACCTCCCACTACCCTACACCAGTCCTGCAAAAACAGTAAGGGGGAGGAGGGGATGAAGGGATGGTATCCTTTCTTTTTCAAAGCAGGTACACTGACAGCTTTCTAGTGATAGTAGTGAGAGAATCTTAGTTTGGATAGAGAAATATGGTAGGAGCCCTGAATTAATCAATTGGATAAAAGATGCTTGTGGGGAAGATGGTTTCTCTGAGTGTGAAGTAAACAGCTGATGGAGCAAAACTTCAGTGCAAAGCTAAAGGAAGTAAAACCCAAACACACTGAAGGATAAAGAATCCATTTACATCTATACATATTTTGTTCATGCTTTTTTGTTTGTGGGGTTTGGTTTTTTTTTTTGGTTGGTTGACTTTCTTGTTGATGTTGTTGTTTCGGTTTTTTGGTGGCTTCTGGTCTATTTTTTAATATAGATCATATTTCTACCTGATTAAGGTGGTTATCAAAACACCAAAAATAGAGTAATGCTGTTTATTGTTTCCTGCTTCATAGACTCATCCAGTGGTTTGGGGTTTAAGGGATTGTTAAAGGTTATCTAGTTCAACCCCCCCTGCAATGAGCAGAGACATCTCAATTAGGCCAGGTTGCTCAGAGTCCTGTCCAATGATTCTGAGAGATGGGACATCTACCACTTCTCTGGGCAACCTGTTCCAGTGTTTCACCACCCTCACAATAAAAGATTTCTTCCTTATATCTGGTATGAATACACCATCCTCCAGTTAAAAGTTATTACCCCTTGTCTTGTCACAACAGGCCCGAGCAAAATGTCAATTCCCATCTTTCTTATAAGACCACTTTAGGTACTGAAAGGTCACAGTAAGATCTTCCCAGAGCATCCTCTTCTCCAGGCTGAATACTCCCAACTCTTTCCTCTCAAGAGATGTGCCCCAGCCCTGTGATTATCTTCATGACTCTCCTCTAGACCTGCTCCAACAAGTCCATGTCTTTTCTGTGCTGAGGACCCCAGAGTTGGATGAAGCCCCCCAGGTGGGGTCTCACCAGAGCAGAATAGAGGGGCAGAATCCCCTCCCTCACCCTGCTTTGGATGCAGCCCAGGATACAATTTTCTGGGCTATGAGCATGTATTGCTGGGTTGTGTCAAAATTTTCATTCCCCAGCATCCCCAAGTCCTTCTCCACAGGGTAGCCCTCAATCTCTCTATCCCCCCCAGCCTGTATTGATGATGGGGATGGCCCCAGCTCAGGTGCAGGATCAAGCACTTGGTCTTGTTGAACCTCTTAGGTTTCCATGGCCTCACTTTTTTGCCACATCCAGGTGCCTCTGAATGGTATCCTGTCCTTCAGACTTGTTAATTGCACCTCTCAGCTTGGTGTCATCTGCAAACTTCTGAGGGTACACTCAATGCCAGTGTCTATGTCATCAATGACAACATTAAACACCACTGGTCCCAGTAAGGACCCCTGAAGGACACCACTTGTCATTGACCTACATCTGGACACCAAGCCATTAACCACTACCCTCTGGATATGACCATCAAGCCAATTCCTTGTGCCCAGAACTGTCCACACATGAAATCCATCCACCTCCAGTTGAGAGAGGATATTGTGGGGGACCCTGTCTAAGGCTGGATGGAAGTCCAAATAGACAATATCCAAAACTCTTCCTTGCCCATTGCTGCAGTCACTCCATCATAGAAGGACACTAGGGTTGGTCAGGCAGGTCTTGCCATCAGTGATGCCATACTGTCTGTCTTGAATCCCTCCAATGAATTCCATATGCCTTAGCACAGCTTCTAGGAGGCCCTGTTCCAGGATCTTCCCAGGCACAGAGGTGGGGCTGACAGGTTGGTAGTTCCCAGGATCCACATTTCCACCTTTTTAAAAAATGTGTGCAATTATTCCTCTCTTTTGCCAGTCACCCGGGTCTTCACCTAACTCCCATGACTTTTCAGATATCATGGAGTGTAGCTTGATTTCAGTATAGCTACTTTAGTTTAGCACAAACAAAAAGTGAAAGCTGAATCAGGGTGTGGGTGCGTGTAAATGTGTGGCAGTGTAAATGAAAGCACAGAAAAAAAAAGGTCTGGAAAAATAAGCAATATGGCACAGGTGTTATGGGTTTTGACAGAAAAATGAAATGAAAGGAAGGAGCTGAAACAGCTCTTCTTTTTTCTCTTTTGCTGGCAACATGTCAGGCACTTTGGTGGAACCTGCCAGCCCAAGGATATCTCTGTAGCTACGCTACCTGCTTGTTCACAAGTTATCTTTGCTAAATAAACTAAAATTATCATTGTCTACTACATTGAAAATGTAAGTGGTTTTGCTCTGACAGTAAGGTCTTTTTGCACGGGTTTTACTTCAGGTTCTACAAAGTTTGGTACAGATGGTACTTGTTCCTTCATACAAAATCTGTTAAACATCATAGTACTTAAAAGTGACACAGAGATATTTCTCTTTCTTTCCTTTCTTTGTCTATACTTGTGCTGAAAGTAGAATTACAAAAGGCTCTCATGCAGGCTGTACAAGATAAAGGACAAATGGCAGGCTTTCAATACTTCCTACCTCCTCTTTTCCCCCACACCACCCAGCTGAGTGATTGTTTTCCTGTCCACACCTGTTGCAATCTGGTTCTTGCTGAAAAATACCTTTATTTTTCACATGTATCTTCAGAATATCTTGGTAGGGCACTTTCCCTGGTAAATTGTCTGACAGGTAATTTTTTGGTACATTAGCACTGTCGATGAGGAAGATGCTAGAAAGTAGATTTTGTATTTTATGTGTGTTATTTTGGGGTAATTCATGACAGCTCTTTAAATTTTAAACCATTTTAGCCCTTCTCCTGTAAATGGAACACTGATTTCCCACTAGAGGAAGGCCTGTAGAAAGATGTAATCATGCATTCAAAGATATTTTGTATGCAGGGTTGCTAGTGACTGAAATGCCAACTCCTGGAAAATCTAAAGAAGAGCGGCTTTTAGTGCTCAGATTGTTTCTGTAAAATGGGCTCACAAAAATGTTTACACAGGCTAGGCTCAGAGGAAGTCAACTCCCTTCTGAAAGGTAAGTGAAAGAAAAATATCTGGTTCAATTGGGAGAATGGCTCCATGCTTTTCTATTGAAAAACCTGACACCTACATCAAATTGCTATTTTTAGGCTGATTATAAAGTGGAATAGTGGGTTAATGAAAGCAGCTGAGTGCTATGGAATGTTCACCCAACACCCAGCATACACATGGTACTGTATATGTATGAGAGAAACACATGCAATCTGCCTGGGATGCCTTACAATTTTGCCAGAGAAGAAAAGCTGGCTTTATTGGCAAAACAGAGAATGTAATTGGAAACAACTTCTCTCTTAAATTACTTGAATTTATTTTAGAGGTGAGAGAGAGTTCATCATAAAAAGGTTTGGATTGGAAGGGACCTTAAGGATTATCCAGTTCCAAGTTCCCTGCCATGAGTCGGGACACATTTCATTAGACCAGGTTACTTAAAGCCCCATACAGTCTGGCCTTGAACACTTCCAGGGATCTACAACTTTTTTCAGAAACCTGCCCCAGTGCCTCACCATCCTCACACAAGAATTTCTTCCTTATATCTAATCTAAACCCATTTCCTGTCAGTTTGGATCCATTCCCCATTGTCCTGGCACTATACGTAAATAGTCTTTCATCTTTCTTTTAAGCATCCTTCAGGTACTGGAAGGTCCCAATTAAGTCATCCCAAAAATCTTCTCTTCTCCAGGCTAAATAATGCAAATTCTCTCCGCCTTTCCTCGTAGGGGCTCCATCCCTCTCATCATGTTGATGACCCTTCTCTGGACTTGCTCAACAGCTCCATGTCCCTGTGTTTAGGACCCCACAGCTGGATGGGAGCTCAGCAGAGTCAAGTCGAAAGGTAGAATGCCCTCCTTTAACCTGCTACTTTTGAAGCAACCCAGGACACCCTTGGCTTTTTGAGCTGTGAGTCCTCATTGTCAGCTCATTTCCAGCCTCTCATCTACCAAGCCTTTCTTGACACTCCCAAGTCCTCTTCCCACTTCTTGATCTGTTCATCCCCCAGCCTGCATTTACACTGGGAGTTGCCCTGACAGAGCTGCAGCACTTCTGCTTGATCTTGTTAAATCTCATGGGATTCCCATGGGCTCACTTCTTGAGCTTGTTGAGGTGCCTCTGGATAGCATCCTATCCTTCAGGTGTGTCAACTACACCATGCTATCCTCTGACTACAAATGGTGTCAAGTTGTAGAAAGGGAGAATTAGATGTATGCACTGGTATTCAACAGTGTTCTGCAAATGATCTACATGTTTATTCCACAGTGCAATTCCCTAGAAGCTTAAAAAAAAAAAACAAACCTGAACAATCTCTAGTAGGCTACACAAAGTTTTTAAGATTTCTCTGTTTGAAAGTCTTGTGCAATGCCATTGGTGGTGGTGTTTAGCCAAATAAGAATTGAAGTAACATCTAGGTTCATAATGCTTTTAGTGATTGTTGATGTCTCAGTTCCTGATATTAGGGACAATGTGTAGATTCTTTCAAATCCAAATGGCATCTGCTTTCAAATGATTGTAGGTTTTTTTTAGTGCAATCAAAAGGGAGTAAACTCAGCCCTAAGGTATGGAAATATATAGTTAATACTAGAAGTGGCATGAGAGAGCAGGGTTATAGATTAATGTAAACCATACAAGAGGGGACTTGCAGAGTGGTTCACATCTATATCAGTTAGATATGATGATCTGGATGCATCCTCTGCTTTAAGAAAACCCTAAATTCCTGATTGCTGTATGCTTGGAGATCACATAGGGGAGAGAAGTGCTCTATACCTGCCCTTTGTCTTTCCATTTTCATTGAGTATCCTCCCTCCCAGCTGTGGTCAAGGAATTCCTTGCCTAAATCAGGAATTTTGAATTCTGGGTGACAAGAAGGAAGCCAGGGGTGGAGGTTCTCAGTCTCTGGGGCTACAGTGAAGCACTCACTTTAATGAGATGGATCATATGCAGGAAGAGAAGGAGACACCATGGACCTCATTGAACTTCACTGTGTGTGGCGTAGAAAGCAGCTGTAAAGTTAGGTGAGAATTTGCTTAAGTGGGAGAAGAGAGATTTCTGTGGAGCTCTCCTACCTCTCAGGGCCTAATATGGATGAATTAGAGACTCTAGAGAAAACAGAAATTCTTTTATATGAAATATTTTTTTACTCCTAGAATGAACAGATTAAGGGTTGATTAATTCATGCTGATTTTCAGCTTAATGAAGAATGTACTGATCACAGGGGGAAATGGAGTTCTCTCTGACTTATTGGGTCTGATTAGAGCAGTCATCTGGAAAGCATATGCTATGATGGTACTTCTCTGTTTCCAAGAATAGATTAATAACTAAATTGGTTGTTCTGTTATAGTCTTTTAAACAGCTACACTGTCTCCTGTTATTACTCTCTAGGTATTGTATGAGTGTATTTCCAATGACTGCTGCTCAGTCTAAAGATCAGCATGTACTCAAATTTATTTCCAGTTGAAAGTGGCACTTATTAGCCACTGGGTAAAGGATCTCCCAGAGGCTGCTGGAGAGTCTGAGAAGTCTCTCAGTAGCATGGAGTAGGAATAAAGGAAATAGAGTGAGTATCTAAAGGGAGCCAGGGTTATTCTTCCTGCCTTGTATGAGGATCAGAGATCCTTAGAAGCTTATTCCTGCCAAGGTATCCTGTCTTCCATAGAAGGAACCACCACTTAATATTTTCTATTATTTCTTGTCCTAGCAGCATAGCAGGATCCACATTCTAATATTTTCCTTTATTTCTCATTGTGTTTTGTGTATCTTCTGCCTTAGGCAACTGGTAAATTTGCCTGTGCCTGAGAGATAGCCACTGAGTAGATGTAGGATGATGACGTACCCTCCCCCTAGCCCTCCATTTTTTTCTCTGGAGATATTCTTTTCTTCTAACTGAGCATTATAACATTACAGCTCCAGTTCTGTGTCATGGAATCACAGAAATGAAAACTGATTCACGGAATATCCTAGGCTGGAAGTGACCTACAAGTATCATCCTTTTTTGCCTTACCTGTTCAGACAAGCTGGCATTCTTCCTCATCTGTTGGACTTCCAACATCTAGGAAGCACCCATTCCTCTGCTCTTAAGAGGTGGTGCTTAAAAATTGACCAGATCTGATAGGCCCCAGCACCTTCTAAAGCATTTTCTCAGTGGACCTCACTAGTTCCCTGAGCCCAGCTGAAAGTTACTGATGATTTCCACTCTCAACCTTGCTGTAACTGTTTTAGTGATACTGGCAGAGAGAGGCAAAGCAAAAGAACACTCACCAATTCTGCTGTTCAGTGTAGATCTAGCTCTAGCCTATATACATATATCTGCCATAATTACAAGTTTATGTAGCTAAACCTTATTCCTGATGTGCAGCCTAATACATAAATATGCTACTAATGCTTGTAGTTTAGTTTTGATTTAACATGTTTTGATTAAAAATGTAATTATAAGGGTAGTTCTTATTCTTTTAACTGGCAGCCAGACATCATCTTCGTTTTGCCTACTTGTTTCCCCATGCTTTAGAAATTTGTTAGAAATTCTCTATCTTTCCATCTATGACCTGATTTAGTTGCCAATGGAGTTGGCAGGAGTTTTTCCACTGGCTTCATCCAAAAGCAGATCAGGCCACTACAGAGCAAATGATAAATTGCATTCAAAAGCTGAAGGTTACCACAGGCACTGGTCAATACAAACACAAATTTCTGCCTAGGTAGGGTTTGTAATTCAGTATCCTTCCCTCAGTAACATCAGCATGCCTTCTGGGGTACAGTGAAAGGTGTGTCTCTAGAGTGAGACTGGGTGTCACTGGTCATCTGGGGGGTTATTTGGGGCAAATGCTGAGACCTTGTCAAGGGAATTGTTGGGAAAGGTGTGCTGCTTCAGAGGTGCCTGGACAAGAATCGCAGTGTGTATTACTAGATTTTCTCTTCTTTATATCTAAGGCCACCAAGTTCACTGATCAACCCCATGTTGGTTTTTTTTTCTTTTTTTATCACTATCAGTAACAAAAGCTGAAATCTTTTTGTCATGAGAACATTAACTTTTTTATCAAAAATTGTTACTTCAGAAAAATGGTGTGCTTAGGTAGATTTCCAAAAGTGTATAATTTCAGAATTCTTTACCAAAATAGAGTATTCCTCAGTTTAAATATATCTTTTGAGATCTTTCAGTTTTTTAAGTGTTCTTTAACCTATTAAAAGCAGCTATTAAATATTGTTTAACTTCAGAGAGTAAAAATATAATTGACTGCATAAAGTGAGATACTCTTTTAAACTAAAAGAATGAATGCAATTTATTTTTTCCAGGGAACATTTTCCCCATTATCTGCCTTAACAAACAACTAGTCTCACTAATAAATAACTCAGCAGCAAGAGACTCGAGGGCTGTCTGTGTAAAATTATGGCATACATTAGCTGATCCCCTCAGTTAGGCACGAGGTTCTGGGAGATTTAGCCTTGGCAAAATGGCATTCCTAAATCCCTGGATGTCTCCTTAAAAATTGTCCCCTAAATTTTTGGGCCTCTGCAGTAAGAAACTACCAGTTCAATTGGAAAAACAGGGACTAAAATGAGTTTGGTTTTTTTTTTTTTTTTCCCTGAAGCTTAGTTCTTTCAGATTCCATTAACGCTGTCTGAATATTATATTTTACAGAATCCTTCATCTGAATGAAGATTAACTGGGCTGCTCTTTTTAAATTGTTTGTGTCTTTCTTTTAAGTGCCTGGCAAGCTAAAAGACAAATAAAGAACACTCTCATCAATAAAGAGAAGCTATCCTCTGTATCCAAACTATCTGTGTTAAATTGCCTGTGGGTACAGAATATCCAACATAAATCCTTGAAAGCTTGAGGGTCACAGTAATTTCAGATGAAGCCATTTTCTCAAGGATTTTTTTCAGATCTGAAGATTTTGATAAGGAAGGAAAAGGCAGAGAATAATTAGTACTTCACTTGCACACACATTATCCTGGATTATCTATTAAAAGAAGCCATTCAGGAGCAGCATCAGCTGTGCAGGTAGCCTGAATGGAAGCCAACTCTGGGAGTTTCCCTGCCCTGCAAGACTCTCACTTTCTGCACTTGTGAACCCTCAGTTTTGAATTCTCACTGCTTCTTCCTCCAGTGCTGTGCAGCGTTGGAAGTCTTGGACTATGTGAAGTGACAACAAAGTAACTTTGATGTGGTGAAAGCTCTACTAACAAATACATGTCATTTAGACATTTTGTCTTTAAATGATAAATTTTGAGCACATTTTCTATGAAGGCTTTTTTGCTGCAGGTAGGCTCTCAAGCTTCATGGAAATGTGAAGACAAAGCAGAAACTGATGTATACATCTTCTGGCCTCAGCTAGATGTTAATATGATACACTTTTATTCTGGATTTCGGAAGAGGGGACTATATGTATGCAGTATCTCATGGAAAACTTAATGATAACCAAGGCCACATCTGTCCAAACACCTGAAACTAAAACATCGTACAAGAAAGATATATAGAGACTGGATGGGGAAACATTTTATAGTTGGGATATTTTGGTACTGGAATTGGTGGGGTTTTTTGTTTGTTTTTTTTTTTTTTAATAATGAAAAACTGAAGTGAATTAAGTAATCTAAGTAAGGTCACACAAGAAAATTGGGGAAGGCTCAAATATTGAGCTGCACACACTAATAAGTCTAATTATCAGTCACATAAACTAATTCTCAGGGTCAACCGCAAAAAAGTCTGAAAACCTTCATCGTATGGACTTTGAGCAGTAGGCCAAAGAACTCATGGTTCAGTGCTCCTATTTAATTTTCAGATTAGTTTATCTTTTGAAATTAGTAGTTGGAAATAAAATTCTGGAGCATGTAATCACTCAGGGAGAGCCAGTGGTAAAAAGGGGTTAGAAAACCTTAGAACTTGGTCATGTTTTGATTTTCTAGGGCATGCAGACCTTGCCAGAAGCATCCTTTCAACCAAAAAAAAAAAAGAAAGAAAGAAAAACCCCTAATAATATGAAATACTGAAGCAAAGTTAACTAGATCAGTACCTAGTTTTAGTTTAAACTTTCTCTTGACACAGAAGCGTTACATATTCCTTTTGTTGTCCTACATCCAGAAGATGTAGCAAGTTTTATTTGTTTAGGCTGCTGTGAAAGAATTTGGGGAGTCCTGTGCTGTTTCTGCAAACACACCTCATGGAGAAAACAAACTTTCTTCCACAAGTATTCACATGTGCAGGTGTGATGTCTATTTCCTCTGCTTTCCTGAGCAGTAAAGGCTCCTTGTTCCTTTGCCTGCTGGAAAGGAATAGAAAGGGGATTTAAAAAGTATAGAGAAAAGCTGCTACCTAACAGAAATATTTTTCAGAGTCACAGTTTGAAATTTGCTATGATTACAAATTTTCAGGGCAACAGTTGTGTGAATAAGCAGATATCGAAGTGAGAATTTCCAGTCACTCTTGTTAGTTAGGTGCTGAAGGTACATTGATTTTTAATCATATGAGCTCAAAAGCACTTTGCCAAATCACTGTTTAATGCATAAACTACAGACTGAATGAATGTAGTGTAGAAAAATTAAGACAGTATGTCCAGTGACAAGAAAGTCCATTAGTTTGCCATTTTTAATGGGAAAAAATACATTCTTTCCAAATTCATAAAAATAGAGCCTAGCTGGGATAAGATTCCATATATGTACAACTAAAGCTGTGATTGTGTGCCAAACATACAATATTTAATATTTAATGTCTCTTACATTTTCTTATTGTTAATGTAAAGGCCAAAAAATACCGAGATTTTGGCTTCAGGAAATTGCACTTGTCTCACCCTGACCTGGTATAAGAGCAGGACGAGCAGCCTGCAACTCAGACTCTTTAAGAGCTTGGCACACTGGCTAAAAAGAAGCCCAGACCTTTCTTTTGTTGGATTCTAGGTCTGAACCCATTTTTGAATGAAATCCTAAACTGACTCCTAAATTTTCACCTAAAAATATTCTGAAATGAAGTGTCCTAAGGAGTTTGGAATAGTCCACCACTCAGTTTCTGTTTTCTCACAAGAGCTGTGAAAAGCTTTCACATAGAAACAATCCAATTTTGACAGTCTAAAAAAAAAGGCAAAATCATGTACTGATCAGATATTTCAGGATTTGTTTAGTTTTCTCCCTCCCATTTGTCTTCCCTTAATTATCCCTTTGCTTTGCTCCATTTGCTTCTGTTTAAAATACAGATAAAACAGTGCTCTCAAAGGAATAAAAAACAAGAATCTGATCTTTTCTGCAAGTAATTTCTTTTATAGGTGGCTTGTTCAGTGATGTGTGGATTATTCTTGTCACCCTCCAGTCCTGCAGCTCTCCTCTGGCTGTCAAATGTCAAAAAGCACAGCTTTGGGAAGTGAGCCGTCACATACCCTATGCAGCCAGAGCCCTCTACCCCTTCAGGAAGAAGACAAGGCATTTTGAAAAGTAACAGCAAAAGTCAATACTGTCATTTTTGGAAAGCTCTCGGCTGTACCCTAGGTCCTCAGAGGAAAGAATAAACAGCAGAGAAACCAAATTTTCTCTGCAAATATGAAAGGCTGAGCTGACCTCTGCAGGAGAACTTCTGTAACCTGTGTGACCCTGGAGAACCAGCTGGTCCTTAACAGCTTTGTTAACTGTAAAGGCACAGTGTTGTTGAAAGTCATCCCTGGCTGTGATTTACAGCTGGAAAACTTAGACTGAGCCACATGCCAGAAGGATTGGAACAGGGTTGAGAATTATGTTTGTGAAGAGAAATAGTTGAGTCTCAGACAGTGAGACCTTCAGATTAATTTAAAAATGTATTAAGAACAGAAAAGTGTGAGTTTTAAAAACTAACTTTTCTCTTTTTTTCGCTTGCTTTCTCAGTGGGTTATGCTGATCGATTATGGAAGGATGCCTAGAAGAGAGACTCTTCCACAGATGCTAGGGTGCTCCTTTTCTGCATTGGTGAGAGGTATCTCTCATCTGGCTAATCCATGGGCCAGGCATGGGCACATTTGTCACAAAGCTGCTAAGACACTCCATTTGTGGAGCATAAGTGATGCTGACCAGGATGATGCGTCCGATTCTGAGGGTATTTAAATATCTTTGGGCATTGCTTATGGAAACTGAGCAAAACTTTGTGCTATAAACCATACTTTTTTTTTAGGTGGTCTGATACCCAGGAGTAATACTGGCCAAAATACACTGTAACTGATTTGTTTGGAGACTTATTTACTAATGGAGCAAATATTGTTTTCAGTGACAATAAACTGCAGTATTGTTGTGATCTTGGTAGAAGAGCTAAGACATAAATTATTTTTTTCCCTCCTCCACAAATTATGTTTGACTCAACTTCATTGGTGCAAGTGGGACCCAGGATGGATATTTTGTATTTGGCAGGCTCTAGAAAATCCTCATGAGCACAATACCTTTTTCTGGCTTTTTTTCTTTTGGTGGCGGGAAGTATATCAGAAAGGGAAGGTTTAAGGATTGTGGGGCTCCCAGAATGTTTCCTTTCAGAGGAAGATGCAGGTGCAAGATACAGACATAGGCATTGACACTGATTTGTGTCTGAGAAGGAGCTAGAATTTGAAGTTGTGAAAGTTCTGTGTAGTCCTCTTCCTTCCTTCTGTCTACTGTCTTGGAGAGAGTAATAATCTGCAGGGAAGAATTCAGGTACAAGGGAATCTTTCTGAATAAACAAACAAACAAAAATAATCCAGACAGTTGTAAATACACACAAAAGTAGAAGATGGAGTATGCTGATCTGAAGTCATCAAGAAACTCAGTAAGAACATGACATCAGGAACATGTTTACTTGATCACTGCTGTCTAGAGTGTCAATGTGATTAGCAACACAAGCATTTTGGTGTACACAGAGCTTTGGTAATTGACTCAGCTGTGGGGATGAGTGAAGCTGTGTGGCAAATTAACTTCACTATCATGCATAGCAAGCTGGGCTGGCCATTTCTGGGCAGATCAGCTGGGTAGATCCTGAACATACACTGAGAATAGACTTGTTGCTTGCACATTGTGATGTGTGGCCAGTGCTTGCTGGGTGGTGACCTTGTTGATCACAGTGCAGGGGGCTCAGAGTATCTCTGGTGCTGTGGGAAGAGGCTGTGCTGATGATGGGTACCATTTTGAGCAAAGTAAATGATGTCTGACATCAGACTGCATTGAGCAGACATGCCACTGGAGTTTGCTTTGAGTCCAGAGGTAGAGTCTTTGTTATGGCACAGGTACTGTGGCCACCATAATCCCTTACTAGGGAAGTATCCATTTCTACTGTTGCCTAGGGCTGTAGGAGTCTGGAGGAGCAAGAATTTGTTCACAAAGATAGTGAGCAAAGGGGACTTTGAGAACTGGATGCCCCTGAAAGCTCACAGGTGAGTGTCAGGCAGGAGATGACCCTGAAGGGTGCTAGCAAAGGGAGGTCTGCCTTAGCCAGGCAGCAGCCATCTGACACATTCCCCTGCAGGGGGAAGCAACTACAGAAAAGGAAAGCTAAATCAGTGTGTTGAAAAGGGAGTTCCTTTGAGGGGCTGAGAGAAGCTTAACTATCTGAGGGTGACAAGCTGTCAGAGCGAGCAAGCCATGGGAAGCAGCAAAGGGGGATTTTTGTGAGTGGAGACTTGAAAGCAAAATTGGAAGACTTTGTGGATTAAGAGTTAACAGAAATGTGCATTCTTATTGACAGATCTTTGGTTTAGGTTGGTGCCAAAGGAAAACTTCTGGTTTAATTAACAGTTGTGTCTGCACTTAGTATGTATTACTTTCCTAATTTATACGTTCATTTTTGCTTTTGTTTCTGTTCTTTGATTCAAGCTGTTAATTGCTGACATCACTCTTTTTTTTAATGTGTCAACCCACTGTGAGGAAATAAGATGGAAATTGGTCAGTATTGGTTAATTGTGAGTCACAAACATGAGTCACATGTATGGCTCACACATGTTAAGAAAATGAGCGGCAGGTTTCTGGAAATAGCACTCACATGTAACCATCATTCACTGTGTAACCAACATTCAGTGTGTTGCTTTCTACATTTTTTTTTTTTAAAGGTATCAAAATTGGCTGACTTGACTAAAGGGACCAATAGCTTGTCAGCTTTCTTGTAATTTTCAAGTAAATTAAGATGTTGGTCTTTTTTTTTAAAGTAGTAAAAACCTGGAGTATGAAAAGTTGAAATATTAGTAAAAGTGATGGTAAGTTTTGATAGTCTGTTCTTGTGAATTTTAATGTCTTGCAGCAAACACAGCTCATAGCGGAGTTCTAACATATCTTTTATGTTCAGTTTTATGATGTACACCAGGCAGTGCCAAAATATGAGTGCAGATGTCTAAGAATGGTTAAGGAGTTGTGAAAGATATGTGTTTATTGTGCTCAAAAATTTAAGAACCTTTTTGGAAGCAATAAAATCTATGCCCCGTAATGCTTTACTGAATACAAACAAGAAGTTACAAATGCAAGACATACTCATTGTTTTTTCACAGAATGCAAAAAAGAAAAAGAAAATCAAAAGGAGAAATGAATGGTCTGTCCTCAAATTAGATCCTTTTTACTACATTGATACCGCTGTTTTGATTATACAGCCTAGATGTTGGCTTTCTGAGTAAGGGAGAACATCCCTAAAAATAACTGTGGGTGTACTAGTTTTGAGTGTTTTTGTAATTTGACCCAAACACCTATTCCTTGAAAGATATACCCAGATCACAGGAGGAAGAGAGGTGCAAACATATGTTTGGGAAATTTTATCTCTGAAAGACAGAAACAGCCTCTGCTAAATCCTATTTCTTGCACATATAAAAATTGTACTCCAATTTGTAATTTGCATCATACAGAAGGAGCTGAAATTTGGTATTCATCTATTATAGGGGTAGGTGATTTTAAGCCATGTAACATTTAAATCAGTCATGCTATTTTGAGTTTTCTGCTGTGTAGTTTAATTTAGAAATTCAGAGTTCTTTGTCAAAGCCAACCAAAGACCTTGGAGGTCTCAGTAACACATATCAGGCCATAGTTGTTGCCATAAACAAACAGGGATGCAAAAGTCACACTTATTTAACAGATTAATTTTCTTATTTTGGCTGCTGTTTGAAATTAATTTGTTTGATTGTCTGTTTTTCTCTGGCCTGAACATTATAATGGGTAGCACTGTAATGTGAGAGCACAAATTATGTACAAATACTCCATACCACATGAAACTATTTTCTTGACTGAGTCCTGGGCTCACTACATGGACTTTATTAGCTTCAATAAAAAGACCAACTAAAGGTTATAATGGCTAAAAGATCAGAGGATGATTATTACAAAAATTACCTGAAAGCACTGCATGAGATATGAAGTGGTTTTTTTTATTTAGTCATGAAATATATAATTAATCTCTTAATGGTCAGATTGCTCAGTTTTTCTTTTGCACACAGACCCACCAACTTCACCTCTACCACTGAGTATTATGCAGATGAAAACCCAATATGAGTGAAAGAAAAATAGGTTAAATTCCTTTAGTTAACATTAAATCACAAAATTAGTTCAGGTGGCTGTACTCTTCATATTGGGAATTGGAATATACTGCCAATGACTGAGGAAACAATCTCTCAATGTTTAGTTGGTAGTTTTAGAGTTTCTCATTAAATTTTTAATATCTCTGATGTCAGTATTCAAGGTTCTTGTCTTTGGTTATTAGCATGGCTGATTCATGCTTTGGGAATCCCTAAATAATAAGTCAGGTGTTGGCTGCTGCTTTCATCTTTTCTCCTGATGAAACCCCCCTGATTTTAATGTATAATGATGAAGGCTTGAAGCTCCATATTTTTATTTCTCTGGGGAGGTGCCCCTAATAGTTTTAGTGATATAAGATAAGCCTTTGGATTTGCATGAGGCAAGTTTCTGACACTCACTGGTGTTTTTGTCTGTTGGATACCACTTCTTTTAAGCACCACCCATAATCTTGGTAGATTTTTGGGGACTATCAGTAGTAGAATGTAACAGCCTGTAACCTCATGTGAAGCCTAGGCTAGCCATGTGAAATGCATTGTAGTTTTAAAGACATCTCGAAAACTTGCTTTCAAATTTCACTTTTGAAATTACTAGTTGCAGGCCTCATGGAATATTGCTGCCCAGAGCATTGCTGCAACCTGATGATGTATCATCTGTGCCTGAGGGGTAAACCCCTTCAGTCTGTGAGCCCCTAAGAAGAAGGGAGAGGAAACTCCTAGTTTTCCTCTTTATTCTTTTGTGGAATGCAAATCACAGGCTGCCTCAACTCTCCTGCTACTGGCCAGTAGTATTCCCTGACCATTATACACAATGTGTAAATAATATATGCTCTGTTTCTGAAGGATGAAATGAAAGCCTTTTTCCTCATCTACTGTGTTGTGGTACAGTATATTCTGATCTATGAGTAACAAAATGGTGTTGAAAAGCAATATTATGTAATTTTTAAAAATCTCCATTACAAATGCATCTGTAAAATAGAAGAACACGAGATTAAATTGAGTATACTATTTGCAGTGTGTCTTTATGTTATCTGTGGGGTTACAGCATATATAGTGGGTTATTACACATGCAAATTGAGTGTCTAGTCATTTGCTTTTTTCCATCTTTCCTACTCTTTATTAGTTGGCATTCTCTTATATGAGTCCCATGCTAAACAATTATTTTGCCACTTTCCTTGTCTTTCACAGTCTAAGTTATTTCAATTTCAAATAACTGTAATAATTTAGAAAATACTGTAGGGGATTTACAGTAAGTAAAATGATGACAATTATACAGTTGTAGAAATGGGACTGTTCTACTATGTTCAAAAGCTCTAATTCTTGTCTTGATTTTTAGAAGGTAACTTGAGGCTTCAGCTTCTTTTTTCTAAGATGTGGGAGTGAATGACCATAGGGTCATTGCAAATCTGGAAAGTGTGGTAGTGAGACTTTGGTTCTTTGTGCACACCATTCCCTTTCTTTACCAAGATACTTCTTTTGGGGCATGGTTTGGTACATGGCTTGCTATGTCAGCTAGGAGGGAATCGCAGCAGGTTCTACAAAGCCCTAGCATATGCAGAGAGCAGCCTAGCAAGCCAGCAAGCCTCATGCCCCTTTAGGTAGAGAAGTAGTCTCAGAAAAGCTGGCACACTGGATGTTTTTTCTGTCTCTGAAAGCAAATATAGTGCTGGCACTGGGAAGAGGTGCTGTCAGACCCCCCTGCAGGAACAAGCAGATGTGAAGTAATATTTTCCAAGTGATTTTAGAGTCCACATGACACAAAATTACCTTCTGAAGTCACTTTTGAAACTGTTCCCTCCTATTTTTCTGATTGTGGGACTCCTGCCCACGTCTTTATTTTGGAAACACAGCCTACTTGTGCCAATACATGAGGCTGTGTCACGGCACTGTGCCTGCTTCATCCCATGTCTCTAGGGGTAGTTAGCCATGTGTGGCCAGAGGCAGTGGCTGAAATTTCAGCCTTGACCTTTATTTATTTGTTTGCAAAATCGGTCTGAAGTTTACTGTAGCCTTTGGGTGTGCTTCAGCTACTTAAGCATAAATGATGCAAAGCTCTCCTATCCAGGACACAGAAGCAGTCCTAACAGAGAAATGTGATTGATTGCGGCTGCAGCTCACACATGCAGAGGGGTGAAGTGGGGTTTAGTATGTTTGTTTTTTCTGGTTTTGCAACTCCTCTTTCTCACTTGCCCTTCTTGTGGGTGGGTGGCTCTTTAAATTTAGACAAGACAGAAAGCTCCTTGTTCAAAGTAACTTTTTAAACTGCATGCTCATTATTACATCCCCTGTTCTCCCTTCTGGTGAATATTTTTAACTACTCATGTTGTCAGCAAGTGTTTGCTTTACATTCCTGAAAGTTCATACTATAAAGTTGGGATCCAGCAGGAGAAGCGATTAAGTTCTGCGAATGCCTCTTACCATGATATTTTCATCCCCACGTTAAACCACCATTGTTGCAAGTATTTTGAAAGTTCAGGTTCTTTCTACTGCAGTTGAATACATTGTAGGAAATTAAAAAAAAAAAAAAAGCATAGTTTGACAGGTGAACAACCTAAAATTTACAGGTTATGTTGTTTGGTACTCATTCTAAGTCAAACCATCTGGCAGAGGTTGGCTTTGTTCAATAGCTCCATTAAACTCCTTGGAGCTTGCAGCTACAGCCTCTGCACAGCAAAACAGCCAGCTCCAAATGGTTTGGTGAGATTGCCCAAAAGGTGTTTTTTCCCCTTTCATCATCTGTCAGAAGTTTCAGTAATGAAAATACTAACAATGCATGACTATGATGCATAAAATAATTGTTGCTAAAGCAACAGCCATGTAATAGAGCATTTTAAATGTATATAAACAACCTGCTACTTAGGAGTTTTCTGGGGGTTTCTGCATATCTATTTTGCAGTTTTGTACAGCTTGGCTATTACATAAAAGGCTTTGTGCTGTATTTTGTCTTGGAGAGTTCATGAGGTCCCAGAGCCCAGCAGCCAGGTTTCTGCTTCTTGCATCCCTTCTAAAGCAGTTGTGAGGGGTGTGTTTTTCCCCCAAAGTATCCATTTGACTGTAACAGTCTATCATAATATTGCTGCTTGCTTCTGATTGTGAAAATTCATGTTAAATGCATGTAAATCATCCCTTACACCACTGATAGCTGCTGAGACATATACTGGACTAACTGAGACCCATTAGGTACATATCCTCTAGTGAGAATGAGCAAGTAGTGAATGCAGTGACTTCTAAAGTCCTACTGTCTGTTGTTAAAGACAGCTGAACACAGTGAATAGATTTGCTTGCATGTACACGCTCTGCAAAAAGGTCTTGTGTATTTTTCCCCCCTCTGGGGCCAGTTTTTCCTGTGGTACTGTAATGGATTCTTTTGCTTGACTTGACCTGTGTGACAAGACAGCCTTAATAGTTTACTCAATATTTCTGTTCATCTGAGGATTCATGTAGAATATATTTGGCCCTTTTTCTAGGTCTACAAATAACCTCCATATCCTTTATAATGTGTTCCTCTGTAACATCTAAGGAGTCAACATTCCTTTGGCATTAAACAAAATCCTCTCTTGTCCCCAGAACTGCTTTTTAAATTGATAATACTGCTGAGGTATGTTCTTCCCTGACCACCCTATGCTTACAGAAGGAATTAGATTCCTCAGACTCTGCTTTTCAGCAGGGACTCTGGCAATCATAATTCACACACTCTTTGAGACCAGACACTTGTCTGCTGGTTTCCTTTAATGCAACAGAAGGTGTATTGATCACATTTATTGAATGCTTCAGAGAATGTGTGCATGTAATCATTTAAATTCTCTCTGTTTGGGTTTTCCTATTATAGATTTGTAACTGGAAATGCAATTCCTTTGTTCTCGGGGCAGGGCGGAGCGTTTGCTATGCCCTTGTATCTCTGAGTGCTTTCATGTGTCTGGTGGGGTACTTAACTGCTCTGCCCTTCCTCTAAGGATAGTCCAGTCTGTTTAAATCCAGGTCTCCAGCATTCTTCAATAATCACTTGGAGCCAAGCTGCCTGGAAGAGTTTGGGTTCATTGGGTGCCTGACTGTCCAGTACCACATGGTGCAAACTGCGGCAGAGCACAGTGTCCAATTACAAACTGCTTTCATCCTGGACTTGCCCATATCCATGGCTCCTTTTCTGAAGGTGATATATTTTAGCTTAATATTTCTTCTGTCAAAACACAGAGGACCAGAGATTCTCTCTGCTTTTCTGAAAATTAGGTCAGTCAGCCTTGCTGGTAGGAAATCTACTCATATTCCTCAATCAGGCAAAGTAAGGCTGATGAGATGAGCATCAACAGAAACACCAGAATATATTTTGGGAGAATAGTATGTCCCTGCATGGAAATTTTTCTTCTTAATTGTTTTTTCCTTCCTAGAATATTATTCTGTTTGGTGTCCTTAACTAAATGCATTCTTAGTTAAGTGCCTGTGTTTTAGCTATCCTTATGCTTGCATTGGTAACACTTTGTGTCCTCTTTCTTACGCAGACATAAAAGCTTTTCATGGTTTAGTTAAAATCTTGAACATATATGTGTACATTTCAGTGCTTACCCATTGAACATTTTTAACTTTTGCCTAAGTTGGTCATATAAATGCAGATCCAGGAAAAATATCAAACTGAAAAATGTGTATTACTACAACAATAACTTAAAAAAAGGCCTTTATTATGGTAAGTAGAGCAAAAGATTATTGTCTCTAAGGACATAAAACACATTGATAAGCAGCAACTGCAGAACTACATATTTTGGTAAGAAAATGAGAGCTCTCTATAATGTTCACTTTCCACAGCTTCAAGAGAGTAAAATCTAGTATAGCACAATGATAAATTTCTGAGAGTTTCCTAGCCCAGCTTTTGGCTTGCTAAAGAGGGAAAGTAATATGCAGTGTGTTGTATAGATTTATCATACTGAAATAAAATGTTTTCTCTGTTTTCTGGATTAAAAAACTCAAAACCTTTTTAACTGCCGAGTTTTAAAGGATGACTTTTTGGTTTTGTTGTCAGCATTCCTGATATTTGCAATATTTCTTTGAATGTATGGTTGATTTCTTTAGCAACCTGGTTTCTTGTTTTGTGGGTGAAAATCTTAACTGTCATAAGAAATTTTAAAAAGAAATATTTTTCTAAAAACTCAAACACCAATCAAACAAAAACCAAAACCCACTTGGGCCAGTCATTACTCTTTTGACTTCAAAGGTCATTTATCAAGCTTTTGAAAAAACTTGAGTCACGGGTCTTTGGGAAAATGTTTATGGCAGCAGTTCCTCAAAGTTGTTTTAGTCTTGGGACATATATTCCTAGAATTTCCACTTCTGTGAATTTTACAAAGAAATGCACCTTTAATGCTGCTTAGTGTTGTCATCAAATCAGTGTTCACAGGAGACAAATATTCTTTATCTGGCACTGAAGACTGGAGAAATATCAGGGAAACTAATGAAAATATCTGGCCTTAGTGGTATCTCAGGATAGTAGTCAGCAAAACATGCTTCAGATGAAGGTGTTTAAAAGTTTAAATTCTACTATGCAAAGTAATGAAGTAATTTTCTCAATAGGAGAGAGTGTTGTTTGATAGCTTCAGAATGTTTTGATCGTGATATTTATAGGCCTTCCTACGTTTTTTCCCTCTAAAAATGCCTTGTCTTATTAAATACTTTGTGTAAATATTAATTAAGTTTTTTATTTTATGCAGAGTTCCCTTTCTGTATTATGACAGCAGTAAGCAAGGAGTCTGGTTGACTTTGTATTTAAAGCAACAAATTGTTCTGAAAGTCTCATCCTTCTCCCTGCATGCAGCTTACATAGGCCTTTATTTCATTTTTCCCTTCACTGGAAATCTTTCCATTTTCTTTCCTTTATTTCTACATATTTTGTGATGATTTCCTTTTTAAAACAGGCCTGGCAAATTACATGCAGTAGTCAAAGAGCAGTGATGGCTTCTTACTAGCAAGAAAGACTGGAATCAGTGCCAGTACCCACTGTTAGTTCAAGTTCCATTTCCACAGGTGAATACCTTTCTTTGTTCTGACAGCACGGTCTTGCTTCACTGCCCACTGTGGTACTTGGGTCTTCTCCTTGAGTGGCTACAGATGACAGATGAATCATACATGAGCAGCACAAATTGCTGTTTCCCCGTGTTCTCAATCTGAGTTCCTAAAGCAGAAATTTGTCTTCTGTCTTGCTCCATGCTGTTCTGTGTAAGAGTCTTTTCCATCATCCATGTACAAAGTTAAATGTCTTTGTGGAGATCACATGTTCTTTATTCTTCAGATGGTTTTAAACTCTGATATAGTCCAGCCTGTTATTCTGTTCTAGTGCTCTGAAAAATTTTGTTCATATAGCACCTTGTCTCATCAATTCCCTTGACAAAGAACTGGGCCAAACTTGAAACAAAAATGAACTAAACAAATGAAGAAAACTTCGGGGATGAACTTAGTTTAATCTCTGCTTTCCAGGTTTCAGATTACTTTTCCAAATACAGTTTTCCATTTAAGGATTGAAAGGAAGAAAATTTCTCAGACATTTAGATCATGAGGATAGTAATTTTGCTGCAGATAACATTCGTCAGAAAGAAGAGGAGGTAATGAAAAACAAGATTAAACATCAGAGAAAAACAGGAGTAAATCAAGAAAAAAAACTATGGAAAATGATGAAAAATTACAGAGATTGGATAGTATACCATCCTGTTTCTCAAGGGAATGTATATTCTCAAAGGGAGAAAGATTTATAATTTTTGAGGCATCTGATGCTACTTAAAAATATTGAGCTATAATACTCTCTCTACACAGAAATGGATTGTTTAAACTTCATCAGCTCATGTGAGATAAGCATGTGTTTAAGTGTACTTCTGAATTAAATACTTCAGTTGTGGTTTCTACAGCTGGTCTGGTATTACTCTGAACAGGACTTGATTCTATCCTGTTCCATGAACCTCTCTGTGCTCTCTTGAGCCCATTTTTACACGTGCAGAGACTGCTGTGCATAGAACTGAAACCCACATTTCCTGGTAGAAGTGAGACTTCTTGTTGTGGATTGCTGCAATCCTTGGGTCAGAGGTGCCTCTGCACACTTGGCTGAGTGTCAGACAGAAGGGAGGGTAATCCAGTGAAGAGTACAGGATGGTATTTCAGGCTGAGTCTTGGCCACCAAGTTTTAATAAAAGTCTTGCCTAGGAGATCCATCAGTTTACACTGAGTGAACACACTGCACTGTGACTTTAATCTTTTTGTTTTGGGCTGTGTTTACAATGCCATGGTGAGTACTCTGTGCCTCAAACCTCTACCACTAACATGCAGAATAATTTCTGATGTACGTAAGAGACTCTAGTTAAAAAGTCTATGGAGGCAGTGCCCAATGACAGCTATTGAGAAATGTGCCCTTTTTAAAATCTGACCCCATAGGAGACTGAGCTGGGGACTGTGCCATGTGTGGGTAAAACAGATTGCTCAGTGCAAACACAGAGGATGATGGTTCAGTGAGAATCTGAAGGTAATTTTTGATACAGGAGCCTGATCTGGCACATTTCACTTCCATTACAAGGAATTAATCCTCTGTTCAACTGAACCAAAATCAAAGCTCTTTTGCCCATCTGATAATTTGTCTCTTGCATTTTTGCATCTCTTTTTTCATTTTGTCTACACTTAACGGCACAGCTGCCTTTTGCACAGGAAAACAAGACTAGGTATCAGCAAAACACATCCATTTGATAATAATGGAATGACTAACAAACTTGTTACTTCTCATTTGTATTGGTAAATTCTTATTAGTTCCAGGAATGCTCTGCTTTTTTCTTCCTCCTTGTCTTCCCTATTAGTTGAAATAGAAGTTTGTTATATCAAATTTCCACATCAGCCTTCTTCAACTGAAATATCACCTCTTATCTTATCACCTCTAAAAGTTCCTACATCCCATGAGACATTTGGAATTGGTGCCTACACAAATCATTAAACAATAGGAAAGGGAAAGACAAGCAAGGTAGGGAGCAAATAGCTAGTAAAATTTAGAAAGAAACATTTTTTGCTCTATTGCTGTTCACCTAAAAGCTTCCTAACACCAAATTAATAATTTCAAGATCTGTTGCTTCCATGCAATGACCATAAACTTTCCTTTCACATCGTGATTTGTATGTCCTGAAAATCCTGCTTTAGCCAACAGGAAAACCAGCCAGACCCTGCTACTTAAAAAATGTTCTGTTTCTCTCAGCCCTCAAAGAAAATAAGTAGCATAGTGGGGGGATTTATATAAACAAATTACTGACTCTTTTATTTGGATAGCTGATAAGAATTTAAGATCTTAATTAGGAAGAAATATCAATGTTAGTGCAGTGATTCGTGGCAGAACTCTGTTGACTTAGCAGGAGTAAGTCTGAAGCTCCTTCACTGAAGGCAGAGAGAGCCAAATAGCTGGAGACTGCTTTCTTGGTCATCAACCAAAGGAAAATTGAGCCAACTTGAGCTGTATAAAATTTGAATTAAAGGATGGAATCCAAACTTGTTCTGCACTGGATTCTGTTGTGAGAAGACACTGCAGGAGAACAGGGCCTGCAAGAACAGCTCTCTCACTGAAGCATTACCAAGGAATACCAGGGTCACCTTCTCTCTGTAGTACTGCTGGGCAGCCTCAGAAGGTTCAGTATCAACACTGGACTCACTGGGAGTTAGTGGCAAATGTAAATTTTTCTAAGGCAGAATATCTTGAAGTTTACATTTTCTATACTGATTTTTTCTCTAGATTGCCTTTCTTTGAAAGTATTCATGTACCCAGTTTTCTTTTAATATCAATGTTTCTCATATTCTATTCCAGTTTTCTCCTCTGACACGAAACTATTTTTTGTGACTACTTCGCTCTTATCAGATTGTAGCCTTTGTGATCAATTGCTTTGAAGAAAAAGTAAACATAACTGCATATTTTGATCCATTTTTCCAGCCTTAAAATGACATTACTAGTTATTTTACTCACACCAGTCAAGAAATATTGAAAAAGTCTTGACATTTCTGCTTTTTTGCTTTGACATTCATTAGTCTAATTCAAGTGACAAATATGTGGGCACAACTAGTGGATTAATTAATTTTGCCTTTTACCTTCTCAGAATTTGTAACCATTAAAAAAAAAAAAAGTTATATGCTGTAGATGGTGAGTTTGTTATAAAACCTGAAAACCATTAAAGCCAAATTGACAATTTGTTGCATATTAATGGAAATAAAAAGGAAGCATAGAAAGGTCGTGGTGTAGAAAGGAAGAGTAATCCAGCCCAAATTCTCTCTGTTGTCACTGGTGCATTGGAGTCTCTGGAGTCTCCATAGCTCACGAGCAGAAGGACTGAAAAAAGGCCAACCATAAATACCTAAAAGCACAGAGATAACATAGCCAGAAGCTGTGTTGAGGGGGAAAACGAAACCTGGAGGCAGTCATGACAGAAACTGTTGCAAATTTAGGTGAAGAGCTAACTAGTTGAACATATGTACACAATTGGAATGGGTTTTGATTTGAGATTAGGATAAGATTTTTATGTACTATGAAAATTTTAAAGTGACTTTTTTTTTCTTTCTCCAAGCCTTCTAAAGGTGCTGAGCACCTTTCCAGGATAACAAGGCAGAGGAAAGGGATGACTCTGGAAAAAAAATAAAAGAAAAAAAAAAGCCTTGAAACATTCTGCAGACTCCACTGAATTTTAGAAATGTGACATGTGGAGAAGCCATAGATAAATTGTTTAAATTCACTCTTTTGGTTAGCCAATAGTTGTTTGCCCTTACTTCAGAGGAGATACCCACCAGGATTTAGCTGGAAGGGATCATGCAGTCCAAGAAAGAGCAAAAGAGAACTGCAGTGTTGAAGATGCCCTGGGCTTTCTCTATCAGGTACTTATAACATTTATCATTAGTGTGAAAATTATAAGAGTTAGTTGCTTGCTTGCTTCTAAATTATAAATATGAGTCTTTCAATGTTGGTGAACAGTGGTTTGAAATAATAATGTTTTTAGTGTGCAACTCTTATTTCTCTACTGAAAAGGAGGAAATTTCTTGTGTCAGAAGAGAGAAGGAAAGAGATCAGATCTCAGCAGATCTCTCCTTCCTCACTTGCTAATTGCCAGAAGAGGAAGAGCTTCATTCCTACTGCCTTCATCTCAAGCAGCCCTGTGCTGTGGGCTCCACCCATGTCATGTCACAGACATTTGCATATTTTTCAAATTCCTGGCTTTAGAAAAATGTGGAAACAAAGTCTCTGGTGGATACATAAGTAGTATTTTGTTGTTTTGGGGTTGTGTCTTTGCTAATTTTCAGGTGTCTCCTTATGGTTGGGCAAAAGGAAATTTTTTTCTCATTGCACACTGGGAGCATAAATAAGGATGATTTTCTTTGAAGAGCAGGTGAAAAATTAAGAACGTAGATAAAAGGGATGCAAAGGATGATACTGCACAGTGGGTGAGATAAATGTTTCTGAAACACATAAATTGATCCATCTCACTAGCTATTAATATAGTTCTTGTAGAATTATTGCAGAACTAGAATAACTCCCTGCTGTAACAACCTTGAAAATCCTCTTCTGTTCAAGGATCCTAGTTTAAGGGACACTAATAACTTTTGGCTAAAATGGTGTGGGTTCTTCTCCTATAAAGTTTGTCAACTTGTTTAAAAAAAACAAAGAAAAAAAAAAAAGGAGGGGCAGGAGGGGTTAGAAGGTGATATCTTGCCTAGTGAGGCTGTGGAAACTCCAAGAATGAAGATTTGCAAAACCTAATGGGACAAGGTCATGGGCAACCTGCTCTAGCAGATGCTGCTTTGAGCAGGGAAGGTTAGCTATAAATCTTGAGAGGTCCTGTTCAACCTTATCTAATCTGTGATTCTTTGATGACATTTGCTGCTTCATAAATGCACCAGTTGTGCTGAATAAAAGGAGGCAGCATTGAGAAGACTGTTCTAGATTAAATCAATAGAGATGATGTCAGCCTACCTTACTTGCCACCAGACCTTATCTCTGAGAACTCACATAATTTTTTGTAATAAAGTGGCTGCTCTAAGTGCATTTGCAACTCTAAATATAGCATTTTTTTCAAAATTAGCATATTTTCAATTAAGGCTCTCTTGCCTATTAAAAACCAGGAAACATGTACAAAACTACTAATTGTCCTGTCATGGAGAAATATATTAATTAACCTGAGAAAGGTAGGAATAGAGCTCTCTGTAAGTATAGGAGTTATGTGTGTGAAAGCTGTGAAACAAAATACGAAGAAGATCAAAAATTAGTTAAACATAAGCTGGAGGAAGGTGGAAAAATGAAGGAGGTGAGATGTAGTCATCAAGGAATAATACTGCCTTTGGTGTTGGTTATCTTTCCAAATGTTAAGAAATTCTGAAGATTTCTGAAGGTAATCTGTGGAGAAATCATCTCTGTCACTGTTCAAAGATGCAGAAGCTGCTTGGAAATAGATGAAGTTCTGCTGTACATTAATTGATAACATGTGTACAGCTGCTGTACAAAATGACCGAATTTATTATGAGAGGAGGAGTACTGTGTTCCTTCTCCCTAAATATGGACTTATTAATTCTAATCACTTTTCTCAAGCTATAGCAAACCACTTTGGGCTATTCCTTCTCATGTAGATACTCTTTTGTGTAGGGGATGCTCACTGCCAGCCTGCCTGGTTGAGCCCTGAGGCAATCTGTGCAGAACACCAGACCCTTCAGGAGGTGACACTTCCCTAGGCCATGCCAGGCTTGGACTCTCAATCCCATTACCCCTCTCCAGGCACAGAGAAGAGTGATGAGATTACTGGTAATTTACTAAGCCATGCTGTTACTTGCAGGTGTGCCTTGAAATTTCTAGCTTGAAAATTGCTAGAAATAAATAAATAAATGCTTGCAAGACCAGACTTACAGCTTGTAAAGGAATTTTATCTGCGGAACAGTGTGAAAAATGAACCCACTAGTAAACAAGTTATGCATCTTATCTTGACAAGTGGAACCGAGCAAATAGCAATTATGGAAGAAATTTGTAAAACAGGAAAAAGTGAAACTTTGAGAGGGAAAAGGATAATATAATAATTAATTTATATCATTAGATTTGCAATGCTACAGGCTATAGCTGTTATTTGAAGAGAAAAAAATACAGACCAGTTTTTTATTTAATATTTTGGTTTAGGTTTTTTTTTTGCTTGATAGTTTCTGCACTTTGAGATGCTGTCTGTTAGTATTTATTCAACCTGTGACACAGTTGCCTTGACCACTGTTTTGTGGGCTGGGGGTGGTTGTGAGGTTTTTTTGGGTTCTTTTTGTCTGAAATGTTGCATATCTCCAAGAAACAAAGCCTCAGTGTTTGGAACCAAGCTTTCAAAACTGGAGATAAGATTGCAGGAGCTTCTTTAACTTCTTAGGCTTAGCAGCACTGAATACTTTATTTGTTGCAAATTATTTGCTCAATTGTCATAATGAAAACAACCTTCCTGATCTTCTTCAATGCAGATCTGATCAGGACAGATGGTGACATCACCAAGAAACTTTTCTATGAAAGATTAATCAGTTTCATAACTAGGAAACCTCATTAGCCAAGAGTTGTCATTCTAATTCCAAAGCTTGCACCTGTAGTGGGGGAAATGCCAAGTTGCACCCAGACTTATAGACTTTAATCAACCTTTCAGCAATATTACTTCTTTCCAATAGGTTCTTGCATTACCATTCCCCATCTGCTCCTAGGAACTCATATTTTAATATTTGCTCTTTGCAACAAAATTAATTAATCTAAATTAACTTCAACACATTAAGACTGAAGTCTGGGCTGTGAAATTTGATCTACCTGTGCAAATAGTTATTTTTCTACAGCTAAACTGAGACACACAGAAGCACACACACTATTCTACCGAGAGACCAGCAAATTAAACTGCAGTGGCGTAGGAAGATATGAGTGACCCTTACTGGGACTTGCTTTATTTAAGCAACTTTAGTACCATAGATAACGTTACATAATGCATTCAGGCTGGGTGATACATTGCACTGATGCTTGTGTCAAAATCCCAGATGTACATTTTGCAAGTATTTGGATCTAATGGTTGTTTGTGGTTGTTTGTTTACTCTGATAGATAAATCTATAACAGTTTCCCCTTTCTCATTTAGCTTTCAGACTGTTCAAAAGATGATACCCTCACCACCATTTCTTTTATTATAGGAGGCATGTTCACAGGTAGTGTCAAGATAGAAGAGCTATAGAAACCAGGTGGGTGGATGGGCTGCCAGCCAGCCTAATCAAGCTGAGATCATAGGCACAAGACATTGCCCTCCTCCAGTGTTTTCTCACCATGCTATCCCTCACAAAGAACTTCTCAAAATACACCGCATTATGGCAAAGAGCTCTGAACTCCCAGAGGCCAGCTTTAACTTTGTTTGATGAGCAAGTAAAATCATCTGTGAAGGCTGTTTCTAGGGGTGAAATATCTGCATCTAAATAGGTTGATGAAGTGCCATATTTATGGATAGGGTTACCCATATATATATATATAATGGGTAACCCTACTGTTCCATTCCAGTTTTATTCTTTAATTAAAACTGGATACACAACTTCATGTTTGCACTATCAGGTTATTTGGAGGGAAGTTTATCCATCATCTTTTCACTCTTTGCCTGATAGCAATCTCTGTGTTAGCCCATCCATCAACCCAATGCGTATTTGAATTACTTGTGCTTTAGAAACTCTATGAAATATTAATGAGAGACTTTGGTTTTCTTTAGCTGTAGACATTTTGGCATCAAATTAGCCCAGCTCTACAGTAGACTTTTTTTTAAGAGGGTTTTATAAGATAATTAGAGTATCATTTGAGACTATTAATTCCTGTCTTCTCTTTAGAAATCCACCTTAAGAGAATCCTCCAGTTTCAAAACTACTTTTCTTATTTTAAATTTATTTGATATGTCCAGCCTAAACTCTCCATAAGAAAAGTTCCCTGATCTGAACATGAACATTCAAGGTGAATTATCACAAAGCATATATCTTGTACTATAAATGTTGCTGCTGAAAACTTATTGCTATTGCTTTAATTAGTAGCAGTTTATTTAATTGCCTTAAAGGATTGAACGTTTCAAGCTGGGCTGGCCCTCTGAGTGCTCCTGCTTTTTCCTCCCACCAATTTCCAGGTAAGAGGCAGGGCTCCAGCCCAGCTGTTATATGAGTGATCTACTAAAATGGGAATGGCAAAGGCCAGAATTGCTTCCAAGAGGAGCAGAAAGCAAGTAAAGTTTGGCTGGTTGGACTGGGTTTTGTTTTCCTCCTCTTCTTAAGACAAAATCCAGAAAGACCTGATGAGAAAACAGAGTTGGGAGGAGTTGAAGCAAGTGTGTGTGTTTAAAGCAAAATAGATGAGAAAATCCCTTTTTCATGAAAAGCAGGGCTTCTGCTGGCTGTTCTTTTTCTTCCTAGCAGAGATTGGGAGATTCTGCTTTTTGTCTAAATGTTATTTTCTGTTACTAAATTGAATCACAAGAAAGGAAGACCAGAGGAAATTATCTTCTGTTGTGGTCTGATGGATGCAATATGAAAATGTCAGATATTGCTCTTTTAAGAAATTTCAGTTGGGAAAAGGTTGTGGGGAATGGTTTTCTTTCAAACAACACATGAAGGAGGTAGACTCAAGCATACTTCAAGGTAGTGGGAGGGCTGTTTATGAAGGTTGGTAGACAGGTGGCATGACTATTATGAGTCAATGTAGGCAAATAAACTTCTGGATTGATCAAGAAGAAACGAAAGATTTTATTAGGTAAGTAATGTAAACTTGGCTATTTGTAAAAGGAGATTTTTTTTAAAAAAACAGAGGTTATTGCAGGGGGTTTTGTGTGGAACGAGGGATGCATCTTTTTTTGGTTGCCCCACCAGATTGAATCAAGTTCACACGTACCACTTGGCCTCTTTTTTCTGCTTATGAAAACTCCTAGTAAACCTTGCCCTATGCTCTAATTGCCAAGCTGCAACTAAAGCAACATGATTTCTCAGCAGAACTATTAGATCACAGTGAATTGTGGTAGAATTGTGAATATTTTAGCTTCCTAAACATTGTCATTTGTTTCAAGCTTGAGCTTGCATGACACAACATAATAAGTGGGTTTATGTATGTTTGTGGTTGGTTTTTCTGAATGGTTACCTTGATCCTGATTGAATGTCCATGAAAGTTAATGGAAAGCTGTTTTTCCTTCTGCGACTTTTTTTTCTTTCTTTCTCCAGGCTGCTCACGTAAAAATACTCATTTAAAATAAAGATTTTTCCCCACTGGTTCATCAGGAGAGAAGTGTCTCGAGTAACATTGTTTTGGCTAAATGTCTTATGTTTTCTTTTGATTATAATTGATTATAATTTTGGATATGCTTAAAATCTTACATCCTGATACTTAGGATTATGGCAGAAGTTTATCTGTTCTCCAGCACCAGCACTGAAGTCAGCTATTCTCATAGCTGAGAGGAGTAACAGGTTGACCCTAAAAGATTTTTAAGAATACTGGACTGTTTGTTTAACTACTAATTCTTAAAGAAAACAACTCTTCCACACCTTCCCATTGCCCAAAAAATAATTTTTGCTTTACAGATGTTTTAGTTTCACAGTGTTTTCTTAGGGCTTGGATGATGTAGACATGTAATCCTCACACACTGCTCTCTCACTGGAATTTTCTTTATAACATATCCCTTTTTTACTGCCATTTATGATAATCTTGAAAACCCCATTTTGCATTATTTCAAAATTGCTAACTTCTCAAAATGGTGACTACTATTTAGCCCTGCTTATTTAGGGAGCCATGTTCACATGGTCAATTTGGACAGCCTCATACTAGCTCTGTCCAGGTCCAAAATCAATTCTCACCCTAGTCTTGCCCATGCTGTTATATCCAAGTGGACTTCTCATAGAGTGAGGCTGATACTTGCAGAGTCTAAACGTGAAACTGGAAAAGGGTCAGGGTGTTATTTTTTGCCTTACATCAAGTTGTGAATAACACAGACTTGTTGCAATCTAAGTTTCTGCAGCTACAGTCAATGTAAGTATTTTGGGTTGGTTAGAGGGAATTGGCAATTATGCACCAATATTTGCACTTCCACTTCAGTGACTGATAGCACTTTGCTTTAGTTCTGCATGTCATTAGCAGTCCAAGTGAATGGAAACCTGAGCCTAAATAACGGTGAATGGATAAAGTCAAGTAGAAAGACACAAATATCACCATTTATAGAGCTGCAGAGCATAAGAGCTAGAGTTACCTATAGTCAGCATGCAGTAAAAAGTTGTTAAAGCTGGTAAGAACTTCACTAGATAGAAAATCCTAGTTCTCTCATAACCTTAAACCATGGGTAAAAGCAGAAATGTTTTCATTAGGATGTTATGGACCACCTATGCAGTGATATTTTGTCATGATGCAGTGCCATGGGGAGCATTCAAGGATGTCTTATATAGCAAGGAAAATAAGCTTTAACAACCTTTAACATCTTTGATTCATGGAAGTACTATTGTTATAAGGAGAGCTCAGAGACGAGGGTTTGCCTTGTACCAATGATTTCTCAGTATTATTGATCATTAAAATAATTTTAGGTCCTGAAACCTCTAAATCCATTACAGGAAAATTTAACTTTTCTCTGTGTGTTGTGTGCTTGATGTGTTCCACATCTTCCCTGCCCTTGTTCCTTTGAAAAATGTCACAGTTGGTAGGATTTCGTTGCTAGTAAAAATGATGCCAAGAAACAGTCACTGAACTGCAGTGTTAGATGCCTAATTTATGAATAGGTGTTACAAAAAAATAGCTTAAAATATTGTTACATCTAGGAGTCTGAACACCACTGCAGGCATATCTTCCCCCATCCTAGAATAACTTTTGCCAAAAGATGAAGCATAGTACACAGTACCAAGTAGATTTAGTGGTGCTGAAAGAAAAATGAGATGGCAGTAGGCTTGACACCTCTGAGTTTACAGATCATCTTTGTTAGAAAAATGAGCCACAAGGATACATATAGGTTGTCCAATTTGCAAAGCAGGCAATTTGAGCAGCTGCCCAGACAAGAAACTATTCTGTGGTGCTGATCAGGTATCATGACATTAAGACAGATGATTGAAGGAGCTGGGCCTGACACCACTGATTAAACTCAGGCATGTCCAGAGGGGATTGATTACATATTGCCCAGTAGTCTGATGCAGTGAGAGAAAAGGGCAAGGCTGCTCTGTAAGGCCTTGTAGCACTCCAGTAACACCTATGAGTAAGAGGCACAGAATTGTCTGAAATGTGTTAGGCCCAAATTGAAGTGGGCCTTATTTGCCAGGAGAAACCAGTCACTGTCACAGGCCATTTCTACACTGGGGCCAAAATAAGATGGTATTTGAGGTGATGTACAATATATTTAGTTTACATACACAGCTTTATCATCTCTTTTGAGGTCTTCTGGGCTGTGCTAGTGAGGGTTGTGCTAATGTTTCCTTGGCTTCTCACTTGTTTTTTTCACAAGCTAAACTATTTGACTTCTTCCTTGACAGAAAATGCAGAATTTGCAAGCCATGTGCTTTACCATATTCCTACTTTCTTTGTCTGCAATATTGATTAGGAAATGAATCAGGGCATTGAGTTGTCCCTCTTGCATGACCTCTTTCTCTTAATATAAGGAAAGAACTTCCCAAAACAAAGGTGGCACTTTGATTTCTTGCAGATCTGGGTGATACTGCAGATATAATGGGACCAAGTGAGATAAGCTACTCTGAATATAAATGTGGATTCCTGCCTTCTCATTTCTTGCTGTGCTGAACTTTGTCTAAAGCAATGTGCTTTAAAATATTTGAATTGCATCCTAGAAATCTCCTGTAAAGTCTGAAATAATACAGTGTAGTGTGTGTGTGTGTGTGTGTAACAATATCCATAAACATAATATAGTTCAGCAATAACATGGGACAGGTTCAGCATGAATTTTCTGCCCCACTGAGTGATCTCTGACTTTTTCTACTTTTTACCTTTCAGTATGCATATAAGGTGCATGAAATGTCGTTTTGTTTTCCTTGCTTCCTTGTATTTTTCACTTGAAAACCTGAGGTACCTAGGGTTACAGCAGTAGGCACAAAATAGCATTAATTTGTATTCTGCAAGGGCTGGAAGATATTTAATCTTGTAATTCATAATTAGCTATAAGACATTTACAAAACTATACTCATATTGATGGAGTAATTTTTATTTTAACTCTTCACACTGCTTTTACTTTGAATTCTCCTACTTCAATCTGTGCTGTGGGTCTCATACTGTTTTCCCACGAACCATTGGGCAGTTTAGGGTCCTAATAAAGCTGTGCTCTCCTTTTTGTAGGAGGATTTGCAAAAGCCTGTGTTCAAGAGCTGGTTAAGAAAGCACATTTTACTCCACGTTCCAGTGGTCTGGGAATATATGTTGGCTGTTAGACTTCAGCAGTATTTCAGTAAATTCTTAACAGCATAAGGAGACACTACAATGTATTATACAAAATTGTGCTCTTTCCATTAGTGGGAATTCCTGTGTTTATTAGACCTGTGAGTTGTTTAGCTGCTTTATTTTTGCCTTGTTTTTGCCTGTTGTTTCTTTGCCTTTTACTGACCAGTCAGTCCCAAGCACACTTGTAGCTGTACCTGCATAAAAATTTTGTAACCCTGCATCCTATGCTACAGATATGGTATTGATAAACAGACTTAGAACAATATGGTTTATGGGCAAGAGTTGTATTTTACTTCCAATGACAAGTAGAGAGAAGCAGATTTTTAAGTGTTTCCTCAGAATCTTAATGCTCTGCTCTCATTTGTATCACCTTACACAACCAGATAAAACAATCAGATTATCTTCCAGGAGATCTAGGTTTTTCCTCCATCCAGGGCTTTTGAATACATGGTAAAACATGAAATTATCTTCTTCTTGAATAACTCTCTTCTAATTACAATATGAAGAAGAAATTGTTGGGTTACTTATTTTGTTTTTCAATTAACCAAGAAGCTTAACATTCTGCTTTGTATTTTGCAGCATGCTTTCTATTATACCTGCCAGATGGGTTCAGATGTCTGTAGGGAGCTTTGGGGAAGCTAAAACACTTGGCAATGTGGAGACATCCAGGGAACAATGTAATGAACTCCTATCTTCTATGTTTATTTAGACTTGTGAGGTTTTTTTCCAGAATTTTCTCTTGGTTTTTGATATTCAAGCACTCAAAAATTTCCATTGTATTTTTCAGAAAGCACTCTGAGTCATGTTCTGTAAATGCTGCTTGCGTAAATCCTGTGTTTCAATTGATTAACAGTTTACAGCCTTCTTACCTTCAAGCAATTGCTAAAATTAGTAACACCACATAAAGACTCTGTCTTTAAGCTAGGGTATGTGTCTGAAATAAAAGATTAGGTTATTCACTTGGAGATAAAGTTTATGCAAGCTATTCTGGTTTTGTTCGGAGTACATTCTCAAGAAGATGAGATTGATTTAGTCTGTAATTAATGAATGTATGGTGCTTTGAGACCTATCAAGGAAAAATAGCTGTAATAACTTCTCACTATTACATTTGTTGACAATTAGAAAATCCAGCATCTTAGAATTAGTCTGGATGATTTCATTAGCTCTAATCTTGATGTGGAACATTATGAATGAGAGCTCCAATTTTAAAGCTTTCAGAGTACCTACTATAGAAATTATTAAGGAAAGTATGCCTGTTTTGTAGTAACACTTAAAATGCATTTCTCCTTGGTTATTTTGCAGGCATCAGTATGAAACACTTCTTCTTCAAAATTATGCAAAAAATCTTCTGATAGCTCGTGTTTCTCTTGTTTTTTCCTCCTTCCTCTTCCCATCACTGCATATACTAAAAATTAAGATAATAAAATAAACCCCAAAAGCAAACAGCTAAAATTGCAAACTGTCTGAAACTGTACAAATTTTGAAAATTATTACAAAAGTAATAAAAATTATGTCATGGTTGGTAGTAAGAAGAGAGAATGATTTGTATTCATAATGAACTTCTTTTTCTCCACCACAGTTCCTGGTCACATCTGATCTTAGGATAACTTTTTTCTCTTCAGTAACTTCTAACATTTTCTACATTTTCTAGCATGTTTAGTCCTGTATTGATAGGAGGAAATTCCTTTTCCTCTAGAACACAATTTAGATTTTCCAAACACTTGTCAATTCTTCTTTCAGTTAAATATCAGGTGGCCATATGGCTTATGGTTATTTTAGCTGGTAATGCATTTTAATGATTCTGAAATTCTAGGAAAGAACTCCAGTTTCATGTAATGCCCATCAGGTCTATGTAGCTAGAGGAAAAAAAAGGATAAATCACCTTGGCATACGAAAGTATGCCAAGAATGTTCCTCAAGTTTCCGATGTTTTCTTGACTCTATCAATCCATATATCCCAGGGTCAGTGTCTTCACTGCTTCTCAATATGGATGAGTATCTGATAATGTCTTCCTTGTCTTAACCTTAGACATACTGAGTTTTCATGATGTTTATTTCACAGCTTTAACAGAAGGTGTCAGGCACAGATGAACCAATGTAGGGACACAAGAGAATGGCAATGGGAAAGTGTTACTTCTTATGTCCTCCTGGGATTGAAAACACTGGTCGTGAAGAAGTCAAGATTTCATCCTCTTGAGAAACTCTAAAATTCTTAATAGAATTCTTTCTGAGTCTTCCATTGGTCTAAGTCAATTCAGTTTTCTTTTTTCCTTCTAATAACTTTTGAAAAGAGTGGAAGGAAATGTCTGTCTCTGGTACTTTTCATTATATAGTTTATATCATTGGGCTATGTACCATGGTTTCCAGATCTGTATATGCTGAAGTGTTTGGAGCTCTGAATGATATAAATATTTAATTAGGAAACAAAAGACTCACTGCCACCCCATGCATATTTATGGAATTTTTCATCCTGTGAACTCATCTCAGAAGACTTTGAGGAACAAAGACGGACTTTGGTATTGTGACAACAAACTATAATATAGTTTATAAAACAGAGGGTAATTTTCACTAGTTCAAAGCCTCTGTTAAACAAGTGTGCCTCTTAAATTTCAAAGTAGAGTAGGAAATGCTTTTCTCCTTTCTATAAAGGTAGACTGAGTTAATACAATGAAGATGAAAACAGACCTGCTCTAATCAAACCAGAGGAAACCTAATAGACATTTTCTGTTCTTTTATTCATCATTCTTGTCAATTCAAATTGAGTATAGCCCAAATATCCTAAACCTTAAATATTAATTAATTAATTGATAAAAGGCTCTACTTTTTATTGGCCTTTGAGTTTCAAGAGTGAAGATAAAATACGTAGTCCAGGTTTTCCCTGCGCATTACTTTTGTTCTGAGTAAAGCTTTTTGCAAACCATGTATATCTGAAAGCTGGACCACTGAAGATGATTTGGAAATAAAGGATCTTCCCAACCATTTTGTTGCAGAGCAGAAGAGGGAAAGGGTGTTGACGAACATTTCCCTTCTCTGATATGGATTAGACATCTGTAGAATATACTGTAGATATACTGAAGATGAGCAGTTGAAGTTGCAGTATAACAACCATTATGAATTTTCAAAATTAATCTGTATTTTCAATTAGCTAAATGCTTTTATAAAAAGTGTAAGATCTCAATTTCTTAAATGATTTTGATTTCTCTACAGTAAGACAGTCTTTCTTCAGAGCTGAAACAAGAAGCTCACACAAGAGTGTCATAACACGACTTTTCATGAGGTACTAGAAAGACTAGCCCAACCCTGCGGAACATTGCACGTTGTCAGTGGAACTTCAGCCTATCATTAAAGCCGTTCTCCCTTGCAGTTCAGCAAGACAGGTAACTGTTCACTCAGAGACTTGTGCCATGCAAGCCAATGTTAATCCCTGTTTAGCCTACTGTCCTGAAGGACATTCCAGTTGAAGCATGCAGCCATTTTGCACCCTTGGCTCTTGGGAACTGTAGGTAACTTCACCAAAGACAAAGTTCATTTATTTTTAAACCAGAGACTTGAAACATCAGCATGGATTTCTTTTGCTCTCTTTTTAACTCTACCATCTATGCAATTTACTGAATGATTTCATCAGGTCACTGGAATATGACCTTTTCTCCCAGGGCATCTGTGACATCCATAGTAAATGCTGGCTTAGATGCTTTGTAATTTCTCTCATTTCTACCATTCCACAGACTGGATACAGCATGGCAAATTATTCCTAGGTGGGGATAAGCATAAAAGTGGTAATTTTAGGAAGCCCAAGGAATTAACATAAATATATGCTGTGATTCTGTAGTGTAGCAGCCAGTTTGCATTAGCATTGCAGTTGTTCTATATTACCAATAAGTAAGGCTGTATAAAAGAGAGGCCTTGTATAATCATGTCTCAGCCTGTTACTGCAGCTAAGAAAAGGACTATGAGAAAGAGACTCAGCTGAGTAAAGGATAGAAAAACATGTTGCACAACCACTGTGTGTTCACATCGTGGTGTATGGTAGTTGGTTGAATTACGTTTGTTATGATTTAAAAGTTTGTAACTGATAACCAGCTAATGGCTTTAAAAGGCCAAGTTTTTGGAATAAAGAGGCTCTCCTTTTCACCTGCTTAGGAACCCTGCATCCCTTTGGACCCTCACTTCACAGTCCTGTAACATTCCAGTACTCTAAAATGTCATTAGTATCAGTAAGTAGCATTCAGACTCCTACGCAATTGTAAAGCTGCAATACAAAGCATATTCATTTGAAAAGGAGGGCCATATATGCCTTTACAGTTACACTGGTGGTCAGTCTCTTCTTTCCTATCAGAGTCATTTTCCTAGAATATGTCCAGGAAAGCAGTTCCTGAAGCAAAGATTCAGATAGATCTTTGGCAATGCTGAGAAGCTGATCCTTAGGGAGGTATGGTTGATGAGCGGAAACATATCATGCTGTTTCTCTCAAAGATTCTCTCAGCTTTCAAATAATCTGGGGCTCTGCCACAAAGCTGTTTGGTTTTTTAGTGAAGATGGTATCTATTTAATTGCTTCAAATTGGTTCCAGTTTCATGAACATGTTCAATCAATCCTTGAGGCTGTGCCAGCTTTCAGTACCTACAATATGATGCAGCAAGAAATGTCATTCATATGATCAGAGGAATTAATTTTTTTCTTTGTCTTCTGCCTGATGCCTGTTAGGATTAGTCAGTGTCTCTGCCTTTGAGAACACTTGATGATCATTCACATTTTCTCTTCCAGTCCATCTCATTTGGCCAGAAGAGCTTTGGGGCAGTCTCTTCCTTCCCTACCTCTGCCCACGTCCCTGCAGTGATCTCCCAGGTTGAGAATATCAGCTTCAGAAAAATAGTAATGTTTAGTCTTGTAACTAAAATACTCACTCTGTCGCAATACTTTTTTATCAAGCAGAATGTGCATCATAAATGTACACAGGGTGTAGAGGTTTAAGAGAGTTAATTAAAAAAGGTGGCTTGGGACCCCTAATTCATCATCATCTTCTTAAATTTTCACATCATCTGCTCCATGTTTGTCATCTAATGTCACATAATGTGTGACAGAGTGTCACTTTGCATGATCATCACTGTACAAAACAAGCCTCTATCCTTCACTGTTCATATTTCATAAACTGAATCAAATGTTCCCCAAGGTTTTCTGCATAGTCTTACTCTTTGGACTGTTTTGGTAATGAAGCTGGGTCACAGTATTTGATCAGAGTGACTGGTGTCTTATGGTTTATGACTGGAAGGAGGGAAATGCACCAAATAAAGAGAGAATTCAGAAGAAATACCTTGGGCAGGGGGAGGGGGGCAGCTCGATTCCTCGTCCATTTAGAGATGAGCTCGGTCTCCCATGCAGGAGCTGTGGAATAGCTCCTTTATCAAAGGGACAGCAGCATCCATTATCATTGCATTAGAGGGTACCTTTCTGACTGTCCCCTATGGTTTATGGTCCTGCTGAGTTTGAGTGTACAGAGAAACTCCTTTGGTAATGAATTTTGCTATTAGCCAATTGTTGTCATTCTAGAGACCTCCTGTTCCTTTACAAATCTTAAGGGAAATAATTTGGCAGCAAAGAAGAGGGGGAAGACAGTGAGGAGGGACAAAGAGTCACATTATTGCATGGCCAAGCAAAGGCTGAATACCTTGTTAGTTCTAGATATTTTCTTATTCCAGTTAATTTTCTTTCTGACACTATTCTGGCAAAACATTTTCATTTATATTGCAGTATACCTAAGAGAGAGATCTCCATGGACAGGGAGCATGCTGCTAGGAGCAGAGAGCTGATACACTGCTAATAGGTTGTGTGTCAAGAAGAGGATCTTAGTAGTA
Source organism: Molothrus aeneus (assembly GCF_037042795.1). NCBI lineage: Eukaryota > Metazoa > Chordata > Aves > Passeriformes > Icteridae > Molothrus > Molothrus aeneus. Next base: position 48,869,796 of record NC_089646.1, on the reverse strand, counting down.
TTGTGTTAAAATCTCTATAGGTTTGTGGGAGGGGAAGGCAGGAGTGAGAGAGAGATTAAGCAAAAGATATCACCACCACATGGATCCCTGCAGTGTCTTGCTCATCCTTCTTCACCCTGGTCTTCTTATTGTTGGGGGTCCCAGAGTTGTTCTTCTGGAGCTATCACTTTTATACAGTCCAAGTCCCAGGTATCCACAGGGTATAGATGCCATGGTGGGAATTTCTGTCTGGATGGTAACCAAATCTTCACCTCCATTAGGCCTAGAATTAGCTCCTTCCTGCTGTGCCATCTGCACTTATCTCAAGTTCCTGTTGTGGTGGCTTATCTTGTGGGAAGTTCCTTTTTGTGGCTTTGACAGTGTTTTGAGACAGTTCAGCTGTATTCTTTAAGTCCTTACAACTAGGAAGAAGCTTCTTTGCAAACCAATTCCATATGTTTGGGGTTTTTTTTGCCAGAGTTTCTTTGCAATGCCACAATCTTTCTCCAAATTCCTTTCGGCATGGAGTGCACAAGCTTTAAGGAAGAAAGACGTATTTCATAAGGTTTTGCATTCTTTAATTGTCTGGATCTCCACTATGCAATCAGCAATATCTTTCTTGCTGAGATAAAGAGTAAAATGAAAGGCAAGAAAAGCTCTTGCTCTGATTTGATATCTCAACTGATATCAAATTTTATTTACTCTTTATTGATATCTAATTTTATATCCTCTTTATTGATATCTCAATAAAGAGTTCTTAAAATATAGATAAATACCCTCAGCACTACAATGCCATTCCTTCCTTCATTTTATGTTTCCCACTTTTGATTAATAAGTCTCTGTGCAACCCAATGTCACTTTGATATTGAGCAAGACTGTGCAGTGGGTTTGAACCAGATTACCTCCAAAGGTTCCTATCAATCTAAATTATTCTGATATTCTAGAAAAAAACAAAAATATTCTATTATTCTAAAGGCAAATAAACAAAACTCAACACAAATGGCCTAGTCTTAATCCTGTGTAGCAGTGTAAAACAGATACTTATTCCTCTTTTTGCTTTATGTTACTATGAAAAAAATTAATGCTAAGCCTAAAATTCTGTATAACTAGAGTGTTTCCAAGGACCAAGAAGAACCAGATATGAATCACAGAATCATAGAATAATCTGTGGAAGGGAGTTGGAAGGGAACCATAAGGATTATCGAGTCTGATGCCTGGCCCTGCACAGGACACCCCAAGAGTCTTCCCACAAGCATGTGCCCAAGAGCATTGTGCAAATTGCTTCTTGGACTCTGTCAGTCTTGGTGCTGTGACCACTTCCCTGGGAAGCCTGTTCCACTGCCCAACCACCCTGTGGTGGAGAATCCTTTTCTAATTTCCAACCCAAACCTCCCCTGACACAACTTCAGGCCACTCCCTCAGGTCCTGTTGCTGTTCAGCACAGAGCAGAGCACAGTGCCCTCCCCTCCTCTTACCCTCATGAGGAAGTTGCAGACTGCAATGAGGTGTCTCCTCAGTGTCCTCTTCTCCAGGCTGAACAGACCAAGTGACTTCAGTCACTCCTCATACTGGTTCCTCTCCAGAGCCTTCACCACCTCGGCTGCCCTACCCTGGGGGCTATATGATAGTTTAATAACTTTCTTGTATTGTGGTGCCCAAAACCGCACCCAATATTCAAGGTGAAGCTGCACCAGTGAATCTACAAAACAATCTAAATCCAGAGTTAGGATCTCTTGAAATCTGGTATTGCCGTGTTGTATCTCGTCAAGGACAAGATTCTAGGAAAAGTAGATTGTTGTTTGTAACATATAAAAGCTGTTTATCCTAGCTCCTCATGAGATTCCCATATTGTGCAAAGGCTTGGCAAGCAAACAGGCAACTTGAATTGCAAGCCTGCTACGTCTTCTCAATGACCTTTTTTCTGAGCTGATATGAGTGTCAGAGGAAGAGGTGAATCTGTATCTGTGTCTTTCAGTGTGGGGGGCCTGAATCACAAGCAGACTTCAGAGTACATTTCTCTAGAGTGTACTGTTAGTTTATCTGGAAGATGGAGAGCTGTTGGATTAAAACCCTGGGGATGTTCCAGTGGATATAATTAGATTTAATGGACTATGATGAAGACAAAGGAAATATGGGGAAAATACTGGGGAAGGCTTATTCTTTATTTAGTACTTTGTGGCCTCCTAGAGAACTTCAAACTTACATTGGTACTTGAAACTACAAGACAGAGAGGTGAGGACTGAAGCAGAATGACAGCAAATCATTGAGAAATATGCAAGTTAGAAAGGTGAGTGCAAAGTGCACATAATAAATTAAAACTGACTTGGTTCATTCTTTTGTTGGCTACTAGGAAGAAGTAGGACTTTGGAGGTGTTTGAAATCCTGCTCAGAAGTACTGGAATTCAGTCTTCCAAATAACTCCAGGGTATCATCTGCCTAACACTTCCCAGATTACTTAAACCTACTTCTACATCAACATCTTACCTGAAATGAGGTGGAATATACAGCAACAGAGGAGCAGTGTTAAAAATTAGGTGATTCTTAACCAGATTGTAGTTTGAAGCAGATGAAAAGGAAAGTGTTCATCAAGCTTTCCAATGGCTGCTTTCATTACCAATTTTACCACTGTGTCTTCTGCTTGCTTCTCAGCAGAATAAATGCACCCTAAGTATGTACTTTTTAATGAAAGTCTTAGAAACTCCTGGTATATTTTCCTTACTTTTATTTCCTGCAGAGGTTAGGCAGCACAGTGTACTTCTGGCATCTACTATATTTGCTCTGAAATCAGTTTTTGAAAATATTTTTAAAACAGTTCATCTGGAGTAAGTTGCAGAAGAAGAGAGGAATGCGGAGAAGCAGAACTTAAATGTGTTTCTAACACCATAAATTACTTACCTAAAATTCTCCATTGCTACGACCCAGTGCCCTCATTTCAGAAGGCAAACATGACAATGCCACTCTGCAAGAACAATAGTACTTAAATCCACTTTGCAGAAAGGTGACTGAATGTGTGAGATGAAGCCAAATATAGCCAGAGCCTCTGCATGTACAGATTTTCTTTTTACCCTACCAAAGAGAATCTAATCTGGCAGTGAATAGACCAGTGCTTTGTGTTTCTAATTCCTTAGTTTACTTTCCTGTAATGTATACTTCTGAAAGTTTGTCTGAACTTCTCTTCTGCTTGTGATCCTCATGATGATGGATGATGACAAAACCATATAAAATATTGCCCAAACTTTTTAATACATAGTACATCATCTATCATCATGGGTTTATATGTTCTAAAGTCATTGCCCTTCTTTATTTAACCTTAATGTGAAATCATAGCTTTTTGAAAGCTACAAAATACTACCCACGCCTTTTTCAATATCAAAGATGTAGTATGAGTCACTGTTTCATTTAATTCAGCCAGTGACAGCTGTGTTCATGTAGCCTTAAAGCAGGCTGAGCAATGTTATGCAGCCCTCAAAAAAAGCACATTGTGAGAAGAATGACAAAGCCTCCACAGAATGACCAGTCAGCTGCCTTGGAGGGCTTTGTTTAGGAAAACAAGCATCACTTGAAGGAGAGGGGTTGCTCAGCTTTGCTATTGCAGCCTGTTGATTTGGTGGAGTAATCAGAAATTAAATTCTGAAAAGGAATTACAAAAATGAAGTTGTAGGGAGAGTCTCTGTTTAAATCCACTTTGCCTTGAAAGTTTTGTAGCACAACGCTTTCCCAGAACTACTTGTATTTCATTTCAGTCATTGCTACTGGATGAAAGTGGACATAGTGACATTACAAAGACATCTGGAAAATAAGGAAAAGCAGGGACTGCTTTTTGTTCCCTTGTAATTTGGTGAGTCAGTGCTGCTCACAAGCAGGTAGTGCTTGAGCATGTTCTGTCTCACACTCCCCTCCTGCAGTAACCAAGAAGCTTAAAAATATTAACGTCAGACTCAGAGAAATTCATACATCACATGAGAAATCTCTGGGACTAAGACTGATGAGACTGAGGAAGAAGAGGCCAAGCGTATCTCTATGCATGGGACTCTGAGGCAGCTGCAGATTTTTCCCAAATGTGTAGTCTTGAGCAAATGTGAGGGCACATGTGCACTTGTAGTCTCAGCACACAAGAGCAGTGAAAATATCCTGTGTTACTAACCAGGCCCCCAAAAGAGAGAATTGAAGAGCAGGGATGCAGATGTAACCTTTGCCAGCAGGCCAGGGGAGCAGGCTGCTCAAACACAGCCCACCACAACTCTCAGTGCTGACAGGCCTGTGGGGTGGTCAGGAAACACAGGATTAAACCTGAATTACCTGCAGGAAATACAGCTGTCACAAACCTTTCAGCAATGCAAGACATGGGAAGCCACAAGTGTGGCTATCTTGGACTGTGCCACACATCCATTTCTCTAAACAACCCTTCTAGAAAATGAGGGTCTACTGGGAAAGACTTTTCCTGTGGAAGAGATACCAGCATTTGAGAGGGGGAAAACTTCAGATAGCACAGGGAACCAGCTGTACAACAATTGTTTTTTTCTTGTTTAATTTTTCTTTTTTAATTTGTTCAATTACGGAAGGGGGTGGAGGGGAAGGTGTGTTTTGTCACCCACCAGTAGGGGCCATGCTGTTTGTTATAAATTCTCATCAATCTGAGCAAAGACACCAGACCACAGGTCAGGAAATTCCTGTGCTTTATTGTACAGTTCCTTAACTCTGGCAACCAGCCCACTATTTAGACTCAGAAGGTGTTGGCTAACAAGCTCTGAAGTTTGTACAATAGACCTCCACTTGGTAACAAGCCCTTAATTCTATACAGTACCCTTCAGTAAGCTCTCAGCTCCTCACAATAAATTTCTCAAAGATGCTGGCTCAGAAGCAGAAACACTCTTCCACAAGCTCTCTAGTCCCACAATAAACTTCAGTGCAGAGTATGGAGTAGAATATGAGAGCTGTGCTTTGCCCAGACAAAGCAAGGGAGGGGAAAAATAAACGCGGAGAAGAGAGAGAAAAAGAACAGAGAATATAGTCTATAGTCCATAGGTCCCATGTTGCTCCTGCTGAGTCAATAATGGCTAAAATTCCCTGGAATGTGCACGTGTTATTTATACCCAAGACTTTTTAAACCCCACAAACTGACATAATTGGCTGCATTAAGGATGATTCTGCTGAAAACACAGATTGTGTGAGACAAAGATTTGCCTCATCGAATTTATGAATATCAAGTGTAGGAAAATCTGCTTTGCTCAGAATTTTTTAATAAATCAGCATATGTTATTTTGTCACAGACTTTCATTTGAGAAAGGAAATTGCTCTTAAACTGTTAGCATGGAGGGCATATATATATATGGATATCTGTTTGAGAGGGATTTTCTCTTCTTGTATGAAATTTCTTTTGGCAATATCTAGGCTTATCTCTTTGGGGTTTCTATTTCTACTACAGAGAATTCAGAGAGAATATAATTCTATTATAGCTGAGTGTATTATAACTTTCTTGTCAACCTTTTTTTTTTTTTCAGTGAAACAAATGGCTGAATTTAAGCTTGTTTCATTTTATTCTTTTTTAAGGAAAGTTGAATGCCAGCTGCTCTTATACTGTGTAAATTTTCACCTACTGGTTTTAAGATTGTGTGGCCAATCAACATTAAGAAACACTCCAGATGAACTTTCCTGAATGTCCTAACACAGATTAACTCTGATGTCTAAGATTTAATTTTTTTCCCATTTAGCAGTTTGTGCTAATTGTTTGCATTGCTTATGCTGGCTGAGCCCATAGCTGTCTGCTGTGTACCTCAGAGTCCTGCTGTCTGAGCTCTCCATATAGTTGCTTTCTGGTCTCTTTCAAGTCTAAGCTCTCACAGGCCTACTAACTCTGTCATGTATTCTCACCAGGCTGTCTGCCTGAAGAGGATATATTTGCAAAGGCCTATGGCACAAGAATTATATTACAGAATTATATTGATGATGTGTGGCACACAGCATTGTGTGTATAGACTGGCAGACTCTCAAAAAGCTGCATATGGACCAGGCCTGGATTAAATGTGGTTTCTTCTTCCAGCACTTTTTGCAGAGCTTTTATATAAATCTTTCCTCCTCTTTTCTCACCCCCCAAAAATTCTGAATTTTTTCACTCCACAAATATTCCTTCCCACCTCCACTTTCCTCCCCTCCCCAGCTCCCAGTGCTGTGGATGGAGCTGAAATTATCTCTGCTATTTTTATTTGATAACTTAAATCTGCAGTACATAGCACCTTACTTGACAAAACATCACATTTGTGCACAAGCATCCTTTGATACCAATAGAGAGCTGCAAACCATGTTTGCTCACTAATGTTTCTATTAATTGTTAAAATTTTTCCCATTACTGTCTCCCAACACCCATGGTATTTGTTGAGAAAAAATCTTCTAAAGTCAGAAACTCGGAAGTAATCCCTTAGTAATTTTACTGCTAGCTTCTTGTGCCAGTTTTAAATGGAGGACAAAATAAAAAAATAGAAAAGAGTGCTTTATTGCAGGTTAAGGTAGCAGCCTAACTTTAGGCCTCAGTCACTTTATTTTTCTCTCCTTAGTTAGATGTAGAAAGTTTGAGCTCTGCCTCATGTGCAATTTGATGAGTCCTTTTTGTGGTGTAGCTTTGTCATTCAGAAGGTCTTGCACCCCCTACTCTTCCCAGCTTTAACTTTGGTGCTGCTGAATTAAACCAGCAACCCAGGAAGAGGTTGCATTGCTCCATCCCTGGCTCAGGGAAGAGGAGTAAGAGAGAGAAATTTTAGGAAGTTATGTCAAGGCCAGCCCTGGCTCCCAGAGGATTCAAAGCTGCTCTTAGTTTGTATTAATTCATGCTGTAGAGACACAGACCCAATTGATCTTGGTGCAGGCACAGATGTGATGAAATCCTCTGCAACACTGAGCCTGATGCAGGTCATCCAGTGGGAAGAGCAAAGGGAGTCTCTGATACAGGTTTCCTTTGTTTCTAGTGTTTTCCCTGCTAGCTGTTTCTTGAATGCTTGCAGACCTCTTCTGAAAATGTATTCTGCCTCAGCAGCATGCTTTGAATCCAGAATGAAAACTGGAAAATATTGTGTCGTTTGATTGAATGATAAGAAATTGAGAACTAGGTCCAAATAACCTTGATTTTTTTAGGGTCTTGTTTACAGAAGCTGAGCCATTTGCAATGGCTTTAATGTCAAAAGTCTTTTCAATTTCCAGACTAGTCTGCAGCCTGTTGATTAATTCATGGGGAAAGAAATGAAAGTGAAAATGCAATAAACCTGTTGAGTTTTTTATAAGTATTCAAATGAGAAAGTCAGAGCATCCAAAATCTTCTGCTTGGCATTCCAGCAATCCATTTCCTGACTCACAATGACAAAATCCAGCCCTAATAAAGTACTGCCAAGCAATTAGAGTAATCTTATGAAGATTAAACTGTTCTTCCCCCTGAAAAACACTGCATTTATCTCATCAAGGGTTCTTACCACTTTAAAAGTATTAAAAGGCAAAAGCTTCACCTCTCTTGCTGGTGGAAAGTAACATGAAAGGAACATGCAGCTGTGTTGCCAGACATGCTCACCTGCATTCACAGCATTGCTAGTTGCACTGAGCTGGACACAAGGAATTATGTCAGTGTGCCTTCCAACAGAGAATTTTAAATATTTTGGCAGGACTGAAATGACAGCAACTATAACAAAAAGAGTTTGTTCTTTTCTATCAAGAGTATTAATTTAGAAATATATTTTCTGGCCATTTTACCTAAAGCACTCCTTGACTTCTTTTCACAACATTTTAACTTGCTTTGTGAATGAAAAACTTTTTTTTTTAAACGTTAGAACATGAAAACTAAAATGCTCCAGTAACTTTCAGGAGTGAATATGAACTCTGAGACTATGTCCCTTTACTCAGACAACTGCTGATACTTCTCCCTTTTCTTCCTTGGATGCTGTAACCCAAAGCAAGTCTGCACTCATGGGGATTTCACCACTGGTTTTTGCTGCTCTTTGGTCGTTAAGTTGCAGCAAAATGTTGGACTTGATCTCTGCTACTGAATCTACAGATAGTTGGAGCAAGACACTAAATCTTGTCTTCAGCTTATGAAAGGAAGAAAATCAACCCAAATACAGAGTGGTGAAGAACCACTTTTGATCTGGTAGCACCTGTTGCAAAACAAGAGCTTGTTCAGATTAGATGCAGAAAGATGCCTATGAGGCTATGTTGTGGTGCAATATATGGTGTGTAGTAAACCCTGGGAAGTAAGGAGAAAATTAGTTCTAGAATTGAAAACCCATGTGGTTTACATAGGCTGATCTGATCTAGGACTCATTAATGCAATTAATGAGTAGATGAGAATTCAGCTGTACAGTGCATAGCTTTTGAATTATTTAAACTAAAAAGGAAGGCTTAAAATTAATAGTAGTGTATCTGTGTCTCATAGTATTGGATTTTTACAAGAGACTTACCCTATTGTTCAAATGCTCTTAAAAATTTGGTAAAGAGCACATGCATCACACAGCAGATAATATTGCACTAAAATTCTTATTAACTCTTATTTAATTCTTTGAACCTACACATTGAACAACAGTCAAATGTTTGAATATTTGTCAACTGGGATAAAGGCCTAGAAGCAAACAGCAGGGATAAAATTTCTATGTTTTAATATGATTTCAAGTATGTATAGTTCCCTTCTTTTTCCATTTGACCTATCATGCTGGTCCTTTGTTTTGTTACTAAGTTTGTTTACTAAAACTTGAATTAGATGCAGGGACAATTTCTTGAAGTTTTCAAAATGGAAGTGAAATATGCAAACAGGGCAATGCTGTCCCTAGATGTCCTGGTAGATAATCATCTTCTTTCTGGAGATGAGGTGTGATATGTTGCCTGACACCATCAGTGTGTGTGTGTGTTTGTGTCTGTGTACACTGCAAAGGAGAAATTATCGTCCATCTTCCATGAGAGAATTTGAGGTGTTTTAACAGGCTTTAGTTATAATAATTACAAAAAGAACCCGAACAAACAAACAAGCAAATTCCCACTGAACTGGTGATTTGTTGTGGTTCTTAATCCTGATTTATTTATTTTAATAAATCCAAAGAATTTTGCAAAAAACTACTGAAATGTCCTCTGAGACAGACATTCATTAGCAAAATTAATGATATGACAAATACTTGAAACAAGAAATGCTTATGTTTGCAACCATTCATTGTTTGTAAATTCAGATGCATCCTTTTCTTAGATATCTCATTTCCTTACAGTACTCAAGGTATACAAACAGCATTTTGCAAAGGCTTTTAGATCTTTTGGTTACATACTTAGAGGCTGGTTTGTTTTCATGGCCACCATGCTGCTATCTTTACATGAAGAAATATGGTTATTTTTAATTCAAAAGTGGGACTCTCTAAGGAAAAAATAGTTCAATATTTTTCACCATATGCATAGTTAAAACATGCTCTAGCCTTTGATTTTGAAGCTGTAGCAATGCTTATTCTCAAGTACCAAGTCTGTGGAGGTGCCATGGCTGATAATCAACACAGTTTTGCATAGTGCCAAGGAACTATTATATCAGCTACCTTGGGTATTCCTCTGGGCTGAGCTACTCTGAAATCTCTTTCCCTCAGTTTTATTCCAGGTATGAGAGAGGTGGTTCTTTCTCTTACATGTCATCTTCTCTGACCTTTCTGCAAGTTTGGATCCCACAGGAAACTTTCATGAGAAAACTCTTATTGTAGCTGTGGTGAAAATATCAAGTGTTTCACTATTGTTATACTTGTCTGTGAAGATGGATGTCAGTAAAAAGCTGACCCTTTAATTGCCCTTATGCTTCCCTTAAGCTAAGTAAAGTTAATGACTGAAGGATTTTGACAATTTTGCTGCCAAATTTGCTCTCCATAGAAGCAGAAATTTTTAGAAGTTCCTATTTCTGGGTTCACTATTTCAGTGCATTATTACAGCAGCTTCAAGGAGAATTTTAGCTCATAAAAATTGAGTTTTATGATTTTAAAGTTACTTTTCTCCTCTTTCTTTTTTTAATCTTAACCAATTCTGCTAATTGCTGGAAGTAGTTATTTTAAAGAAAACTCATGTCCTGTGTTTGATCCTTTAATGATGATGTAATGATGTTGTAACATCATTATGGATGACAATAACCATTTAGAAAGAACAGTTTTTATGTCTCCTCTGTGTACTTGGTACTTTTTCACTATTCTGCTACTCCTGTACTCATTCTTTGTCAGTCTGGGCTAGCTGCAGCAACACTGTACCAAAGCCTCAGTTTTTGAGAACTTGTGAATGCACCCATCTTAAATGTAAACTGTTCTAAAGTGTTCACAGCAAGCTTTTCAAAAGAACTTTTTATTCACATCTATAAATAAGGGCTGTGCTTCTAGGCTGATTCAGTATCCACCATGACAAGCTCTCCTGAAAAGCTTGCCATCTTTTCTGGCATCTAAATGAACACTAAAACCTTGAAGAAATTAATTCCCAGTTATGTCTGCTAAAATATTTCCAATTCAGGTGATCAATTTAGCAAAGTATCATAAAGGATTAATCAAATCTACATGTGTTTCACTTCAGTATTTAAATGGAAACAGGAAATCTTTAACTGAGAGAAGATGCATGGCTGACTTCTGTTCACAAAGATTATCTCCCAGAGGTATAAATGAGTTAGTGTGGGAGCAAGCTGAAGGAGTTAACAGCAAGTTGACACCAATAATCCCCTATGGTATAATCTCATACTTCTTTATCACTGTTGCTATAACAAGTGTACTTATTAGCTTTTGTCTTTTGCCATTTTTTCATTATGTAGGATGCTGTTGAATAGCTGTGAAATACATAGAAAGCTCAGATGTCAAATGCTTTAAGCACTGTGTAAAAGAGTTTGTTGCAGCTGTTGTTATTTTAAGTGTAGGAAGAGATTTCATGGTCAGAGGACATTACTTATAACTCAGTGGCCAGGATCTCAAGGTGTGGTTTAGGCTCTACTCATTTTGTATACTGTATAAATAGTTAGAAAGATTTTTTTTCCCCCTGGAATTTAGAATAGAAAAGCAATACAGATGAAGACAAATTTAAAGATGTAAAGAAATACTTGGATGATGATGAGTGCATTTAACATATCTGTGGTCTAATTGTCAAGATTAGTTGGGAATATGTAGGAAACAGGAGAGGAATAGACTCTAATAGATGCCTTTTTGTAACCTTTGAAGTAAGAGTTTTAGGGAAGTCAGTGGATGTAGATAAGAATGTAATAGTGCAGTTATTAATAGGTTGCTCTTCCCCAACCCTCAGATGTAGAATAGCAGAAAGCACACAGTAAGATCATTTTCATATTTACCAGGGGAGCAGTGAAAACCAGCAATGCAGGCTAAGTTAAATCTTTGCTTTTGTATAAAATTTGAGATAAAGGCTTGTGCAGGCATAAGCTGGGAAAGAGCTGACTGAAAATAGGAGAAATAATATTTCCAGTTGTCCCAAGACAAACCATAATGGAGTATCACAAACACAGAAAAGATGACAAAGTAAAATAAATGAGCTAGGAAAAAAATAAAGGCATTATTTGGGGATTCTCACTAGGAACACATCAAGATTGTTCTTCTCTGAGCAAGTGATGTGGATATTTGAATTTCCAACTTAACTTATCATGATTTTGGGGCTTTGTTCTGGCAGCAGGAATTTCATTTCCTAACAGTCTATTACTCTAAGAAGAGTTAATTTGAAGTAGAATAAATGTGTATCTCTACCCTATAATAAAACTTTACTTTTATTTTATTATTTCCTAAAAATAAGCTCTCTTGCTTACACACAAGATTTTCAGTTCAGCCCACTTAGAAAAATGTCATGGAAACTAGGTAGCAGCTAGGTCATCTTGATAATAAATCTCATATCTCAGTAGACTTGAAACTTCAGCAAAATCTCATTACCATGCAAAATAACATTTATATTCCATTTTTCCTCAGAAAACATAATGATTTCCAGTATACAGATGCCCATTCAGAGCTCTTTTACTGTAGTTTCTCCAGTGCATATATTGCATTAACATGCAAGAACAAACTTCAGTCTTTAAGAGTGGCACTTACTGCGGGCAGTAAGAGTTTGAGAGACAATTAAAGTAGTTACATAAGGTACTATGTGTGACCCTAGGGAAGAGTACCTCAGGATAAGGTTTGGGCATGTATCAGCTACATCAGGACAATTACTTTTAAAAAAGTCAATAGTGTTCTCCTTGACTGCTATGGCTTATTCTACATTGATTGTATAAGTCTGAAATATTTTTGTTTTTCTATTATTTTACACCATTATTTAAGTAACCTGTGCAGTCTGATTTGTATTACAGTTTTACCGTTAAAGTATCTGATGCATAATAGATTTTTAATCTGTAAACTATTTTAAATAATGAAATCTGTCTCCAGGTACATTTCTTCCCTCTTTCTTTAGTTTTTCACCACAACTTCCCCTCTCCAATTGTTTGTTGGTTTGAGTTTGTTCGGGTTTTTTTTTTTTGTTTTTTAATTACTTGAGTCAGTTCCTCTGGCATGACCCAAATATCCTCTGTCAACAAATACAAAAGCAACAGAGGAGTTGCTGACAGCTCTGTAATTCTCTTCTTGGCTAGAGACTGACCTTGCCACAGCATAGGCCAACTTCAAGACTTTCCTAAAACTTTCTGTCCAAAATTTGCATTAAAAAATTTGACAGGGATGCAGGGATGGGTAGAGTGCTCCTCTTATATCCATCTGCCCATGCTCAACGTATTTAAAGTCCAGACACACAGTAAATCAGTCCCAAAGAACCTATACAATCAAACCACCAAACCCTGTGAAAACCAGGAGAAATATTCTGATCATGTCTTTTTCAGTCACTACTTTATGGATACTTTACGTTTTGTGGAGGTTTTTAACATTTCTGGCAATATTTCTTTTTTCTTTTTTTTAGTCTCTAAGCTACATTTAGATGACTAGTGAAATAGCTATCTTTGGGACATTTCTTGGTTTAGTCATTAAGAGGAATGTCATTTCTTAACAATTTATTCAATAATTAATTCAGTATATCTTCCTGCAAGTGCTAGAATTCATGCTTTCTACCCTTTATCATTTAAATATATTAATTTCTGCTAACTTTTTGAGCCACTCTTTCAGTGAGACATCACAACTTGATGACAAGCATGCATGGTGGTTTTTCATGTATTGAGGCCATCAGGAGGGGCAGTCCAATGGCTAAAGGCACAGTATAGAAATTAGACACAAAGTCCACTTTCCAGAAATGTTCTTTGAGATTTTGAACAAGTCTTCTCACCTTTTTCTCACGAGCACCCAAGTTAAAAAAAAATAAAATAAATATTGAGGGATTTAATTGCTTGCTTCTTTCAATTTATGTCAAGTGCAATTTTGATGTATGGTTATTTTTAAAGAGTGAGATTTTTGTTGACTTGGGTATCTAGTAGGAGACCATAGAGAGCAGTAGGTTTTAGAAAAGCTGAATGTCCAAGCTTTTTGTAAAGTGTTGCGAATTAAGTGAGAAAAATGGCTCATTTCTTATTTTTTTCCAAGTCTGATCTGGTTCTGTGAAGGCTATTAAAGAGTATTGCAAAGGATCATTATTTACATACCCAGACTGGCTTTGTACAGACTATTTGTATTATATCCATGCTCATGTCTGGCTTATATTACCTTTAATAGAAGGACATAGGTCCTCAGGATGTAGAAATGGAAACCCCTCCATTATGCTTAATACATGTATTTTAGAGTCATTATGTTATACAATGAAATTGCATAGCATATAAGACCTCAAGCAGAGAAGAGATTTCTCAGGAGTATTGTTAGAAAATGGCACTGGTTTAATGTAGGGTATAGAGGAGATATGGTGCTTCACAGAAGCTCCCTGTTCAGTGTTTTACTAACAGTCCCCAAGCAATCCTAGCTTTGGGATCCTGTCCCCTAAATGCCCTATCTTAATTGGATTGTGCTTTAGGTAATTAGTTTTCCTAATGCAATATAGTCAGTTCTCTCTGAAATTTTCTTTAAATGCCTAGGGACACATCATGTCAAAACCTGATGAGTTTTCTAAGCTTATATATGCAAAGGATGATTTATAGTCAAGCTTACTCCTCCTCTATACCAACATAGTGAAGAAGGGAAGGACTAGAAGTATAATCCTTTCGACATCCCCAGCAGGAATCTAAACTTATTCCTCTGCCATTATAAGATTAATATCCTGCAATACTATGAACTAGGGACAATTATCCAGCATGCCTGAGTATGGCAAGTGTTCTCCATTTCTATCTTTCATTTCTGCTGGTGTATCATCAACATCTGTGCTTGGGACTGGATGCATCAGCCATATGCACTGATGGCGAAATAGTAGCTGGAGTAGAAAAGGGGAAAAAAAAACCACCTAAATTATTTTACACCCCAAAAAAGTTGTACTTTTGACTTGACCAAATTCATTTTCCAAACCTGTTTATTTTGCTGAACTGCTAAGAAAAGCAAAATGATATTTAAATCTTTTGTTTGAGGCTTCTTGGAGTGACATTTTCCAAACTGATAGCACCTCACGTTAAATATATTTTTCTGTGACTAACATTTTGAAAACAATTAACTTTGATGAAATCTGAGATTATTTTTCAATGTCTTTGCTTGCTATAGATCTTTCTATACCCCCTAAAAGGTTGGAAAGGTCTAAATAATCAAAACAGAACTGAAGTGTTGAGTCCAACCCTTGAATATGATAAATTGCTTTACATTATTTCAGTTGCAGCTTATATTGTTATACTCCTTGAGTATTTATCTAACTTTAAAAAAATACACAAAGGTATTTCTCTATATGACTTCTGATGATATTGAAATAAACATCCAAAGGTTTCCTATCTCATAGAAAAGTCTAGGATATTTTATCAGTTAGTGAAAGTGGTAAAATCAGAATAGCTTTGAGGTAGAGATTCTCAAAAGTCATTCAATTTAGGAATGTTTCAGCTGTTCCAATTAAAATTCTCAAAGGACGATTCCTTTGAAATCACATAATACTTTGGAGTAACTTATCACAGTACATTTTCCTCATCAGTGTGAATTTTAAAAAAAAGGAAAAAAAAAAAAACTTTGAATTTTTGGTCTTTCAGCATCTCCCTCCAGAGAGAGCATCCTTCCCATGGGATACATCTCCTACAATCCCACCCCATACCTTGTGTTCATGAATCAGAAGCTAGATGGATGGCTGCAGGGGCATTGCACAGGAACAGCCTGAGGGTGTGCTGCACTTAGGACTAAAGACAGACTGAGATGTTCTGGCACTAATCTGCTCTTTCCACACCTCTGTGTTTGGGAAGATTTTGGGGGCCACAGTGTAAACCAGATTAAGAGCAGGGCTCCAGTACAAATTCTTACCCAGTCCAATGACCAAGGTTAGAGTGTGATCTCTTGAGTGAATGGTATTGGAGGTGGAGGACAGAAACAGGCAGATGTAGAATATTTTCTATCATTTTTGCTGTAGAAGGAGAAGTACAATATAACCTTACCCTGGAAGAATTACACTTCTAGGAAATGCACCACCATGGGGAAAAAAAAAATCAGACCCTACAGTCATTTTTCTCAAGTCTCTGCTGTAGTATGAGGAACAGCATAATGTTTTATCAAACATTATATGTGCTTAAGGATTCTTGATGAACTGGATAAACTGAAATATTTCTGGTTGAACAGGCACAAGCCTCAATAGTTTCTTTTCTGAATGTAAAATGACTTTTTGTCATATTGGAAAACCCTTGATTCCCCTCCTGCTAAAATTCCTGTCAAAAATTTATTCAAGTCAAAATTTCCCCACTGGTTCTTATTAAGTAATATAAATACAAAATAAAATGGACACATTAAATGAAGTGGTGTTTATGGTGTCTTTGCCCGACCCAGAGAGTGTGCTCCATTTTAAGAGGAGAGATGGTGCTACAGCTCATAATACCCCTAAAATGGGAAAGAACAAAAATGAACTCATTTCAACATTGTTTGTAGCAGGCAGTAAAGAACAAGCCTCAAGTAAGTCAGTCAAAATGTTTATTTTTCTTAATTTTTCTTTCTCATGTCACACTGAGGAAAAGGCGGACAAAGAAGAAAAGACCGGTTGTTTTTTCACTTGTGGACAACACATAACATTGAGCCTGAAAAACAAAAACCCAAGCAGCACATTTCCTGAAACTGGGAAAATGAGACCTCAGTACTTAAATGAGCCCATGAAAAGGGAATATTAAAGCAATTTCTCATTTGATTTGCATAGCACACTGCTGCAGCTGCAGCTCAGCTCTGTTGGGCTGGGGTGAATGTGATACAGAAAAGGAAGGCTTAGCAGTTGGGCTGTGGCTATTTGACAAGTGAGGGACTGGTGCTCTGCAGTTTGGCTGTGACCCACATGCCCAGCTCCCATTTCTGTGGAAAGCTCAGCAAAGGGATGGAAGACAGAAAAATATCTTCTTCTTATCTAAAGTTAAAATGCCACCAGGTTGAGTTCTCAGCTTTGGGAAGTGACTCACACAGTTTATCTGCAAGTTTCTAGCCTCAGCTTGTATTCTACACAGAAGCAGGGCAAACCCTTGGCACCCTCTACCATGCAGTATGTGGATGTATGCTGAGGATTTTAAGGCAATCTTCCTTATCTTCATAGCACACAACAAGGTTTCTCAAGTCTATGTGGGTACTTTAAGTTGGCATTCTTGTCGTGGGTGGTGTTCTCCCACATATTTTATATTCATTGGCTCTCCTGCTTAGGGATATTTTCTCATGCAGATTTCAAAGGCGAGGCAGCCTGGGAATGGGACATTTAGTCTGAGAGGCTGATGAGATGTTTAGTTTAACTTTCTGCATTCAAGTAGCCAATACAGCTCTTGAGCACACTTGTATGGCATTTAAAGATTGTTACACAACATGCAAGAAACCCCTGCTATAATTTTAACCTTCATTCTGTAGGAAAAACTATGGGTTTGGAACATCCCCAACTCAGTCTAACTGATCCTTTGTGCCCTGTGTAGTGTTAAACAAGGCGTGACCATTTTGCATTGCAAAAATCTTCTGTCTTTACTCAAGACCAAAGTTCAAAATCAAAGGTCTCTACCTGGGCACATAAAGGGGGAGGTTTCCTTAGGCAGCTTTTCAACACTTTAACAACAAATAAATTGCCAGATTTTGGGCAGAGCTAAAAGAACCAAAGTCAAGTTTCACATCAAAGATGAAGCACAGAGCGTTCACTTAAACTCTTGGCTGGAAATATTCATGGTTATTATAACTCATATTAATTGTTAACTGAACTAATTAAAATTTTGGCATTTACAGCATTTTAGGCTTAGGGGAAAGAAAGAGCCTTTCCTCTTATTTCCTAGCACTTAAAGATTTGCTCAAAAACTTGGAAAAAAATTATGAACAGCTTAACCTCCTAAATTAATAAGGGCTCTGAGAGGAACACTTTGATGTAAACCCATTCAGCCCTCTCACTACCAACACTGTGATGACTTTAATTACAGGAACAGTATGTTTTATAAATATTAGTTTACAGCCTCCTACATGACAACAAGGGGAAAATATTGAACGAAATTTTTATAATTACAGTTCAAGGATCTGCATTTTAATTGAGATTTTTTACCAAATAATTTCATAGGAAGACAGGAATGTTCCAATAAATGATTCGTGGTTAGGCATTTAGGGTTTAAATTGTCCTACTTTGCTATATTTGGACCTATAAGGACATGGAGACAGAGACATCAAAATATTTCTAAGGGGTAGGGGGTATTTTCCTCACTTCTATTTGCAATATTATAGAAAAACACATCTTACATTCTTTTATGTCTACCTACTTCTGAACAGTCAAATGCATTATACAGTGTTTTGAAGAAGCATTTTCATTAAAGTTGATAGTGGTGTCTCAAACATATTTGCAAAACACTTGACTGCTGCTGCATACTCTGAGATGCCCTCTCTGTAATTCCACTTTGCTGAAAAACCACACTTTCTTTATTTTTCATTTGCCTACTTATCCAGCTTCTGCCCTATTTTCTCAGCTAATGCTTACCTGACAGGTATTGTTACTTACCAAACAGAGTTAACAATGAGATAGTAGAGCTGATGGAACTTCTTCCAAGATAATTTCTGCTGCTTCCAGAGTTCCTGTGTTGGCTAAGCAAGCAGGATTGGACCAAGATGTCTAATGGCCTGTGATACTGGTATTGAATCCTTATTTGGAGCTGTAGCAAACTCCTCTCTGCCGTCACTCTGGTCCAAAGGATAAACACAGCCCCAGCAATGCTAAACTTAATGCTTAACTCCATTAAATGGTGTTGGAGAACAATTTCTCAGAGCTTTTTTTGCTGTATTTCCTAGGTCAACAAAGTGTTGACAAAAAAATTCTGGCTACCAATCCTCTCCTTCACTTATCTGTGATACCATTAGCCAGTCTTAACCAAACCTGCCAGAAACATGGAACTTCTTTTCATGCCAACAAGCTGTGTGAGAGAGGGAGGCTCAAGATTGTGTCACTCTGGTAGAGGTGGTGAGTTTGCTCTCTGTTACCCCATTTAACACACTTCAGATGAAGGTCTGCTAAAAATCAGGTCTCAATAAGTGAGGTATGACAGAGCAATTACCAGTCCATTTTTGCTCGCTTTTATTGCGACTTTTTGTGTGTGTGTGTGTTCATATTTCAGATTAAAATCAGTGTAAAATAGCAGATGAATGCAGCTCACTGTTTTCAAAGTAGTCTAATAATTCCTGTTTCCCTACTGCTGTGTTCAGAGTTCTCAGCTTAAATGTGTTTATTTTCTTTGTGATTTTTCCTTGCTGTCAACTGCTTAGGCACTTAACAATTCCTTCAAACACATGTTTTGTGATTGTTCATATACTACAGGTGTGGGAATTTTTTTTCTTAGTATAGACATAGCAAATCCAAATGTTCTTGGCAAGTGCATCAAATAAAAATGCAGTTCTACCTTCATGTATGAAACCATTCAAATACATCTCTCTGGGTATGGTCCTTTTCCAGATGTGCAAAGGGATTGCTACCCTTTTGGATTGAAAAGGTCACAACTGGGACCAGACACACTGAGAATGCATTGGAAATTGTGCTTCAGTTTGGTTCTGGTAGAGATAAGGTTTTAATGTAGTATCTTTTTATGTTCCATTTTCAGTTTTCCCAGAAACCTTTTCAATATTTCACCTTCAATATCCAGTCTTGCCTTTTCTCTTGTGAGCTCTCGTCCATTTAAATTAGTAATCTTGGTCTACAGAGGTGTAAACAGGAAATCAGAGTATTGTCCTTTCTGGGCATGGAGATTTGCAATTTATGAATATTTACTGATTTCTGCCAAGCCTCCCAAGTTATAGAAGACTCTTTATTTGAGTGCAAACTTGAGTTTCCAGCATGTACTCTTCCCATGAAAAGTTAGATTTGGAAGAACCACCAGAATCACATGAAGTACATGATGAGCAGAAAGCTCATACTCATTTTACTTCAGGTACTTTTCCAGCTGTGTACATGTGTAAAAATAGGTTATGTGCATACACTATGCATAAAAGTTATCCATAAATAACCTTCTCATTTGGTTAATAAAGAACCTTCATATAACACATCTCTCTCTTTTGCATGTAGCTTTTGTAATCCATGCCTTGGATATTATCCTATATCTGATTCTAATGAGTATCTTTCAAGTTAAATATCCCTTTTCCTTGATCATCTTCCTCCTTTCTTTTTGTAAGATAAGTTTTCTCTTCCAGGCACGATGTATAGCTGTCTCAAGTTATATTACAGCTGAGAGTCTCTGGCTTTCATTTCCTGTGATTATCTTTTTGTACCTGTGTTTAGAGAGTATATTCCATGCTTTGTCCTATGCTAAGCAGCCAGTCTGGTGAAAAAACATGAAATCACCAAATAAACTGGTACTTAAAACCAGGAAAATAAATGTTGCACTTAATTATCTGTACTCTCATTTAACCCTAGGTGATACTCTATTAGGTTCTGATTGAAGCCTCCAGCAAGTGTGTATGCACCCCAGGAAACAATTAGTGGAGAGTAATACTGCACTCTTCTCCAGAATGAAAATACAAACTCATCACTGCAAAATAATGCTACTTATTATTGATGTTCCATCTCAGCTGATAACAAGAATGATCAGTTGCATTAGATAAATATCAATATGTCATGAAGGCTCTAAAATTCGATACCTTAGAAAGACATTTTTCAAAAGCCATAATAATAATTTTTGCCTTTCTTTACATCAAACTACTGACCAGTGGTGGAAAAAAAGATAATGACATAAAGTTAATATCAATGTGGTATCACTGTGATATCCTAAAGAGAATTCATGTTTGATCAAATTTAGATGTAACAAGTTGGACTGTTCTTCCTGTACTAAAATCAGCAGCAGAATTTCCAGTGGGATTGGGGCAAAGCAGCTGAGTCACTTACTGAAAGCTGTAATTTTTAGGGAAAAAAAAAAGACAGCTCAGACTATGATATTGTCCCATGACTAAATATAGGGGAAAACCAAGCCTTTCTGTCTTTTTTTGTATGATTGCAGTGTGGTGAAATTCTCAGAGGATGAAAGGACAGATCTGAATGTGATATTTCCTGAGAGAAGAGTATTCGTTTTATGAGTCTAAATATAGAGAGTGGACAGACTGCATGAGAGTCACAAACTCCTAAACTCAGTGTGAGAGAATTATAATCACCAGAAGTATAAAACTGCTATTTGTGTAACGTCAAAAGAGTCCTGACCCATGCCAGAAAGAAAGAAACCAGAAAGAATCCATTTTCAGAAAGGCACATCATTCACTTACAGGAGCTCCTAATGTAGGCAGAAGGATGTGCCCTGCCATGTGAGAATGGATTTCCTACACAGAAGGTAGATATGTATAGAAAATGAGATTATGAGAAAATACAATTTTTGAGAATCCAAGATTCAAAAGATGAACTGCAGAAACTGAATCTAAACAAAAACCACTCCACTCCAAAACTGTTTTTATAAAGAGAGCCAGATTGTATTCCAGAGCCTTTCAAACTTCTATTCTCACTTGACATGTGTTTGCTTATTACCAGGAAACATAGAGCAAATTCATCTTATTTTATTCTTCCTCCTCTTCAGAGCAAGAATTAGTCTTCATGAGGTTTTGCTGGTTTAAGCTGACTCCTGCATCTCCTTAGTTGGTTTTGGCTCACACTCAGAGTTATAGTAAAGCTCAGGTGGGTTACTTGATGAGAGTTTTGTGGGGAGGCATTGTCCTTTTGATTGCAAAGCAGCCTATAAAGAAAGTACTGTAACTTTACACAGCTTTTTCCCAGGGCTAAAAAAACCTATCAAGAAGGTCCTAAAACCAAGTTATGAGGGTGAGAAACTTCCTTTCAGTCTAGAGAGAGAGTGGTTGCTCCACAAAAAGGGTGGTCTTCCCTTTTCTGCTGCCAATAGCTATTTCTCTGCTATTGACAAGACAGAGAAACCAGGACTACTCCTATATTTATTGCTGTCCCCATTCATTTTTTCATACTGTGGGGAATTGGGCAAGAAGCTCATCCCTCTCATTAAATGCAGAATTTATCTGCCTGAGGCTGAGTGGAGTGGTGTTGCATTGAACCTACTCCACTGCACTGATCCACTGCACCCAGGAAGGGCTGTTGAGTTGTACCCCTTTGAAATAAAAAGGTTGTTCCCTCTCCACTGACAGGGCTTTTTCCCTCTCTACTGACAGGGCTTTTCTTCCAAGTCCAACAGCATGCACTTGTGGGTTTGATGTGAGTTGCTAGTTAGGGAACAGTTAGAGAGAATTATTTACCTTGAGGGAAACACAATCAAAAATCAAATCAAAAAGCCATGTCTCTTCTCTAACACTCTTTACTTTTTTTCTTTAAACTTTAGTCACAAAATAAAAAAATAATGTTGAAAATGTAATGGGGAAATATTGAGGTGGTGAAGAAAATAATTTGGTGGCCTTAGTGAGTCATATCACTTCTTTGCTTACCACCTTTTTCAGTTTCTTATTAGCAGACAAATGGACATACACACAGGAGCATTTCCCTGTACTGGCTGCTTATGATCCCTCAGCCAGCCATCTCCTCTGCCTTTGGATAAGTAATCCAAGCATTGCAATAGCATCCTTAGGATGCTATTGCAATGCTTGGATATTTGACCACTTCCAAAAATAATTCCTTGTGAATGTCCCTGAGTTTGTAAATGAATCATTTCAAACGATGAATCACTGAGATGTGCTACAAAGGGAAAACAATATCCCCAGCCACAGTTAAATTTATGGCACAAAAGCTATAAACCCAAGGCTTGTAGAAACAGAATTCTAATTTGGCTAAATTCTCCAAACTCAAGACAGAGAGGGAGGACAAGAGCTGCCTCTGAGCAGCTTCTCTTCAAGCAGCTGAAGCTGTTGGCTGTGGTTTGGGGTGCTGAGCTGCGAAGCTCCCCTGTGCTGCTCCCAGGAAATGCAAGCCTTCAGCCTTCTCTGCCTCTCAGGGTATAGCAGAGCAAAGATGGGACACTCACATCTCCTGGGAAGCATTCGGATCTTTTTTAATTCCCAGCAGATGCAACCAGCACTGCTGCTGATGACCACGACCTGAGTGTGTATTTCAGGCATGGTCTCATTGGTATCTT
This sequence comes from Molothrus aeneus, assembly GCF_037042795.1. Classification (NCBI taxonomy): domain Eukaryota; kingdom Metazoa; phylum Chordata; class Aves; order Passeriformes; family Icteridae; genus Molothrus; species Molothrus aeneus. The sequence continues at coordinate 48,847,232 of NC_089646.1, read as the reverse complement.
CTGCTTGCATTGCCTGATATATCTGCAGCGTGCAAATTGCCATAATTAAGGCAAATGAGAAATTGCCTCTCCAAACAAGATTCTTTTGCACTGCCTCCATGAGCTGGTAATATCAGCCACAACCTAGTCAGTTTTAATGAGATTGTTGACACCTTCAAATGGACAAAGAGAATAAAATAGCTCTCCTGGCTACAGAAACTGCTGTGATTTACATCAAAAAAGCTCAATAGGCCCCAAGACTATGGTAGAGCATTTGAATTTCTGCTACACACCATTGTTCTTCAGCTTCATCAGTGAGTTTCAGGTAAAGGCAGGGAAATGTCATCCTATTTATCTGTTTATATGTGTAGGTGTTTTTCTCAGGAGAAACACATTATGGTGTAGCTACCATAGAGCTCAGAGCCAGGACATAAAGTTTTATAATCCTTTTATCCTCTCTTCTTTAGATCCCCCAAAATATATTCTTACAAATTATTTCTCCATTTTGTCTTCCTAATGTGTTTTACTCCTCTCCCAGCCGTAGTGGGACTATCTACCATGTTCCTAATTTTTTTTATTAACCAGCTGCATTTTTGTACATTGTTGCATACAGGTAGTTTTTCAATCTTTTCCGGCACTGCACTTTTGTAGATGCAAATATTTTTTTGTGTCCTCGTATTCTTCTTAAAATGTCCCTAACTGACATCACCACATGTTTAAAGTGCAGAGAATGCTAAGTGTGGGCATCGGTCTGTAAGCATATTTTATAAATACATTACTGTGCGTGGAGAAATGTTTTTTTCTTCCATGATTACACATTTTTCATATATGACATGATATGATTACATTTAGGGGGACCCAGTGTGTTAACTCCTAGGGGGTGCTAGTGAATTCTAGGGAATGTGCAATCAGAGAAGACCAAAGCTTTTAATATACTTCATAAAAATGTGTGGTTACTGAAAAACATATGACTTAGTTGAATGTGCAATTACTACTTGATTGAATGGCATACCTGATTTTATCTTTCTTTAAGTAAATGTTAGGGGATCTGCAAAGTAACCTATGAAATGAGGTTAGGATTGCTGAACTGTTTGAGGTAAAACTGGATGGAATATTAGATTAAAGCAAAAATTTTCAGTCACATTGTTCACTAGATGGAAAATCAATTTTTGCATGACCTAAACAATCTCCCAGTGGGGAACTAAGTTCAGAAAAAAATAATTCCTTCAGGAAAAATGAGGATCTTATAATATTCTTTTTCATATTTCTTGCAGCATTTTCAAAGTGAAAATATTTCTTCTTCAAATCCTCATTTTAGATCATGATAAACAAAATTAAAGTTTAAGAAAGGGATACCAGCACTAATAGAAAAGTGTAGCTTTAAATTCTAAAACAAAAATGGTTATGCTTTTTCTTTAATCTAGTAATGAGTTGGAGAAGGATAGCACCTTATACAAACTACATTTTATTTGTTGCTTGTTAGTTTATGGTTTTAGTTACTAGCCTAAAATAATCAATTATTTCTCAAGTTCCATCTTTCCAAGAGCTATGATGAAAAATGGTTTAACATATTTAAGACTTTCATTAATTATTCCTACAACTATGGACTTCAATGTTCAGTGTTCATACAGAATTTGGAAAACAGCAGGAGAAAAGCCTAATGTCTTGCTTTTAAGTATGGAATTAGAAGGATGTGTCTAAGAAACTCATGTGAGATGACCTGTTTTTACTAAACACAAAGAACTTGTCAAAATTTACCAAAATTTTACCCTCCCCCCAAAGAAAAAAAAACCACAAAAAACCTGCACCCACCCCAATGTTTTATCACGTTCCTCAGGAAAAGAGAAGCCATTTAAGAAAGTTTTCTTGATTCTGAAGTGATAAAAAAATGCTATAATAGGAAGTCTGTTTGTTTAATCTTATTTTCCTATTTTTCTCTAAATATATTGTTTTGGCTACTGGAAAGAAGAGAGAGAAAAAATTCAATAACAAGAGTTCATCATATAATTTCCTTGTCAGCCTATCCAGAAATCAGCTGTCAGATTAAAAACAAAAGAAACTAACAAAACAAAACCATAGAAAACAAAAAAAAACCCCGCAAACAAACAAACAAACTCCAACCAACAAACAGAAAAAAGCCAATGTGCTGTTAAAAAAAAAAAAAAAAGAAAAAGAGTTTAGAAAAGAGTTTATCTGGGACTTAGCTGTTTAATCTTGCGGCTGTGAATCTGTAGAAGTGAAAATTGCTTTGACATTTCATGGTAGTGACGGTGTCTACATAGCCCTGTGAAGACATCCCCAGCAGCAAGTTCAAGGCCAAAGGCCTCACCTGTCTGCCTGCTGTGAAATTCTGGGAACTGTCATGCAAGCACATCACCTGGCATGCTGGAAGTCCACAGAGGACCTGCCCCTGTTGTGCTGGCAATAGGAGCTGGTGAGATCAGCATGGCTGAAGACAGACTCGAAAATCCCCTTCCCATTCTTGTGGGTCCCTTCCAGCACATATTATTCCATGATTTGTGATACTCCTCCCTACTGGCGCTGTGCACACCTGGAGCACAGCCATGAAGCACCAACCATGTCCCTTGACCACCCTTTGCCTTACTGGGAAACCCTGGGGCTGTGGCAACACCAGCCACTTTCTGCTAGAGCTGAGCCTTTTGCAGGCACCTTTCCTGTTGCCCTCACCACAGAAAGAAAATGTCACATCCACATGGGATGCCTGAACCTTGCCCTTCTCATCCTCATCAGCAGACCCCAAACCACAGAGCTGTAATAGTTTCAAACAGCTTTGCTTCTGGCAAAGAGCTACAGAAATATTTAATCATTATGGTCTTCCCTGATATGCAAGCAGCGTCTCTTTGGCTAAACTGTTTTTGGGGTTTTTTTCCTTTTATTGGTTTAATGACAGATTAATTAGTTTTTAGAGTGCTTGTGTCTCTTGCCTGCTTTAGTGGTTCTTTAGATGTTTGTGAATCTAATCTGAACACAAGTTAGGTGGTCCTCATATTCCAGGCCAGATTCTGCAAATTAGTTTAATTCACAGTAAGTAGTTAGGCACCAGGATAAGAGGCTGGATTTTCAAAAGAGCTCAAGAAGCTGGACTGTGTAGACACTTAAAATTCCACCATGAATGATAGAGCAGCAAGATGTTGAGAGTTTTCTAGTTTTCAAAACAACATACCAAAAAAAAAAAGTTATTTGTCTTGGTAAGAGAAGAGAGAATTTGAAAAATCATCCTATATATACATCCTATTGCAGACACTAATTCCTGGAAATGGCACTGCAAATACTCCTGGATTGATTGTTCAATATATTTGGTGAAAACCCAATTCTTCCTATCACTAGAGAATTGTGAGTCTTGTGTATTCTGCCAGCAGAGAAAATTCATCTACCTTTGTTACCAAGTTTTTTAGATTTTACTTTTCAGAATTTGAGTAAAACTTGTTTTTCAATCCAAAACAATGTTGAGGCAAGTACATTTTCACTTCTAGCTTAATTGGAGGCCAGCATGTCTGGTTGGAGTTGTTTGATGGCTTTTTCAATTCCTTGAGGTTCCAGTGATTTGTGATATCTTTTATTTGTAAGTAAAGGCACAGACAGCTTTTTCCCAGGGCTTGTTATTCTATTATAAAGCTACATAAAGGAGCTTTATAACCTATTGGTAATGAGCAACAATCAATACTGTTGTGTAACCAAGTCACCCCCTTCTGCTTCCTGTCTTTTCATTTACTCTTCAAAGTCCCCTTCTCTCTGCAAATATTCTGCTTTGTGCTAAATAGCTGCTGATGCTCAGGGGATACAGAAAAAGTGAGGCTGGCCTAAAAGGTGGTGTGGATCTCTAACTCATCCCTTTACGGGCAGGGCTTTAGCATAAACCATGCCCAAGGTACTGGATTGAGTTTGCACTTGGGACCATAGGCCAAAAGGGTCCTGGTAATGGGCTACAGGGGCAAGGGAAACTGTGCAGGTACTGATGCTGGCTGGAGATAATGACTCACTTCTTTCCAAGCATGATGCATCACAGTCTAATGTGGTTTGCAGCAGTTCCTGAGAGACTCGTGGGTATTATGCCAACCTTAAGATAAAAATTGAGAGAATGGTTCTTCAATTCCACTTACAGAGGGAAAGGTTTCAGTTGTGTATTGAGGAAATGTATTATTTCCACAAAGTGGGAACATTAAGAAAAGGTCTCCATCAAGCATCTAAAACGTCCTGTATGCAGCTGGGAAAGAATGAGGACTGGAAAAATTGAGAAGAAATGTACAAAAATTGAATTAGGAGATTTAAGAACAGAACTGAGCACCATTTTTTCTCTTTTCAGCAAATTAAAGAGATAATTTTGAAATCCCTAATTCCTTTCCCCTTTTCCCCTTTTCCCCATAAGAATCACTTTGTATTACATGGCCTGTTAGAAACTCTGTTCTGTGTCTCTGTAGTCTCTGGCACATTCAGGACCCTTGCCTTTTATTCTTACCGGTGACATTAACAGCCATTTGTCAGGAGTGCTTCTGTAGTGACATCCTCACTAAGTCTGCTGCTCAGGAGACAATTATCAAGCAGTGAGAACAGCATGGAAGGCACGCATTTCAAAATGGAGTCAAAGCTGTAGTGAAGCATTTGCCTCAAGCTAAAATAAGCCAGGTAGGCTAGAGCTGAAACAATAGCATGGTGCAGAGACATATGCTGAGTAGATGTAGCATTCTAATTTTATCATAAAATCTTCCACACTTCATAGTGTAATGTAAAAAAAAAAAAAAAACCAAAAAAACAAAGCATGAGCTACTCAGCACTACCATTGTGTACTGTCTCATGGCAGATTGACACCCTGCACTGACTCAGGGCTCCCCAAGTATCATCCAGGTCCACATAATAGAAAGTCACTCAGAATGACTCACCATTCAATATGCTCACATTCTATATACTCACTATCTTTCTGACTTCAATAAAGTTTTTTTATTTTATTTTATTTTATTTTAAAGTAACACTGTTTTCTTTCTCTCTCCTCTTTGTTTTTAACACAAACTATTGGCTATAGGAGTTTTGTCCAGAGTACCCAGCAAGGCAGCATAGGTAAAACATGCTGTGCTCTAGCTGAAATTAATAAGAGGATTTTTCATAACAACAGGAATCCTGGCATGCACTTGGGAGCCTGTGAACTGGATGGTGGCTTTTAAGCCAGTGCCCTGGTGTCTAATTCCTCACAGGCAGTGGGAGAGCAAGCTTTTAATCACCATCAGAAGCATCTTCTTGTCCTGTGTGTGGACCTGTTGTGTGGGTGGTGAAAAGGGAAGAAAGCCCTGTCACTTCTCCAGGCTTCTTGTAAGATTTCTGCTTTCCCTTCATGACAGTAACAGTGGAAGAATAGTTTCTGAATGACCTACAATATAGGGATTTCTCTTGTCTGACCTCTCCAGCTGGCTGGTTGCAGGGAGGAATACTGTGCAATTAGAGATGTCAGAAAGGTAGATGAGGTGTGTTTTCTTCTTTTAGTTGGTAGTACAGAGGCATAATAGCACTTGAGCTGTTATCTTTCTGATTGATATTAGCCTTGGGGCTTTCGACTTGTACAGTCTTACTGTAATGCGTGTATACATTGTTTTAATTGTGCAGCAAAGGAGGAAAAAAATACATATACACCTACCTTTATCACCTTTAACCCTGCTGACCATATATAAGGAGATCCTAGCATTTGAGAGCAATTGAACTTGTTCTGGTCATTCTCTAAATATATTACAGTAGTAGCTGTTTCTAAGATTCCCATTCTTAAATGTTCTGGCAGTACCTGAAATGACTCAAAGTTCAGTGTAAATGGTGTGTGCTGTCTGCTCTATGTTGATATTAGGGTGGCATGTTTCCCAGTAGCAAAGTAAATAATTAGCACATGAGAAGTAATTATTTCTGTTAATAAACAGCCTAAAAGTGCCAGTTTGCCCCACATAAACCCGTTGGATCTGTATCCCCAGGCAGCACAAATAGGTATGTATGCATAGGCAGCACAAATAGTCCACGGGACCATGGCCTCAAAAAATTCTAATAATACAGATAGGATAAGGGTAGTTGCTAAGTGGTTGGAAAATTGGAAGCTTGGATGAAGAGATAATTCTATATTTGTGCTTCTATCTCAAATTCACCAATGATCAAATTAGCTGTAGGGGACTCTCTCCTCTGGATGCACTGCCAGATTAATAACACTCAAACCAATAACTCTGAAGCACAGCAGGCAGAGCATGTTCTCATATGTCCTGCCATGAGAGTGGAGTTTCCTATCCATTCTAGTAAGGATGATTGCAGTAATGTCTGTCTCAAGTTCTTCTTCTATCCAGACTGAACATAATCCAGTGAACCTGTCTGTGTTCACAAGCTGGTACAGAGTGGCTTGTCATACAGCAAAAGGCACTCTAGTTTGGCAGAGGAGGCAGTGCAGCTCCCTTAGAAAAAGTTTCCAATAAACCCTGTACCACAGCTCAATTTGGCTGAACAGCTGGTTTCTAGCCCTCTTTGAGAAGAGGTGAGGGTCTGGCTTTTCATACAGGTGTCACTGAGAGGAGGGGATGGAGATTGAAGCCAACCTGCCTGGCAGGACACCAACCAAGTTCACTCTGTGAATGCAAGGAGAGCTGAGTGTCAAGAGTAGGATGATGATCCCTTTTAAATTAATTTACAGTGGTCCAGATAAGTTTAACAAAGATGTTTCAGCCCCTGAACTTCTTGCTACGTCATGATGAAAGGAACAAAAGCACCAGAAAATTTAAAGATCACCCAGAGTCCGAAGAGTCACCATCACTAAGCTGGCATTTGCCCAAATATGAGACAGGAGGAGGGAGGAAGAGTCTTATGGGATAGCAGTGAGGTTCAAAAGAAATACGTTAATTAAAACTCCTTTCCTAATAAGAATGATAGGGGTGAATTTCCTTCTTCTTAAAGATGCAGCTTTCCAGAATCTGTAACACACTTTGAACAGTTGCTCTAGATGATCTTAGGGGTTTTTCCCAACCGAGAAAATTTTGTTATTCTTAGACTCTTTCCATCCATCTGTCATACAGCTATCAGATGAAAGGGTAGTTGGTTTGAGCTTGAAAGTGAAGCCTTCTTTACCTTAGAAGTACTATTTCTCACTCTTCTTTGTCATTTTTTGAATCACTGCAACATGCAAAACTGCTAACCTTAGCTCTCCTCCTGCTAATTAGGCAACAGCATTAAAACTCTTTATTAAGGCACCCCTCCTGGGTGGCTGCAGATATATATACTTTCACAGAGTAATTGCTTTCTGGCCCTCATTTTAATTGGAGTCCATGGGGGGCCTGTGGAATTCCGCTGCCTTCATCTCCCACTGGCTCATTGTGCCTGTGACACAAATTTAGGAACAGGGGACTACTTTCCAGATCTGCATCTGAAAGAAAATGTAAGTGAGGGGGGAAAAATAACAATAGTTAGTAGATGAGATGTAAGAGGAATTACACTGGAAGAAAACAAAGTCTTCCACTTTGATTCCTTCTTTTACCAGGAAAAAAAAACGGTGAACATTTTTCAGGCATTTCTGTTTTCTGTCTTTTGTCTAAGATGGTGCAGCTTGTAACTAGGTTAACCAGATCCTGAAGGAACTTAAAGACCATTTAAAGTAAAGCTTAAATAAAACCTATTTTGCAAATATGACCCACAGCTTTCTAGGTCCTTGAAGTCTCAGGCAAGGAATGTAACCCAAATATGAAAGGAGCTGCCTCTTCCAATTCAGCCTTTGTCAACTTTAGCTCCAGAAAAAATGTTGCAGCTTTATTCAAAGTTCATATTTTGTTGAAAATGGACCCTTTTAAAGGCACTGAAATGAACTATTTGCCTAAACAAAACATTTCTGTCAGAAGAACTCAAAAAAACCAACAGGTTGGAAGAAAAACGTGTGTTCATGCTTGATTACACAGAATATAGTCAGGAGGGTTTTATGCATAGAGAAAATTCTTGGTTTTATGCTTTGAGTTTTTGAGATATGTGCTTTAGCTGGGTGTTTCAAATTAAATGAATAGTAGTAAAATGGTAATTGTATTGTTCTTATATGTCTTCAGAGTTAATATATTCTAAGATGAGCTAATTCGTATCCACCAAGCTATTGTTTCAGGCAGTAACTGCAGACACTTCTACTCTGTATAGTGCTCCAATTAATGTTTTCTAAATTATAGTCATAATCATAAGGACGGGAAACTGTAATTTTTCAAAAAAGTGTGGAGATACAACAGCATGAAAAGAAATTCTGCCTCATTTCAACATTTTAAAATAAGTTTTTTTCAATTTTTTTTGTATCAACATAGAAATAACTTCATAAAACTTCAGGTATATAATTGCCTCTTTTGGAGGGTTTTTTTTTCCAACATCTCACAGCTTTGACAGTTTTCAATTATTTCCACTAGAACTTAATACACGTCCTTCATTCTTCTAACTCTTTTTTTCTCTGTAAGTCTAGGTACTGGAGCAGAGTTTTGCCGCAACCTAAAAATGCCCCAGTGCCACACAAACACAGAGGCTCTGCACCTGAGTGTCAGTCCATGGCAATTGTGGTGCTAGCGCTTTGTTTCTTGTCTCCAACAAAGGCTGATTACTGTTGCCATCTCTGTGCGCAGCTGGGTCTTTCTAGAAAGGTTTGTAGCCCCTCATCACATCTATCTAATTAGGCTGATTGGTTCACAGCGCTGAGCTAACCTGATTGAGAGGTGTGCTTGGCTCAGTGTCCTTATTTCTAACTGCTTTTTTGTGTGTTAAGTGAACCTTGCTGAGGCCCTTTGTGAGCCACTCTGCCAGCTTGAAGCAAAGATGCGTGACTGGTGTAATGCTGAAGAAATAAAACCTATCCTTTTCACTTGATGTGGGCGAGCTACACTACAAATACACTGAGGTCTTAAAGTTGTGGCTACATTGAGAGAAAAAAAAAAACAGCCATGAAGTTCAAAGATTAAGGATTTGGACAGACATTCACAAAACAGGAATCTAAACATGGAAATTAGCTCAGGCTGATTAAACTCATTTTCTATTTCAAGGTAGTTTGGCCATCCCAGATTGCTTTAAATCTGTTGTGTAGAAGGTATAAACAAAAACCCCATTGTACTTGTTTCAGGGTTTGTGAGCTTACAGCTGATATAGTTTCAGGCTGCAATTCTTGCAGCCCCTTCACAATGCAGTGGTCCCATTCAATTCTCCTCCAGGGCCTCAGAAACTCAGCTTCCAGTGCTGCAAAAGAAATAGATTTTTCTAGTAGAAGTATCATAAAAATACATGAGGAGGTTGATGATGGGTTACACTGGAGCAAGTAGAAGGATGAGACAGGGCTGTGCCAGGAATGAGCTGCCTGACTTCTGTGCTGCAAGACCAAGAGGGAAATGGGGGAGAGAAGGAGGCTGCATGGTGTGAAGCAGTATTCAGGCATTAGTTCATCTTTTACATCCAAAACTTAGAGATGTTTAGATTAATGAGATTTATTCACTCCATGGTGGTAGCCAGGAGCTAATTCTCTGTTGGCTGTAATTTTTGTACTCAAAAGAATTATTTCAGCACACCGTGCCTAGAAAAGTTCTTGCAGCATTTGCAGAATATATATATGTATATATATGTCAAATTGGATTTTGAACTCTCCTAAATGTGCAATTGCTCTATTCTCAGAGAAACCAACACTCTTACATTACAGCCTTCAAGTTATCTACTGACTTTGATGAGCAGTCACAGGAATGCTGTGCTGTTTAATATGGGCTGTGAATTTAATATGGGCAAATGTTCCTTTTTGTTGAACCTTGTAATGAAATTGTCTCTAAATATCTCTAAACCTTAAACTATCAAGTGCTCTACTGGGTCCAAGTTCTGCTGTGGTTAAGTAACAGTTAATGTCAAGTGCATCAAAATTTGCAGAAATCATTCCTCTAAAAGAGATGAACCACCTGACAAATTTACATCAAAATCAGAGACACTTTTTGCAGTTTCATTTGATTGCATGTGAGAATGTTTCATAATCTGATGTTCTGCTGTGCAAATTTAGAGTGCTGCCATTAGCTTTGAAAGCACTGCAGTAAATCCACCATCCATGTATCTGACTCAGCAAAACTAAACCCCACATTCCTTTTTAGAAACTGAGTTCTTAATATTCTGCTCTTTTACCTTTGTTTATTCTAAAGGGATCAAAAAAAAAATCAAATTGTTTCATTTTGGAGGAGAAGGAAGATGTTACAGCTTCAGCGCTGTGCAACATTTGATCCATTTTCCATTTCAAATATACATTGGTATGTAAAGCTGACATCCACAAAGAATTTTGCATTCAGAATTAAAAGGTCATTTGCACACAGTATACACAGTGCATTACCTCCTTTTATGGAAAGACCACTGCCCATGAGTAGTTGTCTAGAAAAGGTCTTACTTCAGACACATGACAGATAAGAAATCAAAGCATTTCCACAAGCACACTCCCTCCTCCTTTCATGCACCCACATGGCTTGGACCAAGCTGTATTTACTCACAGGTTTGAAAGGCTTTGTCCACATTATAAATATTAAACACTGGAGAGATTTGTCTGAAGAGATGAGATAAACTGTGCACAAGTGTTGCAGTCAAAGACCAAGGCAGAGTGTGGGTGGGAGAGGGCAGTTTGCACTGGTGTAAGAGTGAGAGAGCTAGGAGCTATGTTTGGTGTCTCAATAAGTATTATAGGTATTAGTCTTCATGCCTACATGGCTTAAGGCATTACAGCTGAAAAGCTGGGCTTAGGGAAGGCTCAACAGTCTTTGATAGGATACTTTACATTGTTGAATTAGAATTTCAAGGAATAAGAGACCACCTCTTTCTCTTCAGTTTGAATAACAGACCTTCATGCTAGCATCAAGCTGAAACAGCCAATGAGTCTATGGTGCATAGGTGCTCACTTTAAATAAGTAGGAAGCAGTTTTTCCTCTCACCTCCATCAGCTAATCACTGACCAAACCCTAGCTTTCTCCTAAACATGTTTTGAAATTTGTTTGCAGTCTGTTCCTGAGTCCACGTGGTGTGAACACAGGCACACAGGCTCTACCAAACACATTGACAGACAAATCACTCTATAACTCCATGATCTTTCCTTCCCCACCTGGGAAAAGAGGGAAAATCCTCAAGCAGCAGATCAAATGCTCACCTGCCTTTAGAAAATATTCCCCAAGAAGGTTTACAGCTCATGGATTTCTTCCAGATCTCCAGTGAGTCTTTAACAAAGGCCAGGACACTGGCCATGCTCTTGCTGAGCAGCAATTCACCTTCTCCACATAGGGAAAACTTATCCAGCTGGTTACAGTGCTGCCTAAACTGGCAACCATGCTTCTTCACATTGGCCAATAAATCCCAATAGGGATTATAGTGTTGTAGTATAATCTGAGTGAAAAAAATAGTAGTTTAAATTTGTTGGAGAAACCTGGCAAACCATTTGTTAGATAAGACCCCCAGTATCAAAGCTACAGTTGTGGGGAATACATAAAACATATCCAGGACAGATAGTGGAATATGAGCTGATAACTAGGGTGACTAATTAAAACAGAAAACCTTTGCTTCCTGAATTAACATATAACATTTGAATGGAATTAATAGGAACCCCTGAGGCTGAAATAGGGACATGGCTTTTAAACTGTGCTGAAATGCATGGAAATAGTTACACTTCTTTGTAAGACAGACTATACAGAAAAATACAGAAAATAGGAATGTGTGTGCTAAAAACAGAGACTGTCCTTTCTCCATTGGAATGTCTGACAGCTAAAACAAATTGTTTTGGCTTTGTCATTTAAAATAGTGAATGATATTTTTTCAAGTTGTTCTCTTGTGGATAGATTCTTACAAAATGAGAGCAGTGATTCCATTAATTTGTGTCTCATCTGTGGTCCCAGGTGATGTAGTTAATATAGTTTCCGTAATGTCAAGTTAATACTTGTTCCTCCTTTTGGTGAATTCTTTTACAAACTTGCCCTCAGCTTGTGCTATACCCTCTGCTAGAAGAGGAGTTGAACTTGGGAACAGAGTTTAGGCTTGAGCTAAAAAATTTATAAGATCTAAAGAAATGAAACTTCCACATATGTCTTCAAAAGCAAGTTGGGTTATGGCTCTCCTATTTCCTGCAGGGGGCCAACCCAATGCCTGGACATTTCACAGAGTTTTTCTTCTCCTTCCATTCATTTTTTTTCCGTTTTCTGTGTGAAAAGCACAGTCTCACATCTTGACTAAAGATGAGGATGAGTTATTTCAGCTGGAGACAGTGGGACAAAGTTGCCAAATGCAAACGTGCTGTTGACATGGATAGTGCTTCCCAAGAGGCCTGGTCCTTGGCCCAGGGAGCCTCCAGGCAGAAGATGGGGAGAAGTAATACTCATCATCAGAATATCTAACTCATTTCATGAAACAAGCTGGACATCTATTCAGAGAAAACTTATGCTTTCAGGAAGAAATTTCACCTAAACTTTAATTTCTATTTAAAATATTAATCAAAATTGATGACCTTAACTTTTCCACAGAGCAGTTATTTGTATTCTTCCATGCCTTTGGGAATTTTTGAGTGGTCTTCTCAGAGATAAAGTGAACACTGGTTTAAAACTGTTTGACAAAATAAATTTGTATGTTTCAGGAAATGCTTCTCTCACAATGATAGAAAAAAAAAAGTAATTGGCATAATTTGGTACAATCAATGGTACAAAAGGCACTAAAAAGAAGTAAGCACTAGAGAGTGATAAATCCAAGGGTTTTTTTTTCTATTTTTCATTCCATTTGGAAAAAACCCACAACATAGTTAAAGCATTATCAGAATTGATGTTGATCTCTCTGGCTAACATTTCAATAAGTTAAAACTTCAGGGATGTTTGGCTGTATTCCAGTTTTTTTTCAGTTCTGTGCTCTTTTAGGAATTTTAATTTTTCTTGGATAATTAGATCTCTGACATTAGACGCATATAATTAACAGGGAAAATGGCTTGCATGCTGGCTATAATAGCACTGTCTGATCTGTTTGCCAGATAACTGTTATGACCTGTTTTTTTGGAACAATTTTATTCCCACAGATAGCAGCAGACATGCTTAACTGGAACCACTTCAATTTGTTTGAAAGGATGAAATCCTGGGGCCTTTTACTGATTTCTGTGGCCCCAGGATTTTGCATGCATCCTCAACATTTCCTTTTAAGATAAGACTTTTTCAACCTCTTTTTTTTTTATATATAGTCGAATCTGAATGAGTCCCCATGTCAATAGAATAATAGGACTGAAACTTCATGTGCAAAGCTGTATTGCTCAGAGATGTTTCTTACAACTGTCACAGATGCTTTTACAGTAATTTTCAAAATGTGCCTCTCTGGGTGAGAGTGAGATGTGTTCTCTTTAAACTAAAATATTAGCTTTATCTGTCTGTTGTTAACCAAAGTTCAGGACTTGAGTGTCATTTACGTCTTTTGCAAAATTGTCCTCAAGACTTTTTAATAGCCTATTTACCAACTGCTAAATAAACACCACCTGACAATAAAGGACTGGAAAAAATGTTTTCAGCTGCTTGTTACCATCTCTTTTATGCTACTTACAATTTTCTGCCTTTAGATGTTTTGGTTCACTAAAATAAAACTTTCTCTCCACATTTTTTAAGGAGTAAAAAATATGGCTATGAGGTGAGGGGAGTCAGCAGCATATTACATCTTTTTGCTACTGAGCATGGGGTCTGGGAAGAATTCTTAGGTGAATAATAATAAGAATAATTTTAAAAAACCCCACCAAACCAACAACAAAAAAACAAACAAACAAACAAACAAACAAACCCACCAAAACCAAAGAAAACCATATTAAAATAATAAAAGCCTGAAAAATAGGCTGAAAGTGTTTTAGACCAAACTGGTGTTAGGATTTTCAGCTGAGTGCTTGATTATGATCCAGCTTTTTGGTCTAGGCCACAGGAAGCAGGTTTCACTTCTGTGGCATAAGAGAAAGGTCCATTAAGCATTTTTGAAAAATCCCAGAATGATCTGACAACAGTGTATTACAGTTCATGGAGAAATGGCTGTTAAGACACATTCCAAGTGTCCTTATAATTCCACTGGGTGCAATAGATTAAAAAAATAGATCACAGAAAATTCAAAACCTTTACCAACTCTGCAGTTAAAGCATATCATTCACATTACCCTATATACTTTGCTTTTCTTTGTGGAAGATAAAAACAGATTATCTACACGAAGCTCACATTAGAGGGTCAACAAATACAGAGCAGATTTTTTTTCAGATAATCCTCTACAGTACTACTTTTGATGTATGGAGTTCCTAGTGCAGTGATTTCTTTCCCCCATCTCTCCTGAGCATAATTCCTTATCTTTCAACATGTCTGCAATACATGAAGCCACTACTGTGCTAAGTATGCAGCATGTGAGCATATGTGGAAGTGTGTGTATATATAGTTACTCTTTAGATTCCACCTTTTTTATTTCAATGTCTTTGCTTAAGGTATCAGGTTTGAAAACAGCACTGCTTTGTTTCTAAAAAGAAATATGGTTTTATACTTCTTCCTCTAGTTTCTAGTGGTCAGTGCAGAACAGCACTGTGTTTATCATAACAAACTGAGAGGAGGGGAGCAGCAAAGGGAAAATTTTTGGTGATAAAATTTTTGAACACAATCATTTTATTGCACAACTTAGATTTACAGTGCCACTGGGATTGAACATATCCATTTTTAAAAGATCCAATTTTTCCTGCAATATTTAGGACTAGACAGAATCCCCAACTATCTGCTAGTTTCTGTACATGCTCAAATTGGAACAATACCTATCTTGAAGAGCTCACAATTTACATACAAATTTTCTATGTTTGCAGAAGTTCATATCGGAGGGCTGATCACATCCCTTTGTGATAGAGACCTCCTCTCTATCCCAGCTTGATTGCCAGAACTTTACTTTTCATATTTTCCTGTGAATCAGTCTTTTTCTGACAGAAATTATCTTTCCCTAATGTCTCATCTCTTAAATGTTGAATGTGGACTTCAGAATTAGCTGGATTTCCTTGTATCTGGCATTCCAGAGGAATGCCCTAGTTTGAAACAATCCCTTGCATTAGGAGATTATGGGTATCCCTCCTGCTACAAACTTCTGCTTTCTTTAATTTTTGGACTACTGCGTTTACATATGTCCAACCACCAGCACTCAGTTCTGCTTGTTGTGCTTTTGGCTAAATTTTAACCATCCTGATGATCATTGCTCAGTAGTCTTTTCTTTCCTCATGGTCCAGGTAAAGAGGCTAATAAGACACATAATTGTTGTGGACTACAAAATGAAAATGGAATTTTAAAATTATAGAGATACATTACCTAAATCATTATTAATTAACTTTAGCTGTCTCAGTTATCTTAACAAAATCATTTTGACCAATTACATTAATATGTCTCCAACATACTTCAGTACCCAGCTTATTCAAAGTCTGAAATCATAGACCTCAGTGATTAGCCATGTGAATTTGAGATACCCCTTTCCATGGAAACAGCAGGAAAGATCCAGCTCTTACCGTGTCCGGCGTGCAGTCCCATTCTGCCTGAAGAATTCAGACAGATTCTGAGACATCAGAATGACAGTTATTGAGTAGTTTTACAGCAGGTGGTATGACTAACATGTTTATAAGTAAACCTTATGTTTATAAGGAAACTTTAGGTTCATAAGGAAACCTTGAGTGATTCTTTCTTGATTCCAATGAAAAAAAAATAGTTATGAATGAGGAAGGTAAAGGCACTCATACTTTGTACAGTTTCCCCCTCATTTTTCTTTTATTTCTCCTCCTTTATGACATTTGCACTCCTAAAATCTTCAATATCTTTGCTAGTAAAATCATTTGCTCTTGTAGCTGAGCTTGATCCCTTTGAATAATAAGGGGCTGTGATCTGTAACTCAAAAGAAGCAGTGAGTCCAGGATGCTCTGTGTTGAGATTTCAAATGGACATCAGTCATCACAGATAAAACAACTGTATGAAATGAAGCAACATAAAAGTAGGTGTTATTTCTATGAAGAAACCAGGTTTTAAAGGTTCTCAGCTGCAATGCTTAGTGGTTTAAATACTGCTTGTATTCTTAATAGTAAGATCTGATTTTTTCTATGCAAATTAACCTGAATGCTATAAAATGGTACATTTCATAGGCTCATAGGATTGTGATAGTCTTTATTAAGACAAATTTACCTTCCTATTATAATTTTTCACTGAGCTCTAAGACTTTATATTGTTTCAAAACAATTTAAATCATTATAGATAACCTCTTGCAGTGTTTTTTAAGTTTACTTTTTGCTCAATTAAAATTTTATTTCCATTTCTCTTTTGAATTGGTAAATATGTGGAGACCTAACAGCCCAGCTACCAGCAATATCTTTTAAATTTTACTTCTTATCAATGATCAAGGAATAAACTGAATATATTTGGTCTTCAACGTGTTCACTTTTTCATCCAATTTATAAAGAGCTGAACAATTACTTTCTTGATTCTTGTTTGAGAGCTGTGATAGATCTTTATACTGAATTACATAATTGTAGGCAACCCTCATCATACACACTTCTATTCCAGTTGACACATGCACTAATCTGATAGAGTGAAATGTTAATCTTGATAATAATTTCTATTTCTACAAAGCTTTTCATTCTCTAATGTCCAAAGGGATTTAAAAGATTTGCTGTGCACTACTGAGTTCTAAAAACCCTGTAGAAAAGCGCCCTTTTAGAACAATGAGAAATATATTTTTCTTCCAAAGCAAAATACATTAGTACAGCAGTTGCAGGTTTGCAGTCAACAGTGAGGTTCATTTTGCATTCACCATGCATGTTTGTGCCTAAATATTACAGTGACAAGCATGCTGTAACTACCTAAGACAGGAAATATTGTGCATGCACAGCCTGTTAAAAATTGGTGCATACCCGTAAGATATCTCAAAAAAAAAAAAAAAGCAGCAAACCATATATATGGAACACATCCTTGTGTTCACCACCGGTTATGCTGGGAATGTTTGCCAGATCTTATTTTGGATTCTATTTACAGTCTAAGCAAAACATTGCTCTCAATGCATTTTCACTGACATTAGTTAAGAAATAGCTCATGATGACGGTATTCAGTACCAGAGTAAATGGAAAGAACAGGAACCTGAAACAAATCCAGTAAAGCTCTGCAAGCTGTAATACCCAGCTCATGCCTGGAAAAGCTAACATCCAGACAAAGGAATTTAAGGAGCAATTCAGGTCAAGAAAGGTCAAGGGAAGAAAGAAGTGATTGAATCCCTGTTCTATCAAAAACCTTCCTAAAAAAAAAGATTGAGATCCACCATGGTTACCCTGTTGATCCTTCCTCCCACCATATCCTGGAAAATGCTGAGGATAAAAGAGACACAGGCCTGACTGAGATGGTATAATTATGTGAGGCCATTATGACTGCTACTGAGAGTCACCTGGAAGAGTCTTAATGACTATCCAAGGAAGTAGAAGTGAAGCACAGTCTCAAAAGAATAGAGGAGATTATGTTATTTATCATAATACTTTATCTCTTAAATTTTTTTTGTGACATACCCTGAAAGGATTTAGTACATGGCTAAATCAGCACTTCAGCAACACATTGAATTGGTTCAGGTCATTCCTGTTAACAGTCATACGGGACCAAATCAGTAAATGGCTATTAAAAGGCAGGAATTTCTAGGAGCATCTGTGCGTTGCAGGAAATGTTGCTACTGATTCTTCTTTTTATATCGCATTCCTATAAAAAGTGAGAAGGAATCTTATTGCCAGCAGAGAAGTAAAATCAGGTCGGGACTGTCGCTGGTTATTTAAAGGTATTGCCATGCTTTGTAAGACTGAACATATTACATGCTGTATCTTGGCTAAATTCCACCTTTTATAATTACATCCTCTTCTCCCCTTCTCAAACATTTCTCGCTGTCGCAAGAGGATGCAGCACTCTTCATTTTCCTGGTCTAGATGTCTGTGTAGCAGTGTTTCAATCTCATCATGACCTCCCTGAAAGAAATATTCAAGTTGCCCAAGATGCAGTGTGATCTCTTCATCACTCCCTGTGGCATTGATGTGGATGGAGAGAAAGAGGGCTTTGAAATTAATACTTAGGCAGAGGTTCTGTTTTTTTTCCTTAAGTACAAGCACAAATCTGTTGGTTTGGCTTCCTCCACAGTTACTCATTTGCTACACTCCCTGGAGCAGTGGGAGGCTTAATACTTTACCTCTAAAAAATACTTTGAGATTATTTAGTCAAAATGCAGGCCACCAGTGTTCCATTAGTACTGGGAATGCTTTCAGAGCATTGACCAGCTTTTGCTTCCAGCTTGATGAGCTGATGATTGTAGCCCTCAGATGGCATTTAGATAAGCAGAATCCACAGGGATTTTTTAGTATGTTAGCTGCTCAATGAACTGCCAAGATTGTATAGTAAGCAAACAAGGGATGAGTGATTATAAACAAAAACCCCAGCCACGTGATACTATTTTAATCTTGTTTTCTTTGCGGATACAATGTTTGCTGGAGAGGAGAGCCCGCTAGCCTGTCACTTGGAAACACAGAAGGATACTCTGAGCGATGGTCCTTGCAGTCTAGTAGCCAGCTGTGGGTGAAGCAGATGTTTGAGAGAAGGGTCCAGTAAAGATATCAACCAGTACATCTGGCCAAAAGCACCATGCCAAAAGTAAAATTCTCATCAGAGATGGCACAGTGTGTCCTGTTGTCAGTTTCTATTTGACAAAGAAACACAACGACTTCTCACCTGGAATACTCAAGAAAGAGAACTGTTTCTCACCTGGAATGCTCACAAATTGGACTGAGGGGCTTGAGGTGAGGCTGATCAAGTTTCACTGCAAGTGCTACTAGGACAACATTTTTTTTTGCGTGTCTGATGGTTTCTGTGGCTCTCAGTCTGCATCCTCTTGGAAGCTGGACTCTGTGGACTTGATTCCGATTTCTTTCAAGAGTCTGCTTTAGAGGAATCCAGACTGCAGCAACCAGACTGATTGCTCACTTTGTAAAGCTTTGTAAATTTCTAGAGAGTGGCACATAGTAATTTGAACCAGTGCCACCTACAAGCAATATCATTTCTATGTGCTCCTTTAGACCCTCTTAGCTCAGAAGCATGGGATGTTTCATGCACAAAGCTCTGAATACTGACAATTATATCTCCCTCTTCCCTTTTTCCTTGTTATCTTTCCTCTACTAATATGGGAGTCTAAACAGAAATAAAATATTTGGTAAGTACTGATTTCTTATCACTCCTTTAGTGAAATACAGCACTGTGCATATATATAATTGGCAAAGAGGTGTTCAAATATTTCAAAGGAATGTCTATATCAAAAAAGAAAAAAAAAGGAGGCAAAAACCATAGCATGGGCCAGATCCCACCAGCCTAATCTTGCCACTTTGGAGGTCTCCAGCAGGTAGGACTCAGCAGAACAGCAAGTGTGTATTTATGTATTCCTGGAGTCAGGAGTCTTGGGGATGCTCTTATCAGGCTGGCTTCAGCCAGAGCTTAGGAAGAGCTGCTGCCCAGCACAGAGGGCTGTGCCACACCACACCCTGTCACCTTCGTGTGTGGGACCAGAGAGTGGGAGTGAAGGAGGGCAGACAAGACATGGCACCCATGCAGCCAGCGTCAGACCACGGCAGCCGTGCAGCCAGCATCAGGAATGCTTGGCAGGGACTCCAGGCAACACACAACAGCCTTTACACAGCCAAACAACTTCAGCTGGGGGCTGGGAATTGGCACTCATGTTTTATTCATCCAAATTGCTTTTCCCCACTCCAGAAATCCACACTCCTCTCTACACTACAGAAGCTGTTCAGTTTCCTCTTGTTAAGCACAGTGCTGCAGTGCTCCCTTTTCCTCTGAGCACCTCCACGTAGAGACTGATCGGCAGTAATCACAAGTCCAACTTCTCAGGAGTGAAGTGTGGGTGAGAGATGTCGTTTCCTCTAACTTGATCAGTCGGTTTTGTTATACTGTATATTAGATCTTCCACAGACAGCTCCCGTGGAAGGAAATAAAAATGTAACAAATCCAGTTTCCTTTCCTTTTTGCATTTTTGGTAAAATTTTAGGTTTGACTCATCTTTCCCAAGCTAATTGTCAAGAAACTGACAAATCCATCGTGGTTGACAAGTGAGTAATTGGGGGAAGAGAAGGAGTGCAGCCGGTGTTAGTACTAATTTGGTAAAACAATTGAAGTAAAGAGTGGTATGATAGTCACTTACACAATCATGACGTTACAAGCTCTTCATACAAAATGTGTGCAGGATTATACAACATTCTGAGAATTAACTATTAACCAGCCACTCCATACCCATTTCAAATGTAACCTGCAAATTCACAAGATGTTTTTGAGCCTCTTAGCAGGAAAGAGCAGATCACAACACTTGTGGGGAACCAGGCAGAATTCAGTTTTATGATTCTCACCTGTCAGGTTGCTGGGCACTCAGAACAGTTCTTGCAGGGGGCAGACCCCATGTGCTGGCCGTAGCTTGGCTGTTCTAGGCTGGACCATCAGGGAAGGATGCAACTGCCAGGGCTGGAGCCTTCAATTGCTGTTGCCCTGCCAAGATCTCCGTTGCCCACAGCTGCCCTAATTCTCCAAAACTGTGGCTCTAATGAGTCACTGCTCATTGCTAAGAGGATGATTTTACTGCAAAGCCCAAATCTTACTTGCTCAGTGAAGAAATTACCTTTGCACCTGGAGAATTCCTCCAGCACTGAAGGGGATGGTCTAAGACACTGCTGCATTTTAGAAAGCAAACCCTTGGAAATAAATTCTTCTACTTACCTGCCAAATCTGCCCCTCTGAGCTGTGTATTTCCTTGCTTCAATCTCTGTTGTTACTGCCACTGCCTCAAGAGCAAACAGTGTTCTCGTTTTGATCCCTGTAATCATGTTAGTGACTACAGGCCAAATAATAGGTTCTACTGCCAGACCCTTAAGACACTCTTTTGCTCTGAAGCAGCTGTACAAATAGCATTGCAGCATTTCATCTTTATTGTCTGCTAAGGATTTTGGTATCTTATATGCTCTGTTTCAAAAACATAAAGACCTTTTCCCCATCTAAGTTCTAGTCCTGAAGATTCACTGGGGATTCAAAGAGAAGCTGATTTTTTTTTTTTCTGACTTCTGCATAGTTATTAAGAATACAGAGGCTGCAGGGCAATTTCTGCTCTGGCTTTCATCTGTATAACCCCTACTATCTTGTAAACTTGCTTTCACTTTCACACACTGATTATTTGAGGTGAAGGGGGCCTGCAAGGCAGCTCCAAGTAGCAATTGTGTGTCTAAGGGATGGGTCCAGAGGGGAATCCGGTGTCCTCTCCCAGAGCTACAAGGTACTAAAGATCACCTCTGACTTAGATCTGATCAAATCACCTCCAAACACCTGCACAGATCCACTAAACAACTATTTTTTTCCTTCTCACTTTCCAGGATTGCTATTAGAAAGATATTTGGGTTGCTTTTTTCTGTTTTCTTTAAATGAAAGAGTCATCTCCACCAGCCATATGGAGTGGCACCCGCTCAGCAAAGCGTATCTGGTGGGAAGCAGATCCATTCAACCTTTCACAATACAGACCTCAATTCAGCAGGGAAGAGAGCTGACAAGCACCTTTGCAGCAGATTTAAATCAGAGGCAAAACCTCAAGCAATATAAAGCAATCTGAGGCAGACAGCAAAGTCACGCTGACCTTCTGCCAGCAGTACTGCAGACCCAAGCATGACTTCAGGTGCTGCATCCTCCGGAATGACGGCACTGGGGGAAGCCAACAGGCTCTTCCCAATGGCTGCCTCTGCTCTGCTGCTGCCTGATGGAGTGTTATCACTATGACAACCTACAGGTATAGTATGTGCATGATAGTGGGAGCTCCAGATGACCCAGATTGCGTGTGCATGCCTCAGAGCGGGGCTTCCCTGCCTGGGAGGGGAGCAAGGAACATGTGGATCCACAGGTTACTCTCCCCTGACTCTGTCTTGTCATTTGCTAGCAGGTTTGGGATGTGGGCAAGGTGGGAGCCTTAGAGACACTGAATAGCTGGGATTTTAAATAATTTTCTCTGGGACAAGGAAAAAGAGTAATTTTCCTCTTCTTTTTCTAGAACCCTTTTGCTGGGCTTCCTTTTCTTCAGTGAAAGACATGAAAGAATATAAGGATACCCTTCAACTCTGTCTTCACCAGTCTGTTAAAAGGTAAAATGCTTCCAAATCTCATATACACTGCCTGGTTCTGTGTGTGTGTGTGTGTGCATGTGCATGCACGCGTTACTTTCTTTCACTACTATGACAGCACATGCTCCTCCAGAGCTATTCACAGCATTAGAAATACAACTCCTCCCTCCAGTGCCGTGCGTGTGTGTGTGTCTGTGTGTGTGTGTGTCTGTCTGTCTGTGTGTTTGTGGCTTGGGCTTACTGCTTCCCCTCTGATTGTGGGGCTGGCGGTCACGACGCTGCTCCACACCTCCAGGCTTCATATGGAGGGGAGGAGTATCGGGGAAAAGCAGGCACACAACTGACCTACGGAACCATCGATAACTTACTCCCTCGCAGCACAATCGCATAGGAAAGGGGAGGGAGGAAGGAGGGGAAGGAGGAGGAGGAGAAGGGGGAAAAAAAAGAAAATCCAGAGAATTCTAGTCTGGCAAATATAGTGAAACCAAGCGATCGGAGTTCATTTGCTCTAGAAGAGCAGAGAAGAAAGAGGACGCTAAATGAAAAGAAGCAAGAACCATCTGTAGCTTTTTTTTTTCCCTGATAGTAGCGGTGTTTTAGAGGTAAAATGATTCCTCCGAGCAGCACGACTGAAGTCAGCGTGGACAGTGTGGAGAAAGAGAATGAAGTGGAGAGCACAGAGCAGCCCCCCTCTCCAGCATCAACTACCAGCCAGGAATCAAAGGTACTCAGAGAATGAGATTTTTTTTTCCCTCTTTCTTTGTTTTGAAAAGAGATGTATTGCTTTGATTTTCATTTGGAGCCCTGTGCCAGGATCAGCGGCAGAGTGCAATGAGCCACCTCTGACTGCGGTGCCTGCTCCGACACTCCTGCTTCTGAATTCTGCCTGTCACCTCAGGAGTCTGAGCTGGGAAAATACCTGCCTTCTGACATGTTTGGGTTTGTGGATTTTTGCCTGTGTTTTCTTCTCCTTGTTACGGTAACATCCTGGGGTAGTGACGGGGCTCGGGGAGGGGATCGCTGTCAATGTGCAGTGTTAGCTATTTTCACACCAAGTATCAGATCACTTAAAGGGTTTTTGTTGGAAAAATTGATTTTCCTCAAAGGTTCAGAGAAAATAATTTTGTCTGGCGGCTTGGGGTATTTCACCTGACTTTACTTCTCTGGCACTCATCAGTGAACTTTCACTGTTTAATGAGTCTCTTAAAACAGGACATAAGTCACAGCTTTATCACAACGTGTGTACATCACAAAGAAAAGGATTTTTGTTTTCACAGCCTTTTTTCTGTTTGTGAGTTTTTCAATGTGGTTCAATTTACCTTACTGAAAATCAACTTTCGGCTCAAATGGCATGGCCTCTGAATTTTTAATTGACTTGCATGTGAAAAGTTTTTCTGACTGCCAGGCTGTTACTTGGAAGACAGAGAGGCAAAAGGCAAAGTAGTAACCTTACATAATGAAAGTTCCTTGCAGCTGACTTGGATAATATGCTTTCACTGATCCTCTCTTACTTATGATTGATACCATGATAGCACCTGACAGATCTTTCTCTGAACTTCATAGTGATGCTGTGTAAACATGTAAAAATGGGGGGGGTCTTGTCACTAGGAGCTTACAGGTGGGTAAAGCCTCAGGAGGTGTGAGCAAAACAGCTGCTTGACAGGGAAGCTCTTGTGCTGGTCTGAGTTGAAAGGCAGTGGCTGCCTGGGTCTAATATAGAAAGACTGCTACATTATTGTGCAGTTACAGCTTTCCACTTTCCGGAGAGTGATTTCAAATTATCTGTGTGTGTGGATAGAGTTTTGACGCGGGCTTTAGGCTTCTTTATTTTATATATTTATTTAGAAGCTGTACTCCAAAGAGGAGAGCTGAGGTATTCCCTGTGTGATACAACCTCTTTAAAAGAGAAGAGCTTTTCCAGTAATAATAGCATACAGTATTCACTATACCCATTTAGCTCTACTGGAGTCTCCCTGGTTCATGGAAAATGAAATGTAAATGGATTATTGGTATAAGCCCGGGCTCTGAAAGGATACTGTACCTAAATCCCACCCCCCTGAGTCCACTTCTCTGGAATTACTGAAGTGTTATATGGGCAGTGGAAAGCTTTGCCTCTAGTGAGGTCCCAAAAGTACCAGCAGCCTTCACTGCCCTGCCAGCACCAGCTGCTCAAGTGTTGTGGGCTGTGCATGGGGCCTGGTGGGCTGTGTGCCCCCTGTGATCCCAGCTGGGAGCCTCACCCTGTGCCAGAATGGCTCAGGAGCTCCATGTGCCACTTGGTAACAACGGTGCTTGAGGGACTCTCCCGCTGGGTCACGGAATGCTCTTCCCGAAACAGACTGGCATGGATCCAAAACTCAGAGAAAGTGAAGAGCTGCTCAGAGGGTTCCCTCTTGCTGTTTGTGCACCCATGTGCTTCCAAGGATGACAACAGGAATTGGGCACATCTGGACAGAGAACAAATAGGCTGCAAACTAGTTTATAATCAAACATTATCATCATCAATTTTTTTCAGTCTTTGAGCATTTGAAGCAATCCACTGGAATGGGCAAAAGCTATGACCATGCAGTTGATGCCATTACTTGGATAGAGATATTCTTAGTAAACTAATAATCTGTGTATTCACATTTTAGAACTGCAAATATGATCAGATAGAATGATGTATTGTCATTGCAATAGATAGAGTCAAAAGAGTCTTCTGATTACTGGGGTAATAAGTTTTCTTTTTTTGGTCCAAGGAAACAGGAGGATGGAAAAAATTCTGTGATTTCATAAAGATATTGTTTATGCTTGATCTTGGTTTTTTTATTTTCTAAGATAACTCCTAAGGTGCTTCAGAAACTAGAGTCTGACAGAAGCATAGGTGCTTCTTTTGCTTTTGCTTTTGCTCTTCTGCTTTTATCCTGTGGTGTCCCATGCTGAGGGAGCTATCCTGTCATTCACAGGAAACTAGGCTTTCTTCAGGAACTCTCTGCACCCATGTTAACAAGTTAATGTCTGCTGCATTTACTGCAAAACTGTTTGTGCAGTATCTAATTAGGCCAGAACAACTTTCTTCTGTGAAAAAACACTTCAAACTTGACAGATTTTTTTTTTCTGTGGCAAAACACTCCACTTATTATGACTCCAAATATACAAAGAGAACCAACATGGATAATAGCAACCTTCAAAATGCCTTTGAAAACACTTCAGCAGAAAAGCAATTTTGAAAAAAATGATGTAGAACTAATAGCTGCAAGCTTCATCCAGTCCAGTGTAATCATAGACATTGGTGGCACATAATCCCTGCTCATATTAAAGTCCAGAAATGAGTTTTATCTCTCACCCTCCAGAGTGTACTTAGAGGAAAACAGAGAGCAGGTACTGCAACTTCTGACTAGAGCTGAGTTTGAGAGGCAGAACTTCAGGCTGCCACCAAGTAGCTGAAATTTGGAAGGATGACTCTCGTGTTAGTCACACACCTCTGTTGCAGGAAAGCAGCTCACTCTTAAACACATGCTAAAGCCTCCCTCCAGCTTTTCCTGTGGATTAGGAGCCTAGCTGCAGGTGAGCACACCCTGGCTGTTGAAAGAACCATCCTGTGGTACTGTATGTACTGCTACTGTGCTAAAAACCCTAAAGCCTGAGAGGCTAAGAATCTTGCAAAACTAATAATTAATTTATTAAACTGATTTATTTGCTCTTGAAAACATTTACTTCACACCTCAGTATGACTTGAGTGGATACTTTATCAGGAGAATGACTTTAGGAGGGTACCACACAAATACATGCAATTGCTAATTGTTTTACATTTATGTAGTTGTAGTTATGGCTCCCACCTGTTTGGGACATTTACATCTGGTTTCCAAGAGAGCAAATTACTAGTTTGCCAAAGTCTTTTGTAAATCTACAACTCAGCGAGGGAGGAAGTCATTAGTTAATGAATCCTGAGGGAAAATTTCTTCTGGATGGTAGCAATTAAAGACATATTGCATATTTATTTAACCACTAACTTAGCAATATAAGCAGAAATCTAGTGGAAGTAGAGATCATATTCCTGATGTGTTTTATCTAAATGTACCTTGGAATTTTGTAAAGAAAACTAAAATTTGAATAAATATGTATCCAAAGAAAGGAATCCTACACATGGCATGATTTCTTTGTGTTTTAGTGTAGCTGGCACATAATTCTTTATTATTAACTTTATTCTTGTTTTACCTTACTGGCATTTGTATATGAAGAGGAAAGAACCCACTTCTGCTCATTTCTTTAGTTATGAATCAAGTTGCTATCAATCTTCTGTGAGCAATGGCTGGGGTATTCCTAGGAAATAGGGTTATCTTTGAAAATTCCTTTAGCAATTTAAGTTTTAGGGGGCACCTGAGCATCTACAATGCTTGAGCTAGTGCCACTAGGGTAGATTAGCACTGCTGATCTTCAAGCTATTAGAGTTCCGTGTCAATATGTTAAAAGTCTTTCAGGCTTTCTCATATACCTCAGAAGGGTTTATTAAGTCCTACCCCGACCACAGCAGGCAATCTGTCATGTAAAAGTTACTTGTTTGAAAATATTGATGGATTTCTTTGAAGACCAATTTTTTTTCCACAGTTTTCCCATTTCTGTCTACTGTATTTGCTAAAATACAGCTATAATTGTGTTGTACTGTAATCACACATGTTTGAAAAGATTCAAAATTTTCCTCTGAACCACAAATTCATGGGTCAAAGAAGTTGCTCATGCTCAAGTCAGCTTGGTAATTTGAGCAGCTAAAAAATTGAAGAAAAAAAGATAAATTAGATATCCAAATATATATGGTATCTGGACTATGTATTTCAAAAAATAAATGAATCAGCCTCAATCTGACTCTTTTAGACACACTGACTACCTAGTGGACAATATTCAGGGAAATGCAGACCATTATCTTCAAATTCAGGTATGGCAATTCAGGAGATGCAGCAGTAGTTCCAACACGAGCTAGCCTGATAAGCAGTACATAAAATGGAAGTTGAAAAGAGTAGGAAGCCAATAAAACGATTAAGCATTGAAGTTCAAGATGTGAACTTCATTTATGAATATCCCCACATCTATCACAAAGACTGGACTTACATACCTGTCTTGCTGGATCAATAGAGCAATACTGCTTACTTGAGGTTCAAAACCAGGTGTTAATATTGGATATTGAACTAACATAAACAGCTTGAAACTCTTTGGGTTATGTGGCATTTAAATCACTTAGAACTTGTGCTATGCTGTTAAGCAGAGATCTTCCCCACTTAAAGAGTTAATACTTTATGAGGCTGCATAGATGGTTACTCATCAATATTTCAAAAGGGCAGGGAGTATGGTGTGCAGTTAGTGTTTCACCCTCCACACCAGTGATAGATACCCAGCATGTAAACTGGTGCTCTAGTCTTCAAAGGAATACCAAACAGCTTAAAAACATCCCATGAAAGGGGAAGAAAGAACAGTTTTCCTTCTCAGTGTTACTTCCATGCCTCTGTGTCAAATGGTGAGTACATGCTGTGAAGGTAAGACTAAGGGAAAGAAATTAGTTTAAGTATTTTTACATGTTTTGCAACAAATTATGTAAAGGAAAGTTTCATTAAAGCAGGAAAGTAATACTCTAACCAATCAATATCTCCTCAGCAGACTCATTCTTGTGTTTACACTTATTTTGACTTTTCTTTCTTCTTCCTGTTCTGATTGAAACTCTCTGGTATTGTTTTTACTTTGATATATATGTCAGATAAGTTTCTAGGTACTTTGAGATATCTAAGACAAAGTAGAAATGTGATCGGTTCATTCTATTCACACTTTCAATGGTGTCAAAATGGAGAAGACATCTATTACATTTCTACAACTACAAATGGCTCGACTGAAATCTGGTGTGGTAAGTAAAAAACAAATGGATTTTTAAAATCGTGCAAATTTTCACTGAAACAAAACAAATTATTTAGACAGCTGGAAGAGAGTTCAGTCCATGGTCCAGTCTCTTACACTGTATTCCTCTTCATAAAGTAATTCTGTTGAATTCAGCTTTTACCACTACTTCTAAACTACTTTGCCAACACCTGTATGGTCTAAAAATGGCTAAGGGATATCCTCTATGCTTCATCCTCTTCTAATTCCAGTATACATTTATTTTTTGACAGCTTGTGTGGCATTGTAATTTTAGTAATATTGCTTTAGTTTAAATATCTCCTTTCCATTCTTGGTGCAGGTTTCCATCACATAATAGACTTTCATATCTCTTACCAACCTTTAATTTTTATACTAAATAATCTGGGCTGACATAAAATGAACTCTCTACTCTTCACCTCATTCTGGTAGCAGAGCAGTGCCCCCATTTCAGTATTGAATAATCTTTCTTGAAAAAGAGTGAGTTTGTGCATGGTATTCTCTGAGAGCTTGCACAGTATCATTAATTCCCAGAAACCTCGCTTCTAACCTTTGTGTCTCCTAGTCACCCCTTGGTGAACCAGAGTTCTCCATTCTATTTTTCTGGAATTTCCAGGGGATCCAGGCAGGATACATTTGTCTGTCCTCATCTGCAGTGGTTTGAATCAGGTCTCTGGCACAGAAGTTGGCATTTCGAGGGCTGAACTTCATACCATTTCCCTGACTCCATCCCTCAAGACCAAGGCCTCCTCATATGTGATGATGCTTCCCACCTCATGTTAAAGAAGCATCCCTGTCTGACCATCCAGGAGTTGCTCTTGCACAGTCCCTCTTGGACCACCCAAGCTGGGACCAAGGCCTCTTCCCAGCTTCACATCCCACACTCACAGAGTCACACCGGGGTTCCTTACCCACCTGACCCCAGATTTCCCATAGCACATTTCCAGATAGTTCGATCCTTAAAAAAATTTAATCACGGTGCAATAGCAAAAAACATCTTGAAGAGGTTGCCTCCAAGGTGGGACCCCAAACCAAGGAAACCCTGGGGGTTTGCACCTTTAAAGATAAGCCTGGGAAAGCCTGGAATCCTCAGCCCTGCCATGTCTCTGTGTCTGATCACCAGGCTGTGCTACAGGTCCCCATACCCTTTGTTATGCAAAGGGTCATCAGTTCACAGTCTTGCCTGGAGTCCTGCCACCCAGAGCTCAGTCTGCAGCTGCACACACAGAGCTGTCTGTGCTAAATGCATTCCTCAACAATGCCAGAGGGAAATGGCCTTATGGCCTGTGTAATCTTTGCAAAAAATCCAGTAATAAAAGTAGAGAGAGCAATATTGACCCTAAAATTATGTCAGTGCTGTTCTTTGAAGAACTCCACCAATAACCAGCCCTCAACCTCTCATTTCAACAGTATCCATCTCCCACTGAACTTTCCATAAAACTTATTTACAACTTTCTTCCTTTTGTGTCTTGGCTAATAGATTCCCTTTCAGCAACATATTCAATAATTTAAATGAAATCCAAATAGACACAGTCTACCTTTGACGTAATACATTTTCTAGAAAATTGTCTAGAAAATTGTTCATCTTGTTCATTACAACTGGTCTAGTGGTCTAGAAAGATTTCTCTTTTTTTATTATTTCATTTTGATTTGGTTTTGTCAAATTCTGTTGAGGTCAGATCTACAAATCTGTATTTGCTGTGATCACACTTCCTGCCTCTCAACAGAGACCTCCATTTCACTTTACATCATTTCTGTCTTGATAAAGCATGTTAAGGAAACTTGTTTCTAGACTTTCAAAGTAAAATTTAATAACAGAGCTTAACTAGTTTCTTTTTTCCCTTTCACCTCAACAGACACATTGAACTGCTTTTTTAATGCCGTGCCATAAATTTCTGTAATCTCTTTCCTGTTGTTTCAGTTGTTTTTCCCCAGGATCATGGTTCTGGGAAGAAGGTAAGCTGAAGTGCTTGCTGAAGGTCCACACCAGCCTTTTATCCTGTCCTTACTGTACCACAGCCTTTTTCTTCTTTTTCTTTCCCTGGCCCAATGCTGTCCATTGACATCTACTAAAATACATTTTCAAAGGACTCAGCTTTTCTTGACAATTAATATCTTGTGACCTAAAGAACTGTGCTTGAAAGATCCAGTTCAATTTCCACAGCATTTGTTTTACTTTTTTGGTTTCTCTTGTTCCCTTCCCCACCTTCTTTGTAGATTCTTTTCTTAGTCCAAATTTCCTTTTTGAGGTAACTATTTTCATGCAGTTTTCCAAGAGCACACATTCACAGAGTCTCTTCATTTATCTTCATTTCATAGCATTCGTATTAGTAGCAACAGCTTTGGAGAAATTATATGTCTCTTGCCCATCCTAGTACATTCAAGACAGCTCTGCTGTTAAAAGTTTGGGTCCTTCTGTGTCACACTCCAAAGAGTGATACGGTCTAAAATATGCCTCTAAGTATCTGAGAGTGCTGAAGGCCTGAAATTTCTTCAGGGTAATGGAGCACATCAGTTTTGGATTTTTGAAATCCAAAACATGGCTTAGAGGTTCATTTTTCCTGTGCACTTTATTTAATTTAAATTCAAGTAAGTCCTAACCATTTGATAGAAAACTGTAATTCTTTGTAGGACAGGGATTTTGCCTACTGCCTAGGACCCATTGCAGAATACTCCTGATGGGTATAAGATTGCATATTTGATAAATTTATACTCATGTTTGTCAGG
The DNA here is from genome assembly GCF_037042795.1 of Molothrus aeneus. Classification (NCBI taxonomy): domain Eukaryota; kingdom Metazoa; phylum Chordata; class Aves; order Passeriformes; family Icteridae; genus Molothrus; species Molothrus aeneus. The sequence continues at coordinate 48,816,490 of NC_089646.1, read as the reverse complement.
CAGAAGACTAGGCTTTCAGATGTGAGTGTGAGTTGAATATTATTAACACAGTACTCAGTCCTGCACAACTTCCAGTTGCATAGGCAAGCAGTCATTCAGTGTTAAATAAGCATTTCCCAGGAAAGTGCTGAAGCATAAGCAAACCTTGCATGTTCATTAGCAAAGAGGACCAGCTGTGAAAATGAGAAATCTATGTGTGAGTGACTGAAATGATGAATTTGTTTGCCTTTGACATATGCCTCTGTTGGAGGAAACTCCCTTTGATTCAGTAGACCAATTGAGAGAGTAAATGCTCCTTGTCGGGGAATTTAACTCAGGAACCCTGTAAAATATATTTACCATGGATGTCTTAATAACAGATTTCTTTGGTCTCTGACATCAGCACTTAAATGTGACAAATGGCTTGCCCATCTTCTTATTTATTAAAATAAAATGAGTTTCATGTCTGTAGTCTCACATTACTAGAGGCTCGTGGAATTTTTCTCCCTGACAGGTCAGCATTTCTTAGCTGACCAGTTTTTAAGTAATGAGAGTGGTTTGCTAAGTACTGTCAAATGAAAGTGTTACTGTTTAGGGGCTGCACTGGTGTTAAAAATACCATAGCATGAATAATTGTGAGACAGAGGTATTTCCCAGCCACAGGAGGCTGCAAGTTCAATATGGAATTGCAGTCCTTTAGGCAAGTAACAGCAACAACTTTAATGCTTTTCTTTTTTGTAGACATAATATGCTCCATCTCTGAGTGCCATTTGAAAGCTTTATTAAAATGCCACACATGCATTGCTTTATTAATGAAGATCATTTTGGCAGTCTAATATTCTGAACAGAAAAGGAAAATGAAGCTGACCTACAGTAACTGATGATTAGGCTTAACTAAGAAAGGAGAAAAAATACTATAAACTGGTATTCACAGAGCTATTAAAATCTGCATTTAGAATTTTTTTTCACTTATTCATCAGAGTAAGACAAAGAAATGTATGCTTTGGAGGCACAGCCACAGGTGAGAGGGCAAAGTCAACCTGACAGATTGATATAGCAAATACTGTTAAATGTGGTCTTACAGACAAATGCCCGCTATCTCAGTATTCAATTTCTTTTTTCTTTTTTCTTTCTTTTCTTTTTTTTTTTTTTTTTTTTTTTGCAAAAATTACTCATTCATAGTGGAGGGAGACATCAGCTTTTGTCAGCCAAGGGAAGGGTCAGATTTCTGGCACAATGCAAACAAGTCACCTTCTAAACTGTCACTTATATAGGTGTACTATTTGTCATTGATTTGCCAGTGTTTTCCTTGCCAGTTTAAATTCTGTGGTTCCCAAAATCAAAATATCTTGTGACTGAAATGAGAGTCTAAAAGCCCTGACCCAGCCTCTCTTGCCTTTGTGCATACAGTGAGAAACAGCCCTGGACTGGGCATCTCTATGCTCATGAGTGAACAAAACATTCAGCATGGTAAATTTGTCAGTGTCCCTGACAGCTGTGCAGTTAAATTGAGAATCCAGTTGTTAAGAGGTTTCAGGCCCAAAATGCACTTATTCTTATCAGCTAGTATTAGTCAACTCAAGGACCTGGCATATACAATTTTTGTTGTATCTCTTAGTGTACTTATTTATATTATTTATAAGTGGTATTAGATAATTTCTCACTTATGTTCACACATCTTTTAATTTAAATTATCTAATTAAGGAATAATTTACAAATAAACATAAGGTGACTTGTAATGAGTTGCCAAATATTTCTGATAACGAGCATTCCAGTGAAATGCATGCTTCTGGAGTGCTTTAAAAAAAAAGCACTTACTGCTTATTTTTCAATGTCAAAACATCTGGTTCTGACAATTTGTTCAGTTTCTTAATTGTGTAAACTTTTGCTAAGGTGCTTTCCCTGATTGCAAGTGAAATTTCCAGACAAAAGAGGAGGGAAAAATGCATCCCAGGTTACATTGTACAGCCTCACCTGTAATTAGCGACCAACTATAGGCAGGTAAGTTAGTAGTTCAGTCCTCCTCTGTTATAAATGGAACACGGACCAAAACTGTTTTATCAAAGGTGACTTTGAGGAAAAGCCTGCTTTGTGTGATCTAAATTAGCCTCTCTGAGCAGAAATCTTTTTTCTATTGACCAGAGTAGGCAGCTACAGCTGAGTTAAAAGCTCAAATTTAAGTGAGGTGAGCACCACTGAGATTCTGTCAGAGCGAGGTCTTGAACCTTGCCTACAAATACTGGTCAGCTGTCTGTCCCCCTGCATGGCTAGTCTGTCTGACTTTCCCTTCTCCTGCCCACAGGCCTCTCAAAGACATTCTGAAAAGCTGCAGTTGGGTTTTTTTTTTATGCCGCCGCGGAACAAAATCATTCAAACTTTGAAAATTTTTGCTAAGCGAAACTGCTGTTTGCAGACAGTCCTATAATGGGAAGTTATGCACCTATGAGAAAGAGAGAGAAAAGTGTGAGCCTGTCCAGGCTTCAGAGTGTGAAGTGCTGCTGTTAAGCTGTAGCCAGCTTAACAGAAGATGAATCATGTACCAGTTTCACGAAGTATGGGCACGCAGGAGTCTTTGGCAGGTTCACAGCAGTTAGATCTACCTCCCAGAACTGCTTATAATGGCAGCTCCAGGAGGCAGATCTGACTGCTGTGATCATCCTCCTGACCATTAAAGATCCAGTTAACTTTTGTGCTACCTCACTCACTCACACTCTGCCTTTCAATGACTCCTTCTTCCTTCTCTGCTCCTGTTCTCACACTAATGCTTTAAACCATGACCAGGCTCTCTGATACATGAGTCTTTACAGGAAAACCTTCCATGTTTCCAGGCTTAGCCAAGTTTAGATATTTCTATTAAGAAAATGGATAGTGGTTCTTCTGTTAGGGAAAAGGACCTTTCATAAACACTGTGTGGATGCTGATGCTCAGGCCATAAGTACTCTTGGAAAAAAAGCAAACCCCACAGTTTGTACTTTCCCTTTCACCTATACTCAAGCTGTACTTGCATTATTCACAGAGGAATGCCTTCAGTTGCATTTAACCTCCTCACATATTCTAGTTTTACATGGCCTGTTCCTTGTGTGTGGGTACCTATTTACCCCTTGATGTAACCTCATGGTGTCTTTATATGTCTATGCAGGAAACTATACACAAATTTAAAACCTGAACAATGAGGTAATACAAAATATTCCTTATGGAGAAGAAATAAAGCCCTCTTCCTAGTTTGCCCATCTTTTCCCCTCCTTTTGGGGTAGGTAACTGAGGACCAGTGCTACTCAAAACAGCCCTTTTCAAGTGCGCTGCTGCTGAAAAATCTTTTGAGCTCCTGCCTTCCCCAGAAGCTTAGGTTCCCACAGACTTCTTCAGGCTGCAATTCTGCTCTTCACAGCACTGGCTTTTTTTAGCAGTACCTGCCTGGCATCCAAGAAAAATGCTCTGGACATCTTCCTTAGCAATTATCAAAGCTAATATGAATGCCAGCAGCTGTAATAGACCTACCTGAATCCTTCTAGAATGTAGAAAAATTAAAAACATTTCATAAAGGTCCAAAAAAATGACATTCAAACCTTAAATGAAAAAATCTGAATAGAGTGATTTTTCTCAGAGGAGAATGCATCTATCACTAGATGCTGGCCATAAGAAGTAGCCACTCAGTCCAGTCAAAAAAGCATCAGTTCTTTTTTAAACAAGATGAGAAAGCTAGCCCATTTTTTTTTCTGGCATTGTAGGGAACACGCTGTAATAAATACAATATTCCCAAAGTAGCAATAGAGGTAATGTCATTTTGTCTTTACTACCAGCTGCTGAATTCTAGAAAAAGAAAAATCTCCTTTCCATGAGTTAATATCTCTCCAGTACAATCCCACACATAGCCTCTGCTGCATATAAAAAAAAGCAACTGATGGGAGAAAATGGATATAAATCTCAGAATTTAGCACTGCACTTGCTCCTTAGTTCAGCAGTAGACAGTAACTGTATTTCTGCTGTAATATTTCACATGCCTTATAAGTCAGTGTTACTCAGCTAATATCAAGAATTCAAGAATTGCACCTACTCTAACAGTAGAATAGATGAGACAAAGGGAATCTTTTAATGGAAAAACTCCCCACTTTCATAGGATTCATATTCCCATTCTTTAAACTCTATTAACTTGACTTTCCTTTCTTCCTTCTATGTCCCTTCTTTCCTGCCTGTCTGAATCCCTCAAGCAGCCCCATGCAATATGCTGCTCCTCTTTAAGTCACAGATATTATTTTTGTCAGACAAGGCTTCGCAGTTTTAAGATCCCCGACTTTCCTATCAAAGTAGTAACTCTTATTAAATTAAATAATTGGTAATATATCTCAGTGACAACAGCTCTTTTCTCTTGCAACACCAAAATTATGAAGCTTCATTTATTAGGTGAACACAATATCGTGACAGTATTAAAAGCTTTTTTTTCAAAAACAGTATTACAATTATTAGATGTTTGTGTTCAGGATTTCATTAGCAACAGTTTAAATTTAGAGAGTTTTGAGGAACTTTAAAAAAGTCTTAAAAGTCAGAATAAAATGTACTTCAGAAAGAGTTATATTCTCTACTTTTCTACATATGGTATCCTGTATGTAACCATCTTTTTACACAAAACCAGCTATCTTAGTATGAAACCACATTTTCACAGTTCAGTCATTATAATCTTGAAATTTTGATAGAGGTAATTTGAGAAGGAAAATTGTGCAGCTGGTGAGGATAAAAATAAAATGGCTTTGTTTTGCAGGGTTGATCTTGAAACAGTAGCTGGCTGAAGATATGTTCAGCAGCTTGGAGGTTTAGGAAAAAATATAAAAGAAATGGATTAGCCTGAGGCAAAAGGAGTCAAAGATAGATCATAAATCTCATATTTAACAACTCCTGCTAATTAACATCTCCAAATATATGTGTTTACATTGTCAACTTCTTGAAGCAGTGGTTAGGCCTTCAAATGTCTCCATGAAGTGCCAACTAACTGTGTGTCATCTGCATGACAATATCATCACCAAGTTAAACAGATTTTCCATGTGGAGAATTGGCCTATTCTTTATGTAGGACATTCAATGCAGATTTTGCTTGGCATGACTAAAAAGTCATAACAAAAAGACAAAAGACAGAGTTAGACAGAAACTTTCTGTAGCAGTAAAAGATTCATTGGAAACAGGTACTACAAGCATAATTTTCCCCAAAAAAATATTTTTAAATGCTTTTTGGAAATTAGAGAGCTACTAGAGTAGATTTGTTTAAAGGAATAAATGCATACTGTAACTTGCACTTCGAGAAGAGCTTTAATGGAAAATGTACCAGATCTGGACTGGATATGAAAATAAACATACTTTTGCCATGGTGGACAGTAAGATAACTGGATGCAGAAAAAATGACAAGGAAAATTTTATCAAGGTAGAAAAAAATTTAGTTGACACAGCATTTGTTATGTATGTGGTAGCTGCTATAGGACTTAAGAACTGAAAATACAAGATGAAGAACACCCTGTGGGTGCCCAGATAAAGAATGGAGAAACCCAGAGGATTGACTAGCTTTGCTCCTTATGTGCTATCAGCTCTGCCCCCAGATCCAGGACTTCATGCCAGAGTGGTTTCAGGGCAGCAATGTGCACCAGGACCGTATGGATCCTGTCAGATTTGTGGTGCCTAAACCAGCGCTGCCAGGGTGGCCAAATGCCCTGGCTGGCAAGAAGCAGTGTTCACACAATGAGACATTGTTAGACTTCAGGAGGGGCAAAAGGAAGATAGAAGGCAGCAAATTTGGTACCAGATTGCAAAACTATGCACAAGAAGAGGAAGGGAACCATGAAAATGAAATTGGAAGGGAACCAACAAACACTGCTAATATTCTGTAAGATATAAGTTCCTGTGCCATCTCTCATGGAGTTGTGTTTGAAATGGAAACATGAAAACAAATTGTAAAATTTGGATCTGAGTCCCTGTTTGTGAACAGGCAGCAAAGAAATGAGTGAAGAAATCTGTGGGATCATGTATGACAAAAATATTGGCCTGTGGGCTTCTTTTAAGCCGATAGGCCATACAGCACCCAAATTTTTGCATTTCTCATGTTCTAGCTCTTTCTTTGACTGAAAAACAAAATACTATCATCTCAAAGTTAAAGCACAGTAGCTAGGCAAGAGTTGGACAGAATATATTTATACAAAGTATGAATTGATACAATTGTCCAGGAAGGACAGGAGAAGCAGAAGCATAATGTCATCTGGATCTAGCTATAATTGGTTGTAGAGCAGCACAGTTTAGAAAAGAGTAGTTTAAGAAAAAGAGGATGGAATTGAAAAGTTAGATAAAGTCAGCCAGGTAACAGAATGTCAAATGTGGCCAGGTGTTTTTTCAGGCTGCCTGCAGAAATCCTTTATTTTAAAGTATAAAACACAGTATAAAACCTTAAAAAATATTTTTTTATTTCAAAACATGCAAACAGCAAAAAAACCTCCAGTAACCCATCCAAACCCTGAGCCTTTACTGAGGATACATGCTCACTGAAGTCAGTGGGAGTTAGCAGTAAGCAAAGACCTTTAGGATTTGGCCCAGTGACAATTATTTTGTCGTAGAGCTGAGCACTTACATGTTTTCATTGCAAAGCAATTTTAACAGTGTAAGTTTTGAGCCCCAGAAGTAAGAGTGGAAACACTGACAGAGTATTAAGTGTAACAACTCCCAGCAGGTCTTGGACTTCTTTTTTGTTTTAAGATGACACAAATGTGATAATTCCGCATGTGGGTTGTGGTGTTCACGTTAATTTGCCCTCAGTTAGTATCAGCCTCTCTGCAAGATGTATTTCCATATTTGCTTCAAGAGATAAACTACTATTTAAAGTATTATAAAACATCTCTGTTTACAAAAATAAAAGAAAAAAAAAAGAAAAGAAAATCTATCAAAGATATTAGTGGAAACTATTGCTGTAGGTAGCCCAGCATTTTTTAGCAGAACACTGTTGTGTTTTGGGTTGGGTTTTTTTTTTTGAGGTCCAAGGGTGTCATACTGAGACAGAAGATCAGCAGGGGAAATGCACATTTCATAGAGGTACAGACACGAGATACAGTCAAGGATGATTAATGTTACATTCACAATCACATTTGTTCCATATTATTCATGAGAAGGAAAAGAAACAAAACTCAGGTCCTATTATTATCAATCTGGAAGACTCTCAGCAGGTAGTTACCAGTGTAGCTTCTTTCACCTCAGCAGGGCTGCCTGGATTTACATCACTCTGAAACCCAGCCTTTTAATCTCTTAAATTTCATTGTGCCACGTCCGCCACAGCAAGGATTAATAAATGACTGAATCAGGAGTTACCAAAGGGTTCTAAATGTTCCATTTAGAAGCTGAAATGGAAAAGAGCTATCAAAAAAGAGATGCAAAATATGGGATTCCCAGAAGGGACTCAGAGATAACAGTCCAAATGCCCTCTACATCCAGAGGCAAGAGATAACAGCATCCTGGTAGAGACCAAGTATGGAGATGACTGGCTGCTTAGCAACCAGGTGCCTGAGGTGGAGCCCAAAGTACAAAAGAAGATGTTGTAAACACTTACCTTTCTTGAAATTGAAAGTACAGGCTGATTTTTTTTTATTTTTTATTTTTATGGAAGGCCTATTCCTAACCATCTCTTGCTTTCTTCATGAGTTTTTATTTTGGTTTCAGGAGGAAAAATTTGAGACAGTTCTATTGTCAGACTATGAAAGGGAGCTACATAAAAGTCTGCACCAGACACCTTTCGTAAACTGAATTATAAAGGATATCCTGCAGCTGTTACCACCTATGTGGAAACAGTTATTTAGCAGCAGGGAGAATAGAATCCTGGATATAGCTACAGGATTTGTAGTCTTTGCTCCTGAGAGAAGCAGCCTGTCTTTTGTTAGGTGAGGCAGCAGGGGAGATCAAAGAGACAAAATATTTTGCAACCCTGATATTTGATAATGACTGAAGTGTTCTTTAGTTTGATTTGCAAAGTGTTTTGCTTTATGCACATGTTGGCAAAGGAGGGAGAACTGATGATCAGTGAGCTCAGTAGATCTTTTTTGGGGACTGATAATCTGATTTTTGTCAATTGGATTACAAACTTCGGAAAGCTACAGTACAGATTCTCTAAGATACTGTGATACTGTGATACTGAAAGATACTGTGACTTGTTATCTTGAAATACTGCAAATTTGAGAAAGATTCTCTGCTAGAAGCGGGTTGAATGCAAACCATGGTTGAGGGTTATTACAAGCATTTTCCCCACAAAAAATAAACTTGAATCAAACCTGTTAGGAACTTTGTAGAAATACTGATAGACACTAGACCTCATTAAGATAATGTAATATGCACTCCTTTCCTTCTAGATTACTCTATCTAACACAGTTTGGTTAAAAGAAATCAAAGGACTACATCAAAATAGAGCTGTTCAAAAACACAAAAGCAAAAATTATGTTAGATATAAAATTTGGGAGTTCGGGTGTGGATTTTACTCAGTTTTTGATTAAAAAAAACCTAACATTTTTCTTCATTTTCATTCATACAAGTATTTATTCTGCATATGTTTTCTCCTTTTTATAAACTATTTTAAACTTTTTAAATGACTGTGAGTTTGTTGAAGTTACAATGAAAATATAATTTAGCAGGGAAGGTAATGTGAGCTCAGGGTAAGTCACAATTACAGACAATCTAATAGAGTGTCTACCCTTTTTATGCCTTAGGACTACATAGACAGTTCTCAACATAATAGAGAGAGAAAAGAATTTCCCTGAGATTTGATGTCAATTGATACACTTAATAAATTGTGTTTCCTCAAATCTGTCACTCATTGGACTGCATTACTTTCTTCTATCATATATGATGCTGAATTTTGAAGATATATAAAGGAATTCAGATCACATAGGATACTTTTCATGTTTTCAGGCCTTAAAACTTCATGTACTTCATCTCACGTTTACCTCACATATTTGCCAATCCTGGTTCCTTGAAGAGTTAGAAGACTACACACATTAAAATGTAGGATAAGTTCAAACCAAGTGCAGGAGCAATTGTTGAGAACCAGGTGAATTTTTATCTTGGTTTAAACCAAACCAGAGTCACAGAGAATGAACAGCTCTGCTAAGCAAAGTGCCTGTTTGGCCACATGTGCAGGCTGACCTCTGGATAATTCAGAGGTCTGCTAACTAGGGATGCAAATGCCCAGCTGGCAAGGATGTAGTACATCAGGAGAGGGCTGAGGACATGGGATTCACACAGACATTTGTGAGGGTAGTGACACCTGGGCATCCCTTCAGATTTCATGCTTTCAAGCCCAGAGGCTCTTTCAAGGATTTTTGCTGCTATGCTCTGTCATGCCAATCAGAGCATTTCATTGTGTTTAGGATTCTATGTGTGAAACAAAATCACAGAAAGAGCCCTGCCTAGAAAGGTTTATATTCTAAATAGGTCTGAGAATCCATGAGCAGGTTTAAAAAATAATATGAGACAGGGAGGAGAATCTGAGGACGATGATCAGAGCTACAAGAGCCAAACAGAGTAGCTGAAGGTACACAATGAATCACTAATAATATTATTGGTAGGTATTATGACAAATGGCTCTTCTTTGACTATTTCAATACAATATTCAAGCAGAAAGATTGAATTATTTCCTTTTTAGAACACCAACAAAAATATTTGTTCTAACAACAGCTAAGCAACCTTTTTGGGAAAATACACAAATATAATACGTAGCAGATTCTGCAGTAATGAACACCCCTTCTTTGTCTGTAGTGGATCAAATTATACAGCTTCCAAGAGAGCTGGCTAGAGCAAACACATCTGCATGATATGGCCAGATTCTCAGACTGTATAAATCATCTGCAATTGAAGTCAGTTTAGCTAATTGTACTAGCATAGCATTTTGACTATTTATTATTTGGAAAGAAGATGGTAGAAAAGAAATCGGCTTTGCTTACAAGTTTTATCATGGATGCCTTGCCAATAAACAATACAACCCCTTAAGTATTAGAAATATCCTTTTATCTTGTTAATGTTATAAGACATGGTACTCCTCTCATCAGCAGGCAAACACACATATTGTTTATGAAATTGCATACTGCCTTTAGGCATCTTATAATCTTATTTTTGCTCATTAAAATGTCAAGGCAGAGAATTTTCAATTCAAAATCTGTAAAAAACCTGCTCTTGTCTGTCCTCAAAAATCACTTGCTTTTGTATCTCTTAGTTTTAAGAAGAAAATCATTAGCCTTCATGCTCACAAAAAAGTAAGCACTCCTATTTGAGCTGGTTCCCTGTTGGCTCTAGATCAGCACAGCTAGCTGGACCCCAGAAATGGCACCAGGGTAGCTTATACCCTGGTAACATCCAGTTCTTCAACAATGCAAGTAAACAACTGAAGTATGTCCTGAGAGTTGCTAATACAAATTGAATGTTCCTTGACCCAGAAAATGGACTGTACTCAGCAGAGGAGATGCCATTCATCAAGGCTTTGTTCTCTCCCTTATTTGAAACACTTTTGGTCTGAGTCCCTTTTGGTAATAGCCCCTGTACCTGACATTGTCTCTAGCAAATCTACACAACATCATCTGAACCATGTGTGTTGAGTCCTTCTTTTAAACCAATATGAGAGGCAAATAATTTGGAAATTTGCTCTAAGAAGCTGCAAGGAAGGAAAAATGGTTCCTTACAGCAGGTGGATGTTTATCTCACAGCAGAGTGAAATCTGTTGACAGAGCATTTTTAGTCTGCATACTAAACAAAATAGCTACATTTTATAAGGCTTGCAGGATTCAAGCTGGCTTGATGGCTCATTCCAGCTCTGTTAATACCCTGAATTACTTGTAGTGGATCTAATGATACTGTTACACCAGTGTAAAGAAAGGGATAGAGAACAGCAAGCAATATTTTTTTTATTTATTGCTAGTCCAGTAGCAATATAGCAAACAGCTGATGTCTGAAAATAAGGGCTTGGTTATATGGTGAGTCAGTGAATTTGGGTTGATAAGTAGGACTCATTTATTAATTTATGCTGGAAAATAGTTAAGAGTAGAAATGTACAAACAATTTCCCCATAGGCCCCACACTGCACAGGTGCCTCTGCTGCTGGCAGGGATGGCTAGCAGTGACAGAGAGGGCAACAAGACCAAGCCTGTTGGGAAATCATCTGATGCGTGCACGCTGGGTGCTCAGCAGCCCCTGCCTCATCCTTCCCTTCTACTGAGCCTCTTCTACTGAGCTAAGTGCTAATGTAGGCAAGCTGGAGAATCAAGGGGAAAATTGTTCCTAGATATCAGGGAGCACTTAGGAGCCTGAATAAAGTACTCTGCGGAATGGAATCATGTCTTTGTAATTGCAAGCTAGGGATTGTGAAAGAGCTCAAATCACATCTTTACAATTTTGTGGGAACTTAAATGAAAACTGTAGAAAAGCATTGGGTGCTTCCAACAATTACATCAAATAAAGTCCTGGTGAGGGGAGGTGCAATTCCCATTCACAGCAAAAGCAATGGCACGTAGCTAACACTAGCAATGAATTTGAATAGCTGTTCTTTTACTGCCTTCTGTTTTCTGCTTACAGCAGCTAGAGAGTTGTATTATAGGGGAATTAGGAATGGAGGAGTGCTGATAACAGACCTTCCTGATCCCTTGAAGCTTGAACATTCAGTGATTTGGAGGAAAATTGAGATTGTGCTGCAAGATACAGAAAAAAAAGGTTAATCAAGCTCTGAGGTTGAGCTATTGCACTTATCTCTACCTTGCCTGTGGGGTTAGTATGTGCAGTCACTGTGAATCTGTGTGACTGATAAAAAGCTTTTAACTAGAAACAAAGATTTTTCCCTTACTCTAATTTCAAACCACAGGAACATCCTGGCTTTAATATCAAGGGCTCATGTTTCTGAAGTGTCAACATTGTGAAGTCTCATGATGCTACCACGAGTCTAGAAAACCTCCTGTGCTTTTGGGAATGTTATTTTTCTTTAAATGAAAGCTAAATTGCAGCCTTGCTCACAATGGAGAAAATGTTAAAGTCTTAGGAGATTTATTTCAAATATGTTTCTTAAAGCCTTCTTGTGCTTGGTTTAGGGGTTGTTTCAGTCTCAATATATGATTTTTCACTGAAAAGTTGAAGTATTGAGTGTAGAACAAACCCAGCTGAAGGGCTTTTTCACAAAGTTTTGTAATGTGTCTTCATAAGGTTTAACTTTGGACTCATTCACTCTGCAGAAATAAAGTGTAAATATTAAAATTTGCATACGCTCCTCTCTATTGAAAGATTTGATTCCCACCTCAGGGGAATGTTATAGCAGCTGTAGCATCACAAGTGCTTTAACTCAGTTTACAGCAGACCAAAACCAGACATATATTACATACATGTATTTAATTACATTTGAAATCTGGCAATAAAAGAATGGGGATAATCCACAGCAAATTTCAAAATGAGGAGATGGTGATATTTAAGTAAGGGAAGCGATGCTTACTTAAGTGTGGCCTAATAATTACTTAAGCTTTTATGGTTTTATAGTTTATACAATATGTATAACAACCAGCCCTTGCCCTTGCTTGGGCCAACTTTTCCTAAGTAAACAATCACACACCATTGCCCTATTTCAAATTCTCTCATGAGCCTAATATGAGAAAGGAAAGTTGGATCTGATCTTAAAACCTAATGCAAATCTTCTGTGGCCCTGTATATTCTCTCCTATGCATGAAGGGCATAAAACCTGATCTGAGAGATATTCTTAACAGCGGAAGTGTATAATTAGCTGTGCAAATGCTAAATTTTGTTAATATTCTTCATTTTCTCCAAGTCACTTCTCCACACATATAACCTATTTGGGATGTAATAGTCCCAGACTTCCACTGGTGTTTTGGTATGCAACAGAAGCCACACATGCAAGTGTCTTCCAGTCTGAATGCAAATGGGCATGAAATCTGTATTTTGAATAATGAAAGGGATGACAATCTTGTCTGGGAATTATTTAACCACAGGAACACAGGATGGTTCTCAGTGAGTTTCAGAAAGGGCTATCAGCTTGCAGAAATGCAGAGGTGCCTCGCAAATATGTGAAGGTAACTTGCTCAACTCATTCTTGGGTATGTGTCCTCTGAACATTCTGGGAAGGAATGCACAGAATTCACACAGTTTCATGCCCTTTAGTGTTTACCCATAAGTTTGGGCAGGTACAGCCTGAATGCTGGACTGTTCTTTTTTTTGAAAACTTGACTTCTCTGCTTGGGGGAGGAAAAGCTGGTGGTAGATCCCTCAACTGGTAAATGGCTGTGCACAGGAGAATGGGATAAGGATAGTAAATGCAAAGCTTCTTAAAATGTACTGCATTCATTATCCAAACTAGCAGGACTGTTGTTTCATGATAAAACAAATACTGTATTGCACAGCTTAGGTTTCTTTCTCTGGCAGGAACAGCATTTTGAAATTTAATTAGCTTCATGTGGCACTGTAGAAATGGATAGCAAATCAATAATGGATGCCATTTCAGTCACCTTGTGGTGTTGTAATTCTCTGTGTTTTGCTATACTAATTAGGTCTGCCTTCAGTGAGAAATGTTTCAGGAGCAAGGAGGTGAATTATTGTTGAGTTCCTGGCTGTCACTGGGGAGATGAAGTAATCTCAGAACTGACTAACCTCAGTGACTTCAGGAGCTAGTAACTTAACGTCCAAGAGGAAAAGGGAAGATCTCACATTCTCAGTTTAGTTTACAGTGAGTTTTATGCTCAGTCAGTCCATGGCTTAAGCTTCAGATGAAAAAGCATCAGAAACCATAAACTGCACTTACTTCATAGTTGGCATTTAATTACTTAATTGGTCTTATTTTCACATTCCCCTACAGACTGAGAGTTCCTTGCAAATAGGTATTTCCTTCCTTTGGATCCAGGGCTCCTCCTCTGAGCCCAGAGTGAGTTGTGGGTGCATGTAATATGGGCCCCAGGTTCTGATACCTCCCTACTCCCAAAGCCATTGTGAAGGAACAGCTCAGGAAGTAGAATGCAGTTTGCTCCCATGTAGCAAACCCAAACACTGTTAACTGGAGCAAACAGCAGCTCCTTGTCCATTTATTTGACTTTGGGGTTTTATTGTGAAACACTGGGTAGAGAGCTGGTGTCTCCCTCTCCAGGAACAAGCTGCTTGCTTCTGCAGGTGGAAGAGAGGCTTTCCCCCAGAGTGTCTTGACTCTCCTCTCCAGCAGCGTACTGTCAGCCACATCATAAAGAAAATGGATGGATAAGGAACAGAATCTAGAGAGAGCAAGTACCGAGGCCGCTAAGTCAGTGTGACGTACCAGCTCTATGCTTTTTTTGGGAAAGCATGTAAACTCCCTCCCTTTATATTAGTGTGAATTATGATTCCAAATAATCGCTGCTTCTAACATAAACAGTTTCTAATATAAACCATTCCTGCTGGTTACCGCAGACAGCCTGAGCGGCATGGAAAATTTCAGTTGTTACATCACAGTCACCCAGAGAATAGCAGCGGTGATTGAAATTATTTTGCAGTGCTTTGAATAATGCTGAGTGAAAGGTGATACAGAATTATTGCACTTCACAGAGGGCAAACACAAAGCAGACTAAGAGCTGCCTTTCCTTTTACCTGGCCTCTCCTTGTGGGATGTTGGAGCTGACAAACCCACAAATTCATATGGTTCATTTCCTAATCATGTCAGTGACTCATCCAGAACCCCTCTCAGCCTTATACAAAACTGGGGAAGAGAATGAAAAATGAGAGGATGGCTGATATGGCACAAGAGCATTTACAGATAAAGAGTTTGAGTTAACAACTCTAATTTAATAATGCCTTATTGTGGTGCTTGATAGTCTGACAATCAATACAATACAACATACAAGAACATATGTGAATGTGTGTGAACTAGTATTAATTAATTCATTAACTATCAATTGGCCAGCTAATATATAATAAAAAATGCATATAATCTTTGTTTCTGCCAAATTCAAGAACTTTAAGTATACCAAATATATTCACTGAATTCACTTGTCATGTACCACCATTTAACAGCTATTCCTGTAATGGCTTTACAGACTGATTAAGTATCTTAGAGGATGAATAATGCTCTAAGTTCCCTCACGCTTGAATACAAAGGGTGTATTCTCCCATGCCTACAACTTTCAGCAATACTTCTTTGCTGTTGTACCTGCAAATAAAGACCAAAAGAAGCATTTTTTAGGACTATCAAGTTTATTGTCCATCAGAAAACATATGTAGGGTAGGTTGGGATTGGCATCTGTTTTCTTTGCTCAGAAATTGCTGGTTAAATTTTAAGGTCAGTTTTATTGTTTAGGTGGTTTAAGGTCTAACAGCAGCTCCCAGGTTCACTTGGCAACAACACACCCCAAAACCAGGAGCCTTGCATTGCTTTTAGAGTAGAAAAAATAGTAATTATAATTGGTTTATTTGTTGCAGCTGCAGAAACTGAAGCGATCCCTCTCCTTCAAGACTAAAAGCTTGCGGAGTAAAAGTGCAGACAATTTCTTCCAGAGGACTAATAGTGATGTGAAACTGCAAGTAGACTTGATGCCTGAGGTGAGCACAAGCACTGGGCAGCTCCCCAACTCAGACAGCCAGGCATCTTCACCCACCAGAGCTCAACAGCTGCCAGAAAACAGCAAGACTCACATCTTCCAGGAGCACATCTTCAAAAAACCAACCTTCTGTGATGTCTGCAACCATATGATTGTTGGTAAGAAAAATTTTATTTACAATCTCATTTGTGTCCATGCTAGAACTTACAGGATGACCCTTCTCTAATTTTTGTGAGCCCAGAAGTCTCCTTGAGAATATTCATGCAGAGTGGTTCTGGATTTGTGTCATATCTGCCACAGGCTAACACAAGTTCTACATTTGTTGACAGATGTCTTGCCTCGTAGACACATACTGTTATCACAAATTACAGGTGAGGGATTCAACTGGAATCAAACTCTTCTGTCATCCAGGTTATAATGAGCACCAAGCACAAGTTGTATGCTGCACTAGAAGCAGCAGAAATCCATATTGCAAATGTGTCCACTATCCTCACTCTTTCCTACAGCAGTAATTTTAATTTTCTTCCTCCTTTTGTCAGCCCTGCACACACTCCATCACCCCCAGTTCCCTTTCACTGTGGTGACCATACCTACCTCCCCAGCTGTCCCAAATGTCACTTAAGGGACAAGAATTAGCATCTGCTGGGTGGTAGGCTCTTATCTGCTTGTGTGGGTGTGGGTGTTGGCTGTCTAGGATTAATATTTTGGGAGACCAGGTCAAAAACCAAATATAACAGCTGAATTGGGATTCTTCTACCCGATCCTATTCACAAAACCTCACAGAAACTTTATACCTTTGAAAGATAGGCCTATCTGCTCTCTGAAGCTGTCCATGAGTATGTAAGTTCCAGCCAGACGGACTGACTGACTGACTGACAAGGGAAAATTTTGTTATTGTCTCTAGTGTGCAGAAAAAAACCTCCCTGCTGAGCCCTGCTTGTAAGGTAATTTCAGTGCAGTGTGAAGACCTAAAAAGCCAGCCTTCACGCAGATCATCCATGGGGCTGTGCAAGGAGAGGTCAAGAGAGAAGTGCAAGTGCCCAGAGGTGTAGAACCTGCATGGCTACCACAGTGGGAAGCTGCAGGAGCTGCTATCAGAAATCTGATCCTGGAAATTCACATCCTCATGGCTAGTGTTGTCCACATGATTTGGTCTTCCTGCTTACTTACCATCTACTTGTCCCAGCCCAGTAGAGCAGGAGTAAATTCAGTGGCAATTTACCAATGTGAAAGTGAGTGACACAATTTCCAAGCTTTTAGGCAGGACAGGGAGCTAAACATGCTAATGATTTAGCTTCATGTAGAAGTAGCATAGGTCTTTGAGTACAAAATATTGTCTTCAATTTGTATAACTTACTGTCAGATACTTACATCCCTTGGCATGAGAGTCACTGCCTTTTAGGTAACAGTATAGTAAGTTCTTGAAAGATGCTGATAGGAGTGATCAACATTTTTCAAATGAGGGTGCTCAGTGTTCCCCACTTCTGTGAGGAATTTGTGGTCTTTGGAAAAGGCAGCTGTCTAGAGAACATTAAAATTGATGCAAGACAATCTTGCTTCCATAAATTAACTTATATTCTCACTTCACCACAGCTGTACTGAATCCAAGGAAATGAAGGAATTTTAATCACAATTTTTTGTGTCATTTTTCCATTCTTTTAAGGTTTTTTTCTACTTGGAGTGGTAAAATAAATGAAAGAGAGAAGCAGTAAAGTATCAGAATCAGGGAAGTTCATGGTCCAGAATTTGACAGGAAGTCTGGAAAAGTAGTTAATTGAAATAACTTTATATATGGGAAAAGGCCCAGAAGTTTTCTCCTTCAGTAATGTGAATGGATATCTATCAAAGCTTATTTTCACAAATATATACTGCAAATATAAGTTCCTTGAATTTCTGGCAGCTTCTTGTGAAGTTGTATGGAGATAAATATCATCGCAAATCTGCATGACTCAGCAGTAGTGTTTCAAAATAGTGCTGCTCATGACGGATTATTGCTGGCAGCAAACTTTGCAGAGAGTAAATACAGTTCATAAACACTCCTGCCCTTCTCCTTTGCTGGGCAATCTGTGTCTGCCTGGAATAGGAAAGTCCTGAAGCACAGCTCTAAGCTTCAAAACATCAGCTTTAACCCCCTGTGCTTTCTGAATTTTTTTCTGTTCTCTCTGCTGAGGGCTTTGTTTTTCTGTTCTGTATCTTAACCATTTCATTAGCTGAAGAAGCCTTTTATAATTGCTGAAGAAACTAATGTGACCTATTTTGTCTGGTAGCAGTCTGAGTCAGGTAAATTGCTCTGACCTCCTCCAGCTCATCTTTGCTTGGAGGTAAGGCAGAGAAGATGTTGGGAGTTTTACCTTAAGATGCCTTGGAGTATAGATGCCCTGATTTTCATAGACAAACGTCTTCTATATTTCCCGCCATCTTCTCTTTTTGGTCCTTACTGCATTTGTGCCTGGTTTTGCTGTATTGTTATTTAAGCAGCATGGTAGATCTTGATGTTAACTGTTTGCCATTCAATTAATCCATATAGGTTCTGCAACTGTGGGTTACAGGAATAGAAAAGCAAAACAGGCAGCTTTCTGGAAACCCTGTCAAGCCTGCTCCCAAAGACAGACTGAAAAAGCCTCATTTCTGTTCAGGGACTCTGACTGCTTGAAACATGGAGCCGATTTGTTCTCTCTATTTGCATTTTTCACAGGCAGTGACATTTAAGAGTAATGAGTCTATGACTTTAAATTCCTCATTGATGAGAATAAAGGCAAAGACAGATACATGTTTTGAAGGCTGGAGGAAAGATTCCAGGAAAATTGTGTCTTGACTTTAGATGGCTTTAATTTTGCCACCAAGAATGATTCCAGGCTCACCTTAAATGGCACTCTGATCCATGAACTAAGGGGCTGTGTTTGGTACATGGCAGCGTAAAGAACAGTGCACAGCATGAATGTGCAGTGACTGCTTCAGTCTCGCTCATGTGGCAGAATCCGTCTGTAGCTTCAGAGTGAGCAGGACACATGGAGCAGAGGCAGCAGGTTTCCTGTGCTGCTCTTTTCACAGCAAAATTAAAGAACTTGAAACATTATCTTACTAGAAAAAATACGTGCATCATCTCTCTTTGATCCCTGGGCACTAGGAGCCAAATACTGCCTTTGGGATGCAGTGCAATCAATATATATATATATATATGAGTAAATTTACTCTTTCAAATGTTTTTCATGCAGCCCAGAGTACAATGCAATATATACAAAAGAAAATCTGTTTATTGATGTGATTTCAAAAAAGAAAAAACATATTAATAGTGTGCTTCATACCGCACTTTAAAGGCAGGAGTTGGACTGCTCCTGTTAATTGTACTAGACTGAGACTCAAGTTCCACCTCAGTAAACAGAAGAAAAATTTGATACAGAAGCAGTAATTTTCTGTCAAATGAAATAATGGAGGAAATTTCACATTTGAGGGAGCTTTGAAGACTGCATGCAGAATCCATTTTACATTAATGGGGCCTTCTTATAGCATCTAATTCTCCAATAAAATCATCATTCCTAATAATGAATTCAACAGTAATAATTCACATAATTTCAGAGTAAATCAATAGTGTGTTGGAGCAGACTCTGCACTCCTTTCTCCCACTCAGTGTTTTGCTGCTGTGAGTACCTGGCATCGGTTAGTTTAGGACTGGGGTTTCAGCTGCATTGAGGGCTACATATTTTCCTAAACATATCCACCCTTGAACATCCTCTCACAGTATTTCTCTTACAAAACCATTAATTTGCTGGTTTTAGTAGTAGTATTTACTACTATTTTAATATCTAACCCCAGCAAGGGAAAATTTTGAAAATCAAAGTGTCTTGTGGAATGTATTATTAGATCATCATTTAGGAGACGCTGGCTTTATTGGGTTTTTATTTTACATCACAGTGAAAAGAAAACCATGTTAGATACCTCTGAGTTTGCATTGTGTTATCTACCATTTTCTGTGATTAGCAAGAATGTGGTAAGCTTTGGCAATGACAAATTAAGGGAGGCAAAACCACCTAGCACCAGCAAAGGTAGATACTGATAAATTAATGTTGCATCAGATTATGGTCTTATGTCTTATCTTATTATGTTTTATGGTCTTATGGTGAGAAGCAAGTTCTTGCTTTTCTTCAGTCTCTGATGTGTCATCAATCATCTCTGTGACAATTCACTGTTGAAGAAAACATGATGTCAGTACTCCATGGTTGTAAAACATTGTGTATTTTTAAGAAAAAACTCCATCTGTAGAATTCTCAACATTTTACTCATTTGCAGATCATTTCCTGTGCTGATTCACATGGATAAAATGTTATTTTCCACATATTCCAAGCATATTACATGCAATTAATGTATTCCCATCAAAGTCAAATATAAGTAATTCAGCAAAAAAATAAAGCACTTTGCTTTTAAAAATATATTACTTTAAAGTCAATCTTTCAAATCTGTGTTTAAAGAAATATGTCCTTGTTTTTATTGTATCTTTCTTTGTGTTTCCAAAGTATATGTAACTGTTTCACTCCATTCTTAACCTTAACTATGGCACAAAATTTTAATCAAACACCTGGGGTTTTTTGGCATACCTGTTAGAGCATGTTTGCCTGGAACAAACTTGCAGGAAGAGCAGAAAAAATTGTGGTTTGCAATGTCCAGTAATTGTCAAAACCAGGTCCTTCTGGGTCATGCCACCCCTGACATATATGCATTTATGGGTGTTCTCAAGGCAACTGGGTTTCTGGTTTGGATGCAGATTCTCTGAGCCTTTGCAGCTCTGGAGGTAAATAACTCAGTACCTGTCCTCTTGGGGAACTAACCAGATTGCAGTTAGAGAAACAAATAAACAAGTAACAAAGATAAACAAATAAACAAGTAAAAAAGATAAAACCAAAACATGGCTATAGCATAGCTTCCTTTCAGTCTATTAATCAGTAGTGCTTAAGCAGTGAAATTGTGTTATCCCTTCAGAATTGACTCACTCCTACCACCGTCTGTTCTGGTTTAGCCAGTCATTCTGGAGGTTCAGACAGCCAAAAAACTACCATGAATAATTATTTCTCACTTCATCTTTTAGAAACAGCCTGTATTTCTTTATTTCACTGTGCAGTTGTGGCTGCTAGAACTTTCAACCACTTTTATCCCCAAAGATGTATTGTAAAATCCTCCAGAAAGTTAGGGTCAAGGTTGATAAATTGGGCGAGCTTTTCAAATGCAGGAAAAAAGGAAAAAAAGAGGTCTAGATTGAAGCTATGAAGCCTTTTTCTATTAGATTCTGCATTTGAACTCCTTCTCTTAGACTATCAGTAACTGCGACTAGTAAGTACTGGAAAAACTCCATGGTTAGAGGAAGTGTTTATATAACTGTAATTTATGTGGATGTTTATTAAATATAGAAAAATTTCACAGGAACTATGACACAGTGCTTTCTGCCTCCAGTCTGATCAGCTCTCTCCTAAAAAATATGCTTGACTTTTTTTAAGCTTGCTGCCTCATTTCATGAAGTAAGAATTCTGGTTTGGTCCAAACTTGCCTATATCCAGCATTATCCAGGTAGACAAAGGTGCAGTAAATGGTCACAGATTGATCACCACTTTTTGGCAGCAAGACAAAGTAGAAGTACTCCTGGAAACATGACTGTAACTGGCTTTTTCCAAGGCTATGGTAGTGTGGAAGGCTCTTTGGACAGAGATCTTGGAAAAAACAGAAGCAAAAAAAGGCATTTTTATTTATCTTGCAGGATGAAGGATAAGAATAATGTTATTCATTCAGTCCCGCCCTCCACTCTTCCTGGTCTCTCTAGCATCTCCCAACACGGATGACCTTAAAGGAAGAAATTTGTGTTGCCACTTCATCAGAACAGAGTTGTCCTCTGTAGAGAAGGGTAAAGAGCTTCCAGCAAGGGAGACATACCCTTGGAGCAGGGCTTGTGTAGTCACAGCCAAGCCTTCCAACATCTATTCTCCAGACATTATTACTACTACACCATAAATTTGTTTTATTTATGATTAAGAGTTTCCCTATTGAAAGAACCTTTCAAAAGCAGCTGAATCCTTTTTTTTTCATTTGTGAGGAAAAATCATAAAATCATGCCTGACCAATCTGATAGCCTTCTATGATGGCATGACTGGCTGGGTAGGTGAGGGGAGAGTGGTGGATATTGACTACCTTGACTTCAGCAAGGCTTTTGACACTGTCTCACATACATCCTTGTAGGCAAGCTCAGGAAGTGTTGGATGAGTGGACATTCATATGGATTGGGAACTGGTTGAATGGTAGAGAAAGAGTCCAGTTGGAGGCTAGTTGCTAGTGATGTTCCCCAGAAGTTGGGACCAGGTCCAGTCTTGTACAACACATTCATCCATGACTTGGATGAAGGGACGGATGCATCCTCAGCAAATTCCCTGACATTACAAAACCAGCAGGAGCAGCTGATACCCCAGAGTCCTGTGCTGACATCCAGTGAGACCTGGACAGCCTGGAGAGTTGTATGGAGGGGAAGCTCCAGAAATTCAACAGAGGCAAAAGCAGGGTCCTGTGCCTGGGGAGGAATAATCCCAGGCACCAATGCAGGCTGGGAGCTAACCTGCTGGAAAGCAGCTCCGTGGGTCCCAGGGGACAACAGTCCCAAGCTGTCCAAGAGCCAGCAGTGTCCTTATGACCAAGAAGGCCAATTGTATCCTGGAGTGCATTAGGAAGAGCTTTGCCAGCAGGCTGAGGGAGGTGATCCTGCCCTGGTGAGGCCTCATCTGGAGTGCTGTGTCCAGTTCTGGGCTCCCTGGGCAAGAGGTACATGGAGCTCCTGGAACAGGTCCAGCGGATGGCTACAAAGATGATTGGGGGCCTGGAGCACCTCACTTAGAGGACAGGCTAAGGGAGCTGTGGTTGTTCAGCCTGGAGTAAAGACAGCTGAGAGGGGATCTCATCAATGTTTGTAACTACCTGAAGGGTGTTTGCAAGAGCTCAGGCTCAGCAGTGCCCTGGGAGAGGACAAGGGACAACAGGCACAAACTGAAACAGAAAGATCCATCTGAAAATGAGGAAGAACTTATTTACTGTGAAAGTTCCAGAGAACTGGACCAGGTTGTCCAGAGAAGTTGTGGGATTTCATGTTACAGAGATATTCAAGGCCCACCTGGCCATTATCCTGTGCAACCTGCTCTAGTAGAACCTGATTCAGCAGGAGATTGGACTAAATGATCTCCAGATGACATTTCCAAACCCAGCCACTCTGTGATTCATTGAAAAAGGGCCAACCTTTTCAATAACTGGTACCAGGTGCCATCCCATATATTACTAAGTGATCTACAATCCCTGCCTCTACCTCCTCCTTCCTTCCACTAAATTTATTCCTGGATTTAGGACACTCCATTTCAGTTGACAACAATGAATGGCTCTGGGCACTTTTGAGAGTCAGTGTGAGTGAGAATTGTTTAAGTCATCTCCCCCTGCTGTGCTAAGGTTTAGGGGAAACAGAAACATTGGGGTTTTTTAACACACATCTTCTAAAAATTGATGTAAAATAATAATTTTACCCTATTAGATTGAAATTGAACCTGGCTTATCCTACAATCTCTTTCTGGAGTTAATAAGTCTCCATAAGCATAGACCTCTCCACTTCTGAGTGGAGTCCTGTAAGAAGGGCCAAACAAAAGCCTTCTGGAAATAAGAAGTACTAATTTACCCAAACTGTACAGTATGCATTTAACTGTTAGTTATAGACCAGTCAGGTATAGGTAGTATCATCTGGACTCTCCAAAATTTCCCAACAGTGCATATTCTGTCTGTTAAAATAAATAAAGTGGGAAAAAACAGAAGTGAAGACCTAGAAACAAAATGGTATGTGCAGTATAGATGTGCCCCATCTACTTCTACTCCTATTTTTTGATAAACGTGGCAAAAAATATCCAATTCATGAAATCCCACATTTGTAGAAAAGCTACAGGGAGCCGCACATTATCCCTGCATCAAATCATTACTTTTCTTTGTTAACAAAGAGTTAAAACATGCTTTCAAGCAAATATTGAAAAGAAAATATTTAGTTTGTTTATCCTCTGGGAAGGCTTCCTCCTCTGAGATGAGGCAAGAATGTTATCAGTAAATTGGATAATCAGGAACTGCTAAGCTGAGAAAAGAGGGTGGAAATATATTGTAAATTCTAATTTGTCCTTGAACAGCATCAGACATGTTTCACATTTGTTACAAGATAATTTTCAAGCTCACTTTAATTTGGGGGAAATTGCTATTAATATGAAACTGCAGTTAATCCCTCAGTCAAAAGAGACTTTAAAAAATGTTGACCAACATTAGCCTGTTTAATTAGATGGAAAACAATAAGCATTTCTAGCACATCTACAATTAATATTTTAATATTATGTTAGCCATGGTGATTTTTAACCAAAAAATACATTAAAACCACCAAACACCCTATTAAGTAGTGAGTAGGCTCCTGGTACTATTGCTCCTGGTATCAGCTCTAGTGAAGAACATAATGGCAAGCTCAAGGTTTTTTAAAGGCCAAGGGATGAAGCAGAATGCAAATGGGGTTTTTATGTCCTGCTATGTACTTTTCCAGAGCTCACATGGGATGTTGGGTGTTTACAGATAAGCAAACTAAGTGCATCTTCTTTCTAGCTGACCTTCTTGTAAAAACGTTATTTTTCTCTTTAGGGTCCTTATCTACCAGAGTGTGACTGTTATGTGGATAATTACAATGCTGAATAGCTGACAAAAGCATTATCCAGAAGCAAAATTATTAGAAGCTTTACCTTACTCTGAGATGCAGAAATCTTAAAATGAGGCACTTAACAGAAATGCTTCTGCAAGAAATAGCACACTGCCATCATGTAGAGTAAAATGCCTACCCACATTTGCTTGTTGCTGTCCTTAATATAGAATGATGTCTCAGAGAGCAGTGATCCTAGCGGCTCACATGGATCACCGCATGTTTTCCTTCTTTGGTAATAGGAATGCAAGTTACTGCAACTTCTCTCTAATGCTCTTCTCTGATCTGCCAAAATTTCATTTCTCCAGGTGTACACAATACGGAGCTGTTTTCCCTCTTGACATAAGTTTATCTTGTACACTGAAGGATGCTGCAAACACGAGTCCTGACTTTTCATTCTGAAGACATGCTCAGTTAAAAATGACATGTAGTTGAAAACTGTGGCTTCATTGTAGTTTACTTTAGAACATGCAGGGAGTTGTCTATGTCCATCATTTGACAGAAGTTTTTCTCATTCATTTAAATAGTAATTGGTGCCACATGGAAGTGCACCTGTAGGTGTGCTCTAGGCCAGTACTGCTATGTGTCAAGTAATGAATTCTCTCAGGTTATAATATCTGTTTACAGAAGCAAGGTGAGATATTGCCTTTCTTGCAGGGTTTATTACACTGTTAAAAATTCCAATGTGGAGAGCGCCTGGGTACCAGGTTTTATTAAAGAATCAATGACATTACAGATTTAACCCTCTTTATTTTTTCTTACACTAACTTCCTCCCTCACCACCAGCCTTTCATTCCCTAAGTCTCCCCTTCCCTTCATGGAGGGGTCACTACTAGTGACATTGGGGCAGAAATTCATTTTTTATTCCTGCTGTGATGCTGCTTGAAGTTGCCCATCTCAGCCACAGTTCCTGGGCATCCCCTGGCTTTGATGTCCATCACTGAATGTCCATCACTGATGTACAACATTGATGTCCATAGCTTCCTCATCTTCAGGATCTTCCTGCATTTCCCAGATCCCTCCCCAGGCCAGGATCTTCACCTTTGGCCCCCTTCTTCTTTCTGAGAAGACTTTCTTTCAGGACCTTTTGGCACCAAATATTCTTGCTGGAAACCAAGCTCACAGTTCCTCCAGTCTAAATAACGTATGTGCATAAGAACAGCATATAATCAGCCTTTTAACTAGTGCTCTGGTCTCCTGTCTCTTTATTAATTGCAGGATTTGGGATACACTGCTTATTATCAACATTTCCAGCAGCTAATAGTGGTTGCAGCTTGCAAGTAGCAGCCTCTTGTCTGAGAGTTCAGGGGTTCAGTTTCACACATTCACCCATGCACTTACATAGCAGTTACCTGCTGCCCGTTCTGTTCACAATTTCACCTGTTCTTTGCCAGTGACAGCTCCTAAATCTTAATACCTGTATTGACATTCAGTTCTGTGCCAGTATCTTCTGACACATTGATCTGCTCTTTGCTGGACTTTTGTTATAGAAAGCTGTAACAACAGCTTTGTACACTGTACAACTGTACAACAGACAGATAATACCTGACAAGCCTTTTGCTGTCCCTCTGGGTTTCACTACCCTGATAGTGGTAGCACAATTATGGTGGATGTTTATTAAGGGTTTTGGACAACAAACCACATAGCCATGCTGGTCCAATCCACATGTGTAGATGAGAAAATCTATGGTTTGTGTTGGCTTGGCTGGTTCCTAATGGAAGCCAGGGTGAATTCAGGTAGGGCAAATACTATCTAAATATGGACAGATTATGAGTGATGCATTGAATTATTCTTGTTGATTGATAAGATCTTAAAAAGCAGATCTTTGGTGATTTTGATTAATGATTTAATTATTTAGCAATAGAGTGAAATTTCAGCTTAATGTCCCTATTTTTTTCACTGTCCAGATTGACCCTTGGGCGGGCAATGTTCTTTTTACTTTGCTGAGCTACATTTTACATTTCTGTAAAATCAGAAGTTTGACAGAAGTTTTTCTTATTCATTTAATTATTAATTGGTGCCTTATGGAAGTGTACCTCTAGGTGTGCTTTAGGCCAGTACTGCTATGTGTCAAGTAATGAATTGTTTCAGGTTATAACAGTGAAGGCTAGGATTGCTTCTTTGACAGTTGTAAATGAAGGGTTTTTACTGCCCAACCTGTGTGATTTCACTGAAATCAGTAGTTATTTCTGGAAAAAAATTACCAACACCCCACCCCACCTCACTCCCCCCCCAGCCTGCACTTGGTGTGAAAGGTTTGAATGTTTTTACATTGCTTGGAAAACAGAAAGAATTCACAGAAAACAGGAACAGAAGGGGCTGCTGAGGCAAGTGGTGGAGTCACTGTTCCTGGAAGTGTTTAAGGAAAGACTGGA
Organism: Molothrus aeneus; assembly: GCF_037042795.1. NCBI lineage: Eukaryota > Metazoa > Chordata > Aves > Passeriformes > Icteridae > Molothrus > Molothrus aeneus. The sequence continues at coordinate 48,789,861 of NC_089646.1, read as the reverse complement.
TGTAGCTTTCAGTGCCATGGTCTGGTTGACAAGGTGGTGTTAGGTTATAGGTTGGATTGATGACCTCAGAGGTCTTTCCCAAACTAGTTGATTCTGTGATTGTATATTTCCCATGTGGAAAAGAAACTGAAACACATTTTGCTATAAAATGTGGTTGTAAAATTCTGAAAGGTAGAAGCACATTTTGACTGACTGTAGAAATAAATTCCCTGAAAACTGATCCCACCAAAATGGTGTAACTAGCCAGTTACTTATGGTGGTGCCCTGAATTCCCTCTAGTCCAAGCAAATCATGCTGCCAATGCACCTGTAGCTTCTGATGAGATCCTCCTTAGCTACGTGTGATCCGAGGGAAGAAATGGCTTTGGAACAGAAATCTGTGCATGTGGCCAAATCCTGACCAAGCACTAGATTTTGGCCATATGTAGTGATCTTCTTTTGCTCTATTTCCTATTTCCATCATATATGTACATATATATATAAAATAAGAACTAAACATTTTATAGTTCTAATTGATTTTCCTGATCTTCTGACAAATAGCATCTCTCATTTCAAGCCCACTGATCCACTGATGATGATGGAGCCACATAAGCAGCAGGCTATGTAAAAAATCCATTAGCAGAGAAGACAGGACATCAAATCCTTTTGCTGAGGACACACTGTTCTTTTGTTCTGTAATTCTTTTGCCACATTTTCAGCAAGCTCACAGTCCTGGTCTTCCTTTCACATTATAGATTTTGTTCAGATTTCTGGTTTCTGTTTTCCAGCTCCTCTGTAATGGTACAAGGCCCTTGGAAGATAAAGGTTTTGGCACATGTGAGCAGCCTTAAAAAATTCAACTGCTTTTTCAAAGTGTTCAAAACACAGGGAAAAAAGGCTGCAACTGATGACTTTTCATTTCAAAACATGTAAGAAAACAGGTGTGAATAACCTGAGCCTGTCAAAATGGAGATCTTGTTTGAAATATGACTTTCATCATCTTCACCTCAGGAAGAGTTACTTAAGATGCTATGTTTACTAATACTACTGAGACCAAGATCAGCCATTCATCTCTGCTTGTCCTCATTTGAAAAACACACCAAGCTTAATTTCTCTGTGTTCCCTTGTCCTATTTAGTTCTGCCACCATCCCTTCACACAGTCAAGTTTATGCCTATCCTCTCTGAAATATTTTCCTTTTCAGCAAAGCAGCCCAGTTCAAGGACCTATAAGCACAGGTTCATCAATCTTGAAAATTATCTAGAAAAGTAGGTAACAATAAATCAGTGCCAGTTTGTTCAGAGCACAGAATGTTAGACATGATTTAGCATGTTTAGTGTTTAGGGGACAGGGACTTTTTCTTTCAATAATAGCTGTTAGTTTATTTACCATGATGTTCCAGCATCCTAATTAACATTTAGATGATCAAAAACCTGAGATGATATTTTAAGAAGTGCGGAGGTGGAAATTTCCTTTCAGGGATAGACTTTTAGAGCAAAGCTGCTGAATATGTGAAAAATGCATTTTGAAAAAAATTCTTATGGCCAAATTTTTAAAAGGCTTTATTTTAGCAGAGATATTTTTCATCTCTATAACCGTCTTGCAGAAAAACCTGCCTATTACTGCCTCATTTTTTTCCCAGCATGTCATTTCTAAAGAAAACTATGCCACTAGGAAGTCAATTCTAATTTTATGCACTGTTATGTAGCCTGCCTACACATAAGGCAACTTTTCTTGCTATTTAAATATAGGATATTGTTATGGAGAAACTGGGGTGGGCACTCAAATGGACCCACACCTATCAATGAGATATAATCTAAAATTTATTCAATTGCAAGGATAGGTACCATGATTGGATATCAAGCCCCCCTCTACAGAACATAAATACACAAGCTCCAGCTTATCTACACACACTGTTTGGTTTAGAGTGGCACAAGGTACACTCATGGGAACAGGACACTTCAGGCAGTCAAGGTACCAGGTCAAGACCTAGCAGCTTGCTCCCAGGTTCAGAGGTTCCTCCTCTCATGTGGTTGGACATCCCTGTACAACATGCCTCATCCCAAGAAATTATAAATTTAACATGCCCAAAGCTGTGTACACTTTGAAGTGGCAGATTTAACTGTAAAAAATTCCAACCCACAACTTAATAAAGAAAAAAATGTCATTACTAAAGAGTAACTCTGTGTCCATCAATTTAAATTCTCAATCAGGTATGTGGCAGCAATGACTTCCAGTGTTCAGCCCTCTAGGGTGGCTGGGGAAATCTGTGTTCAGGCTTTGATCTGTGGCTCACCTGATGAACAGGTGAGGATCTGAGCCTCTGTACTCTCCAAAATGCCAGTGTGGAAAAGTGATGGGGCAGCTTCAGTTAAAAAAATATAATCAGAAGGGTGACAGGCATTAGGAGAGAGTGTAGTTCCCAAGGTGGCAGGAGGCACTCAGGGAAGCTGAGGCTGAGGAAGGATGAGAAAAGGACTTCCCAGCTCATTCTTACAAACCAGCCTGGTGGTTTGGATGAATTACGCTCAAGATTTTAACTTTAAAGATCTGGATGTCTCATGTAGAAAATGTTATTTTCTGATCTCCTCACAGCTCTTGATTGAGATAGAGCAGGAGAAGGAGAAATGCTTGTCCAGCAGCAGCCAGCCACAGGGGCAGGAAGCTGCTACAGAGGAATTTTTAAAAATAGTAATCTCTTTCAGCATCAGAGCATTTATGCAAAACCAATTAATTAAAATCTAAGAGGGGCATGAGTGTAGAGTGCACAAAGGCTTAGAGAGAACTGCAGAGGCACCGGTCCCATTTCGGGGATTTCCTCTTTTTAAGGGGACATCCTAAACCCTTCACTGCTGCAGTAGTGGCCCAGCTTGCTTAAAATTCTCCATTTGCCATAAACTTTGGCATGGATGAAGCTTTCTGGTGACAACTGTAAATGCATTTAGGGAGAAAGGGGCAAGACACTCATTATTTTTATAATGAGTGTCTTTTTCAGCCTCCTACAGCAGAAGTTGATCTAGGGAAATTATGTTAATCTAAAATATATTATTTTTGAAAGTTTTAAGTCAAAACAATTTCTGAGTGGTATGTTCCTCTCAGCTGGAATAATAAAAAAATAGTGGTTGGGTCATAGCTAGATTAGCTGGAGGTGACAGTCTCTCTGTGTCTCTTTCCCTTCCTCTTTCTCTCTTTTATAGACCTGAACGTTTTTATCCTCTCCTTTCTGTTTTTTTCCCCCACTTTGGCGTAAGTGCCTAATATAGTTATGTTTATACAGCCAGTATAACATCATGTTGTTACCAACATCTGCAGTTTTCTTTGAAATTTCTCCAGGCTGTAGGGCTCGTTCTCCCTCTCCAGTTATTAATCTTATGTTGAGACTTGGAGCAACAGGCAAAAAGCATCAGCCAGCAGTGCTGTGGCCATAGCTGTGCTGGCAAAGGAGTTGATACAGGTTCCTTTTGTGTGCCTGTAACAAGTAGATTCTCATTTGCATTCCTTAGGAAAAATGTGACTTTCCTGAAATGCACAGTAGTTACTAAACTGCTTTTGTAAGGAAACACAGAAAAAAAAGAGTTGGAATCAAATTCTGCCCTGTTCCCTCTGTCTTTCTCTGCCTACAAATATTTCCATTCACCTATATTGAGGTGTTCTGTTTCCATTTAGGCTTCCTCCAAAAAAGATTTAAATTTATAAAAGTGATGCAGTGTGTCCTTTTAGTGGTATTTAAGGTCATATTATCAGAACAGTTTAAGATTCAATTTTCCATGACTGTTCTGGAAAACCTAGCCACTGGTTTAGATATTCAAATGGGAGCTGACCCAGTCACAGAGTATTTCTAGTGAGGTGTTATTAAACATGACCTGCTTCTCAAAACAATGCATCCTTCCAGACCTTGGTGCCTGGATACATTAGCTGATATCTGAAGAAAATTACTGGGCAGAACCTCATTTGTAAGTTTATTTAAGACCTACTCAGTATTCTGGCCTGAAATGTTCTCCTTTTTTCCAGTGAAAGAAGTTTCTTTTGTCAGTTTTGCGTTTTTTACTGTTTGAAAAAGGAATACCAGCCTCTACAGACTTGGGAGATAGTTGATACATTAATGAATAGGACACAAAGGACATTTATTCTAATGTCTGTGTGGTTTCTTTCTCTGTATGAATTTCATAACCACATAGACACTACTTCATTGACCAAAGAGGACACGTTAAGTGTTCATGAACACTATAAGTCAGCTAAACATGTCTAGTAATTTCCATTCTAAATCCCCACTTTTAGAATTTTAAATTTTTATAACTTAAACACCAGCATCTGGGCCAAAATAATACTGGTGCAACCTATGGCAGTTTTACCCTTTATTCCCCTAAATGAGAGCCATCTCATACAAGTTTTGGCAAGGGACAAAGACAGTGAGCCCGTAAGAAAACTCATGAGGCCGTTAATCACTTTGTATTTGGAATGAGGCTAACATGGGACTCAAGAGGTGATGCTTAAAGACACACACTGACTGAGGAAAGTAAAAAATAAATGTTGAATAGAACTGCCCATTCATCAAACACTGTCTGCTCTGTTTGGTGAATGAAGAAGTAGTGTGCCTTGAATAAAAATAGTGAAAATCACATCCCCAGACCGCAACCAAAAATCAACTGAGCAGAATTTTGTTCTGTCCTGCTCAGTATTTACCAACCAGCTTAAGTAACCTAAGTAAGGGTTTTTGCAGAAAAAGGTAGGAGAGATGATTACTTTTTGAAGGTAATAGCAAAGCTATCAAAGCTTTAGTTTATTCCCCCTTTGAGTGAAAACCAGAGAAAAAAGTAGTTAGGTTACTCCAAGTGGAGCTTAATTCTTAAGCCTTTAGATCCTATATTTCTGATCCACCACTGACTAAAATTATTCCAGGTGGGCTAAGATAAGCGGTGACTACTGTATGTGAGCATCAGTAACTTCCAGCTTTGCTTTAATGTTGGTATAGGGGAATATCTGCTGCTGGGAATAAACAGTAGGCTGCAATCAAACCATCAGCTATTTAGGGGGACAGGAATCAACCTAGACAGTGACGGTCAGGCTTGCAGATCATCAGTGTGTGTTCAGCACATGTCCCTGAGGAGACTGTGTTAGTGTCTGAGACTTCACTAATTGGAACACTGCACCTTCCAGACAGTGCTTTAACCAGCTCAAATGTGAACCCTTGCCTTACCCTTCCCCTGCCCTTATGCTTCAATCCACGGAAAGATTAACCCAGTGGGAGTAAGCACGCCACAGAGAGGCTTTCAACTTCAAACAAAGACTGGTACCCTCTGGCAACAAAGGAAAATTATCCTCAAATAGTCTCTATTGTGTTGTTGTAGCTATTGCTATTATTGTTACTATCTTTGTCACTGTATTTTTATTTTTTTACTTTTATGAGTCATTAATACCACTTATTTTCTAGTATTTAATTATGTTCAGACCAAATTCCTAACTTTCTTATGATTTCCAAGGGAATTTATTGGGAAATAATGTTTCAACACATTGCTATATCCTGTGCCACTACTTTAGGCATAATGAAATAACTCTCTTATACCAGTGCATGACTGTGGATCTGTCACTATACTCACTCAGCTTTACATAACATCCTTGCAAGATCCGTGTTCTGCCTGCTTTTTCACTATCTTAAACTACCAAATGTCTCCTAAAACCTGCCCCATTCAGGCATCTGCATGGTCAATAAGTGTGCATAAATAGGAGGCCAGAAATTGATACAATGAGTGAAACCCTGGTCTAATTTACACCTGTACTGAATGCAATCTCTTATCTGTGATGTGAGCTGTGATTGTGCCCCATTTCTTAATCTCAGAAACTTTTGGGTCAGGTACATTACCAGTATGTAGCTATTTGATTCCTGGCATGCACTAGTTTTGAAACAGCTTAGCCATAGTTCTCTGAGTGATTTAGCGTAATGGGGAAGAGAAACCGAAGAAAGAATTGTTCTGTGGGAAAAAAAAAGATGTTTCTTGTAGAAATGCCATTTTCAGAGCTTGAGATATGGTGGTTGAGCATAAATGATTCTTCTCCAAGCTCCGTAGTTATTCCTCAGTGGGAGGCAGGGAGACGCAGGGAAGTTTTTTCCAAGCTAGCCCCACTGTAAACCAAGTAGTTAGAACTGAAAATGGGTTGAAGATTGGAGCTTTTGATAGTTTTGATTTTGATTTACAAAGCCTTCTTGTAGACTCAAGTGGGTGACAGAAATACTTTTCCTCTCTTTGAGGCCACTACTTAGCTACTCAGATATAAAAATATGGCACTCAGCAATGGAAATACAGTGTTGTTCTTTTGTAATTGTCTTACTCATTTTCACATGACCACAGACTCCTGTTCTGAAAGAGTTGTGGTGATTTTTGAAAGCAACTCAGATGCTTCACATTCATTTTGCACATCATTTGGGCGCGCAATTGTTTTGACAGGTGTGTATCTTCTGTAATCACATGGTTATAACATGTAAGGACCAACATCCACCTTGTAAAGTTAACATTAAAATGGCTGGAAAAGCATAACATAGCCAGCAGGAAGGACTGTAAGATTATCTGCCTCTTCACAGCTAAATCTTAGGAGTAACTTGGTACAGAGCAGCACGAGTGGAGAATTAGACCCGGTGTAAGCACTGACATGTTGCATAGGCCAGCTGTGATGTCATTTTCCTTAGCTCATTCTGCCCTATAATTATAATGAAAAACTGTCAGGGAACTACTCTTTTCCCAGTGCCAGTTGTTGATCACCAGGAAGGGTGATTCAGCATTTCATCATCAGTAATAAAAGCACAAAGCCAAAGAAGTCAATATTGGTTTGGGCATGTGTAATTGAAAAGAAACTATAACTGAAAAAATCCTCACAGCACACTAATCCAAGTGCAACCATGCAGGAAAAAAGGAACAAATAAACAGGCATGTGTTCTTCTAAGAAATCCTGTGTTTGCTAGGAAAAAAGACCTCAGAAAAAGAGGATAGAAAGGATGTCTGCACACACTGAAAGGTGGCTAAAAGGGGCAACAAGTGGGGAGCAGGAACTGACTCCACTCCCTTGAAGTCCCTGGGGCACCCCCCACACTCAACCCCATTCACTCCCTATCACTCCAGCAGGCTCTATAGGAAGGTGGGAAGGATCTTGGTTCCCTGTCCTAAAGGAAGCACACAGGTGAAACATCTGAGCCTGGCTCACTGCAACAACCTCAGCCTGCCTTACCTGGCTTGCAAGTGGCCACTTCAGACACCTCTTCCTCTGAAAGTGGAACACAAGGCTTGGGTTTTGGCAACAACTTGATGAAACCTTCCCTGAAGTGCTTCTTTCTTGAGGTAGCACTTCACTGAATGAAACTGGCAGCATGTACATAACCAATGAGCTCAATGAGTACTTTCAGATTCAGGATCCTTCTGACTAATATTTATCATGTCTGACTAATGAAGGCTGGTTAAAATGTCAAGTATTTTTAGGGTTTTTTATTGCCTTGTTTCATACTGATTCTCACAGTAGATAAAATGAACAGATATGTTGTTTACTTGTTTCATTTACACAGTCCTGTAGGGGATAAAAGAGTTGCTGCAGCATCACTGCTTCTGCATAGTTTAGGAAGTGTTATGGTTGTATGAATAAAAGTGACTGTTCCTGCCTGGAAGCAAGCAGACTTGGGTCTGTCATTTAAGAGTAGGTCCTCACTGAAGCTAATGCAGAACTACATTTGGCCTAGTGGGAGAATTCTTCTTCTTTAAAGCAAAATTTCTGCTGTAGCTCCCCTACCTGTGACACGTAACTTTTCTACTGACAAGGGAGGAAAGTATAGTCAAACTTGTGGCACCCTCACTGCCTTACTCAGGGACATGTAAGGAGCCCTTCCTGCACCCTCTGAGCACTGGCCCAGGATGGTGAGAGCAGCAGTCCCTAGGAGCAATTGTCAGTATTGTTTTGAGCATGTGTAATTGAAAAGAAACTATAACTGAAAAAATCCTCACAGCACACTAATCCAGAGCAACCACGCAGGAAAAAGAAACCACACAAACAGGGATGTGTTTGCCTGTGGGTGGGAAATGGCAAAGGAGATGGGTTAACCCTCTCACATATGCCTGGAGCTAACTTCATCCACAAAACCTGGGCCTCCATTGATGGCCCAGCTCCCAAGAGCTGCTCCAGAGCTTGGGTGCTCCTTCAGTGGCTCCCTCAGCCATGCACAGCCACGCTAAGACCTTTCAAAATAACAAGGGGATTTTGCTTGGTGTTCATGACACAGAGGACACTGTTGGTCAGATTATCATATAGCAGAGCATAATCCAATATAAATCTAAAAGCAACAACACCCTGGAAAAGAACCTGGGGGACAAGTGCCTAAAATGGAGAGGCTGTAAAGAAAATAGGTGTACGAATGTGCATATTTAAAAGCAGGTAAGGTTAAGGCAAAGAATGTTGCCAGTATTTGCTCTACTGCAACTGACCCCATCAGCTCTTTCAGGTCACTTGTTTAAATGGATGGAAACTATTGATTTTGTCTAATTCAATCTTTGCTGTGCATTTCCCAGGGACAAACGCTAAGCACGGACTGCGCTGTAAGGCGTGCAAGATGAGCATCCACCACAAGTGCGCCGACAGTATCGGGCAGCAGCGGTGCATGGGCAAGCTGGTAAGTGAGCAGCCCAGGGCAGCTTGTGCTGAAGCTATTTTTGTGTCCCTGAACCCCAGGTGTGCATTTAGCTGCTGCATTAACAGAACCCACACCAGATCACTTTACTGAGGCGGGAAAAGCGAAGCCAGGTGGTGCCCTGCTGTCAATTTGGGCGATTGCTGCTGCACAAGGATGGAAACAAAACCAAGGCACAAATCCAGTCTGCTTTGTGGATGTGAAAATACAGTTACAGAATACAAATTTAGCTAGCTAACAAAATTAATTACCTTGATTTCAGCTGTGCATTCTGTAGTGTAAACCTCTCAAAGAATGCTATAAATTAATCATAGTATTTCAGTAGGGTTTAACAAATGAAAAATCCTCCAAATTATGTTTTATTGTTTTCTCCACAGTTAGGGCTTGAATAAAAAAACATAATTCACCTTAAAAAGAAAACCAAGGGATATTTCACAGTAAGACACAACAGAGTTTGAAGCAATCTCTCAGCAGAAGGGGCTGGGAAGAGCCTGCCCCCGTAAGGACACAGCACTTTAGTGCCTGGATTGCCTTCTAAGCAGCAAAATCTTGTGATTGGCAATGGCAGTACACTATGTCTGAGACAATTCTAACCCACCTTGTTGACTATTATGGGACTATGGTTCCTTCTGTTTACTTTTGGAAAAAGAACTTGGAATAATACCAATTGGAATATGAGAAGTGAATAATACATAGATTCATGTTTCAGATGTTCTCAGAATTGTTGTGACTTGAAGACACTTGAGACAACTGAGCTAAAACCAAAGAGTTTTACTGTGTTAAGTGATGGGAAAATGCAAGCACTGACTTCAAAAGTGCTACAAACCCCACCTTTCACTGGAAAGATCTTTTCTGTCCAAGAGGGCTCACTGAAAGCTACTGTTGTTTACATCCCCAAGTCAAGTCTTCATGTATCTAAACCATAATCATAGTTGTAGTATGAGGCATTCTGGTATAGGAAGTTGGTCTGTGAAGAGCTGAATGACAAGCCCTGGATAAGGCAAATATTGTCCCATGTTAATTCATTCATGCATGTCTTGATTTCAGCCTCAGCTCTTGTGGTTACTAGTTTACAAAAATAAAAAAAAAAGAGAGATCATATTTACGTCAGGAAGTTGTCAGCAAAGTCGCAGGAGTTTTGTGAGTTCGTGCTGATGCTCTGAATCTAGCTTGGGTGCAGACAAAGGCTGAAGAATCTGGAATTTATTCCTCTAAGACTCCAAGACTATCAGTCACCTCAGTCTTTTTCAGTCCTTTCTGCAGCTCATTACCTGAAGAACTAGTTGTCTATCAGGTTTTGATGTACACTGAACAGAGGATATGGAAAATATGCACATCTCTTCAAATCTTCCTCACTTCTCACTGTGACTAGAAGTTCTCACAGCCTGCAGACATTAGAAATTGGAGAGACAATTTGTGAAATTCCAATGTCTTGAAGGCATTAATTTTGAGTACTAAGAATTTGCCTGAATTGAGATATGTTTTTTAAAGCAGTGTAGGCACCATTATTTGCCATATTATGGTATTCTTTAATGATATAGCTTGAGTTTTTATGGTGAATTTTTCTACACATTGACACTATGGGAATATCTGATAACAGCTTAGAGAGCTTCTTGACCTTACAAGACAAAAGGAAAAAAAAAGCAGTGGAAGCTGCAGTCAGTCAGCAGAAAACCTTAGAAAAACCTGTAGGAAGGTTCTAAATTCTTTGGGTTTCACATATGTGTGTGTGGGAGCATGAGGATTTGGAGTTAGGGTGGGGAAGGATAGTCACATGTTTAACAAATACAATACAATGCAAATTCACATTATATAAGAAGACAGGGAGAGGGAAACTACCCAGAACTTCTAATGATTCAGCACTTCTGCCGCAATTAATTAGTTTTGCTTTTGTGAAAGACAAAAGAAAAAAGAGAGCTGAAAATGAGCTCCTCCTTCCACACAAATATAGAATTTTTTTTTCTAGGCAAAAAATCAAATAAACATCTGATCTCTAAACCTCGCAGTGACTGAACAACAGGAGGCAAATTTCCAGCCTCACCACAATGTTCCACCACTAACCAAAGAGCTGAGGCTATTTCTATTTCATCAGCCAAGGCAAGCAATGCACTTCACTCATTTTTGCTTTTTCTCCCTCCAGCCAAAGGGATTTCGACGGTACTACAGCTCACCACTACTCATTCACGAGCAGTTTGGCTGCATCAAAGAAGTGATGCCTATTGGTAGGTTTTGACTGCTTTTCCATTCAGTCTTCCCTTGGCAATGCTCTGCAGCAGCAGCGGCAGAATTCCAGCCATGGTCTTTACCCTCAGCAGCCGTCCAGCTCCTTTCGGTGACTGGATGCCCTTCTGCCACCTCAGGAAAGGACCACTTCAAAGATACAAAGCTGGAAGAGGAGAGGGTGTGTTCATTGTGTGTTTCACTCAAAACCTTGTGTGCATACGTCTTAGCAATTACCCTGCTTATCATAACAACTACTTGAGAGCAAGGTAGGAACTTAGGAGTGAAGAAACGCCAAAATATTGAGATGCGGGTCTGAGCTGGGAAAAAACAGGTAAAAGACAGGGAGATCAAAATAGCAGGGGGCATTCAAATCACTGGTCCAGCTTTTGAGGGATGCTGCAAGGTTCCTGTCCTCTTTCATCCATATTTCTTACTTTCCTCATATTTTTCCTTATTGATCATGTCTGCACATTGTCTGAGTACTTGAAAGACCACTTGCTCCTCACTGTAATACCAAATTTCTGAAAAGAAACATTTTGAAATTGGGAAGTTAAGTTTATTCTGGAAAATATTTTTCCCCACCAGTATTCTAACCAGGCAGACCTGAAAGTGCAAAAAAATCAAAGCCAAAACTAAGCAGTCCACTTAAAACTACTTGTCTGATGACATTTGCATTCTTACTGTCATCAGTTTAAAAAAAATAATTACAATGATTTCATCTAAGTTTCTCTTTCTCAAAAACACCCATCATTTTTATCAGAAGTAATAGAAACATTTCCAATAAACTCTGTCTAAAAAATGAGGTGTGCTTTCCTCCAATCAAAATCCAAAATCTGTTGCACTTTCTCATTACTTTGGCTAAAGTTTCCCTCTTTGTGCATAGCTCTACAAATGTACCATTTTCTATATGCCCACAGCCTTGTGTCACAAGGGAAGTTGAGGTCTAAGAATGAAGTATGTAGAAGAGAGTTTGAACTGGATTTGCTTGTTTCCCACAAAGACATCCATTTATCTTCCATGGGAGATTATTCTTGTGGCTAGCTATGAGGGAAAGCCACTGTTGAGAGCAATCTGAGAAGTCACTGGTAGGGACAAACATAGATTAGAATATCCTGGTAATCTGTCTTCTTTACCACCACATAGGTAGCACCAGTGATGATTAGGGAAGGAGAATGGCAGGTGAAGAGAGACAAGGCAATGGCCGAGAATGGAAGAGCCAGGATGAGAGGAGGATGATCTTTATGGGAGTAGAGAGGCTGCAGAAAATTGATAGCAATTCCATTAAGTTCAACACACTTTTTATCAGCATGGTCTCTCAAATTGTTTCTAAGCATACAGCTCAACCTCTTGGTAGAGGCATGTGTTGCTCCAAGTTAAGCAGGAACATGACCAGAAATATCCTCAAGGTATTGATTGACTGATGCATGTTTTGCTCCTTCTGTTGCAGCCTGTGGAAATAAGGTTGACCCTGTGTATGAAACTCTTCGCTTTGGGACTTCCTTAGCCCAGAAAACCAAAAAGGGAAGTTCTGGAAGTGGGTCTGACTCTCCCAACAGAAACTCCGTAAGTATCCCAGATCTTTCTTCCGTTTTCTTTCTGGAGGAGCAACAGATATTCATTCACATGAGATTGTGTCAGAGTTCACAAAACTTATATTTCAAACTGTAAAAAAACTCTAAAATCTTACTCTCAGCTTCATATAGGTACCAGAAAATTTGTTATTTTTGCAAATTGTATCTTTTAGATGACTCTTGAGAAAAAGAGAAAAATACTAATTAAATTAGTAAACTGTTTTTATCAGATTGGAAAAGGAAATATTAATCTTTTTATTTTGCATATCATATAGAAGTGTAACTGAGATATTGAACTGTCAGGCTGGAGCAGATGCATAGTGCCTGCTGTTGATGGTGGCCATTTGCCCTTCATACAAGTGATAACGATGAGTTGGAATCCTCAGAACCTAGATTTAAAAGTACATGATCCCAGTACAAGCCCAGAAAATTTAAGACACTGCTACTTCAACAAAGCAAGGGATTGGGACCTCCACCCCTTTCCAGTGCAGAATCGTGAGGGAGGCATTACAGACTGGGGCTTCTCTCTCCAAACCCCAAACACAGACAGGTGTGATAAGGCTGTTCTATCCAGACAGGGAGGCTTTAGCCTAATGTTTGTCATTCACTCCCTCCAATCATGAAAGTCACTGTCTTAAGGACTATGGCAGAAGAGGTAGAGAACAAGGGAAGTGATAGTTCTTGTGGCCATGCCTTTGCTTGTTCAACAGTAAAAATTGCCAATTTCTTCCTTATCCTAGTATTGGGATCCACGAGATCAGAAGATCCTTCATGGTATTGAAAGAACATTTCCTACTTTCTCAGTCTCTCATAAACAGGCACTTAGACCTATGTTTGAGGTTCTCTTCCATTCCAAAGAGATCCCCTCCATGCCACCCCTAGCTCCCTCAAAAAAATAATAACCATAAAAAGAAAATCACGCCTGAATCCACTGGAGGCTAAAACTGATTATCATCTCTAAAAATCACGCCCACATTATCTGACAACCTCTTCTACTCACACCTCATAGGACAAATCACTGGGCACAGAGACATGAGGAGAGTTGGTCTCCAGGTGTCAAAGCAAATATTTATATGCTTAATATCAAGTCATGCTAATATCTGTATGTGTTACAACATTTCCCTGGCATTTAAATGCATGCTCATTCATATGGCTCACCTGTAATCTCAGGTGGTATAGGTGGACTCTAAACAGGCACCAATTCATGTCAGATGGGAAAGAAGACAAACTCATTTAAGCAAGAACTAAGTGAAGTCTTCAAGGGATTTATTAGAGGACATGTCCTCTATCCACCCCCATTTGTGCCTTAAAAGGAATTTGCTAATTCCCTTTTTTTTTAAACCCAAAGTGACTCTACCTTCTGTCGCATTATTACATTTCTTTCTTTCAATTATTTAATTTCCTTTGAAACAAAATTTCTACAAATGTAATTATTGCTTTCTACATCAATAAAGTTTATGTTGAATTATAAATGAAAACTCGAGCATAGAAATCACTAATGCTGTGTCAGCTTACTCTAGGGAGCTGATCATAACTAGGTGGGATGTGGGCGTAGAATTGGGAACGCAAGTTCATTACAGGAATTTCTCCCGGGTATTGAAGCTGAGAGAGAACGTAACGTGTCAGCATACAGGAAATAGAGCACATTAGAGAATTGAATAAGCAGACCTGAGAAAACATAAATTTTGCCAGCACAAGCTTGTGGATCGAGACAAGGATAAAAAAACAGGGTAGACACAACCCTGAACAAAATTATGGAGCTGAGGACCTTTAAAACTGACGTGTGACCTGGGAGTAGGTACTGACCAGTGGCTGCAACAGGGATGTGGCACAGAGCCCTTAGAAGCACTTGTAGTTAATAACTCAGAGGGACTATGACCTTTCCCCAGTGATCCTCACTTCTGGGCTGCCCTGCTCCTCTCCAAGCAGAACTGGCAATGCAGCTGTGAGGCTGTGCTGAGTCCCAGCCCTGGGAGATGGAATGTGCTTCAAGGTTCTGCCACGTCACCAAACCAGGGACACCAGGGATGTGGGGACACCTGGGATACTACTTCACCTTGCAGGTGGTGTCCAAGCTGTCCAAGGCCTCGCTCTGGGTCAGCATAGCAGAGGTGCTCCTGCTGAAGGTGATGAAAAGCAAAGGTGACTGGCTTAGGAGCTGTATCTTGCCCCTACAGCCATGAAGCTTCCATACTGCATGCAGTTCATGTAGACAGCCTCTACTCTCTGCAGAGACAGCCACCTTCCTCTAAACTAGCCAAAGTATTTTTAACATGACTGAGCTGTGTGGACGTACTCATTGATTTTTCTGCCCGGATTCTGCATTTCCCATAAAAGAAAGTGGCCATATGCTCCAGATTTACTACCTACTGCTTGCTTCAAAACTGTGCTTCTGCAACCCACATTTATACAAAAAGGCACTTGAGGTGATGTAAATGTGAATCTGGTTCTTGTTAGTTTTTTGTGGATCGGGTCTTCTCAAAAGCAGCTTTGCACCTCTATCATTTCTATATGACCATTTGTCATGTAGTCATTCAGTGAAAAATCATTAAGGGTAAATGAGGTTGCCTCAGAAGGTTTTGGATGAAGTAAATACTAAAGAGACAGTCACTACACATCCCATATGCACTAGAACTTAACAAAATAATATTAATTACTAATCAGCAATAATGAAGCTAATCTGTGAAAACTGAAGAACATGTTGTAGCAATGAGCTGAAAAATAGCTGGGACTTAGTCCTTCAACAGTGCAAGTCTTTCTCTTCTCCACCCAGCAACCAGAATCCATAGATATGCTCTGCACTGGATCTGTGTAAACTTTGCTATTGCAATGCCTCCTCATCCTCAGGTGGCCTATTTGGGCAAGATTCAAGAAAACATGACCTGCTGCAAAAGGCTGAGTCTAAAAACAAGGAGCAACAGAGCCACAAAGTGCATATTCTTAAAACAGCAAGGAAAACAAGATAGCCACAAGATGCCTGTGGCACAAATCTGGTTTCAACCCCTTTGTTCATTGGTTTCTTTCGTGGAGAAATAGCTAGGAAAGTACTGGATAGGAGAAATAAAATTGTGAAAGCACTTTCTAAAAAAAGCTTTGCTGTCAACACTAGTAAAAGGGGAAAAAAACAACATGTAAAACCTATAAAACAAGTCAAATTCTGCTCTCTGAACAAAACCAGAAATGTTCCTGTGATACAGGCACAGGACTGCAAAGCAATAGAGCAAACTGTGTGTACAGTACAATTGTAGAGTGTCATACAATAACATTAAATCCTTCTTGTGTCTTAAAATCTGTGAGCTGGAAAAAAAATAAATCTTGGGAAAGATGATTTGGAATAAATTTACATTTATTCAGATTAGAGAAAGCCCCTGACTCAAATTCCGTTTTTGGGTTTTTTCTGGTTATCAAAGACATAGAGAGTTCAACGACCGAAGTTTTGTTAAGGTCAGACTTGCACAGAGTTGCTTGGAGTAGCTCCTAATTCCTGTTGGGCTATACAAGGAGAAGCTGACTACTCAACCAAGGAATCTGTATGCAGAGTATACTTCTGAGGCTTGAGATTATGTCATCCCACGTTTTCCTATGCCCTGGAACACTGGGTCCCTAATCATGACTGACATTAATATGGTACAGAAAAGAAATCATAGTAATTCTAAAAGCAACACTTAGGTTTCAATTTCCCTAACCATACTGGCCAGATGACTGTTTAAAAAGAAAGTGAGGGCAGATATCTAAAGACTGAGTTCATCCACTTCGTTGCACTCTAGCTCTTTCTTTTACAGCATTTTAACAAAATTAAAATGACCCTTACATTACAGTTATTTTACTGAATAATGTATTCAGAACTGGTATATTAAAATTCAGTAGTTTCAACTAATGTTCAGTCCCCTGGATGATAGCTATTTAGTATACCTGCAGAATCTGCAAATCCCTTCATGCCCTTTCTGTTTTGTTCAGAGAAGCACATTGCTCAACTTAATCCTTTGTTCCTTAACTTTCACTTTATTTTATACTGCAGAAATCTTTTGTGCTCCAGACTCCAAACTTGGTCTGGAATTTTTTTTCTGGGCTTCCCCTGCTCCCTGTGCAGTAGGTATGTGCTGTGCATCATCAGATCCAATTTTTCCTTCCATCCCGCTAAGCTGACTCTGCTCTGCTCTCTCACCACTCAAATACTGCGTTTCCCAAAGGTCCTTGCTGTGGTTTTATTTCACTTCATCAGGCCCTTTTTCTGATTTATCCTGTCTCATTTGCTGTTTCTGTCCCTGCAGACAGCTGACTTGGTAGAAGTTCCGGAGGAAGGCAATAGCTCTGCAGGCACCCTTGACTTAAGCAGAAAACGAAGCAACAGCGGTGAGTGCCCCCAGGCCAGGACAGCCCCTCCAGGTGAAAAGGCCCATGTACAGCCTGTTTCAGACCAGGGGTTATGGCATGCACAGGTTTTAGCAGTGTTCTGGTTTCCAAAGCAGGAGGTGAGTTGGGGCAAAAAATTTGGGGAATGCTTTTTGCCATTCAGATGAAATGGAAGCAACCACTTTCCTTAATGTGGTGTGTCCAAAAGTGCAACTGGACAAGGTTCAGGTCCATTCCCTATCTCCTATATTTACTTCATGATCATGACTGTAGACTTAACGTGCTTCGCTTCCACATTGGCAAAGTGGAACCAAAAAAATACTTTCTTTTCCATATGTTTGATTTTTCCACATGATTTTGTATATCATTACCTCTTTGGGACAAAAAACGAATCATAAGAGATCTTTGTGTCTGTAAAATACACAACACAGTGAATTTTGATTATGATTGCATCTTCTCAGTACAACTGTAGCATGTGCCCAGTAATATTAATGGCCCAATTCCTTTGTTTGATTTGCAGTACAAAAGTAATGATTTTTACAGCATTGGTTTGATGGGATTTGAAAACCATCATAGCATCAAGAGTTTAGTAATAAAATCTCAGCCACCATGAGTTGGTGTTTGTGACCATGTTCTTGAATTCAGTCATTACAGTAGAAGTCATACACAAAAGGAGTTGCTGCTCAGCACAAGTTCAGGCCCAAACCATCATGGCAACTTCTCTAATAGCACCTGAAATCTGCTTTGCTGAATCTCACAAGATGTACAGAACAAAAACAAGCCACACCAAGCATAACTTTTTTTCTTTGTGGTACCCCCAGTGCTCCTTACATACTGCTACCAATTCATGAAGGTGAAAGGCCAGCTTTAGCTGTCTGTTCCTATATTATGCCACCTCCTTATTCCTTTCCTCCCCTCTTGGTCCTAGCACCTCTCCTCACGGTATTCTGTCATTTCCTTCCTCTTATTTTGTGAATACCTCATCCATATTACCTGATTTCTCCTGAAAATTTTATTAGGTTTTCTGTCCTGCAAGTGCAAGTTGACCTGACCTGGTTAAAGATAGAGAATTCAGTCTGCACCACATTGTTTAATCCTGGCCACTTGAGATTGAATTGACCCTGTTTGAATGTTCAGATAACTTTTTATTTCTTTGCAAGTCAATAGTTTCATTTCTGAAACCCAAAGAAACATTTTTTTTCTGAAATCTGTATTCACTGAATGCACAGAAAGGCATTCAAGGAACTTACTTAAAGAGATTAGTTTAAAAACTCAGCATGTGTCAAACCTCCAAATAACTTCCTCGGCACATTAACGATTCCTTTGATCAGCACTGGCTTTTTTACAATCCATCCTTTAGGGGCTCAGAGTATAAATTATGCATCAGTCACTCCAAAAATTTCTTCCTGGTAGATTTTTAATAAACTGCCTGCACTGTTTGCACAAGCTATGGAAATGGTAAAATCTTTTTCAGAATGTAAAAATCCCTGTTTTTTCCTTTCCTTTCTTTTTCTTTTTTTTTTTTTTTTTTTTGGTCTACTGCTGCTAGGGCAAGCAAGTAGGAAAATAGATGGATTTCTGTTGTGTGGAGATATGAACAACATACCTCTATGGCTTTCAGATTCAAGTGCCTCCTATTAACATCCAGACACCACAAACTAAACATAGATTAAAAATATAAGTACATTCAAAATGTTTCTACAAAGTGACTCATGACTCCTTTTTCCTCAGTTGTCTACTGCCTCTTTATCAGGAAGTTCCACATTAATGCTTCAATGACTCAGGTCCATTCCAGTTAAGTTAAGGGAAGTGGCAGAAAAGACAGCCTCCAGAAGGGTAAAAGGACCCAGTACATGCATGGCCATGTAATTTTCCCTGTAGAACTCCTATGACAACAACTTCAAGGGGAGATTCTTTCATTCAGGCCCTGGCATAAATTCCATGAAGCAAGGCTTCCCAGTTTACAACTGTGAGATGGCATACTTAATTTCCAGCCCTTTAGCCTCCTCTAAGCCAATTAGACTCTTTCATGCTGTGACCTACTATCTGTCCCAAAAGCCGAAATGTACTTTAGGTGACATCTGTGAGCCTGTTATCAACAGTGATTTGAGCACTTTCCCCTTGAATCAAATATGGGATATCCTCCCTGCAAGCCCAGTTTTCAAGAGTGCTTCTCAGCCAACACAAGGACACATTTCAGCCACCTCCCCATGTGCTGGGTCAGCTCCACAGTTCACAAGGCTGTACATTAGTAACTTGCTTTATTTTCTGTCACTAAACAGGAATTACTCCAGACAGGATGCTGAAATACTTTTACTTTGTCCAGTGAATGACTTTTTGCAAGTCCAAAAGGCTCCTGATTACCCAACTCAGTTCTCACCAGAACATCTTCAATTTGCCTCCTAACTCCTGTTCCTCTGAACATAAAAAGCAAAGCATTGTGATTTGAGTAGGACTTAAACCCTGCCAATCTGTAATAGCAGCACTTTAAACCCCTTCATACAGATGCCAGACATGTATGTACCCCTATATTAATGATGCAGTAAATTAGGTTTATTTCTAAGGTTTTCCTTCTCATACCTGTGATAGTCTGCAGGGTCAGAGTCCCTTTGCAGCAGGACTTGGTGAGGAGCATATTGAGGCCTCAGGTCCACTGCGGTCAGGACAGCCAGACATAACTTGTGTTGACATTTTCACCTTAAGTGTGGCAGGTATCAGCTCACATACTCCCTTCACATTCACAGATTGAACTTTATGACTACAACATTGCCTTACATTTTGTCAGAGAAGATGTATGTGCTCATGAATGCCTGTCACTTTGTACCAAATCTTTCTCGTGCATGTTGTGGCTGCCGTTTCGCTTGTCTTTTATCTGTTACAAGAACACTGTCATGTTTTTCAATATCCAAGTACAACTCTCTACTATCAAAGAACCTTACTATTTCCCTCATAAAGCTTCTCCACAGACTCTGTTAGGTTGTCAACTACCATGTAGACTAGTCCAAGAAATATGTGTAAATGAAGTAAAGGACAAGCAAGTGAAAAAACAGGAGAAAAATTCAGAGGATTGGTGTTCTCTGGCCCTTTTTTCCCCTGAATGCATGTAACTGTATGCCAGAGAAACAAAAAGAAAGTGCCCCCAAGTCACCTGATACTACCACTTTCGAGATTGCCAAATTGTTAGAGGCTATAAAGTCCAGCTTCTGCTCAAAACACTTACAGAAATAAATGGTAGCAGAAGACATTGATGGTTCTAACTGCTCAAAGATTACAGCTATTAAAAAAATCATATTCAGACTTTATCGAGAAGCAAGAAACACTGGGCCATTCTTAAAATGTGAAGGGGAAATTCAGTCAAAAGGATAAAGCTACTGTGTTTTTTCTAGGGAGATAACTGAGGACAAGTACCAGTCAGCTCATGAATTAATTGCAATAGAGGGTAACTGATTACTTATCAACTATGTTAGGTGCTGTGACTGTTGTCTTATTCTATGAGTTTCTGATTTAGTAACTAAAAAGCAAATTTTTACATCTACAGGCCTGTAGTTTACCTACCCTGAGTTTACCTACCCTGATTTGAAAACAATTCTGTTACCTCCTGTAAATTCAGAGAGAGAAGTAGTGTATCCAGTGTACTCCATGGACTAGTGGAGAGAGGGACCAAAGAAGGCTATCAAACGCTTGGTGTTAGAGGTCAAAGAGGGGAAGGAAGAGGTTTTGCATACAAACTTTCCCAATATTGCTCATATATGATCATCAGCTTTAGCAGGTGATTTAAAATGGAAATACTGCTTATCCTAGACACAACAATCCAGTACTGAATGTGAGAAAAAGCCTGCTGGGCTTTAAATAGTAATGCACTTACAGTACCTAGGTTCTATTCGTAGTGCTGTACTTGTGTGTATTCATCTGATCAAAATGGTTCATTTGTTGCACTTGTAAATTCTGGAGGACAGAGATTGTGTCATGTGCCAATGGCATGGTTTTGTTGGGAGTGTAGAAGGGCTCAGAGGAGACCACAAGGACTCAAAGAAAATAAGGGAGAAAGGGAAGAGATTAACAATTCCAGGTGATCCTGTTTAGGTGAAGAGTCTTAAACTACTCCTAAAATGTCATATGTTTTCTTTATTTCAGTGTTTACATACTCTGAAAATGGCACAGAACACTTTGGAGAAGAACCAAAAAGTATACATTCCCCGGTATGAGCATAAATTTTGTCATGATGCAATGGTAGTGGGAAGTCATGTAAAACTCTTGTATTTATGGCTGTCTGAGGATCTTGACTAGGTCTGATGGGTCACTGATATCTGACAGTCATGTTCTTACACCATTTCTGGGCTGCTGGCCACAGCTGGAAGCAATACATGTTACTGGATGCCTTTTTGGTTTATCCTTTGTCATCATCTTATGTTTTTCTGCTTATTGCAAATTGATTTGGGAATGCAAAAGATCCAGTGTGCAGGCCATGTAATTACAATAGAACTCCCATCATGTAAAAATCACAGATTTGATTTTGAAAATTATTTAGTATTTGCCTTAGCTGCTTTTTTTTTTTTCCCCAGATTAACTGTGGAAAAAGTGAGAAGAGAGAGTAGCCAGTCTTCTCTGTTGAAAACCAAACACAAAAAGATTTCAAATATTAAAATCACTTCTAAAAAGTGATTTCCCTACTCTGAATTTGGGCCTGTACACTGTACAATTCTAGCTCCATCCAGGAGAACTGTAGAACTAGACACCTTACATAATGCCAAGAGTACACTACTGGGCTCATAAGAGCTACCATATGTACTACTGAGACAAAAAAGGCACACTCATTTTTGAGATCTTGTCCCAAAGAGCAGCCAGTGCAAATTTCTGCTTGTGTTCTTTGGAAGCCTGGAATTTGATCTTCGAGTTCAAATAATCTTCTTTCTAAATTAAGGTAGTTACTGCCTTAATGGCTTGCAATGTACCTGGGCCATAGTCCCTCAAGCTGTGAGAGCAGAGAGATGATTCTGGATAATTTATTGTAAGATCAGGTTCTGGTTCCTCTGTCTGTAACAAAATGAACCAAATTCCTTTACAGAGCACATATTTAAATTTTCTCTTTCTCTTTTTTTTTTTTAAGGGACCATTTTATAAAAGCACGTTACAAATGAACACCTATGTTGCCTTGTACAAATTTGTACCACAAGAAAATGAAGACTTGGAGATGAGGTAAACTCCAAAATATTAGTTGATTTGACACATTTGCACTAATGGTCATATATGACTTTGGGGAAGGGAGGGTTTCTTCTGACATTTTTAAGACACATTTTTATCGATGTAGCCATCAAGATACAAAGATGTTCTTACAGTTAAAAAGAGCAGATGACCAATTCTTTTGGCAAGGATACAATAGATTAAAAGTTTCAAAAACCTTTATATCACTTTAGGAGCAAGATGGCTTTCAGCTATAAAATGTTCTCAGCTGCTTTGTTTTTCAATCAGAAGTTTTCAGCTAGGAATTCACCACTTCTCATGTTAATGCAAAAAATTTTACCAGTCCTCTTTGATCCTCCCTCTTATTCAGTTGTGTCTGAAAAAAGAGAATGGTGTCCAGCTGCTGGATGGCAGTGTTTTCAGTGAGAATTTTGCAAAATAACCTTGTTAATTGCTATTTTTAGGACTTACTTCCTCAGTTCTGCATCAGTTGCTTGCATTAAAAGGTCTAATCCAAGCCCAGTGAAGTAAAAGGACAGCTTTTCTTTCACTGAAATTATTTTGTTCTTGCTGCTCACATTTTGCATGGTCTTGCTGGAGTTCTTACTTTGAAACATGTCACCTGTCTTCAAGGCATCCCTATATCAAAATAATCATGCATGTGCCACAGAATTTAGGGAATTGATAGAGAAATGTCCCTCTCCTCATCATCTCCAACAGTGAAAGCCTTTTTCCTGTTCCCAGCTGTGCCTTCTCATTGCTCTGGAACTAAAGGGGGGGATGTAACACAGAAATTACAAGTTTTCCTATCATTCTGCTTTAATGGCATTTCCTGATCATTATTTTAGGAATGTCTCTTCAGGAAATAACCACATTACATGGCAACCTTTAGTGCAACTTGCCAGCTATTCTGCTTGAAAGGTTCCACTTTGCATCCTGCTCTTTAGGAGTGTATTCCATCTTGTGTATTTCTTCCATGACGTAGAACATCTCTCAGACAAGCCTGCACTGGACTACCATCCTCATCCAGACACAGAAATCCAGAAAACACATCAACCTTCAAAATCCTCCCGTTCCACATTTTAGGAGAAAAAGCAGCGTGTGGTCTGAAACATTCTCTTTCAGGGAACACCAGGCTCTTTCCAGGGATACCAGCTAGGATTTAGACTAGTGATTGTCAACCACAGCAGTGCTGTCTGTCCCTTGGTCAGAAATTCAGTAATATATGTGTTAACATTGTTCCATAAGGGATGCCAAATAGCTGGTAATGTTGTTTTGTTACTGCAGAGCCAGGCAGGATCCAACTCTGCCGCATGAATTCCCATTTAGCTGGAGGTGGGTTCAGTAGAGCAATGTTGTCAAGCAGTGTCCTGGGAATCCAAGTTGGGAACCAGCCAGGCACTGATCAGCTCCTTCATACCAAAGGCAAGTAGCTGGGGAAGGAAGAGTTAGGGCAGATTTCTGGAGTTCCCAGCTGCAGTGAAGATGTGTAGCCCTGATTTCAGCTGAAATTGGAATTTACCACAGCCTGAATTTCTTCCCTAACAGCAGGAGCGGTCAGTTGGATTTTCCAGTGCTCTGGCATAATTAAAGTAGGACATTGGAGTAATACACTTGTTCTAAGAGATGGCCTTACATTACCAGAGAGAATCCTAAAGACAAGCAACACCATGTTTCAGACACTGCAGAGAATAGAATAGAATAGAATAGGATAGGATAGAATAGAATAGAATAGAATAGAATAGAATAGAATAGAATAGAATAGAATAGAATAGAATAGAATAGAATAGAATAGAATAGAATAGAATAGTTGGAAGGGACCTACAGGAGTCCCTGTAGGGACTTGCCACCTTGTCACCTCCTGAAACCTAGATCACTGAGGTAGAGCAGACAACTTTTCCAAAGCTGTGATTTACAGAAGAAAAATATGAGACCTGAATGATTTCAACTAGTAGTAAGAACCAAGTGGGTTACCCCCTATCAGAGATTAGCAGCCTAAATCTAGGGTGCAAGAATATCAGGTCCAGATGGGATTTCTATTTTGAGTCCTTTTTGGAGACTAAAGACATTTATATTAGCTCTCTTCTAGGAAAAAGAAAATCAACAAAATCAACAGGCCTTCAACCTAAAATTCTCTGTGCTCAGGCAAGTGACAGGGAGAGACTTTACGTTCAGTTGCCATCTTTCTCTGACAGCCAAATAAATTTATATTTTCTGGATTATTTTCTAACAACAAGGCTGAAGAATATGGGTTGGACAAGGCTCTCTAAATCCTTCTTGTTGAAAGTGTTTTTCCTTTAAGTGTAACGGCTCCAGTGGTGTTGGCCCCAGTCTGTTCACTTTGAAGTTGCAGGCTCCCTTAAAACCTATTTGAGTGTTTTGTATTAAATATTAACTGTAGTAAAGGATTCATATATTCTTTCCCATTGAAAAAAAAATCTTTTTCTACTGGGATACCAAATTGTCCATTTTCTCTAGCTTCCTTCCTCACCTCAGTAACATTTAATTATTCCAAACATCTTGAATCATGTCCTTGAGGAGGGCTTGAACAAAATCCTGTTTCAGATTGCACAGTTAGAAGACTAAATGCCTATTTCTCCAGTTTTCAGCAGCAATGATAACCACTTGGAAAGGGTACCAAGGATGCCCACCACTGACCACACCTCCAGTTGCATACTGGACAGATCCACATTTTCTAAGCATGCTCTGAAAGACCCTGTTAAATTGAACCTGTTATCCATCATAACAGATGCTCCAGATGTGTTTACAGGCTCTTGTGCTGGTATCTCAACAATACAATGAAACTAACAGGGAACGTTGAATAATTAGGGGTCAACAATTAATTTTATTAAGATCAAGAAATGTCCCTTATCCAGCAAACAGAGCTTTCTGGAGTTAATCCCTTTGGAAATGGTCTCCTACTTAGTTTCTACAACATACCACTATTATAAGTATATAGGAATGTTGATGAAGTGCCACCAGTGGGGGGGAAAAGGTCAAATAACTGTTCAACTACCTGCACAAAATCAGCTTAGCAAATTTTGCTATTAGTGTTTCCAGCCAAATTATTCTCCTAGCTCTGCTTTGGAACTAGTCAGCTGGATGCTGATACTTAGCAATTACAACTCAGCACCACACATTAGAAAGGTAAATATGTCCCATTCAAATCAAAAAGACATTCTTGGGCAGAATTATATCCCTGCTGACTAATTGCCTTTGTCAGTAAAATAGAAGTATTTTCCTGTTGCCTTCCTTCTGCAATCACAGCTTGAAAACACAGATGATGAAGTAGTGTGTCCCAACAGTGTGAAATGTCTTAAAATAAAGCAATAATGTGTTTAATAAAGAGGGACTGTATTTTAAACAGTTCCTTAAAAAATAGGAAGCAAAACTTCCAGTTCATAGATGTTGTCTCAAAATAAAGATCTAGCCCCAAGATACAGAGACTGCCTTTCTACATTAACATGTGTGACTGAAGAAAACCTTGCCAACTAATTGGCCCTACCTTCAATGAACACTCAAACAAAATAACCATGTGAGGACCACCTTCCTATTAGAAGGGAATTGTGAAAGCTGATTCAACATGACAATTATGTAAGTCATCTTACATCCTATCCCTCTTCTAATCACAGGCCAGGAGATATGATCACCCTTCTGGAAGACTCTAATGAAGACTGGTGGAAGGTATGTGATAATCACTTTATGTCTGTTTTCTTTCCAAAAGGAAAAATATATTGTTTTCAATAGTGAAATTGTATTAAAGCTTCTACTGTTAACAATCTTCTTCTATCAATATGTTTCCTTCATAGGGGAGAATTGATGACAGAACTGGATATTTTCCTGCTAACTTTGTTCAGAGAGTGCAACAAAATGAGAAGATTTACAGGTGTATCAGAACATTCATTGGCTGCAAGGAACAGGGACAGATAACTCTGAAAGAGAACCAGGTAAGATCCTCTGTGCTGGACGCTCACTGGACTCACTAGAGCATCCAGCAGTCTTACCAATGACTGAAGGGAAGATTATGCAACATGAGGATGGCAGATTTTTTTACTGCAATTTTAGAAGGTTTATTATTTGAATGGTAACAGTGTCTAGTAGGCAGTTAAGCACAGTGTTTGCCTTGTGCAAACACATACTTGATGCCCAACATAGCCTGAATTTTCAGTTTCACAGACATTCATAGTGTTACTTTATATATTTCTCATTCTCTGACTGACTTCAGAGAGATGAACACAGAGTCTTAGCAGTAGACCTTGTGTGCCAGAAAAATGATCTGGTTTTCTCCCCACTATTAGAGCTAATCTAATAAAGGATAGTACCTCCCTCTCCAGATCCTGATTTACCTAAAGATCTAAACACAGCCCATTGTGTTTGCTTCAACAGGAAGAGAGTTAAGACAGCATGACACAAAGCTGTAAATCCTAAATGTGACATTTGTTCTCCAGTTGCAAGGTATATTTAATCCTTTTTTTTGTGTGTGTCACCACTTAAATACCCTTTCTACAGGCTGTAATTTATTTTAAGTTTTAAGTGCTCCTGTGAGCTTAAGTACTACATACAGTGAGGACTTGCAGGGTCCATTCACCCTAGTGTATTTTCAGCAGCTCCTTCTATTTTGTGTCCTTCAGATGGGTTCACTAGGCACAAGCCATGACCCAAAACCTGCATTAAGGGACAGGTTTGTGGCATATGCTCATCTAATTAGGATGATAACATACTAAGGGTACACACAGCTTGAGTTCTCTGAAATCTGGATGCAATAGAAAGGTAGATTTTCTCACTGCACCTTGCAAAGCCCTTGGCAACTGTGTCACATCACCAGAAATGTTTTGCCTTATAACCTGAACAGCCACTGATTTTAATAAAGCAGAGAAGAAGTCAGAACCAGTGTGGACTTGAGGGCTGTAGATTTTTCCATACAGAACTTCTTTAATGCTTCACTGCACTGGTGAATAAGATTAACTTACAGCTTGGCTACTGCTGATTTGTGGGCATAGCAAAACATAAAAGTGCTAACAATCCTTGGGTGCACACAGCTTTTTAAGGAAGGCACAGAAATACAGTGACCAGAATATATTTTAGCTGCCCCTGCACACATAGTACATTTGGCAGCTCTGCAGTTTCTAGAAAGAAAATTCTTACATTCTTTTTACCCAACATCTCTTTTAATTTTTTTCTGTCTGTGCACATAGAAAAAAATAAATATTACCAGAGCAGAACAAGAGCTTTTGGAGGCTTTATGTTCTAAAATAAGCAATACACAAGGGCAAAGGTAGGAAATGGTAGTGTCGGAACATGGCATGCCAGCATGAGGGAATGGTCAAGATCTGTGTCACTTCTCATTAGTGGGTGTACCAGATCATCTCTGTCAGCGTGGCTGCTGCTGCAAGCAGTGAGAGCCCAGTTGCTTGCCTCAGTTCTCACAAAACCTCAGTTTCCAAGTGGGCAGCTCTAGCAGCTTCATCTAAACACAAGGACCATCCTATTGTCCCTTTTTCATAATACCATCACAAAGGGAGCTCGGAGTCAGGGTGCCTCATCCTCTCTGGCAAGGCAGGAGATAAAGAAAGCCATGAATAAATCCTGTACCCCTACTACCTCCTTTCCTTAAAAAACTTTTTCAGCTCTATCTCAAGCCCACACAAATGCTGAGGCTGAATATGAATGCTGTCTGCTGCTTGCTCCATGTGGGAGAGGTTTCAGAGGAAGAAATAAATAAATATTTGTTGTGAAAGAGGGGCAGAGATCAGACTGCACAAACACACAAATGCAGAGACATGAGAGGAAAGGAGCATAGCAAACAGATCCTGCTCCTCTCTCACACAAATTGTGCAAAAGGAGGACATTAAAGTAGCTTGAAGGTCATTTTGAGTAATTTCCAAGTGGGACAGCCCCAGTGAGGCCATGGACCTTTATCTGCTTCCTGCTTCCCTCCATACTGGGCACAATTTTTTATACTTTTTTATAAAAAACAACTCTGCCTTCACTGTGGAAAAACTATTATTATAAAAAGAAAATTGTTATTGAGAATTTTTTACTTTAAAAATGTATTTTATATTTCCAAAGTCAAATTTCCTTTCTTCTTTCTTCAGCCATTTCTCTTATTTACTGGCCTTTATTTCTCCACTGTTTTACACATGAAGCAGAGAGAGAGGTGCAATAGGGGAAGGCATGGCAAAACCAAAGTTATCTGAATGGGACTTCTGGGAAAACTTAGGCACAATTTTTTTTGTTTGTCTTTTGGTCTGTTGGGAATTTCTGTGGAATGTCATCAGCCATGTTACCTGTCTCCAGGCACAGTGTTCAGACTGCTGTGAATGCAATACATGTACTATGTGCAAAGCACTGACTTCTTCCAGATTAGCAAGCAGGGGAGATTATTCATCACTACTTATTCCTGTCAAGTCTCACTTTAGCTAGAAAAACTCATTAACTGGTCTAATAAATCCCTGTGACTATAGGATGGCAAAGTTACTTCACTGAGTCACTTTCCATGTGGTCTAAAAAGAGCACAGAACCATTCTGACAATGAAAGCAAGGATGATACACTAACAGAAAAACTGATCCTGTGAGAATAATATATTTTCTTTATATTGCTTGATACCTCCCATGGTTTATTCTTCAGGTCTCTGTCCTCTCATGTCGTATATGAATTTTTCTGGGTAAAGGGTCTACTCTTGTAAGGCAAAAGGCAATAAATTCATATCAACAAAGCTACATGGCTACCCTAGGAAAAGCCATTTTAAGATACAAGCAGAAATACTTTCAAAGTTTGAGGCACAGTGAGTGATACTTTTTCTGGAATTATCATGGCATCATTTCATGCCATGGAAATAACATTTGGAGTTTCAGCATCATACACCCTTTCTGGCAAAGCCAATATTCAGGGAGAGGGCTGAAGAATAACCACAGCTTGTTCACCTATCTTGAGCAATACGGACAAGCTAATCTTCACAAAGGATCCCTTGAAAATTTCACTACCCAATACGAAACCCAGGCTGGAGGATAAAAAGTGTACTGCTTCAGAGATGCCAGCATCTTGGAATTTAAGGTTCACTGGCAGATTTTTGAGTTTAAAACCAGTTCAGAAAGTGACTGGGCACCACCAGGCTCAATCAGGGTGGATGTAGGATGTAGGCAGGCACAGCCCCTGACATCAAGTAAATCAAGATTATCAATAAGGAAACCAAACCTGACCAATTTCGGTGGCTTTCCTCACTTTCAAGCTGTTCTCACAAACAATATGAACTGCATAATTTCCAACTCTGATTGTATCATCACTTGTATATATATAATATTTTCTCCAGCCTGTAACTTCTGCCCTAGACTACCCAAATTCATTACCAAACATTATACGTATACTTCTTTGTGTGATGACAGGCTCTGATCTGACCTATATTCACAAAATTTTAAAAAAATTCACAATATCTAATATATCATCAATATTTGGAAAAGCATCTCTTAAAATGCCTTTAAGGTGTTTGATCATCCTTATTTTTTAAAGAAGTCAAAATAATCTGCTGTTTGAATGTCTGTTTTTACGTTGAAAAAGATCCTACTCACACCTTTTCCTGGCTGCCTCTGACACCTACAGTCACACTAACACAAATTAGTTTAGAGCTGGGCTTTTTGTATTAAAATAACAACAATTGATTTTAAATTGTGCAAGTGATCTTGGGCAACAGAAATTATCCCAAATCGTGACATTTGTAACAAAATGGGAATCAGAAGCTCTTTGCCTCATCCGGAGTGCACTGTGAGTTTACATAGAAGTCAATGCAACATTTTGTGGTGGGTGTTTTACTAATGTCTCATATCCACAAGGTGGGCTTAACAAGGCAGGATTGGAGGACAGATCTACAAACCCAGGAAATCCACCTCTCTCAGGTCTTCTGATTAGCCTGGTTGCTTTGTTGCTACCTGCCTTTTCACCTCATTTCCTAGGAGTTACTTTTTGTCCCCATATTTTTGGGATCCTGTAAAAGAAGCTGAGCTTCTAAGAGTGTGATTCAGCTGTCTTTGAAAATCAGTTTTGTCACAGTGACTTATGCATTCAAATTAGAACACTTAAAAGGTAAAATCATCACTGAAAGCAATGTTGCAGCTCTTCATGTGCTCCCCAGCTCTATGTGCTGCACCTCACAGCTAGGCTAAAAGGGAATAGGGTTGTTTTCCAGCTCTCTCTGATTTGCATTGACATCAGTCTTGCTGAGAAGGGATGGGTGTCCCCATTCATTCAGGGATGCTGAGTGACACAAAATATTTGCAAGAGTCCAAAACAAGGGCACAGATCATCCAGTCTAGTCCAGGTCTTCTTTAAAACCTTCAGTGATATAGGCAAAACAAGACAGTGTTCTCGGTCCAAAAGTTAGTGAAACAACTGATACAAAACCCTTCATCATCATTTGCGCTATGACTCTATGGGCATGGAAACTGAACTGCTCAGCATTTCCATCACAAGGCTCAAACAGGCAAGGACCTTGGTGCACTGGCAGCAGCAGATACAGAAGCTCACAGTGTCCCTGTGCTGTCATTCTTGCAAACAGAAAACCTGAACTTGCAGACCTCTTGACCTGGCACTCTCTATGGGCTCCAAGATAGATCTTGAAAATGTACTGCCCTCGTAACCAAAGTCCTACTTCATCAGAACCAGTCTGTGGCTGTCAGATGGGTTAATTATGTGGAAGAAAGAAGAGCTGCAAAAAGTTACAGCAATTTCAAAATTACTGCTCAGAGAGAAATGGCCATTTAAGCCCAAATTCAAAGCACAGGATTTAGAACAAGAATGTCCATGCAGGTCAAAGGACAATTTCCTAATTGCACATCTCCCCCACCTGCTCAGGGCTGACTGACAGATAAAAAATTTTCAGGGCAGCTGTTGACAAGTTCAGACAACAGTCACAATCTGAATGTTTCAGGGGGTTTTTTACTATTTTTTTAAGATAATGAGATGAAAGAATGGGGAAGCAACTTTATAATAATAGATCCCACTTTCAAATAATTCTGAAGATAACTTTTTGAGTGAGAAACAGCCTGAGATATGGTTCCTTACCCTCTGGCTTACTCCACTACTAATCTCTTGAGCCAGAGTGCAGGGGAAAAATCCCAACAACCCCCCCTTTGTGTTCCTACCAAATTCACTGAAGAGTGGTTTCTGTGGCTCACTTTTGTAGTCAGGCCAGCAGCTTGCCACCCAAAGCATGCCAGCATGAGTAGCTGCCATTTGAAGCAGCTTCCACCTTAATTCAGAAAACCATAACCACCTGTTGGTACCTGTGGCACCTTCTTCCTTCACAACCATCTTCTTTGCCATCTCTCATCAAGGCTAATCCTCAACAACAGCTGATCCATCAGCTGAAATCCAAAATTCTGGATGCTACCATGTCCTCATCGGTATTACTCTGAATTTACACCTATGTAAGAAAATCAAGAGCCAAATCTCCAGGCTACAACTTGTGATATAAATCCATGGCAGCATACATAAAAGGGGATGAGAGCAAAAGTGGCCATAGATGGTATTTTATTCAGTCTTCTCTGAAAAGGGCAGAATTTGGAGCAGCTCCAGGGCTTTGCAAAGTTCCAGCAGCTGTCACAGACCCAGGAGACCTCCTGAGTGGCACAGGATTATGAAAGTGTGACATTTTGTGGCCAGCTTATTCTGCCCCTGAACTCTAACCTTCCTTGGAAAGTAGTGAGAAAAAACTCTGCCATCTGGGGTCTGGCATGTGTAAGGCTTAGTGTCTTAGTATTAGAGAATTTCAGCTGGAATTTGGGAGAATTCAGATCAGTGTATTGGTGTGTAGAGTGAGAGTTCTCACATAAAGGCATTGTACACCTCATGCCCAGTGAAGATCTAAAGTTACCACTGTAGCAGAGGAGCACTCAAATGAGCAACAACAACAAAAAAAAAAATACCCCACTCCACTGAAAATGGAAGAAATCTGCCATATTTTTCACTCCAAAAACAAAGGAAAACAGTATTCAGAAAACTCAGTATTTTTCTTTTGTCCACAAATCATTCTGCTGACAATACAAGACAACAGGGGAAACCACTCTGTTCTTGCAATATGTTCTGCACAAGCACCAGAGAGGTTAAGCAAAAAAATGCACCAGGTTTAATGAGCAATGTAGACCTGCTAGAGATGTGATAATTTTGGGGTTCCTATCAAAAAGCTAGAATTCTTGCAGATATCTTCAGTTGTCTGCATTGAGAAATGCAATGATGTATTGAATCACTCCTTTTAACCACCCAGCTTTAGTTATGGAGAAGCTGCAAAGGCTCATGGCAGTAGGGATCAACTGAAAAGGGGAACTTTTCAACTAATGTTCCTTCCCACACTTGAATAGTCCTCCGTGCCTGGCTATCCTTAGTCTTGTGCTTCTTTGCAGGCTTTTTCTCTCATAATTTCTTTCTCAGAGACAGAGACCACCATAAAGCAGTAGTTAGAAACACCTTTCACTGTCCATGTGCTTTCCACTCTCTGTTTTGAATGGTGATGGGACTGCAGAGAAAGCAGATGCTGTGCTGGGAATTCATGACATAAATGAGCTTGGCTGTTTTGCAACAGAACCTAAACTAGCCAGCATCAATTCTAGACCTCTCCCACGCTTTCCATGTGATTTAGCCCAAACAACAATACATTATTCTTTCTAATTGCATGTCAGCCCCGTTGGTGTGCTCAGTCATTCTGCCCCAGGGATCCAATTCCATTAGTGTTGAGTAGGCAGGATAAGTAAGAAAATTAACGAGTCCATTTTCTTTCCAAAACTTTGTCTGCAGGTACAGAGATCCACCTACATATTTCCAAATACTAGAGGTGGTAAATGTGAAGCGGCTTCACCACCTTCTTATAACTTTTCATTTCCTTCTGGCAGCATCAGTGCTACTAGTAAATTTTATGCAACAACAGGACAGGCTGGCCTAGAATTCAGACATGGTATTTAGGTGTCACCCATAATAGTCATGCTCAAATGGATTTATCCAGGAATACATTAGAGCTATTTTTGTTCGTTTCATATCCTGTGAATTATTATAAATAAACATTGTAAATACTTATCAGACAGAGATGAGTGTTAGTCCAGATAGAGGGCTGGCACTGACATCATGAGAAATCAGTGTGTGGAGTGGTCTCAATAGGACTGTCAGTTTTCCAGCTATATTTTAACCTTGTTTGACTAGTAGGAAATATATAGTTCTTTGGCACAGACGTTTGAAAACAAGTCTTTATTTGGTGTGGTGCTGTGCCCAGTCTAATGTGCCTGTGCCACTAGGCCTTCAAATGGCTCAGCCATTACCAGATGTTTCAAGAAGGACCTTAAAGTGGAATGCCTGAGATGAGAAAGGTCAGGAGGAAATGAAAGTCTTTGCCAAAGTGTAATATTTGTGCTGTTACAAAGACCACATGGTTTCATGACTGCTTCCCTGTGGAGCAGGTGTTATGGAAACTCTCTCAAAGAGCTGGATTTGGGTCACACATTTTGGTATCCAAAACAGGCAGGTGCGAGGGCTGAGTAAATGTCATAATCCACTGCTGTCTCAGAAGTACGAAGGCTCCTTTAACATGCAAAAGAGGATATGCATGTATTCAGGTCAGCTGATACAAGGACCCATGATTACTTTTCACCATTAGGTGCTGAGGAAGTCAGATAGCTCATGATCTGAAATACCCATTTTTCTCATACACAGACAACTTCAGCATGATCATTACAGTAGCTGAAGTCAACATTCAAGTTTCAAAATCTTTTATCCACCACAAAGTCCCTAACAATTTTGATATCTCTCATGCTTATGTGGCACTTCAGGGAGACAGGGGAAAGGTAAGTCTCTAAATATGTGAGTTTGAGATTCTTATCAAAGCAGTGAGAGTCCAACAGGGATTGTTCTACTTATAGATGTAACTAGCAGGATGTCTAGCCTGCCTGATATATACCCTGGAATAATTTGTCTCTTTGATCATGGCAAAGAGTTTAACATTTTGATACCTTTTTTTTATTCAGATTTGTGTGACTTCTGAAAAGGAACACGATGGCTTTATCAAGGTATACAGCGGGAAGAAGAAAGGCTTTGTCCCCATAGACGTCTTAGAAAACATCTGATTCCAACAGCCCACTCCCTGCAGTGGGAGCCCTTTGTTGGCAATGCCTGTCTGCCTCATCTCACACTGTGTCAACCCAGATGGGCTGTCTTGCAGATGTTCAGGGAAATTGTGAGAAAACTGCAACAACACGAAGAAAAAGACATTTAGACTGCCACGGCAACACAAAAAAATATGAAAAGTTGAATGTTTGAAAGAAAATGTAGTCAGAAACCACCAGGGAAATGAGAGGCCCTTGGATTGTAACAGGAATAAGGTAAGGGAGGGCGAAGAACAAAGTCTGGGCTGATTTCTGGTGCAAGATGGCTGCTACAACCCTGACGGAGACAGACAGCTTGTTCTGAAGGACTAAACTAGCGTCCTGTTCTTGTGTCTTAGAAAATGTTGGACTGCTTTCTTGTTTGAAGTGTGTATTTTGGGGGAGGGGGGAAAATACCGTTCAAACTGTCCTTGTACTACAGTCCAATGCTTGTAGTAGAGTGTGGCTGTGGTTCTACAGATTTGTCCCCAATACCAACTGAGTTTCAGCGTTTAGTCCTGGTGTTTAGTCTCACAAAAAATAAGTTTGGAGACACCGTGTGAATGTCAGTTCGAGAAATGCACTGTGCGCTGGAAGCTGGCAACTTTCTCTTTCTGTGCAATCTTCCCATAGGAAAGAGTAGCAAATTTGTGTGTCCTTTGTTTTCTCTGTATATGAACAAAAGCTCTCAGCGTATGTTGGGTGTGTGTTGGCTGCTCTCATAGGTCACAAAAATAGCTGATCCTTGGATTCACGAGCCTGCTTGGAAGCATCGCTCTGTGTTTCCTTCACCCTGAACTGGTGATACAGAAAATGAGTAAAATGCTGGGAGACAGCCACAGGCTTGAAACATTTTATATTTTTCTGTGTTTATTGCACTTAAAACATTTTCTATATTAATCCTATTTATAAAAAAATAAAACAGTTATCTAACCCACTGGAAGGCTGAAAATATTAGGAAAGGACAGGCTGCACACAGGACTGAAGTCTGTAATTATCAAAATGCAGAACTTGTGACAGAAAGGCACTGGGTGTCTTGGTGGTATGTTCGCACACCAAAGCTCTCTTCTCCATTTGCTAAATAGAAGTTTTGCAGATTCAGCAGTAAATACACCAACATAAATTTTTCCTTGGCATAAACCACCATGATCACCCCTTGAGTATTTTCCATGCTGGTGAGACTGTGCAGATATCCCTGTTTTGTCCATATAAGCCTCCATCTTCAAATGTGTTCTGGGCACAGGAACCTTTCAGGGAGCAGTCTCTGGGACCTGGACGTCTTGACTAAATTACACAAGTCAGTTGGTGCCAATTCTGTTGTAGAGCAGGGGCCTATGATATTTGAAGAGAGAGAACCTAATTTCCAAGTATTTAATTGGATGTAATTGCACCAAATACACTTAAACAGCTTAGCATGTATTATGATGTAGACATTAAGCCCTATCCTAAAGCTCCCTGCTGAATTCATGCCTTCTTTGACTAGCTTGAAACTAAATGCCTGTCTTTTCTGTGACTAACCACAAATTGGTGTCCTAAATCCTGCTGCTGCATGCCAGGCTAGTATATGCCTTTGCAAAGTTGATGCTCTTTCTAAAAACAGCAGCTGCTGATCCTGTTCCCATGTATTGAGTCAGGTTGAAGCTGTGTTGAATAGCCCAGGTCTCAGTAGCTGAGTTGCCCTATTTGAATTGCTGACTTTGCTCAAAGCCTTATAAAATCCAGGTGAACTCTACACTTGACCAGAAGTTGTCAGAGTAGATTGGTCTTCAGTCTCTTAGAGACATATTTTGCTGCTCTTATACATCGTTTATTGCAGAGGAAGTTGCAGGGCTGCCAGCTGCTGAAACACAGCCCTTTATAATGCAACCAGTCCATATTGATTATTAACAAACTCCTGGCTGATCAAAGCTATCTGATTTCATACCTTCTGTGGGAATATCAGCAGGGGTTTTTTTTGACTTCAAACAACATTTGCTCAGCTCATTTTCTTAAACAACTAATGAACTCAGTGGGAGAGGATTCTGATAATCCTTAAAGATCAAGAGGAAAAGCAGTAGAGACATATTAATCCAGTCTGCTTTATAAGATTATTTTATATATATATATATATATATATATATATATATATATATATATTCACCCATTCAAAGGAAAAACTCAAATGTTTGTGACAACTGAAATATTTGCTACTTTTGATCAGGCCTGTCAAGTGGAGAAAAGGAAATCTGTATTAATCTATACATATGTGCTATTGTTTACATGATTGCGTCATACTGTGATTCCCCCTTTTTCAGTCTTCTATGACTTTGATTTATCCCCACAATGTGCATCATACTATTCAAAGAATTATATGAATATTACCTACAGATCGCAATGGCCTTTAATCAATGTCAGTTTTATTCCTTTTGATACTGAGCAATAAATAATAAAGTGACTGAGAAAAAACAAAACAGGCCTTATGTGGACTGCATTACATCTGAGAAACTATTGCTTCTGAACCAAAGCTTTCATGTTTATCTTTTCTTTGTGTTTTTGGTTGCTTGCTTGATTGCTTTTGTCTTTTTACTGGGCTTTTGCTGCCATTCAATATGTAGATGTAATTTATGCCTAATTTAGCAAGAAGCACATATCATACATGAGTCTTACTTTAAGCATGTGATTCATTGGCTATTTCCATGCTTAAAGCTGAAGTACTTTGCTAAATTAAGGTCATTTTACTCAAATTTATTTTGGATGCCTTACTCTTAATCCAGACAAGTATCTCATCACTTTTTTTACTACCATATGCAGTTTGCAACAGGTACTGTGTTAGCAAGCAGTTAAAAATCAGACAGAAGATGGAATGGATTTTATCTGACATATGTTAAGAAAAACTGAATTTTAGGAGATAAATGCTGCTCAGATTTAATTTAATATTCTGCTTAATAAAGACTATGTGATGGTTGGAAGGAGAATAGAAGTGTATGTGTCTTGGCTTTTTTGCATCAGACTATGGAATTTTCAGTTACCCAACTTGAAGCACAGTCACTGAACCCATCAGCAACAGATGTTACTGAGCATTTCCATTTAAAATTTACAGCACTTGCACTTGCCACATTTAGCAAACCATTTCTAACGTATTTCTGCAATGTATGTAACGTGGACTTAGAGGGAAGTTTTGTGGTGGGGCCACCCTGAGCACTTGTTTCTGGCATATCAGAAAGTAGTTTTAGCCATTTAACATCTCATCACAGCATAAAACTGCCTATAGAATATCTTCCTATGTACTGGGAACAGCTGAACAACATGAATTGAGTATGAGCTGCCCAAATCATGATCTTCTCCCTTCAGTAAATAACACAGTATCACAGTTTCTTCTTTCTCTTCCTGCACTTGGACTCAGTGACTCCATCTGGAGATGAGTGCTGCAGCACAACACCATTCAGCTGTGGATTCATTGCCCCAGTGGAACTACCACACTTATGCCTACAAACTTTGGATACCTTAGAAATGCTTACAGTCCTTTTTTCTAATCATTTGTCGAGATTTGATTGACTAAATATAGCGCTCAGTGCCATCAGAGGAGCACGCACAGGGCTGGCAGAAAGTGTCATGGGAGACTTGGAAGAGCTGCAACCTTCTAAAGAAGCCACTGGAGACCATGCAGGTTTTCTAAAATGGAACTAGACAGATGTCTTTGTAAAATTAACCCAACTCATTTATCTTAAATATGTGCAGACAAGTCTGATTTATTGAGCATTTAAAAGACATCTTTCTTTTGGTAAAGGATGCTGAATAAATGCAGTATGCCATATCAATCTTATCCTATTTAAATCCAAAGTAAAAGAGAACCCTTAAATGCCATAGGGACTAAAGTTCATTATTTTGCAAAAGCCTTGTCAGTGTTACTCTTCTCCCAAAAACCTATGATGTCATTTGTCTGATCTATTTATATCTGCACCAGATAACACCTGACTACCACATATCTTGTAGTTTTTACAGTGCCTCTGACGGTACTGCTCATTATTATTGTTAGAAATGAGGAAAGAGATGCATTTTTTGCCCTCTTTCTTTTTATAGAATTTCTTTTGCTGGCTGGTGGGTAAGGGTCGCTTCCTAAATAGAACACATAAAATATAAGGAGGGAGGGGTGTGAATGATATTCCCATGCATAGTCCTGTATTTTGCTCTACTACAAATAGGATCAGACCAACACGAGTGTTTCATTTCATATTTGAGGCATTTCATAATAAATGTGATCCCAAATTATCATCCAGATTTTGCACACTCCATTTTGCAATGCAAGGAGAATAAATGTTTTCCCCAGTGGGAATATATGTCATCACAATGTTGAGTTTTCCATAGCTAAAAAGAGCATCTGGATCTAAGAGGTACATGGGAGTTATTTTTAAAGCCATCCTTTATATAGAAAACTGCTATGTGCCTGGAGAATGAACACTTTACAGGGCTGGTACAAAAGAGGCCCAGAAAAATTTTAGTAGGACTGCTGCAGGTCAGCGTGTACATCCATCTCCTGAGTGCCCCAAGAAACTCTGCACAGCACTTGCCTACGTTAATGTAATTTTTTCAATCAAATGAGCTTAAATTAATTTCTTATTTTATTCATGTACCTACAAACAACACATGCATAAATATGTATTTATGTCTTACATACATTACCACCAATCCAATTGCAAGAGTACATTCCCTTAAAAATCTATCATGACTGAATTTTTCCTTATCTTAGTGTGCTCAGGACCAAGTTACAGTAGTGGATGGTGCCCAGTAAGTACTGAGACAGGCAGCTAGATGGGCAAAGTCTAGAAGTTTTATCTGTATTAGACAATGTGTATAATATATAAAGCCAGAGTTGCAGCAGTTGAAATGGAAATAATGCAATACATCGAGCAGAGTCTAGATGCTCACTGCTCTGAAGTGCACGTTGTTCATCAGGCAAAGACAGAGGACTGCATGCCATGTACAAATTGGCAGCCTGAAAACATCGTCAGAACATCATGTAGATCATACTGCTTTGACCCAGTGACTCACAATAATGAGATACTGAAAATAAAGAATGACTTCTCCTGGGACACCTGAAGGAGAGGAAGCCAGGAGGCTTTAAAATGTGTTAATCAGTCACACATGCACACCATGAGAAGCACACCTAAATCTACCTTCATTAGAATGAAGTAAATCAATGTGTGCATAATTACTATGCTACCAGCAGTTTTCCAGCTGACAGGGTCAGAGGCTGACAACACAAAACTGAGGGACCACGAGAGTTGTTTCAGCTTTGCATGACAAACAGGAAAAAAATGTGACATAGCTGTGGGTAAAATTCAACGTTTAACAGAAGCAGTGCAGCAGTGGTACTGAAGTGAACCCTTCAATTTGTGTTGTCTGTTCCATGTAACCCTCTCTCCCTGGCAGGCCCAGGCAGCAGATCCCACCCCTTGCTCTCTTCCAAGGGCAGCACTGCAGGAACATGGGCACAATTGCAAAGCAAAGCTCTGGGCTCTTTCCAGACTGCCCACCCCATGCCAACAGAGCCAGCCACTCTTCATTTCAGCCACTGTCTTTCCAGCCATTCTTCATTTCAAGGGCCATGCCAGTTCAGCTTCTGGCTGCCAACTGCTTGCCCTTGTGTCTAGGAGAAGAAAATAATAATAATAATGATGATGATGATGATGATAATCCCAAGGAAAACAGCAGCCAAACAAAGCAGCAGTCCCCAAAACCTTGGAGTGTGGCCTTCCTGCAAAAAATGGTGGTTCTTTGTGCCTTCCTGAGAGGCGTCACTCACCTCTTCTGCTCCTGGTCCTTCTCTGTCTGGGCAGGTTGCAGCATCTTTCTCACAAGCTATCCTCATTTTACACCTACTAAGTCTCACTCTGTTCTGCCAGGAGAAACCTTTCAGGCCTATCCAATGCATCTGCTCTGCTAAATGTTTGCTGTTGACCTAGTTGTCCCAAAAAAGGGAAATCTGGTGCTGGCTTGGCCCTGGCTCAGCAGCCTTCCCACATGGACATTTATGAGCTGCTTGAAAAAGCCTCTTTCAGAGGGGTGTGGGTCTGCTGTGAGCCCCATCCCCACTGGCACAGGGTCCACTTCCATGTGATGAAGGATGGAAGGGGGAAAACTATCTTATTTTGAGCCTTTGGAACAAGTCTGTGTCTCCAAGCCCAAGTGTTGCATTAGTCATACTAAACATGGAAGAAAAACTTCTGGTTTTAGCCCATCCACATTCTTCATTACTCTGTATAGCCACATTTGGGCTCAAGAAATGCAGAGTGACTGCAAACCTTCCTTGCTTTATCTTTCATTCACTCCACATCCAATCGGCTGTTGCCTTGTGTCTTTTAGCGCAGTCTTGCAAAGGTGTCCCTGCCCTGGCTTTTCCCTTCCTGTCACAAGTGATGCTTTCTGTGTATATTATCCAACATCATACACCTGTATCTCAGCCAGGACTGAATATGGCCAGCACAGCCAACTGGTTTGCAAATTCATCCTGCTGCAAGGCCACATAGGGTCATGTGGGTTCTTTAAAATTCCAAGGTGGGCAACTTAAACATAAGTAGACCCTAGATAAGTACTGGGAAGCTGAATTATTTGACTTGTGGAATTGAGTGTGATCAGACCTCCATTTGTGTTATTGGTACTTATATGGTTTGTAGCATTTTACCATGTAAATAAAATGGTAAATGCACAAAAATAGTCAAGACAAAATTAATAGTGAGTAATCTATTATTACCCCTCATCTTATACCTGCAGCTTTTAAACTGCCTGCTGTAGTTTTTTCTGTAGAGATGCATACAGTCCTGTGGCTTCTGGAGGTTATTGTAAGTACAGTATTATTAGTACAACTGGCAGGCAAATCTGCTTTACTGACATCCTGGAACTAACTCACAGGTGCTTTATGGAATGAACATAAAATATGTTTCATTGCTTTACATAAATCTTCATTGGATGCTAAGGCATTTCTTACACTTTCCTTAGGAGTGCAAAAGCTCCCACATACCCAGACTGGAAGACATTTCTTCCTGAAGACTACAGCACCAAGAGCAGTCCTATCCTCCACGTCATTTGCAAGGGTCTGCTCTCTAAAGACCTTAGAGACACCACAAAGAACCTGTGCTGATCCTCCACCCAAGTACCAAGGAGTGCAATGGGACATGCTAGCCTGCATGAATATTAATGGACACAGCTTCTGTACCCTGCATACTTGCATGCATTTTGATCAAATAAAAGTGGCAGGCTGGGCACACCTGTATCTATGTAGCTTTTTTCTTAGGCTGGGTCTCAGCTGCCCTGCAGCAGGGCTGGAGTGCAGGGTCAATGTTAGCTGTGTAGAAAGCACCACTCCCCATTCTGGGGTCAGGAAGCACCTGACCAGGGTTGTCCATATTGTATTCACAGGCCATGATGCTATAGTCTGGTGGTTTCTCAAAAATCCCTGTGGCCTTTATGTTGGCTCATGTGACATTAGTAAAGTTTGTGAAAATACAGTCTGCTTCTCTGCATAATGCACCTCCCAGCACACAAATCCTATCACCATAACACATGAGCTGAGAGATTAGATTCTGGAGCAGACACACAGTTCTTCATCTGACTGCACTGTACTCACCCCTCAGACTTCAGTTACACGAGGTCTGCTAATTGAGATGGAAGCACCTTAATTTCTTGAGTTTTGAGTGTTCTTTTAGAAGTCTTCCTGCTTCAGTGCTCCCATTACGCCCCTCATAGAGTTAGCTCACTAGTCACATTTAATGCTAGCAATTAATGAAACAATCTGCAGCAGGCCAGGGGCATCAAAGGAGCCTCTTGTCTTCAGTGATCTGTGAGTGAACTCCTCTGCTGCCAGATCAGGGTAGCATTGGGTGGTAAAGGTAATAGCAATGGTCGCTTTTGCTCTCATTCTTTTGCGAGGGTTCCAGGTTCTGCCTCCAGACTAAGCCACATCGTCAGCCCCTAAAAGTCAAGCATCACCAGGTAGTGGTCTTTGCATGTTTAAAGATCAGGATGATACCCTCTGGCCCCTCAGACGAACACTACCTTCATAGCCAGCTTTTAAAAATGTCACCCTTTTATAAGTCAGATTTCACTTTCTTTTAAGTAATATCACTGTTGCCTTGGTCTCAGACCAACCAGTCAAGCAAATTCCTGACAAGTAGGCAGAGCAGCATCTAATGTAATGTTGTAGTCTCTGAGCCTCTCCATGAAAGGATGAAGAGTCAACAGCTGCTTAGTGGAAATCCAAACACAGGTGGGGTAGGTGCCTTGCCTTCCCCCACCATTTTGGGAGCCAAGGAAGGAAGAGCTGACAGTGCTAATGAGCAATGTAGCAGGTGATGTAATTATCATCTGAGAGCCTGCGTAGGATGAGGCAGATGTTATTTTTAGGGTTCATTGCTTTATTAGTGGCACCTGCTAACCAGCTTATGTGATCCACCCCTTGGCACACCAGATACAGACTACTATTAAATGAACTGGTTTGAGTCAAATCAAATAACTGTAGGTGATACCAAAGCCGTACTCAAGGGTTCTCTTAAATAGTGGGAGTCCCAGCAGGAACGGTAAACAGGGACATAAAAGACTCTTAATTAAGTAAATATGCCATTCCTGCTTCCTGAGAATCTGTGATGCTGTCATGAATCTATTATGTCACCATAAGTCCCTTATTCTCAAACCAGAATCATCAGCTTTGCACAGAGCTGCTGAGGAATGGTGACTCTCTACTCAGCTGCAGGCTGAGCATAATCTAGTTAACCATGGGTTTGAGGTTATTGTAGGAAAGAGGGACCAGCTGGTGTTCACCTGGTCAATCTGTGTGGCACTGAGGGATGGAGGCAGCTCTCACCATGGAGGGAATGGCACAAGGACCTTCAAGCATGCAAAAGCCACAGGTGATTGTCAAATCACAGTCAAGCACTTGAAAATATGCCAAATATGACAGATCATCACTCAAATAGGCAGGATATGTTTGAGTGCTCAGTGTTGCCCCAGAGAAGATGAAGGGAAGCAAGAAGACTTTCTGAATCAATTTAATCCCCTGTTTCCTGCATGGAATATCACAACAACAATTGTATTCTGTGTGAAGTTTGGATCTCTGTTCATCTTTGCTACTGAGAGCTAAGAACAAGTGGACAAGAAAAAAAAATCCATTAAGCATGGGACAAGGAGTTCAGACTGTAAAGCACTTTGACTCTTGTACCTCTTAATTCCAAAGTGTTTCCACAAAACAGACAGTGGGCAGCAATTAGTGCTCTATAAATCACTGTAGATTGAATTAGATTAATTCTGAATATACACACAGAAAAAGCATTGTTCTTGTTCTTAAGCTTATCTAGATTTTGAGGAACAACTTAAGAGCTTGAAGGAAGGTGGTGTTAACAGTGTCAACAGGCACAGAAGAAATCTATTTTGTGCTTCGACTACAACTTGACAAGAGAAAAGAACTTAATCTTTTCAAGTTGTGTACCCTCATTTAAATATTTTTCTGGTAATTAACACCAGGCACCAACAGAGCTGATGTTCCTTGAAGAAGAGTGAAACATTATTACCCTTCTTGTCTTCCTTCCTGAAATGACTGAGGTGAAAGAAAGGTTAAAAAAGAGAGTCTTTTCTTGGTTGTCTTATTTATCTTTTGTCTTTCACATTGGTTCCAGGAATGGAAAGTCATTAATTATCTATCAAGACTGCATATAGGAGTTGCCTTGGGGTTAGAGAGGACTGGAGAAGATCATTTAAGCATGACGATTAATTGAAATGAGTAAAATGGGGACAGATTCTTCATTTAAAAGTAAGTAGCAGGTGATAGGCAACAGATTTGGACTGCTATTAATAAAAATTGAGTGAAGAAACTTAGCTGATGAAGATGGAAAGTAGAAAATTAGTTATAAGGTAAAAAGAAAAAAACAGTTAAAGAATGGAGAAGAAAAGTTTATAGTGATAATCCCAGTTTATTTATTGTTTTAAATTATTCAGCTGGAAACTTCTGGCTCTGCTTTTCTTCCTTATTGTGTTAGCTGTGTCAGTACTACACAGATGAAGCAGTGGGAGCCAAACAGCAGCACCTTTCAGGCTCCCAAAGAAGAGCACTTCAAGCAGTGATTGCATTATGCACATCTGTGGCAAAGTTTTCTCTCCCAGTTAGACTCCGGAGAAACTGCAGGTATATATCCTGGAATGTTGCAGCTGCTGAGTTGCATGATCTCTCTTTTTATCTTTTGGTGGTTTTATTTACCCTGTGCTTTTGGCACAG
The DNA here is from genome assembly GCF_037042795.1 of Molothrus aeneus. Classification (NCBI taxonomy): domain Eukaryota; kingdom Metazoa; phylum Chordata; class Aves; order Passeriformes; family Icteridae; genus Molothrus; species Molothrus aeneus. The sequence continues at coordinate 48,745,537 of NC_089646.1, read as the reverse complement.
CTGCCAACAATTCCACCAGCCTTCTCTTCATGCAAACTTTCCTGTGTGGAAAGGTCTCCCTGGGAAGCTTCTGCTGACCACTCACCTCTCCCAGATTTCCTGCAGATTCACAGAGAGGGTTTTTACTGGGCAGACAAAATGACTGCAACATCTCCTGCTTTTCTGTCCTTTCTGAAGAAGGTGCCAAAAAACTGAGGCAATGGACTGCCTTGAAGAGCAAACACAACACAATAAATCCTGCCCACAATCTAAAAGTACTGACAGGATTCCTATGAGGCCTTTCCTCTGAAAAGTCTTATGTTAAGAACAACTGGACTGAAATCTTTTTTGCCAGGTTCAGCGATAAAAAGCCTGCATTCAGAAGAGTCATTGGGAGATAAGATTTGACCAGAATGCAATAATTTAACTGCAATCAGCTTTCACATGGGCTACTTTCACCTCTTCATTGAGTTCAATACATTCTCTACTAAATAAATTTGGTGTACCATACCCAAGCAAAATGCAAAAAATTTCCTGATGGCATATTCTAAGTTAGAAGCTCAAAAAATCCCAACCTCAGCTACTACAAATTGCCATTTCTATAGCAAAATGGCATTAGAAAAAAATTTAACATGACAATGGATACTGTTTCTTTTTTACTTAGATGTTTAAAGACAATGTAGGGGCTACAGGGTTATGTGGCGTCAGTTTGCAGGGTTTGCTGTTCCTCCCTGTTGAGACTATGTGTTTTCAGCCAAGGTCTGGTACAACACAGGGAAAACCCACTGTGCTGCTGTCACAATCCAAATTTGCCATTGGAGCAGCTGCCACAAAAACCCCTTGGTCTCAGAGGAAACTTGAGAAAGGGAAAAGTTTCCAGGAAGAAAAATTAATTATAAATTCATAAGTATCATCAGCCGACTATTAATTGTTTCTATCTAGAAGAAAGGAGGAAACAGGACTAAGATTTTATTTCAGAGACAGCCATATTTTCAGAATTTCTCTCCATTCTCTTACTGAATAACTCACAGTCTTTAAACTAGGGCAGAGGAGTTTTCATCTTCTCTGCAACCCAAATGTCCATCTCTTATTGAATTCTGGCATGCAACCATCAAAGGTCAGATCCTCTAGGAAGTTACCTCTTGGAGCAGACTTTGGTCCTGGAGTGGTGGTTTCCAGATAAATTAGTAATTACTCTATTAGTAATTGCTATTGAATTACTAAATTAGTAATGAAGTTCACCTTCATTAAAAAAAAAAAAGGGAACTGAAAGAGTCCCCTCTGAGTTGTGATGGGTAGCTTAATAAAAAGACATCCACCCACCTCTTGGAGCTGACAAGAGATTCCTCTGCTACATGTGTGAAGAATCTAGTCATGACTTTTGAATTCCTGTTGAATAAAAGAGCAATTTTGATAAATCTTCTATTCAAAGTTCAATATGTGGTGCTATAATCATTTTTGCATAAATATCCTGTTCAGCTCCTAGGCTAAAGCATGCAGAGCCAGGTTGATCTAGAGCATCAATCTTGAGGAAATTGGAGACATTCATAATAAGCTCTCAGACATATTTGCAATGCAAAGATAAACACCATTTATGCATGACTTGGCTCATACTAAGTCTTGAAAGACTGATAGCACCCAAAGCAGCTGTGAGTGAGGTTCACACAATGAGCTGTCATTTAGTGGACATTATACTAATTACAGTCCTGCTGGCTGCAGAGAGGAATTGTTCTGCAATGATCTGTGATGTCTTCTAAGGCTGCTGTAATCACATGAATCATATTTTCATTAATTGGAAATAAATCTCAAAGAACTGCAAATAAATCTAGGGGGGAAAAAGAGTTCAGGTGGCAGTTTCATTAAAATTGAGAACTTGAAACTAGCTCTGCTGCAACATGGCAGATTCCACTTTCCAAAACGATGTTTTCTTCCAATGTGTTAGCTGGTACAATTCTTTTTGCATGCACTATTACTGCTCAGTATATGGGGCATGACTCATGATACAGAATGATAGCTAGAGAAAATTGAGCTTCTGAAAAGTGAAATTAAAGTGGAAAAGCCAAAGGAATAAATAATTCAATAGACAGACATGTCTGGAGCATACAAATGAGATGTCTCAGGATAAGTTTCAGCCTGTCATCCAACCCCAGAAGTGGGCTGTGGACATACTTTATCTTTCTAGCATCCTAAGGGAAGAGTCAGATAACTGTATGTGCAGCATGAGGCCACCTGCTACCAAGTGCAGGTGTGCTGGTACCTGAGGATCAAACACTTGTATTTTTTTCCAGCATCCTCTTGCCTTTAGTCCTCTGATAAGCAGTCCCAGACTACCAGTCAGCTCACCCCCCCTGCATCCTGCAAGGACAAACACCCACAGCAATTCACAGCAAAGTGATTCAGGTCTCAGCACTGCAACCCATTCCCACTCAGCAAACCTCCTGCTTGCTCTGGGTGTAGTGGGTCCAAGAACAGCCACACACCTTCCCTTGGGAGGAAAAGCTGCAGTCCAGATTTGACCCCACAGTAAAGATCCCTGTGGTACAAGTACCACGACAATTTTTTAAATGTTATTTCTGATGGTTTGTTTGTTTGGGGTATTTTATTGAATAATCTGACTTGAACATTTGTTTCAAAGTTCTTCCTATGAACTTTGTATTCGTCAGGTGGAGTCTCTTATGGCATTATGTGACTTCAAGCACTGCTTACAACTAATAAATATTTGTACAAACTTTGCCCGTTTTTAAGGAAAATTCTTTTTTTTACTTCCAGTATTTCACACTGAATGGAATACATATGCAGAGCACAGTGCATGAGCTGAGCACAGCATGACTTACCACCTCTGCTTCTTCCTTTGGAGAACAGAAGAGATGGCATGTTTGGCAGCTGGAAGGCAAACAAAGAGAAGGAACAGTCCTCTCTAATCTCTTGCTGCTGTAGTGGCTCTGTAGATATACACACAAAACTAAGTTAATTATCAGGCCTCCTTTTTTTTCCCAAATGACTATCACTCTGAAGCAAGATGCAGAGGCTGATGTTATAAAAGGGTGGATGGTTTTAAATTGAATTAAAATAAAACAATAACTTCATAATGGCTTTTCCAGAACATAAGCACCCTTCTAGAAAAAACATAATCAGATGTTATTGTAAGAGCTGATAAGCTTTCATGCCCAAATTGCCACAACACTGAAACCTAAATCCAGACAACTCATGTATTGTTTGCTATCCTTAGCATTTCACTGGGCATGCCACCTGCCCTTTTGTTCTACCTTGTTTTCCATACTCAGAATTGACTGCTAAAACTCTTCTCAGAAATGCCAGGATATATGTGCCCAGGAAAGTCATCTTGTGTTGGCCCACCCACTCATCCTCCCACTTTAGAGACATCTTTTGTTAAATCAATTCCACAGGAAAGCCAACAGAGCAGGTTACATCTTTCTTTGAGCAGTGCCTATAGTACTTGAGCTTTGACCACCCTTGAAACAACTGGGAGTAAAATAACACTGACAATGGCCTCTGTTATCCTGAAGAAGAGTGGAATCTCAGAGAAATAAATGAAATACTTCTGCTCCATCCTTACTTTCAATATGATGGCCTTCATCCCCATTGAGTCAAGTCCCAGAAGTGCCATTGGGGTTTTGTGTAGGCAAAAGTTATAACTGTCAAAGGCTCATGGCTCAGACCAAACAGGTCCGAATCCTGCTTCACTTGATCACTTGAGAGTCTTGAAAGGCTCTCGCAGAACTGCTAATGTTGATGCTGAAGTTCCAGTTCAGCACTAGGCAAATACAGCTCTAATCTTTTTGGAAAGCCAAAACAAGAGATACTACAAGGAGGTGAATCACCTGTAAACAGACCCATTCAAATACCCTGCGTTCTGACAGTCCCCAGACACAAGATCTCTCCCAGACAGACCTTTAGAGATACCACAGACCTTCAGATCAGGACAGTCACATCCTGGAACTCACTGAAAAGAATGCAAGTTCTACAGGTTTCCCACACAGCACAAAAGAAGTTTCAGCAGGAAGCCCTAGGGATTCAATAAAAAATCCTAGTACACATTTTAAAAATTAATATGTGACCTGCTGTAAGGGAGATTGTATTACCTGTGCAGGCAACACAGAGAAGTTGAATACTAGCTACAGAACTAGTTGCAATTTAGGTGCTGAAAAACCTAGTGCTGAAAAAGGCATAAAAAATGATGTCAGACACATCAAAAATTACTTTCAGCAAGACAGTTACTCAGAAACTCATCAAAAACATGGTTTCAGAGTGAGTTTTTTCACTTGATGTTATTGCTTTCAGAGAGCAAGACCAAGGCCAGTGACAAGTTCTTTCAGCCAAAGAAGACATAAAAAGCACCAAGACCTCAAAGATTAGAAAAATTCAGATTTTTCTGAAATGTTTTGAGCTGCAAGGGTAACTGACTGATTGGACAAGATGCCAGAAGAATGATAGAGTTTGACAAAGAGAAGACTTAGAAAACCATCTTCATTCTGCACAGAAGCTTCTAGGCTCAAAAAAGTAGTTACACTGCAAGACCAGGAGTAACACAGGAAATGTGACAGACAGTATAAGGGTCATGTCAGAACTTAACCTCTGAACTATCATTGAAAATCATTGTTATTAACCTGAAACATAAAATAGTATTCGATCACTGAGATGTGTTTCCCTGCAAGTATCCTTACTCCTATTCAGAGTATTCAAAGAACAAAAAATAACAAGAAGTTTAAATTACTTTAAGCACTAAAAATGGCACTTTGTCAAGAAAAGCTGCACAAGTGTTTACAGCATTAACCAGAGTTTTCAATTCTCTGACCACAGTTAATCTCAGCCTCAAAACCACTGAACAGTCAAGTAGTGACTAGGAGAGGAAGGGGAGCAGGGGAAGGGTTTGATGTCACACAGGGTGTCAGAGCAACCCTAACAAAGCCAGAGAAATCACAGTAATGTAAAGCACATTTAATATAAAACACACACATATTGCAAACCATACATATTCTAACTGTGGGGATTGTGCCCATGCCAACATGACTGGCACATGATTCAGCAGCAGTGAGAAGCAGCCCTGGCTGCTGACAGACACCTGCCCAGCCAGTCCTGTATTATGCAAAAGGCTTCCCCCTAAAGCACCCTCCCAGCCAGGGAGGCTCAGCAAGCACTTGTAGGACTGGCATTGAAGGGAAGTACCACAAACTAATCCAATAATCCAACTTGTGTTCTCCTATACCCTGAGGCACTGGTTTTATGGAGGAAAAGGTGGTGGGACCAGACAGGTTCCCTTGGTGGCTAGACCTGGCATGGAGTGATCAGCCATATGAGTTCCTGTGTCACTGGTGGGAGCAGAAGACATGGTGGTCGGTGTCTGCTGGAAATGACACAGAACATTCCTGATCAGTGCTTTGAAAGCAGCTTTCCTCTTTTTCTACATAACTATGCAATCTTTTAGCACTGTCCTGGGAATTATCCTTTTTCCAGTACCCTGTTTGACTTTGTTGTTGATGTCACGGAAAAAAAGGAGTCAGTTGTTTACCAGAGCATTCGATTTCTTATCAGCAGATCTGGCTATGAATAATTATATCACTTATTAATACCATAGTAAGCCAGCTAATGGGCTACAGACGCCTCACAAATAACAGGATGAGAGAAGAAAGGGCAGATTGGCAGGAGGTTGTTTGCCTTTGTGAGGGTTGAATTATAGAACTGGCCAGGATTCAAAACTATGAATCATTAAGAACATGCACACAGCAATTTTACATCAGTGAGCTCTATTGACTGCAGAGGAGCTAATATTGATCTGCTAAACATATGGGAATGGGGAATCAGGTCCCACATAGATAAAAATGTGTTTTAATGTCTGTCCTTTGAATTGTGTTGGTTCCCTGAAACACCCCCACATTTCTGACATCATGACCAGAGCTTTACCCAAAGCCTTTGAAAGGACCTATCCTTTTCAGGTTCAGGGTAACAGAAATCTTTGAAACAGGACTGGAAACAAGATCATTGTGAGTTACCATGCTTATCTTGTCTTGTATCTCTCTTATCACATTAGCTCAGTTTGCAGTACCTACACTGATGTTTCTGTTAAAGGAGGTGTTTCTGAATATAAAATAAAAACAATTAAAACATTACCGTGCCTTTCCTTAGTAACTGGGATTTATCTTCATTTGTGTAAATGGGACAAAAAGTTTGCCTCACCAGGCTGCAGACATAACTATTCTGAACTCTGACATCACCAAGAAGCTGCTGTACAGCACTTTGTTCTTCACTCCTGAAAGGGAGGAAGAGTGGATGTTGCATTCAGGGAAGGGAAATCAACGAGGACTGCTTTTCTACCCATAAATACATTTCATTGTCCATTATAGGAGATAGCACAAATTAACCTAATGCTATTAGAGACTATTTCATGGAGCAACAGAAAAAAAATTAAACAGAAATTCTATTTAACCTGTTTTATTCACAGGACTTGGAGACCCTAGACTAACATCAATTAGACCAGGATCATATGGTCTTTCACCAGTGTGTTCTATCACAAGTTTGCATACAAATAACAAATAAGCATTTAGCTCACTGGCATGTAGAAGGTAAACAGTGAATTTGGATCTTAATTATAACATGAATTTTCTTTATGTGCTCAGTTCATGCCACAGGTCATACATGCACCTTGAGTACATATTTGCATCTCTCCTCAAATCTTAATATTTGCTTGAATTTGTTCATAAGAGCCCTCACCAACATAGTCTCTCCCACCTCCAATGACTTTGTGCTGGTACCCTCTTATTTTATTATTCCAAATATCTCAGTCACATCCCTGTCACTCTGAGCCACAGTACAAGCCTAGATAAATGGGAGCTGGACATGGTCCTCTTCTTTCATTCTGACAAGCAGGAGCACATCCACAAACACTCAACTGTCTCAGCAACCTTCAGTAATAATAATCAGCCCTGCTACTTGTTGAAATACAGACAAGAAACTCTCTGCAGGGTAGGGTTACTTGAAATACAAGACATTCTTCAATTCAAATGCTGATTTTCCATCTCTTCACTCTAAAGAAACAGGAGTGTGAGATATGCATCAGTTTCAAGGCAAACTCTGTTTGCAACATGACCTCCAAATATTGTAGCCCGTGCACCAGTAAACAAACTAAGCCTGATGGAAATCTATCATTTCAGCTTTGGCTATTGAAAACCGAGAATACATGTGATTTAATTTTCAGCTGTTTATGAAAAGGATAAACAAGGCACAAAGCTCTTTCATTTCTCCATTTAATCCAACCTGCCTCATAGAGAAATTGAGCCATAGCCCTTTGTTGACCCTTTTCCTTTGCTTTTATGTAAGAGAAAGAGGGGGAGACTAAAGGAAGTTTTAAAAAAACAAGAGAGATAAAGTGATGTCTCAAATGACCAAGGCATTAAAAAACATTCTAAACCACCAATTCACCTTAAGGTTTCCAAGTCTCCAGTTTCCCAGATCCTTTCAGGGAGCCAAACTTCATGCCTTGCTGTGGACCACAACATTACCAGCCTCTTCTACTGAGAAAGCACATAAGTTTTTAGATGATGGGGAACAAATGAATACTTGCTCTAAGGCTAATCTTGGCATGAGAGGTATCAGAGAAGGACTAATTTAGGGGTGATTTGCCTTGCGCAGACATTTGGTATTGTAAAATTTGACCACTTAAAGTCACTGAGTCACAATAATCTCTACATCTAATTGCATCCCTGCTTTCCCTAAGATGCTTTTGGAAAAAAACTACATCCCTGAAAATTTAAATTAGTGCAGAATATATTTGATATTTATAATCCATGTGCAGAAATCAATCTATTTCACCATGGAGAGGAGAGTGTAAGCCAATGGAAACAGGGCATGACAGAAGCTTTCTTTTACTATCAAGTAAAAGAAATAGTTGCATTTAATGCAACTATTATATACTTCTGAATAAAATGCAGCCTTTCTGACGGCAGTAGAACTGATCTGCACAAATGAGAAGAAAATCTAGCTTACAAAGCAAGAGATAAAAAAATAAATGGGAACCCTTATTTCCCTGAAATAAGATGGGAATACTTCATTTAAGGAAACTGAGCAGCTTCCAAGAACTTAAGGTTATTTATAGTACTTTTACAATGATCAGATCCGCACCTTTTGCTATATATTTTTAAACATAGTGAATCTAAAGTAGTTTGATTAAAAAGAAATCTTTGGTATGGGTTCAATTAATTTATTTTGCACAGGGCTTCTAGTACTTCTAATTATTTTTGCAATGCTCCTAACGCTTATTAATGTCCTCCCCTTCAATTTAACATTGTTCATTTCAGACAAAATCCTGGTAAAATTTTCACACCAGCTCTTCTCAGGCACTGTTACTGCTGGATTTAAAACACTGCACAATATGGAACATCTTGAACATCCTCAGACTTTAACAGGTCTTACACCTGCTGGACCTTGAGCAAACTCTTGTAGAGGTAACCAAGCCAGTCCAATTGGAAAAGGAAACTTGAAAGTTGCTCTGTCAGAGCTTCTGCACAGTGCAGCCACGTGGCTTGTTGAAAGGGAAGAACTGACCAGGAATGATGGGCAGAAACAAGAAAAGATTAGATCCTCCCCATTTGAAGGACAATGTAGTCTTTCAATAGCCACAGGGGTGGAAGAAGACTCATTTTAGAAGGGATAACAGAGAGAAGAAAAAATAATTGAGTGGCCATAAAGACATGAAAGAAAACAAGGCAAGATTCTTGCTCTTCTCCATCTGAGCTCTGGATACCATGAGGTTATCCCATTTTCAGTCTTGTGTTTCTCACCATCAGTTTATTTGATGCTGTCTGAAGTGATACAGTCCAGTGAAATAAAATATCCCCACTGCTCCTTTTCACACTGATCCTGCACTCTGCTTAGAGCTTGGATTTCAAGGTTTCCTATTCATTCCCTGTACAGAGAGCTAATTACCTTGGCTAGATGACAGACCATGATGCTCACAGTTACACTGACAAACCCAGAAAATCAACTGAGGATCACAAAAACTTCACAAATCCCTTTTCAATGAGATCTTAAAACAAAAATTCTGAAGAGAGTTGCCATTCTCTGACTCTTCTCTACCACCCAAAAGAATTCTGTCCAAGAAGGGAGCTGCAGAATGGAGACTGCTGTCAAGAAAATCAAATTTACAAGAGAAAGGGCTATACTGCTAACTTCTTAATGGGAGGCTTCAGTTACCTGCACTGTTCATTTGCTTTTTTAAACATGGAATTGGAATATAGATCTGATCATAGGAACTAAATTGAAAATAGGAACCTGTACGGTAAGTATTCATGTGATATTATTCATAATAGAAGTGGAGATAGAGCTGCTAATGGAATTAATGACCATTAATGACCAAGAGAACTGAAACTGATCCCCCAAGGGAAAGGATTTACACTGCTGCCTCTCCCTGCCCTCATTTTAAGACTCAAACTGGTTCACACTGTTAATGGGATAAATATTCAGCATTTTTCTCTCCTCTACCATCTGCCTCTCCTATTTTTACCTTGGCAGGCATCATTACCATAATATAGTCTCATTATGTTGTGCATTGGACCCAATTTTTAATGTTTAATAAGAAATCCTCCCTTGTCCATGTACTGCTGTTGAACCCAAAGGGACTATTTGTGGGGCGATTATTTACATAATTGAGGATTGTGCTACAAGACGTGGAGTTGACTTAGCAACATGTTCTCTGTATTTAATAAATTCTTGTAATATATTTATTAACCAAGTAAATATGTTGAAGCATAATGTAATCATTATTATTTGACTTTTTTTAAAAAGTGAGGAAGGCAGAAGGGAGGGGCAGAGAATCCCACACTCCCAATAACCACAGTGCAAGTCTCAGAAAAGTGGAAGGAAGGAAAGGAAGACACCAGGCAAACAGAATACTGAAGAGAGTCAATACAAAGGAATATTTAAAAAATTGTATGAAATGGCAAAAGAGCAACTATGATATGCAGTGATTTTGCAAAGCATCTAACACCATATCACAAAATCTCACTGTTAAAGTCAGATCAAATTGCTTTGGATGTGAACACAGTCACCTGGACACAAACTCGACAAAGAAGCTGTGAATTCTGGGTGACAACAGCAAGCAGCCACATGAAGCTGAGAATCACAGAGTTGTAGAATCATTAGGGCTGCAAAAGACCTCTGAGATCATCAAGGCCAACCATTAACCCAACACTGCCAAGTCCACCACTAAACTATGTCCCAAAGTGCCACAGACATTCACTAAACACTTTCAGGGACAGCATTTCTACCACTTCCCAGGGCAGCTTGTTCCAATGTCTGAGCACTTTCTCAGTGAAGAAATTTATCCTAATATCCAATCTTAACCTAAAGCAACTTGAGCCATTTCCTCAAGCTGCCTGTCCTGTCATGCAGTTGCTTGTTACTTGGGAGAAGAGACAGATCCTCACCTTGCTACTGCCTCAAGTATTTTCAGAGAGCAATAAGGTTGCCCTGAGTTTCCTTTTCTCCAGGCTAAACAACCCCAACTCTCTCACCTCTCTTTATTAGACTTTTTCTCCAGATTCGCCCCTGTCTCTGTTGCCCTTCTCCTGGCAGAGCTCCAGCACTTCAGCATCTTTCTTGCAGTGAGGCTCCAGAACTGGATACAGAATTCAAAGCCAGTTCTCACCAGTGCTGAGTGCAAGGGAATGATCACTGCCCTGGCTCTGCTGTTCTTTTCCATTGGACAGCTTTCCAGACAGATTCTGCCCATATCTGAGGTTTGGAGAGCAAGGACACTGTCGTAGTGTACCACAGGAGTGAATTTATAAGTTTGATTGAAAAAAAAAAATTGTATTTGCAGGTTTAGGTAAAAGGGAAAAAAGGTTGATGAGGAAACAGAGCAAGTAGTACTCAAGGAGAAATACACATATTGGTCAGAATGAAAGCACAGGGATTTAGATCTGTTGCAGTCTACTTACCAGTTTGCATTTCAATAAAATAACCTTTGCAAGGGGTGAATACCCTGACCTCAAGAGTGGGAATGAAACAGATTTCTTGACCAGGTTGTCTAGTTGTCTTTCCACAAAGAGAGACAACTAGACAACCTGGGGGACCACCTCAGGCCTGGAAGATGCACAGCCACACCCTGGTGGCAGGGGCTTGTGTCTGCCTCCTGCCCTGAGTTCTGTGCTCACAGGGGGCACCTCATGGTTTTCCAGGCCAACATCACACCTTCCTGCCATGCCTCACTGAGGTGTTTCTTGCCACCTCTGCTGTGCCTTCCCTCTCCATCAGCAGAGTTCCTCCATCAGGGTTAGGTCTGTGTGGGAAGGTTCACCCTCCTTCTTGCCCCAGGACATGTTTGCTGCAGGATGGGGGACAGGATGTGTTGCTGAGGGCAGGAGTGCCCCTGCTCCAGCTTCAGTTACTTCCCACCAAACTGGAATAAATAATTCTGGGGGCCCTTTCCACACCTCTCCACTGGAAGGGTAAGGAAAGGAAACAGAGAGAAGCAGAAATTAATTCCAGCTTGACTTCAGTGCACTTGTTAAGAGTGCTCCCTGCCTGCCAAATGAGAGCACCATGGAAACCGCAACAAGCAAATTAGTGAATTAGAAAACACTGATCTTTGCAAATTGTAGCTGTAGCCACAAAGCCCCATACAAGGAAAAAACACAAATTCAGAGGCACGCGACACAGATCTAATACAACTGCAGAGCTCCTTTGCCTGGCCAGAGAAGGATGTCTAATCACAGCTAAATGCAGGGATCTGAAGGACTGATTTCAGATAGGGGACTGGTGTTTTCTCCACTCTGATGTTGTGCTTTTGTTGCCATCAGATTCTTGCTATGGGAGGCTTTTGAAGAAAGAATTAAATCTCTTTCTCTCTAAACAGTTGTTGAATTTATAGTGAAAATCATAGAATTATTCTCCTTTCCAAATCACACTGCTTTTACAAGTGCCAGGTTCTTGCTTAAATAACAACACTAGCAAATTTTAGAAAAATAATCTGAATAATTTGAGCCTCAGCTTAGGAAAGCAAGCACAAGTCACTTTAGTTATTCATTAGGTTCTTGACTTTTTTTTGTTGTTTCTTTGGTTTTTTGAGGGTTTTTTGGTTTCCTAACAAAAGGTAGTTTTATTCGGAGATTCAACAAAAGATTAAATATCACCCTTCTGGATGCTTAAGAAGTATCTTCTAAATGTGAAGATGGAAAGACCAAGCAGAAAACTGAAAATATTTGGAAAAATACAAGACATGGGCAGCCTACCAAACAGCAGAGCTGCCCTAAAAGAGATTGTTGATAACAGCTAAGAGTTGTGATGAAAGATGAACAGCTGAGTTTTAGCTTTCTTGAACTGGAGCCGGGGGTGACACATCGAGAGGAAATGCCAGACAGACAGGCTGAAATTTCATTTGGACACAAGCAGATGGGTCTGAAACAGAGAGATTGATCTGAGGCTTGTCCATATAAAGACAGTAATTAACTTTGTACTTACAGATGAGTCAGGTTGGTGAGCAAAGAGAAGGAAACCACAGGCGGACTGCTCTACAAGGCTCAAAGTGTGAGCTAATATTTTCCTTCCCTGTTTTCATGTCCATGAAATAATGTGTGCACTTCAGATCACTTGCTTCAGTGATTTCTTAAGCACAGAAATCAGATTTTCCACAAACCTGAGACTTCAGAAGAATCCTACAATACTAAAATAGGGTACTGACAACAGCACATATTGTCAGAAAAAAAATATATATTTCAATTTTTGGAACCTAAAGGGTTACTGGCATATGTACAAGCAGTGAGTTATGTATTAAATATTGCATGTGAGTGAGAAACATTTTATATGACACTTTGAGAAGAGCAAAATAAGCCCCACTGATGCTGAGAGACCTGGAGACTGAAACAACTGATCTTCCTTTTCACTGACCAGATGTGGACTGCAAGTTATTTCTGGAGCCTGTCAAGAGAGCATCAGGTTGGTTTAGATGAGAGAGGGCAATTCCAACACAGGACTTGTGTGGGGCATGAAGAGTTTCTTTGACTCCTGAGATACTCAGAAAATGAGGATCCATCACAAGACAGGTTCTGAAGTGCTTTGTGGTCAGCTTATCTTCCCAGAAACACAGCTTCTCCAGTGAAATTCCCAATAGGACATGAAAGGTGTGGGGTGATCCTTCATGCTAACAGTAAGACACCTTAACTAGAGCCAAAACAAACAGCCTGATCTGGTTTCAACACCCCTCACTTGCCTCACTCACTGGCCAAAATCAGTCCTGCAAAAGTCCTTCTTGGACAACTTGGAGATAAGACTGTCTTGAGTCTGGTGCTTGAAGATGAAGCCCAGCTGCAAAACCTCTAAAAATCTGTGCTTTATCAGGAACAGGCACATCCGTGTTTGCTCTCATCATCTCTGTCAGCATCTGTCTGCCTCATGCTTTTGCCGATACCCACCCACACGTAGCAGCCCTCAGCTGACTTTGACAGCTGCAGTCCTTAGCAGCCACCAGCTGGTCAACACCAATGAATGCTCTCATTGCTGTTGACTTCTACACATCCCCTTTGGAGCCTCTCCCACCTACAACACCTTTGGATGAAGGCAACACAGGTGCCCAGACTCCCTGGAGATGTGCACAGCACGTGTGCTCTGGCTGTTCTCCACAGGCATCACAGCACTCATAATGTCCAAGGGGACACCAAGGTTGTGAGATGGATAAGGGTGTAGCTGTGCACCTGTACAGACAGCTAAAAAAGGGACATTCTGCTGCATGTGAATTTTTCCATGAAGGGCTGCATCTTTGGAAGACATCAATTTTAGCAGATCCAAATTAAGCATATACTGCTAATTTAGTTCGCCATTAAGCACATTTTGCAGCGATCTTAATTAGATATCTCTTGGCAAAATGTACTTTCACTCAAGTACCAGAATTTTCCTCAGCTTCTTTGTCTCCCTTTTTCTCTTCAGGTCATTTGATGATTGACAGCTCAATGTACTGCAGGAACATTGGAGGGTAAGAGATAACTGTGTGCTGCAGTCAGAAGGTCCATGCTGCATAAAAATGTATTCTCTTCATTATTACCTATTTGGCAGAGATTTAAGAGGGTTTTGCAGCTAAGGGCCACATATAAAAAGACTACACATCATTTCCAAAAGACAAATTGCAAAAAGTCTGGCTAATTTACAGTGAGATATACTCACCTACTTTAAGGAGTAGATGAAAGCACATCTGCAGGGTGCACCTCCACATCATGGGAAGGAAATTGAAAATAGCAGACAGCAGTACAGCTGGTTACAAATTCTGGGAATTATATATGCTTCCACTGGAAAATGGTAAGTTGTTGAACTGAGGATCAGTAAAATCCCCAATGTTTGTTTGTTTCTCTGTTTTACAATTAATGAAAGGAAAGGCACACATATCTGCAGCCATGTGAAAAGGAAAATCTGCTGCTTTTGAGCTGCTGTGAGCACTGCTGGAGTTGGAGTTCATTTCCCCATTGCTCCCATTTTCCCCATGGATCCTGGGCCCCAGCTAGATCAGACATCTCCAGAGCCACATCTTCCTTCCCAGAGACGCTGCTGAGCATCTCCCAGCAAGGCAAGTGAGAAAATGTGTCATTGGAGGCACAGTACATCTGCACCGGTGCCAGGAGCGAAACACAACCTTCTGTCCTGCTCTCCTCCTCTGTCCTCACCTTCCTGCCCTGGTGCTGGCCCAAACACTTGCAATTTCATGGTGGACATGATCCCACGTGGCACAGCCTGACAATCAGTGCTTGGCTAGAGAGCAGTACAGCAGGGAGGAGGGTCAGGGAGCTGGAGGTCCCATGAGGGTAGCTCAGGCAGATGGAAAAATTAATAACAGATCATAATGCACAAAGCACTCAGAGAAAGCCAGTTTTACATTCTTGCATGCTGGTACAGATTATGGGAACCCCATTAATCTCCTATTTAATTCATGACTGCTCTGTAGCACCAGCCATCAGGAGCCTCATGTGCTCCCTGGCTCATCTACATAATCCAAAGGTGCTCCTAGGGGTTTTGATGACCTGAAAGGTCGAAGAGATACTAACCCACAATGCAGGGGCTATCCACAAGCTTCTGAGTTCAAGCAGATCCCAGTGATATACATACCTTAGTCTGTGGGCTCCTCTGCAGAACTCCTAGAGATATTTAGATAAAACACAGCCAGCACTTCTTGAGTGCTCCATTAAACCAAGCTCACCTTTACAGGGAGCTGTGAAAGGCCTGTATTACTTTAGCCTGTAAATGCTTTGCTTTTAGTGTTTGTTTTTGAACAGCACTGAAAATATGTGCTTTGCCATTCTTTGCCACTCTGCAACACCAAAACAAAAATAACTACTATAAACAATATTATAAATAGATGCAGAAAAAAGTAGGCAAGTCATTAGGAAATTTCCCCTCTTGCTTAAATGGCAATGATTATACTCTAGAAATACTAGAAATAAAACTCATGAACAGTGTTTCCAGTGTCTCTTTACTTTTGTGACCCTCTGATGCCAATGTAGCACAAGCCTCTCCACTGTGAATGCACCCCTCTCCTCCACAAGACACTTTCATAAGACTTGTAGGACACTTTGAGACAAATACACTTCTGTCAGATATGAATGATGCTGGCAAAGAATTTGTAGGTAGGTGGACACATCCCCTGAGAGCGTGCTCACACAGGCTCATTTCCATAGGGACTAAATTGAAGAGGGCAAACCCTCTTCAATTTAGAGAGTGACAGGAGGCATTTGCAGCCAGACTGTGATGCCACCCCATCAACCTAGATACCTGAAAAAGCTTGGCCACTTGGGGAACCTACAAAATACAGAATAAAGGGGCAGAAAAAAAAAACCTGAGAAGTCTGGATGAGCAATGATTCTGTTATTTGCTTTGGCACATGCAAGGAAATCCAGAATCCTCCTCATTCACAGCTATCCCAGTGCCTGCATCAAAAACAATTTGCCACCTAGACCTCAGCTAACCCATGTTCAAGGCAGAAAAAGAGTCAGGTGGATTGGCTTCCTGATCCCATATCACAGCTCTCGCTGTTGTCCTCACTGGCCAGAGTCCATAGAGAAGAGGGGCAGGAATGGCTGTCAGAGATGACATCACTTGGCTCCCTCTCTGCTTTGCCATGCCAGTGACCTTTCCCCACCTCAGCCAGCAAACTGGAAAGGGAACATCTGTTGGGGGACTGGTGGTGAGAGCGGGACCAACACAGCACAGCTGTGAGGCCACTGAGCAGCAGGGAGGGTGAGCATGAGAGAGATGGGCTGTCAGAGGGCAGCTGAACAGATGGAGCGGCCTGGATGCAGCTCCTGGAGCAGCACAGGAGGCTGGGGGGCAGGGACTGCCTTGCACAAAGATGTGTGCAAGGGTTTACTTGCCTTGGACCTCCTGTTGTTCTGGTCATTTCTGAATGAAATAAGGGAAGCACATGAAAGAGGCAGGGAAAGAAGGGTATCTCTGGAACAAAGCTGTCACTGAGTAACTTGGGAGGCTTTGTCCTAAGACAGAGGATCCAGTTCAGCTCCCTCTCAAATCACAGGAAAGGCTCTCATGCTCTGCTCCTTGCTTAGCAAACTACAGCTCTACAGCCTGGTTCCGAATATTTCCATTCCTCAGTTTTTAGAAAATTCTCTTTACGTTGAAGTCAAGTCATCAAGAGACATACTCAGGCCTTCTATAAGTTTTACCCCACAACTCTGTTGCCTCAGCACAGACAAACAGGGGTCCTACAGGGTCCACTAATCTGGTTTGTGTCTCACTCACCTGGCCTGTGTCCTTCTGCCCAAGAATGGAATCCTGTCCTGCCCTTTCCTTCCCCAAAGACATCCAAGCAGAGAAAAAGAGAGTAGTTGTTTTGTTGGTAGGACAAAAACATGTGTTCTCTGTAAGCTACTAAGACAGATAAAGCTGTCTAAAAAATCCCAAACCCTCTAAATTTAATAAGTGTCAGAGCATTGCTGATGCAGTGCTCAGCTGATGGATGGGGTGCTGAGAGCAACCCAAAAGTCAATGCCACTCTGAATACCATCTGCAGAATAAACTACCCATGTCATGGACATCAATAGGCAGCTGCATTAATGACAGCACTTGGCCTTGTTTAAATCAGGGCCAAGCTTTAGTCAAGCAAGGGCAGAAAGGGAAATTAGAGACTGAAGCTGCTGCAGCTTGAGGACAGAGCATGACTCAAAGGCCATACAGTGCAATGAAGCAGCATGGAGATATCCTCCTACCTTCATCCCAGGCTCAGTAAAACTGAAATTATACGATCCCAAGCTAATCTTGATGGAACTATTTCACCCAGGCAAAGGACAGCACTAATGCAGCAGTATTTGCTCCATTATTGGAGCAAATAAAATAAGTGATTTGTGAAAACAACTTTGTCTTAAACAGGCTTGAGTACCCACTGGAACAGTGGGAAATTTGGAGTTTTCTCCATGCTCATATTACTTTGTCTGTCTTAACCTAGAATTTGGTAACAAAAGTAGAAAGTCATTGAGTTAGGTCTCATACAAAGGAAATGTGGAGACTCTGCTGAACATTCTTTCTCCATCATCTTTGCTGGATTTTTTTTCCATGAAGTGCTGTGGAGACAGTTACTTAATGGATGGCCTTTGATCAGTGTCCAAATTAGATCCCTGATTTGGTCTCCCAAGGGTTTTGAATGTTTCGCATTTGAGAGAAATTCTTTGGGTGTCTGGTAGGAATAAGTGAAACAGAAATTCTGTGTAAAACCACACCGGTTGGAAGGGTGAAAGAGAGTCTCATATGTTCTTAGAGCAACAACCAATGTGTTGCCTGGTTCTGGATTGTTGCACACTGTCACATACTCCTCTGGTTCTACAGCCCAAGTGGTTTTTGCTATCGCTACAAAACAAAGGGGAATCTTCAACTTTAGACTTTGCCTGCTATTAAGAGTAAAACCAGTGCTAAAGAAGAGTCCTACAGACAACCTCAGCAGAGGGTGGAGAGGACAAGTTTAAGTCAGTCAAGCAGTAAATTAGGATGCATTAATGGGAAAGCATAAGGAGTTCACACTACTGATGGTACCAAAATTATCAGAGCATGTATGTGCTTGACCCAAGATCCATCTCTAGGGTTTTCCTGGATTGTTCCATTCAAATACTAAAAAAAAAAAAAAAAGGTTGGAATAAAATTAAATAAGTACCAGAAGATTCACTTAGGAGAGGAATAAAGAACACAAACACTAACAGATCAGTGCTCTCCATTGCCTAGATGACAGAAAAGTTTTGAGGAGTTATAAAATTATGTCAGAGAGTGTGAATGTCATGTTCTGCTTGTTAGAAGCCTTCAAGTTACATCACAAAACAGTTCATTAGAAATTCCTTCTCAGCTAGTACAACATGTCTGCATTGAATTACTCAAATATTCTTCAAACTTATTTAAAAACTCCAATATAAGCAGAGTGTGCCTATAGATGCAGTAGCAGACACAATAACAATTATTAAAGTGCAAGTAGGATCAGCTTCATGGCAATTATTATAATGTCAGTGTGGAGTGCTACTAGTAATGCAAGTCTGAGAGTGTGATAGTGTTGAGTATTTCATATTTTTAGAGAGCACTATATTCCACTTTTTGATAGACATCTGAGTTACCACCATCAAAAAAATATACCACATAAAAACATCACTGTATGTTAAATGGTAGATGTTTTAACCTTCTTTTTCTTGGTACCAATATCAAATTTTCTCACTCCAGTCTTTGACAGTACAAATCAGACCTTAACCTGATTTGTTATCCAGAGGAAGGATGTGGAGTGTCTAGCAGGCAGTCTAATAGTCCACACTCCAAAACACACAAGTGTCAGGCACATTGTACACCAGGAAGTTTGCTTTGCCAGCTCATCCTCTCACCCTTCTAGCTGTGGAGGGGACCCAGGCCTCATTGCCTAACATCTGGGTAACTACCTCCACAGAGCAGCTTTATTCCCTTCTCTAACTCTGCTGGCACCTGCCAGATGCCCCTGCTACATCACTGGCAAGCAATCTCTGCAACTGCGGCTGGCACAACTGCTGTCTTGTGCAGCTTTGACCTTCCCAGACAGTGCAGAGCAGATCTCTATTTCTTATTTGTCCTTGAGCAGTGAAAGTAATATGCAGCAACTTTCACTGGATGTCATTGATTTAATGCTTCTCCAGATTTACTTCTGCCTTATATAACTTCTGGGTTTTTTCCAGTAAAATTCAGCAGGACTCAACATGCAGATATTTTCATGCATTAGAGCTTACAAAATCTGATCCTGTTGCCATTAATTTTATCTTTCCTTTTCAAAGAAAGAATCCAAGCAATAATTAGCTATGGGTAATGGTAGAATGGATCACTGCTGCTTGTGAAGAGCACTTTTGACTCTATATTCAGAATTCTGGCTGCTGCAATTTCATTAAGGTTTGTAAATAGCTGTGTTTTCAATGGAGGTTCATCTCTGCCACGAGAAAGTTAAATGCATGCTTACTGCTCAGAGTTACAGGTCATAGAGTCAAGCACCTTCTTTGCTCTAGCTAGCTGTCTGACAATCAGGAGCCACAGCATCCCACTGGAGACTAACACTTCTCTCAAACACCCAATGCTTATTTCCTCCCTGTAGACAGATCACAGGCAAGAGCAACACCACAGTCTGAGCAGCTTTCACTTGTTAAGGCTCCTTGACCAGAGTTCAACAAGCTCTGGAATATGTTGATGCCTGTGCAGTGAGGTATCAAACATCTACCTTTTTACTTCTTTTTTTTTTTTTTTCTGGAAGCATACTCATCTTCCATTACAAATTATCTCTAAGATGTGAATGATGCATATTTTATGTTCATCACTCATCACTAGCCAATAAGATTAATAGAGATGGAGTATATCAAACATCATAGCCACAACCTCTGTGGACAGCATTGGATATTTTTTTCTCCTAAAGTGTAAGCATTGGCACACCCAACACTGGAAAATCCAGAAAACAGAATAAAAGTCCTGTGAATGGCAGCTACCTGACAACTATTTAGGCCAAGACATGCAGAGGAAATTGGATACAGATGAAGTCCCAGGAAACATTAAATATGGATGGGATACCTTGAAAGAGGAAAGATAAGGTGATGTGTCTCAGCCTTAAAAAATGCAATGAGTGGAAAGATTCACTGCTAGGAAGATCCAGTATGATCAGAAACCTGCTGCATTGCCTTGTGGAACATAGCTTGGCAGTCTTTTGATGTATTTCAGGGAAGACCTATTCATCTGAAAGGGTGAGGCCAAAAAGAAGAAAAGAGGGGGAAAAAATCCTGCCTGGAGACCTTTTTTTAGTGCTTGTATTTCAGAATGATGACAGCTAATTATAGCAACTGCTCTTGTTATGTGTGACCTGTGCTCACAGTGTGTGGTACCTTGTTACTGGAGCAAGCCAGGGAAATTAATTAAATCACCTCAGCTAAGTCCTCACACTTTCAAAGCATCTCAGAATCCGACCCCTGGTTAGCTATGCAGCCATCCTGTCCCCCCCAAATTTCCAGTAGAAAGCACTTACTGCTGTAAAGGCAAACTGCTGCAGCAGTTCATCTCTGTGTGGGCCATCTGAGCCTAGAAAGCTGCAAAAGAATCCCTAACAAAAAGGAAGAGGTAATCAACATACCTAAGACCTCACTTCAACTTACTGTCAGGGATAAACTCATGGTTGGCCTTCTGATAAAGCACTAATGCTTAAGGGAATGTCTGTATTCCTGACTTGTTCCTGTCTCCATGAATAAATTCATGTCACAGACTCATGTCACAGCTTGGTTAGCTGGCTACTCACGGACATCAAAGAAGACATGAAACTTCAAAGGGAGGGGCTGAGATATCACTGTGAAAGGTGAGCAAGAGAGATTTGTCTTGCATATTTGTTAAAAGGTCATAGGAAATTAATTAAAACAAGTTATCTTTTCTCTGGACAGAGGAGGAAAGTTGTGGCTACCTTTCAGTGAGCTAGAAAAATAGAATCCTATCACTCTTTGAGCACTCGAGCATTATGGAAGGAAAAAAAATCCTTTGAAACTCCAAAATATAATTTTTTGAGAAATATTGAAAAGGTTATTTAGGCAATGTGATGTTTCTTGAGGGTTTTTTTCCAAACAGAATGTTTTTGTCTCTGCTGCAATTTTTCTGCAGTCCAGTTTGACTTCCATTTTCATTCCATATGAATGAAACTGCATTAACCTCCAGGCTTTATTTTCTTATTCTAAGTCAAATTAATTTAATCATGTTGCAGACCTGTAGCAGAAAAACTGAGATAAAACTAAAGCAATTCGAATCCCAAGTTACTGTACACCAAATTACTCTGCTAGTAGAGAGAGGAGTCTGCTAGTAGAGAGGAGTTCAAAGTCTTTAAAAATACAGACTTCTTTTTCTTTTTTTTTTTTTACAGTTTGTGAAATTGCTAAGAAGCTTAATGCACTGTTCAATATTTGTATTCAGTGATAAAACACTCAAATACGATGATGCACACAGACTTCAGAAGCAGTTTCAAAGCTTTGATGGAGCACTTAAGAGACTTTGAATGCAAGCAATACAAAGGGTTAAAAACTACCAATTTGACCCAAAAGGGGAACAAGTATGCTTTTGTATTTATTGTGCTTCACAACAAAGCAACATGTCTTTCCTTTTGGAAAAGCTGGGACTAATATGTTCAGAAAATGTTAGCAATGCTATCAACCCAGAAGGTTAAGAGAAGGATTTACTTATCTGTCATGATTTATTGGACTGACAAGACAGTGTACAAATGGGGCTAGGAAATGCATGCGCAGAAAATCTTAGAAGGAAATCTTTGTGTCAGGGCCCTGAGCAGATAGATCCTTTCAGTAATGAAGCAAGTGTTCTAATTCATAAATCTTGTTTGTCAGGAATAAATAAAACCAGAAGCAAGGCTGGTACCTCCTTGTCTTTAGCACGCACAGAGCAAAAAGGTTCTCTCCCTGGAGCACAACAGAACATTATTTGTTGACCTACTCCAAGAAGGCATGTCTTTGTGTCTTTGTGCCATTTTGCACCTTTCCTGTTGAGTTTGTGCTGTATATTATCAATATTGGCCGTTGATGCCAAGGTCTCAGCTGTCACCTAAGTGCTCTGCTGTGACTTGGGTTTTAAGCAGCAAGTTGTCAATGTCCCTCCAAGAGATGGACACTGCAGTAAAACCTGTCATTTGCTTTAATGGCCCAGGTGTCAGACAGAAGTTTTCTCATAGCAGATGAGGCTGTCTTTTAATCCTCCCCCTCCACACCGAGACTGATGGGATTGCATTCTTACCCATCTAGCAGAGCTCCACACATAAATTAGCCAGAGCAATTTCCCAGGGGGTAATAAACAACCATCAGCCTCTCCCTGACGTTCACTGGATGGCATTACAGATGAGATATATCCAAGGACACTGTACTTCAGCTCAGCAAATTTCAACATTGGGGCAAGAGCAAGACATAACACAAGAACTAACCAGAAATACTTCCCAGATACACAAAGGATAAGCATGATTTGAGGCATACTCTTCGTCTTGTATCCATAACATGGTACAGTTTAGATCTTGGACCTGTGCTAGATCTTTCCCTGCCATTAAAAGTGAATAGCTGACAAACGTCACTACAAAAAAAGAATCTTCTCTCCTAAGTTTTACGATTTAAAATTTAGGCAGCTATTTTTAGGCAGCTGTCTGCTGGCCCTCCATAGCTGACAAAGAATCATCTCCATAATGCAATTCATGCCACTCCTTTTATGTATTTCTGCCAGAGTGTTCTTCAAAAATGCCTCCATTATACCTTTGGGAAGGAAGAAAATTCACCCACCCTGTTTGAGATGACTCAACATAACAATGCAACTGTGCTCTTGAGCAATAGATTAATTTTGTTTGCCTGAGACTGCTCACACTCTGCAAGTCTTCTTCAAACAAGAAGTGCAAACAATTATGCTGAAGCTATTAAATACAGAAGAGTGACGATAGTGGGTCAGACCAAAAGTCTAGCCAATACAATATCCTGAATCTAACAATTCCTCCAGGAGATGGCCAGGGTCATATATTTAAAAAAAAAACCCAGGATCACATAGTTTGATATTTCACTGATTTATCTAGTCACCATCTAGCATCATTTTATCCTCAGCACAGTCTTACCTCTTTATGTACCCTTTATTTCACCAGAATTAAATCAGTGATATTTTACTACGAGTGTGTGCAGATTCTCTGTATATCTAACTCATCAATAGTACAATTTCTTGTCTATACAGGCAGTGTGCACCAGATCACCCATGCATTTGCACATTCAGGTAGATTTAAATCATGTAGGGATTTTTCCAAAGGTCTTTTTTTTATGGAAGATGACATCATTCATTTGCATTTCTGACACAAAGAAAAGATTTAAAAGACTCCCTATATACCAAACTACAGGGGTGTATCATGACCTCCATACACACAGTATAACAAGCAGTGTTAAAATGGGAAACCATTCCTGTTTGATGGAAAACACTCAAAAATGCAACTATCTTACATTGGAACTTAGTTGGGAGCAAATATACTCAAAAGCAAAGATGTTCACTGTGAGTCAGTGTGTCAGATGGGCTCAGATTAAAGAAAAAGAAGAAAAAAATGTAAGCCATAAGACACAAAGGAGAGAAGTTTGTGCCATCAGGAATAATCTTTTGTTTTGAACCTCCTGCCTTCACTGGACCTGCCACTCCTAGTAGGGGTGTGCCTTTAATACCATTATTTTGCAGGTTTGGGGCTCTATTTCTTGCACTGCTGTATAAGACAAGATTGAGAAAACAGAGTTCATCTTCCCTTTCACTGAAGAATAACTTCACAGTGATTCCTGTTAGCTTTGGAACAGATGTGAGTGAGGAGTCACAGAGAACACTGTGGGCATGTACAGATGCAGGAACGACTTGAGCTGAAGGTGTCAGTGCATTCTGTCTTTGCTCAGGACATGAATATGTAGAAAAGGTCCACAGCATCACAGTGATGGCAACAAATTTCAGGAGCTGAACAATGAGATCTACTGATGACTAGAACTTTTACGGGCAAGAGAGAGTAGACAGAAGAGAAATCAGCTCCTTGTAGAGGTAGATGTGTCCTTGGCCTAGAGAGGAAATGTTTGTAAAATCAGGGCACTGTCCATGTGCTGTTTCAGCTTGTTTCCTCCAGCAGCAGCAAGCCAGTTCACAGCCCCTGTGATGCTCCCACGGATGATTTACAGAGCTGTTGACAGGGAGTATCCAAGCACACACATTGCACTTGTCCATGCAGAGCTGTTAGGAGAGAGCTGTATCTGTCACCCTTCTGCAAGGCACACAGACACACTCAGCATCTGCTGTGAGCATGTGAGGGAAGTGAGACTTTTATTCATTTCCCTTTCTCCCTCAAGAACTTTCAGTATTTAGCCAGGCCTGTGAAAACTGACCAGGAATAATGCTAGGAAGCAGAAATATGTTCAGGGATGTACTGTGCTAGTCCTGTCACTAATGTTTCACTTCCATTCTTTCCAGCTGAGAAACCATGAGCCAGAAAACTTTTTTGACTATTCTAAGAAACTTTCCTTTCCCCAAGCACCCATTACTCCATACCACACATCACTGTCTGTCACTGGCCATTCTGTTCCAAAGAACACAGGTCAATTTGCAAGGGTGACTTAGCCCACTTAAAGATTTCACTCAGGTTGTTAGAGGCATTTTAGAGCAAAGTTAGTTGATTGAAGGGTTGGAAGAAAGCTTTTACTGAAGCACAATAGTGTTTCTTTTCTACTTTTCTTACATGTCCTACCACTCTTTGCATGTAGAGAACTTAAACTCCTTTCATATGTTAACAAATTATTTTTATTCATTCTAAATAATGTATCTTTCCCCATTTTGAAGAGGCATGAAAATATCAAATGAGTTATTCTGATTCCCCCCCTTCTGAAAGAGATGGGAACAAACTTGGACTATCCCAGTTCTCAATCCCTTCCTTGGGCCACATGGAAATATTTTTGAACCAGAGTTTGATAGAGGGTCAATATATATTACACAAGATCAAAATGAATCCTTCTCTGCATGTGATGAGCAGGGTGGAAGATTCCTTTGTTCATTCTGGTCTATCTAACATGAAGAAATGAAGTAAGGATGGAAATTGCTCTGTCTTACCTCTAAGAAATAGTTCCAGCTTCTCAGGATTAACCATGCTCAGACAAAAGTGGAACCAAAAACTCTCTACATCCAAGATATTCGTTGTATTTCCCCAGTTTTGCTCTTCCTCCTGTAGAGGTTTCTGAACCCTTCATCAGAGGAAGGATATATTGAATCAAGGTGGAAGACAATCATTGCCCATTTCCCCGCAGTATCTTTGTCATCCTCTGGCACATGCAAAGTTCTATATGTATATTTTTATGTATTATTTAAGGTAGTTTTCCACAAGTACTTCCATATAAAATCCCACTCATGGAGATGAGTTAAATTAACAAACCCACTAGCTGAAAAAAAAAAATCAAACCTCAAATGAACAAACCAAACCAAAGAAAAAAACAATTTTAAAAAAGTCCCCTTTTATTTGCTTAAACCACCAACTGAAATACCAAGTAATGCCTAGGAGAAAGTGTGTTTTGGATGTTTTGCACCCTTATTTTTTCCCAGAGCCTGTGCTGGCTGGATCAAGCTACAGCTCCCAAGGTTCCCTACAGTATCTCTTGCTGCTCTAAAGGGACTTGAAGTGGTAGCAATTAGAGAGCAGCTTTGAGAGCCAGAGAATAACTGTGGCACTGGAGAGGGGTTTGGAGCTATGAGGACTGTAATGTAGGGAAGAGTGGTGTTCCAGAAACGCTTTGAGTTCAGGTTGAAGCATTTCAGTTTGGAAACAGGAAATGCTTGATTTTAACTTTCAGTTGCTCCCATTTTTTGAGTAAATAAAAGGTGCTGAAAGGCATACATGGCAGGTTTGAATCCAGCAGGGACAAAAACGTGCAACAAATCATTATTTTTTAATAATGTACTTTCCAGAAAAAAAGAAAGAGAAAGAAAAAGGGGATGGCAGGCTAGGAGTTCTTGACAGAACCCTTTCACAAAATGGCTTGTGCCCTTCCTACTCCCCACTGCATCCTGCTGCACCCGGAAACTTCAACTGCTGTCAGTCAGAGTGACACAACTATCAGGCTCCAGAAGGCAGAAGAGGAAGGTATTTTCCTGAGCCTGATCCCTTCAGAGCTACTGCCTGAGCAAGCACCCAGTGCTCCCATGGCTAATCCCTGAGAACACTAATCCTGCCTGTGAAGTTTCAGACCAGAGTTTGTTGATGGGTGATGTTGCAGCTGGACAGGCAGTGCCATCACACTGCCCTCCACACACTGCTAAACTCATCTTCTGATCTTCTAGAGGGATGTTGTACCAGTAACACATCCATCTGTTATTGCTGCACAGTTATGAGGCAAGCTTACAAGCAATCCATCAAATTACTAGCTCTCATGCCAAACTCTTATTAAATTATTAGTTACTGACATTTAGTAACAGTCTTTTCTATGAAATCATAAAAACACCTGATGGACACAAGATTTATCTGTGAGAATTCTTGAAATTCTGATTTTGGAAAAATGAGGCTGTCATTCTCAGGCTTCGGTATTTAAAAATAGTTCATTCAAAGAACATTAAATTGAAATTTGGCTTATTTTAGCCAATTCAATGGCCCTTCTATCCTTCCAATATGTTAATGAGAGCTGATGCTAACTGAGAAACTTATTGCAAAGGAAGAG
The DNA here is from genome assembly GCF_037042795.1 of Molothrus aeneus. Classification (NCBI taxonomy): domain Eukaryota; kingdom Metazoa; phylum Chordata; class Aves; order Passeriformes; family Icteridae; genus Molothrus; species Molothrus aeneus. The sequence goes on along the minus strand of NC_089646.1, from coordinate 48,718,853 downwards.
GAAATACTTCAAATGAGCAAAAATTTGCAGCAGTTTAGAAAGCATGGTCCTCAAATAAGGTTTTGAACAGTAATGCCACCATCTCACATTTTTCCAACTGGTTAGGGCATGAGGGTTTCAAAACATTTCTAACCATTAAGATCTACAGCAAAATTAAAACTGAACGGTCAGGAAATATCTAGGACACTGTAGGGAAAGCTGTGTTTAAAGCAAGTTGCTGTGCTCTCCCTGAGATTCCTGTGAGGGCAGAAAAGCCATTACACAGAACAAAGAAAAATAATAAAGTGGCACAGCCCAGATTTAACAGAGCAGAGATGATACTCTTATATATTATTCTCATATATTATTCTTGTATTATTCTTCACAGTATCTGTTGACTGCAGATATTACCAGTAGAGCAAATCATCCTCCTTTAGAAAGCCATGGCTTTTTGGCCATGGGTGGCATCACTGGACCAATGTTGCACCTCAAGAACTTTGCCTCCACCATGCTTCACCCAGGGTGGTGGAAGAAGGCTGCAGCACACTCTCAATTACCAAAGCTCCTTTAGTCTTCCTTCTTGACCCATTTTTTCTCCCTTCTTTCCTTTTTTGTATCTTGTCAGTCCCTTTTCACTCCCTACTACAGACTGCAGGGCTGTGCCAGCCCCTTCCCACTCACAGGTTTTTTTGGGGGATAACATATTATGACCGCCTTCCACAGGGCAAACTTTTACTCCTGGGGTTGAAGAGCAGGGGTGGGGGAAATTACAGAAACTAAACACAGCCTCTGGTTTTCACACACTGGAACAGGCCTTAGAGCTTCCCTGATTGTTGAACTGCAGAGTTGTGCCTGGCAGATCCCAGAGCAGCCAAGGAAAACAATGGAGGTTTTGCCTAAACATCAATAAAAATGCATCAGCTTCTTAAACAAACATTTAGGGAGATTTTGTTGCACTGCAGCCCTCGTGGCAAATATAATATTGCTGTTTAATGCACATATAGCTTGCTATATGTCATGAATTAGGTCCTTCCAAAATTTTTTCTTTGAAATATTTTGTGTTCGTTCAAATAATTAAAAAGGTTATAGCCGTTGTAATAATTATCTCAAACAGAGGGCATTAATGAATCATTCATCAAAAGGAAGGGAACAAGTGTTATATAAAATGCTTTAGAAAACTTGCCTTTGTTCCAGTAATTTAGCAGCTGGCAGCTGCCTCATCTTCATGCACACACACATACAGGGATTAAAATGACCAGAGAAAAAATGGGGGCTTAGAGGTATCATGGACAAAAGCTAAAGGGTAAAATTTTCAAAGGACTCTGTGTGGTTTACACACTCACATCCTACCCAAGAGCACAACTTTGAATTTCCACAATTTTCTTGCAAAATTATCATGCAGAAATCCAGTTCCCCAGTTGGCACTGCAGCCCCAAGGCACAAAGATGCAAGGACATCCCACCCACAACCATACTACAGTGGCCCAGGAGTATGGGATCTTCTCAGAGACTGCTCCCTACAGAGAAAGACCACTGTGACTTGTATTGCACTAAATAGTTATTTAGCACAAAAGCACCCCATGGCCACAGCTGCTTCTCCAAGCTAAATGTGAGAGAATTTCAATCCAATACTGCGGCTGAAATGCTCCCTCTGCCAAAGGGTCAAAACTGCCCACTTATCCAGTCACATTTGCTTGCCTCATACCTGTGCTTTATCATCATTAGCTACTTAAACAGAAGGCAGATGGCTGCCTTTGTGCTGGGCTGGGGATTTTTCCATTTCTCTCCTTAGTGTGATGGGTAGTGTGTTATTGAATAAACAGACAAGACAGATCCTGGGAAAGGTCAGAATTCATTATGAGCAAGAGGAAACAACTTATCCCCAACATGCATATAATTGGGCCTGACTTCCATTAACACCAGGCAAACAGGCAGCTTCCGACTGGGTACCTCGAGGCAGTGCTCTAAAAATAGCTGCAGGCTCCATCAAGTTAACTCAGACAGGAGTGAAGGCTAGCACAATAGCTAACAGGGAACCACAAAGGAGATTAGGAAGATGTGCAAAGCAGACTGCAGGTGATTGCCTGCACTCCAGACAAATATTTTCGCCATTCATTTTTAAGTCCCCCATTCATTGCTAAGTCCCCCAACTCAGTCTGGAAAGAACAAAACGTGGAATCTTCCAGCTATTTTCACCACCTCTTTTGTGAAGATCTGATACTGAAGCAGTACCTTTTGTGAAGATCTTTTGTGATACTGAAGCAATATTACTTCTTCTTGCTAATACCCACACTTTTTTTTTTACCTGCACATTATTCTTTCCCTGCTGTTAGTTTTCAGACAGTCAGAGTCCAATTCAGTAGTCAGCATCTCAGGAGAATCAGCTGGTCAGATGCCTGTTGGCTTTTGGAGAACAGGAGCACCAGCACAATTGATGCTACAGCCAACCTTCCATTCTGGTGAGGCAAAGGCAATTGTAGCTGATGCCTCCCAAAAGTTAATTGGAGTCTTAGGATGCCCCTGGAGAAGATAGGTGATGGCAATATTTCACCAGCACGTTTCTGCTTTGAACTGAGACAAAAGAGAGTGAAACTCAGGCATGACCCACCACAGAGTTTGCAACGTACCCAAATCCAGCTCAAATCAGGCTAAATGCACTATTGTAACTCCCATGATAAACAGCTGCACCTGCTTAAGCTGTTTTAATTTAAGTTTGCTCAGCAGATGTTTCAAAACAGTGCAAGCACTCGGTATAGTCAAACCAGCCTGGCTTTGTACCAGCACACCAGAACCATTCTCACTGAGAGAGTCATTCATGGAAGGACAGGGGAACTCAGTGTCAAAGGTCTGGGCTTTTCCTGGCATTCTCAAAATCTCTTCTGCCTCTCCATTGATATAATTTGGACAAGGACAAATGCAGAAGACTGGATTTTACTCTGCATGGGTCAGAGGCACTGCAGCTATTGTGATGTGATATTGTGGGAATTGTGAGCTCATCCACTTTCCTGGGCATAGAAGTGGCACCAAAGGAAAGTGGAGGCGCTAATCAATTGGCAAGACTGGTAATTACAATTGATAAAATGGGTGATAAAATGAGGGGAGTAAAGTACAAGCCCTGACTCCTACCTTAGCTACTACACGGAAGATTCTCAACACTGAGAAAGCCAGATGAGAGCTTCCTGCAGGTTTCCCACTGACAACAGAAATGGTAGATTGGAGAAAAAAAAAAGTGTGTGTCTGTGTGTATATACATATACATATATATATATATATATATATGTATATATATCTGTCTTATAAAAATGTCATAAGAAATCCAACACAATAGTCTGCCAATGGTAATTGATTTGAGATATTACTCTGCCCTCCAAAGCACTTTGGTAGCTTTCCCAAGAGAGGTGTGATTTTTTTTTTTAAATCTTTAATGACTCTCAAGTCACACAACAGGCAGTTCATGTAATTCATTAAGTTACATTGCTGCTTGTCTTGCCAGCAGCAAGCAGAAAAACACAGACTTGCCCTTGCTCCATTTCTGTGCCTATTGATTATATCATTAAGTAAGCAAATTGGTTACCTCACTTCAGACTTGATGCTAAATTACAGTCACTCAGGTTTGCTATCACCTAAATAGGGTATTGACTGCCATGAAAGTAATATGTTCAAAATCCCTGTATCCCAGGAGAAGTGATTGTGAAGGAGTGCTCCCAGCTCAGACATACTCTCCAGCATGACACACATTGTAATAAGTTGTCATTTATATCAAGGTCAAAATTCAAGTCATTGTATGTACTGCAAGTATGCATTTTAACAGATCAAGTAAGCCACCCATCAAATAGAGATTTCCCTAATTTCCCTCGGTTAAATTGCTCTGTCAATGGACAGGACACTGGCCTCTCTGCAGATAGAAGCCCTCACAATGTGTTAGTGATAGCTGAGCATCCTAAGAAACAGAGATATGGCAGATTTAGGAGAGCTTCCACCTGCAGGGATGCTTCTCTGATCCTGCAAGTCTGACTCTTGGGTTTCATCTCCAGCTCTGCCACTCCCTTTGCTGAGGATTTTTGGCTCTGATCACCTCTGTCCTGGTGACACAAGGGGACTGTACTGCTTTCACCCACCTGTGAAACAGTCCCAGTGAGGGGAAAAATTGGTCAATGTGACTAAACCTTACCAGGTACAGGAGTAGCCTGGCCCCAGGTCTGGCTCTTCCTCCTTCCTTATCTCCTTTGAGCTGTAGATATAGCCAGCAAATAATCTACTCCAACCAGTCCTCAGACCCAATTTTCACCTTATAGCATACATATATATAACGGGACGGTTTGGGTTTTTTCCTAGTCTGAGCTGCTTAAAATCTTTTAGCAGCCTCAGAAGGATACAGTGAGTCTGGGCTGAAAGCACATCCTGACTTCAGCCTCAGGAAAAGCACATTGTCACTGCTCTGCAAAATGCCCCAGCCTGTATTAAAGGGACAAAGTCACAAGGCCAGTTTGGTTAGGTCCTGAAAGCAGAAAGACAGGCAGAGGTGGCCTTTGCTTGGATCAGGATGATACCAGCATCCCAGAGGTAATGTCTCCATCCAAGGCAAACACACACCCTTCTTCTACCAGGTTCCTAGTGAGGAAAAGGTAGATAGAGTCTTCTGAGAGGACCTCTCTGTTAGTCACAGAAAGTGTTCATTGATTTCCATCAGCTTCTAGATTAGGCCCTTAATTATTATTAACTATGGTTGGGGGTTGCAAAGCAACTTAGCAAAGCAGCTTAGCAGCAAAAAGGCTGGCAAATACTCAGACTGCTCTGGTCCTTCAAGTTTAGGCTCAGTTCAAGTTTGGGGCAAACTTACAGGTTATCACCTGCTTAACCTACAGAAAACAGGTTGTCTGCTTTCTGGCTCCATTGTGTAAAAAAATCAGCATTCCTTCTCCATGTACACATCCATGTAGAGTTTCCCTGGAGTTTTGCTGTACAAGAGAGTTAGCCAGTGAGTTTTTTGCATTTCCCAAGAAGCAGCATCAACAGGGTGTCAATAGTGACACCCCTGCCTGCAGCCTGTGATTATGGTGCACCCCAGAAGGCTGCACAAGCAGGTTATATACCACAAACCCCACAGAGGAAGCAAAACATAGAGGAAAGAGGTGGACATGGAGAACTTTGCACAGCTGTGCTGCTAAGCCTGGAGGAAAACAGCCCCTTTGCCATTCTCCAGGATCTCAACTTCCTTTTTTCCCAAGAAAGAAGCAAAGCTGTGATTTTCCCCGTGCAATTAGAAAAATTGGTGGAAGACAACAAACAAGTAGCTCCCACCATGGGAGAGGCCACATGTCCAAGGCAGGATGTTGAAATAAATACACCAGGGAGGTGCCTTATCCCCTGCAGCTTCTCCCTAAGCTCAGAACAGACATTAGGAAAATCCATCAAGGAAGAGCCTTATCACAACTACATAACCTCTGAGTAGTTTATTGCAGGATAAATATAGCCTTGGCTCTCTGAACCACAGTAATTGGATGATTATAAGTATAGTTTCTTTGTAAAGGTATTAAAAACTCTTATCATCATCTCAGACATTGAATTCAATGAAAGATTCACTCAAGCACAAACAAAATTCTAAGTAGCTTCAAGGAAAATAGATAACTTAAAAGACCTGACCTGGACCACAAGAATTTAAGAGTTTGAGGCATATTTATTAGTGGAACATATACTCCCAAAAGAGTGGCCTAATATTTATTGAACTAGTGTCTAAATAGCTTTATCAATACTGGGTGTATTTAATGGACATCTTTTATGATTAAATTTCCAGGCAAGGATCTGTGGATCCTGTCAGAAAACAATTCTGAATGTCAAGTTGATACATATCAGATGTGCTTATTTCCCTGACATTTGAATTTCAAAGGAAATTCATTTTTTATGCTCCTCATTTTGTTTCTTTCCATATTTCCAAGAAGTTGCAAAGCTCAGTGCTTTTTCTGGCAGGGCAACCTCAGCCCAGAGCAGGGAGAGTGTCTTTCATGTAGTCTAGAAAGGCAAATGCAGGCAAGAACACCTGCACAGACAATCTGCAAACACTAACTTCTCTCTTAAAAATACAGCAGGAGACAGCAATTGTAAGAACTGTGCTGCTGCTTGGGGACCTGATTGTTCCTCAGGCTTCAGTAACACTCTGTGCCTGAACCTGAGTGATTTTGTAAGGAAGTCATCTCACTCACAGCTCATTGCTGCCCTGAGGAAGACTGCAAGGACACTTAAGCCATAAACTGGGCACTGGCATGAGGAATTCATCCCTTCTGGAGCATGGGCCAAGGCTCCCTGTGTGCATGTGTGGTCATTCTGCCACCTGAAACAGTGGTTTCCATGAGCCATCAGTGGTTTCCATGAATCCCTATTTGCAGTGAGGAAGCTCCTTCCCCAGCTCCAGCCAAGGGCAATGCACAGCTCTGGCCAGGCTGAGCTGCTCATCCTCTGAGGGCAACCTCTTCACATTCCTGTAACGTCAAATGCTCCAGGATCCAACCTGTTCACTGGGCTGGTGGGCCCTCAGCTGAGCTTACAAGACCTGAATCTGCACATTCTTCTGTATGCTGAAGAGCTCACAGCATTTTTCACTCCAGGTGCTCTTTGCTGAAAGAGTCCTTAGAAAAAATCACAGCAAGCATCTTTCTCAACAGCATCTTGGGGTGTTGAGTCCCAGTTTCACAATGTGACATGATTTGGTGTGTCTAGGCCACTTAGGTGCTTTGAAATTCTCCATCAAGTGATCTTTTTTACTTCCAATTTTAGGAAGAAGCAGAAATTACAGCAGCAGGGGGGTACCTGCCCCTGGATAACAAGGGATGATGTGAAAGGGACGCAGGAGTAAACAGTGCTTGCAAGTAAAATCCTGAGAACCTTGTGCTGAGACTGCCTCAAAACTCACATTGCCAGGAGAAAATTAACAAGAGTTCACAGTTTGCCCAAAACAACCATCAGGTGGATCAAACAGAAATGGATGGGGAATTTTGTAGAGACTTGAGGAAAGGCATCAGCTTGGAATCAACTGTGAAAGATGAATGAAAATTCCCAGGACTGGGAAGAGAATGGTCACAGCAGCAGGTAAACTTCAGTTCAGTATTGCCATAGAGTTAGAAGGGTTAGTTATAAGAGGAAGTTTAGGCACTTTTAGACTCTAATTAGCATCTTGAAATATCTAGTCCCATGGTTTACCTGTTGTGCTGTTGATACTAATGCTCACCAATTGTTGGTTTACTAGGTAACCATAAGTGTTTGGATCCTTATTTGATTTAAACCATGTGAGCCAAGCAGCTGTTCCCTACAACACACCAGAAACTTTCCTGACTGCAGGGGACAACATAAGAGGAGGAACAGACTTCTGGGTCCAAATCCCAAATCCTTAATCATTTCTGAAAACATGACTCACCCAGCAGTAATTGTCCCCATCATCTGGAATTTTAGAGCACCATTTCAGTGCTTCATGGAGTGCTTTGAGATAAAAGATGCCATATAAAAATATTTTATGTTTAACACTTTGGCATGTGTGACATTCCTTCTCATAAAGGACAATCAGAGTGGTCTGCAGGATAACATATTACAATCTTACTTTATGAGTCACCCCATCAGAATTTAAGTGCATATCTAGCAAATAGGATAGAGCAAAACCAGAAACAACCTAGAAGGGGTTTTTTCAATGTTAGATTTAATTCCCTTTCAACCCCTTTTTTTTTCACTATTTTTTAAGAGCTGAAAGAATATGATATGTAGAATAGATATGTAAACTCAGATGTCTTTTCAAATGGGAGCAGTTAAATTCAGAGCTCAAATTTTAAAACCTACATAAACGTTAGGGGTTTCTGGAGCTTCAAGTAGAACCATATCACCATTTATGCTCCATTCATGGCAAGACAGATGCAGTCCCAAACCCAAAAAGGCCTGGATAATACAGATTGCACAAGTCCAGAAAATGCCTGAATGGGAGCAATCAGCTGTTTCTCTAAAAGTAACTACTTGGCAGCCTTTTTTAACACACATAAATGACCCAATCCCGAAGTGTTATTCTTGTGAATTTGTGAATATGGCTGATATCAAGCCTCATAACTATGTGTTGAGGTTCTTTTCCTTCAGTTAGTTTCTTACTCTCAATATTTTGAGTGGGGATTTTTCTTTTTGTTAGGGTATTTTGGTTTTCTTTCCAGGGAATTTATAAAACTAACATTAAAATAAAAGAAGGAAGAGAGGAATTTGTACACATAAGGCAGTGTATCCAGTAAGTATCTACCCAGATTTGAAATGTGATGGGAACCAGTAATATCTGCAGGTTTTTCTATGTTGGAAACAAACTGCAGGAAAAACCTGGCTCAAGGCTATATCTGCATACAGGGGCAGGGATAAACATTGGGAAAGCACAGGAGTCTCTTGTTTGTCTTCTGAAGCTTCTCTGCATCATTCAAGGTTGTAACCAGGACCCAGGTAATGGACTGCAACAAAATTTGTTTGTACCCACAATTCTCTCTTAAGCTAAGGCCTGAAGCTCTACAGTCTTGGATGCACTTCCATTAAAAAAAATTAAGTGTCTTTCCAAAAGGCTTCCTTCCAAAATGTCTTCCTTGGCTTCCTACACAACTGAATGCTATGCATGGTCTATAAAGCTGGATATGAAACCCACCTTTCAGTGGTGAACAAAAGGAGCAGACCCCCTACTTGCTCACAGATCATGGATGTACACAAATGCTCAGCACATTGCCAAACCCACTACAGACACAAGGTCATGCCTGACACCTGTCAGCTACTACCAAACTTTCAGGGGGCACAATAACCTCTTTTTGGACAAAATCTGCACAGCAGATCTAGAAAATTCATCCTTATTCTCTTTGTCTGAACATTCAGACCAGGTAGCCACCACTAATAGAAGAAACATATTTTCATGGTTTCATAGAGTTCTGGCCATTTCTTTTCCTTGACATGTGCAAAGCATATTACATTTCATGTGTAGCTTTTTTCCTTCAAGTTATGCATGTGAACAGCTTCTGCAACTCTTTCACAAGCATCTTCAGAGCATAATTTCTTGTTAAAAATATTTTTTAGACAGGAACTCTACTTTAAATATAACTACTTACCAACAGTTCAAGACAGCCTATTTAGTGTCCAGAACACCAAATTAGAGAAATTATGATCCTTTTCAGTACCCAAGTGTCCTTTTATTTATGCCGCTACTCCTCTGGTGTAATCCCTTACCTGTGCACACACAGTCTCCCACATCCATAGATATTAATGCCCACAAGAGGATTTCTCAGACAACAGCCTATTTGGAGAGCCCAAGATCTTGTGCCTTTTTCTAAGAAACAGCCAGCAGTGCCAAGGAAACTCACACCAAGGAGGAGAAAGCAATGCCAGCCCAGAGCAAACCTCCTTGGCAGCTCAGGGACCACCTCTGGCAGGGGAAGCAGGTCACCCCCAGCAGGTGACCCCAGGGCCTGGGGCGTGAGCACTTCCCAGCATCACACAGGGCCCTCAGGACCGTGTCCTTCAGACACTGCCAGCACAACAAGGGCGCCAACTTCCACCTACACGTGAGAAGAGAAAACATAAAGAAAAATCAATTCCCATTTCACTTGGTGCCTTCATAGACCTTCCTCTCGCCTTGCTTACCCTTTATTTTTGAGACAAGCATGTTCACAAGAAAAAGAATTACCCATAAGGAGTGTTACAGCCCATGGTCCACCTCAGGTCACAAGTTCCTGCCTCTGATTTCTTCACTCCTACATCAGACCCCCTTCTGGTGCAGGGTTTCCACCAGAAATGCTGATAGTTCAGGGTCTTGGGTTCTGCTTTTTGGCACATGCTACAACTAGCAGCAAAGCACAAGGCAGAGAGGTGCTGAAAAAGCAAGCAGTGTGTTTCAAACTGCTTACAACCTAAACAAGTTCCAGCTGCTGCATAGCCAGCAATACTGTCATTTTGGTAGTTCGAGTTTCTGGGAATAAGACAATTTTTTTAAATTGTTGTTTCTCTTGTTGTTTCTGTTGTTGTTGTTGTTGCAACAGAATAGCACATTTAACCCCAGGAACTGGAAAGTTTTGATCTCCTATAAGGAGGAGAGGGTCTAGCAGATCCCATAACTTATTTCCTTGCCAAGCATGATCACTTGAATTCCATTTGATTTTGAAATTCAACAATTCTAATGGTATATGTTGCTAGAAGAGATGGTTAATGAAAAGAAAAAAAAAACAGAGTAGTGTACACATTTTCCCTGTCCCAGTCTAGCACCATTTTATGTATCCAAAGCATTATTTAAAATAATAATAATAATCATCATCATCTGCAGAGGGGCTCCCTCATAGCTGAACTTTTTATTAGCAAATTCATCTCTCCCAAGCTTTGGAAGACAACAGAGAGACCTCTTGTGAAAGAAGGATGTACTGCAAGCATCCACACCACACCTTCTAGGCAACTTCCTTGTCTTCCTCGACTTTCCCTCTTTCCTAATGGGCTCCTTAAGTGAACAACCCCACCAGTCTTGTCCTCAAATAATAGAAGGAAAAAACCTCCTGCTTCTCCCTGCCTGTTTGTTAGGACACCCCTAGAGGAAGGTCAGTTTAACTCAAGAAGGAGAATGAGTTTTCATCCATCATAAAAATTTAGATTTATTTCTACAGACTTGAAATCAGACCCACGTACCTTTGCAAAGTGCACACTGCCACGCCCAGTGAGGCCATTTCTGACACAGGCTCAAACCCTGGATTGAAGAGCACAAGTCCTGCACTTAGTGTGGGACAGGGACCTGCAGTCTGTCCCTCAATGCTGCCCTGCAGCAGCAGTAGAACAGCTGCAATCCATTACTTGGGTGATCAGGTCCCAAAACTTGGGCTAAAATAATGCAGCAAAATTCCTGACATGGCCCAAAGAATCAGGAACCAGAGGTGGCTGTAACTGTTTTACAGGACATTGCAAGGGCAATATATATACCTGAGGCTCCCCAAATGCATTCTGGAAGTAAAGAAATAAATTTGTTGCTAGACTCTGGCTGTTCATCAGCTAAGAGCAGCAATGAGCCATTAAAGGATGGCTTCACATAGACAGTCTAGTGTTTCATGCTGGTGTCTTGTTTGTTTTGTTAGTGTCACCTGTTACAACAGCAACACCAGTGATTGATTGGTTTGGTTGGGTTTTTGTTTATTTGATTTTTTTTTTAATATAGGGGCAGCTGCTTCCTGCAGTAATTTGGAGAGGCCAGTGCTGTTGCAGCACCTGTGCCATGCCCAAAATGAAAGGCAGTGACCTCGTACTGGGCTGCCAGCAGGAGGAGAATTGCTCACCAGCACCTCAAAAGGCTTTGCTCTGCCAGGTGCCTCACCCTCTTGTGAGGGTGCTGGAGGCCATGAGAAGAAGCTGAGTAACTTGAGAGGAACTTGAAGAAGCAAAATGCTATAAAAATTCAGTGTGTCACCCAAAAAGAAGTAAAAAAAAAAAAAAGAACAAGCTGAGGAAAGGGAGGTTGCTGAGGTCCCAAGTCCTGCTCTGACACTGTGCCCATTTCAGCTGACTCCTGCATATCCCAGCAGTTTCAGCTGCAAGGGAATGGCTGGTCCAGGACCAGTGTCCAAGCTCCAGCAGCAGAGGTCAGCTTTAGTAATAGAGAAACAAAGCTCCTCAGCTCTGACTCAGAGGAAAGCAAACAGCCCACACTGCTCAGTAAGACAGAGAACAAAATAACACATTTTATCTTCAGCATCTCCATCCACCCTCAATCTATTTATCACCTGGGGACATGACTTACAAGACTGTCCCCTGTTCATCTCCTCTTGGATCCTTCTTAGTATCTGAGATGTCAGATGGCACATCAGTGACAACAGCTCTGCTCATCTCAGCCATAGGCACGAATCTTGGATTTCATCTCCAAAACAGACAAGCTGAATGGGAGGTGAGAGCAAAACAGTGGCCAAAACAGCCAACTCTTCAAATAGTGAAAAACACAGGGTGTTTTTTGCCATTTGCTGCCAAAGGGTGACTGCTACAGGCGCGGTTTGCAACGGGAAACCATTCCAGAGAAAAAAAAGGGCTGTAGAGTTTTCCAGCAGGGAAGAGTTAAAGGATTCTCAGTAGGAAGAGGAGAGAAGACTACCTTCATTCAAGGTGTCAGCCCAGCTCCCACAAAGGCAGCCAAGGGCTGTAACTGAGCACTGGCTGCTGGGACCATCCCTGGGCTATCCCTGCTGGGAGCTCCCCCAGGGCAAACCCTTGGGACCAGAACACCAGAGAGCTTTCCCAGGGAAGCAGGCAGAAGGAAGACATCTTTGCGTTTTTTCCCTGGGGAGATTCAAAACAAAACCACCAAATTTCCACACCCACCACCCATGGCAGCTATGGTACACAAAACAAAAGCTATGCTAGCACAACTGATCTCCCAGACCTCTCCTGTCCATGAGTCGAGGCATCATCAGAGCCATCCTCTGGACCACACTCTTTCTGAGGGGGTGTCAAGAAGATTCCCATTTTGAAACTGGTGGCTTTTTCCCCTTTGGGAGACATTGTAAGAAGACGTCTGTATTTAAAATGTTTTTCCTGGACTAATTTCAAAATCGGGAAACTTCTGTGCATCCTGGAGAGGAACAGCTGTTGGTGTCGAAGTCCATTTGTAAATTTTTGCTGCAGCCAAGCCCAAACCTTTGCGTGGAGCACAATCCAGAGTGGAGAGCAGCATCCCAGGCTCCCCATTTCTGTGCCAAGAGCACCACCCGGTGGCCTCCCCGGCCATCTCTCCCTCAGAAACGGTGAGAGTACTGAAATATTTGAAGGGGAAGGAAAAAAGCTTGTAGCTGCGCACAGAGCTATATGGATAAGGTGAATATAAACCCCGGTGTGCTTATTGAATGAAACCCAGCCAGAATAAGAGCAAATGAAAAAATCCTGTGTTACAGGTGTCTTGAAGAAGAGGAAAGGGTGGGTTTTGATGGGACCAGGTGAACATGCGGGGCTGCAGAGGCTTTGAGAGAGCAAGCCAGGATCCAGTATGGCTGGCACTCACCTCCTCCTCATCCAGCACCTTGCCTCCCCAGACAGCAGCCCTGCTGCTCATGGGGGGCAAGTACCAGCACCCCAAAGGTGCTGCACTGCACAGCAGCTGTCCCTGCTCCCTGCACCCTCAGCCAGCCACGACAGCTCTGGTATTGCTGACCTGGGCAGTGATGGGTCACCACCTCCCATTTTCTACCCTCCCTTCACTACCAGTTTACTTCTACCCAGTGTGTTTAACAGGGTCACATCAAGTTTTTGTGACGCTTTGATGATCCTGAGGCCTAAAAGAGAGGATTTAACACATATTCATGAGTAATTTTCCATATAAATTTCCAAAGCTCAAAGGCTTTGGCTGCAGTTGTGCACTCATTGGGTTCCCTGGGGCATGCTCACCAGAGAAGACCTCCCTGAGCACTGTGGGATTTCTGTGTGTATCCTCCTGCTGCCTGGAGCAGGAATACATTAAATAATTCAGTTCTGGCAAGAAAGACAGCCCTGTGGGAAACAATTTATACAAAGGTTATTGGCTCTTAATGGGAATCTTTGGGAAGAAAAGGAAAATGTACACTTCTATTTAGATGAAAAAGGAGCATGTCCATATAACAAATAATTCCCAGTAGCTATGCCTCAAGGCCCATGTGCAAAGGATAAGAAAGGTCCATTGCTATGTTCTGAAGGTTTTATATAAGAGCTGAATGGATCAGAGAGGAAATTAGAGAGTGTTGAAAAAAGTCATGTTCTGCCTGACACTAGAGACCTTGTCAAGCAGGCAAATGAACTCACCAGCTACCTGAAGTATTAACAAATAAAAAGAGTTCACAACAACATGAGCAGGAAGGGGGCAAAGATCAGACATGGCTAATTTGGGAGTGAGCAGCCTACACCAAAACCCCATGGGCCCAACATGGCAGCGCAGCCTGATGTGTAGGATTGGGTCACCCAAGGCAACTTTAGCTCAAAGATCAAAAGGCACCTGTCAGCTGAGACAATCCTTCACCTCTCTTCCTGCTCTCATTTCTTTTTGCTCTCCTGTCCTTTCCACTTTCATTTTCCTCATGAGTTTAGGAAGATCACTTTGTCTCCTTTGCAGACAGACCAGCTGGCAGGTCACACAGCCAGAGCTATGACAAATACTCCAAATGTGGGATGAATAGATCCAGCATATACTTGTCCTGCTTATCTTCTGGATGTCACTTAGTCTAAATACAGCAGCACCATGAGAGGTGTTTTCTTGCTAAAATATCAAAGCTGCTTTAGTAAAGACAGAATTACCGAAAAGGCTCTTCACTTCCAGAGACACTTCAAGACACCACAGCACTGTAAACCTTTATCATTTTAATAGAAAAATCCTCTCAATTGTTGTGTACTTTGAGTGGTATAGTTTCTGGGACAAGTCAACATCACTGGAAAAAATGAGGTAAGTACACGTGCATGAAGGTGTTGTGTAACAAAATGTAGCGTCACTTTCATTTCCTAAAATTGCAAGGGCCCAATTTTATTGAGAGACACTGGAAATTCAAGCCCACGCTAATTAGAAATCTAGAGTGATATTGCCTGTGTACATACTTTTTTCCAGGTTTACCAGATGTTGAATGAACATTATCTAAATTATCTGTCTTATGCTTAAAGCTCTTTGGAAATGTATTCAATTTTTTCTGTTTAACCACCCTTCCTTTGTTCATAAGAAATGGGTGAACACAAAAGGAACATCTGTGTTTAAAAGATAGTAACATTATTTGATTTTACTTTGACATAAAATTTCTTGATATTAAAATATGCAAAGCAGCATTTTTCACCTGTTAACACAGATTTGTGGGTCATGTCCTCTTGTAGACATCCTTTTTCTAATATTTTTTTCCATCTGAAATGAATTTCATATTGCAATCCTTGTCAGCTTGAAACTCTAGCCATATCTCTTTTTCAAAGCTGTTTGCAGATTGTAGAAAGGGATAAAGGCAAGAAGATGGTTTCTCTGCAGCACTTGCAAAAACAATTACCTGCTGTTTACTTTCACTGTGGATTTCTACAAGGATTGCTTTCAGTGGTGAAATTTTGAAGAATGGCATTGAATTTTTTTTTTATTGTTTCTAAAATTCTACTTATACATCCCCTACCACAATAAAGAAGGTCTCTGGATGCTGCTCCACAGAAGGTATTTTAAACAATCTTTGTTAGACCTCCTTCTTCTTAAAACTTATAGCACTCATCTAAGGAAAGTAGCTAAAATATTCATATAAAGTACCACTAAAACTCAGTTCTCAGAAGTATTTCTCTAGCAGCAATATCCCAAGCTATAAAGGTTTGCTTGTGCTGAAGCCACACAGAAAGGAATGAAACTGCAAAATAGGAGGAAAGACCAGATCTGGGAAGTGTTTGCAGCTTACACACAGCTCTGTAATGAGGCACAGACAGTGAAGGAGGGTGAAACACGAATTCCAGTATAGACAGTAATCCCACTGCAGCCTTGATCAACCATTGTCAATGACTGAAAAGAGGACAGGATCCTTTTCCTAGAGCTTTTGAAGATCAGGCTTGCCAGTGGCCATAGGGAATGCCACAGGAACCTTACCTTGGCAGAAGATAGAGGTGTGACTCCCTAAAACAATTTCTAGTCCCCTGAATTGTCACAGAAAATGCCTGGAGGAGACATGGCACAAAAGACCACAGCACAACACCTCTTTGAGCCTGAGGGTTTCCCTCTGCAACACTTGTCAGCTCAGGTCTCCCATTTGCAACTTTTTCCCCTTCTCCACACCCCCATGGCAATGTGGGCCTGCAGTACATTTAGACACTAACTACCATTCAACACCACAGAAAGAAGTGTTGTTAGAATCATAGAATGGTTTGGGTCAGAAGGGACCTCTAAAAATCATCTAGTTTCAAAATGCCAGCCTCCTGCAAGGTGCAGAGGGCAGCTGTCATTCTCTAGACAAAGTGCAGATGAGAGAGTGGGAACTCATGCACAGAGTAGCATCCCTCAGTGCCTCACTACTCTCCTTTATTCTGCTACTCATTACACTACAAGGGATTTTCTCTTTGTATTTCTCCTTTTGAAACCAACCCATTTACAAACACTGACTGTTTAATTCTAGGTTATTCGAGCTTCTTTGAAGATACTTTGCAGCAATGGAAAAATAGCTCCTGTCTCCCCAGCTGCTTTTAAAACCACCACTGACAGTTGTCCTTGCCTTTCCTTGGTTGAGGACTTCCTCTTGCAATGTTTTTCTCCCTGCATAATTCTCTTCCCCAGGCTAACCTTTCTTAAACAGAACTTACTTGAGGGAATCTACCCAATTAGACCTTTAAATCAATTAGGCTGATTGACAGGAGGATTAAGTAGCATATTCTTGATTGCAGACACAAACACTCAGCTGGAAGAAATACCTGCCTCACATAAGGACTTGCTGAGGCTTAATTAGTTAATGTTTGTGAAGAGCTTTGAACACATGAAGTGCTGTATCTCCTCTGTTATTCTCTCTGTTCCTAGTAATAGAGGCTTCAAATTTGGACATGGCAAAAAACAAGGATGGTGGACAGGGACCTTGACCCAGTGCCACTGGGGACCACAGCTGCAGGAGAGGACAGTGATGTCTGACAGGGCTTTGCTCTAACTAAACATCTCTGCTGCTCTGTGCTCACGAAGCCTCTCTCATTTCTCTGCAGGATGGCAGCAGCTCCTGACCTCCAGACCTCACACCAGGACTTTCCCCCTCTCTGGAACCACACCAGCATCAGATCAGCAGGCAGGGCATGAGTGAATTCTGGATCCCAGTTGTTCTGCATCCTGTTCTCCAGCACTCTTCCCAGGAGGGAATTCAGGTTGTCTGTGCTTTTAAAGTGCTGTTCAGTAAGGCATCAAGGCACTCATTCCTAATAAATAAACAAGAGCTCAAGTTTGTGGAGGCCTTTGAAGCTGCCCAAAAGCAGCACTGGTATTATTACCAGCTAACACACACCTATGAAAGTTTCACATTTACAGAAAATCTCTAGACACCTCAGCAATACAAAAGATCTCTTTTCAAAGAAGCATACATAAAGTGTCACCCTGAAAACCTAAATTTCTCTGGTTATATGGGCTTAAATACAGATTTAGTTTTGCAAGTTGTATGCTTCACCAAAAAAAGGCTGCACCTGAAAATCAGTAAAATAACTAAGTGCATTGATTAATATACCAATGAAAATAAGTAGGTTTTTTCAGCCCACACAGAACTGTCTTACTCAAATTGCAAATGTGTACACACACATGAACTGAAAAACTTTAAGTTTGGAACTCACAAAATATAGTTTGGACTGGCATTAAAATAAATCCTCAGAGTCCAACCATTGTAGCATGCCAGTACGGAGGTTTCCATCTAAAAAACAAAGCTGTCCCATCCTTACCCTTACCCCTCTCTGTCAGCCCATTTGACATTGAAAGCAAATTGAACAACAGTCAGTCCTGGTGATTTACCTTGCCAGAATGAAGCAGCTGAATTCTTTGTCTGTTCTCCTCCCAGAAACCCTTGTACAGGTGTAGCATTCACATTCTCTGAAAAATCCCTTTGCCCAGGATTTTTCTCCTGGGAAGCTGAGAAGCCTCAGAAAAAGGAAAACCATTCTTATCTCATTTCCTTCTCCTCTGTTTTGCTCATGTGGAATGTGTTTGGAGATTGTTTACCCACAGGTGATTGTTTCATTGGATTCTGGTGTGAGTTGTTTTGGCTCATTGGCCAATCAGGGCCAAGCTGTGTCAGGGCTCTGGAAAGAGTCACGAGTTTCATTATTATCTTTTTAGCATTGAGTAAATATCCTTTCTGTATTCTTTAGTATAGTTAGTATAGTATTCTTTAATATAATATAGTATTATAAATTAATTAATTAGCCTTCTGAGAACGTGGAGTCAGATGCATCATACCTGCCTTCATCAGGACATTCCCAGCTAATACAATATACAGGATCTGTCCAAAAGTTCATCCAAAGTCCCCCTGATGAAGGCTGTTTAGGTTTTGGTAGAATTCATAAAAGTCCCATCACTGATTCATTAAAACAATGACCTGAAGACATTGTCTTTGCCAGCGCATTTTGCGTAATTGCTGAGGATTTTTTCTGCTGTGAGGAGAAGTAGTAACGCTGGCAGATAGCCCCAAGAACCAACACAACAGAGGGCACGCACAGAATTCACACTGATACCATTAAAATACATGTGCACAGACACAAGCTGTAAACTTGAAAAGCCTCAAGCAATCGTTATTTCCAGCTAAGGGGAAAAAGTCTCCATCACCAGCTCTAATCAATTTAAACAGAGGAATGCCCTCAGAAACACCAGTAAATGCTTTAATTTCAAAACATACATTTTTGAAGGTGCTCATGAAGGAATCTTTGCTACTGGCAAGTACATAGGAACTAAGTTTAGTGTCACAGAAATACAACACTAAATGTTTGTTTTCCTTAAAACCTGGATTAGCAAGCAGCAGAAAATATTCTAAACAAGGGTGGGATTCTCAAGGCAAAAGCATAAATTGTACCATTGTTAGGAAGTGATAATCTAAAACCCACGTTTGTGTCTTTTAAGATTCCCAACATCAAAGCTTAAAAAAATACTAAAATAAATATTCTACCATAAAATAAATACAGGTTCACTTTCAGCAACCATCACATTCAGTGGTTTCTTTTGGAGTTTAGAGAACCAATTGTTTTTTCTGGTCATTGAGGGATTTATCTGAACACCCTTGTTCCAGTTTTCTTGATATATCCTGCTGCCTTTCCCCAGGTAAGTCTGCACTTAAACACAGGTTTTGGAATATTCTGATTTTGTAAACTTACCAGTTATCAGTCAATAATTCATGTAAGGCTTCAGCTGTTAGGAGGAGTTTATTACTGTCACTAACATCCTTCTCTAACTTCTGTCCCTTCAACATTAACTGTGTGAGTTATGAAAGCATGTAAAAATAAACTTCCATAAAATTCTCCTGTGGATGAATAATTGCTCAAAGTTACTTACATGGTGGAGCAGTTTTGCTCTTATTTCTTTTAAGGGATTCTTCTCCTATCTTGTCATTAGCAAATTATGATCCAGGTGAGATAACCCAGTGGTTGCCATAGTATCTGCATGGAATCAGCTATTCCCTGACACACAGAAGTAACCGGGGAACCACCACAGGAATGTCACACACCAGCAAAGGCAGATATTTTTTATTTCACTCATGAGGCTCTGGTAGATTTGTCTAGAGCATTGATTTACTTCAGAAAATAAAACATTTTAGAAAAAGGTTATGTTTTCCTTCAGCTTTTCCTCCTGTTTCATTTTCCACTTCTTTCTTTCAGAATCTTGTTTGTTTCAAATCACAAGGGGCTATTTAATATGGTGTCTCTCCCTCTCTCTTTATTTGAAGAAATAATACCTTAACAGGACACATGCTGGCTTTAAGCCAAACAGCCAACATGCTCCCATTTTCAAGAACAATTTTATGCTTCCATTGGAAACACTGGTCAATAATACATTTTTCATCCATCACTCACCATGTGAGCAATATTTTGGCCAATATGTTTCCAGGCAAGCTGAAATTATTAAGATGTATTTGACCCATTTAGTTTCAGCCTTACACTAGGCACAAAAGTTTCTTCTGAGCTGTTAAATAATACACTTTTATGCTGCAGCAGTGCCATGTCATTGAAACTCAACATTGCAAGCTGGGTAATTGCAAATGCTTAGGTTCACAAAACTGAACTCTTCTTGAAAATCCAGCAATAAGGTTTTCTTGACAATTTACCATAGCAGTTAACAATCACACTCTTCCATTTTCTAGGCAAATTATCTTCATTGCTGAAATCCTTTATGTTAAACACTATATAAAATGTTTTATGCTGCAATTCTTCATGGGAAATGCCTTCTTACAGTAGAATGGTTGTCACTGAAATTTAGAAAGCTTTATAAAGACAGCAATGACAATTCAGGATTAATCTTTCATATGATTCAATGCATTTTTCCAGTGGTTATAAGGAGCACCCCTTTTTCAGACCTACACTCCTTATCCAATCTAGCAATCTCACACAGCTCCAGTTACAGCACTTGCTCAGCCCTACCAAGGTACTTCATGTTCTCACTGCACCAAATATTTTTATTGCTTTAATTTTTTTTTATTTCTTATTGCTTTAATTGCTGAAACACTCTGGGAATAAGTCCTGTATTTCTCTGGTTTTTAAAATGCTTCCAGCTCTTCATATCAGTTTCTAAATTTGGAAAACAAAATATATTTCCAATGACAGTTTAAGGTTATTAGCTTTACTTTTTCTGATTTTCCAATTTCTAGTTTGTCAACAGTTCTAATTTAAAAAGAAAAAAATCTACAAGAATACAACATACAACATCTGATTTTTATGATAATCACACAAATTTGTTGCACTGCTGGACTCTGCCTTCAACTACTTCTGACACAGAAAATACATCTGAATCCCACTCCTTACAGCAAAGCATTAAATCAGATTTAATTAGCTGCCTATACAAATTGTTAAAATGAAGTGCAATAAATTTGTGTGATTATCATAAAAGTCAGTCATTCCAAAGAGTTTACTGTTATTCTTAGGGTAATGAGGAGGCTGTGATGTCTTTAAGGACCAATATGCAGTAAAATTTTCTCCCTGGCATCCACTTTGTCACACATGCTCACATGCAGAGAGGGTAGCTTCTTCAAAACCACCACCAATATCCTAGACACAGTTTTATTTCCACTGCTTCAGTAGATACTGCAGGCGTGCAGGAAAATACGATTTTTAATAACAGAACTGAAATGTACACAAGCTACTAAGAAAGAGTCTCCTTTGAAAAAGCTACTTTTTGCAAGCAACTCCATTTCAAACAGAATGCCTGTTTCCACAAAGAAAGCAAACCTTTTTCTAAACAAACTTGAATTTTACAGAAAATGATTTAATGATGGGAGAAATCAGTCCTGTATGCATTAAGCATAAGTGAAGCTGAGTCTGCTTGTCGTGATGGCTCTAACAACCCAGCTTATAAGAATAAGACAATATAGGACAAAAAATGTAGTAGGATAAATCTCAGTTCCAGTTCTGCAAAGATTTGTGCTGGTTTTAATGGGATTACATGCAGCAGCAAAGAAAAACACAGCTGTAAGTATTCAAAGGACTGCAGCATTAGAACAGGTTGTGCTACTCATAAATGAAGGTATACACAATACTTAACCGAAATTGCAAACCTTTTAAAACAAGCATTTCCAACTAGATACATTGCCAGAAGGTAAAAAAAAAATAACAAAACAATTCAAAATACTTGGCCACACATTTGTTTCGCAATTTATTGGAAAGAACTGAAACATAACATTTACTGTATAATTTACCTTTATTGGAGGTCAGGGGGAGGAATAACAACTTTTCTGCTGAAGTCTACAATGTATTTTAATTTAGAAAATTACACCTTCAGCCAAGTTACAAATAAACCATATTGTAGAACAAACAGTGCCATTATACACTGTCAGCCCAGTTAAAGTGCCCATAATTCCTTTCAGGAACAAGAATGTCAACAGTGAAGTATTACTTGTGGACTTAAAAAAGACAGAAAAATGCATGCCCAGAAATTTAAAAAGCATTTTCCTTACATTGCTTAAATTAAAAGAAATCCAGGTGACAGAAGAAATTATAGGAAAAATATTTAAGAGTGATACTTATGTGTCTTTGGGAAAATCACTTTATAAGCACAGCAAATTTACTATAATGTCAAGCAGACTGAATACCTCCCCAAATCTGAGTACTTGCCAAAAAGCAAGCAGTTGACTCCTGAAAGTTCACTTTAACAAGAGGACCAAATCCCAAGAGGCCTAAGCTCAGGGGATAACATCCCACTATCCCTCCATCACCTTACAGCCAAAAGTTGCAGTAACAGAGATGCAGGAAATCCACCTCTAATTCCAGTCAGAAGCGAGGTGGCTGATTTGATGTTGGAGTCTAGCTATTCTACACAGCTGCTAAACAATCTTAGATTAAGAAGGTCCCTGAATAAAAGTCTGTGTCTCAGAGGAAAGAGACTCTGCTGTACTGCCAAGCTTCAATCACAGGTCTCCTGGGCACACATTTTTAAATATTAGGAGACTAAATATATGAGCAATGACCGAATTCCCATTGTACATTTTCAGGCAGTTATGCACCATGCAGTGTGAAGAACCAGTCTTTTGCAGTTTCACATGCCTAAACATTTCCAAGATTTTTTGCTCATTCCCATTTCTAATGCCAGAATTTCCTGAAGAAAAGCATATTAACATGTGAAGATTTCACCATGTTTCAATAATGGGAGTGATCCAAGGGGATAAGAGGCCAATGACAGGAGGCAGATGACAGTTAATAGAAAGTATGTAGGTGAGGTCTAGGGGCAATGAAATGTAACAGCATATGGGAAAGTGAAGAAGCTGACCTTGGTGGCAAATGGAGGGGATACCCAGGGACCACTTTATCTTCAGGCAGTTGAAAAGCTAAAAAAGCAACTCTGTCTATTAGGCATGTTTTTACTACAAAATGAAACACTGATGACTCAATTCTACATGCCTGGATCTTTGTGCTTGCTTCAAGTCTGAGGACATGAAAATATGCAATCATGCTTAAAAGCTGCAACCAACTAAAGAAGAGCCAAGTCAATGGTTAAAGTTGATGGAGAGCCTCTGGTTTCTAAAAGGAGAATATTTTTTGAATAGTCAATACGAGATAGCAAAGAAATAACTCTGGAATAACTAGAACTTGATCAGTATCTCCGTTTTGAGTTAGGAACCAAACAATATCTTTTCAGAGGCATGAAAGGATTCCTACTCAGCTAAATTGCTAAAGCTTGCAGCAAACAAACAGGTTCTTGCCTTCTATTGCCTTAGACCCAGCAAATCCTCTGGAAGTAGAACTTTCCTGCTGAGGTCTGCAATATTAATTAATATGTTGCACTTAGCTCTTGCGGGCAGGGTTGTTTTTCCTGGTGACATATTCAGAGTCTCTTCATTGTTAGTATTTAAAGATATGAGGACACCAAAACTTGTTTTATTTTCAGTGGAATATAAAACCTAATCTAATCTAATCCAATCCACAAAGATTTAAGGAGGGGCAAGAAGGGATATCTTACTAACATATCAGCAAGAATTTGCTTGGAGTCTATAATCTCCCCCAGCTTTGAGCTTCCTCAGACATACTGTAGAGAAAGGAACCAATCAAGAAATGAAAATATTAAGGGGAAGATGACTCCAGAACCCAAGGAGACAATATACCTTAGAAAAACCTCAGAAAAGGAAGAATAGTGATAATCCTCAATCACAGAGTGTGAACATGGTTCATATACTGGAAACCCTCTTACAGAGCATAAAGATCAGGTCTTCATTGGAATGTCATACAGAGGGAAAAGCCTGAGAAAAGGCAGTAGGAGATGAGAGGGGATTTTCACCATTTTTTGTCTTAGTCCAGCCTAGTATTACTTTCAACACCAGCAAGCAAAGCTTGAGGCTGAGCTCTCCAAAATCATATGGGTTTTCATTGCTACAAATAAATTAAACCGTAATGTTCGGGCACCTGGACTCCCTTGGACAGCACAGAGGCAGAGCAAGAACAGTGGAAGCAACAAGAGAAAAGAAGGAATAATGAAGCAGGAGAGAAAGAAAGAAGTAAAAACCCTGAGAAGCACCTGGAAGCTTTTTCAGCCTCCAACCTGAAGGAGGAGGGCCTAATGCCACACATCTATTAGCAACAGTGACAAACCTGTGCCTCAGCACTGCCACAGCAGCATCTGCACTTACAGGTGCCCTGCAGTGACCACCTGGCACAGTCCATGTTTAGCCTGTCTGGAACACAGAGAACATGAAAGAAAAACAAAATCATTGAAAAAATAATTACTTTTATAATCATTACAAGCAAATTCTCCATCTTCTGCACTATGAATAAGGCTGCAGACAGGTTCTTAAAGGTGAAAAAGGCAACTTGTAACACAATCTCCAAACTTTCAGATTCATTGTTGATTAAATACTTTTTGTCACTTCAGACTTTATTCCTAAACAACTATATTAAAAATAAGATAATTACAAAATATAATATTGCACATCAGAAGCTATTTTTCCACAGTTTCCTATCCAAAATAGACTTAAATTGACAGAGGATACATTATTACTAGTACTCAATTACAATGTAATGCTTTTATAATATAAGGTTACATTAGGTTCCCTTAACTCAGGGAAGCACTTAAATCCATTCTTGTTTTCAGGAAAAGGAAAAGTCTTCCTGACTCAGAGACTCCAAAGCAGAAGTATGACATATCACAGAGCTACTATTTGGGCACACAGAGAAGAATTGATTGGTTTGTTTCACCAATTCTTGAACTCCACAGCAAGTCTTATTCCAGTAAGTATTAGAAATAAGCTAATTCAATTTAAAGTGCAATTCTCCTTTAAGAGTCAAGTGATCTCTACTTTTATACATAATTCTTGCAGAAAAACAGTCACAAGATGAAACAGAAACGTGATGACAGCACCCTACACTTTTTGGTTATTCAGCAAGTTCACACAAAATATTAGCACTCACCAAAAAATAATATTCTGGTTTTATATAGTTGTGAAAATGTTCCACTGATTCTGAAATGCTTCTGACATTTCTCACTATGAAATACATAGGCAGAGCAGCAGCTCTCCAAGTGTAAAACACCTTCCTTCATTTCTACAGGCTGTGTATTCAGTGCCAACACCCCTGACATTCTAACATCAATATTATTTGCTAGCACATAGAACTTGAGGATAAAGAATTATAAAATGGAAAACTCAAGTGCTTTTTGAATTTAATTAATTAATCAAATGTTCTGAGATTCAAAAGCTGGTCTAGGTCAAGGCCCCTCTCTGGGCTGTAATTTTCCCCCACAGAATTTCTTTAAAACTGCATCCAATAAAAATATTAAAAACCACATGCAATAGAGCATCTGACGCTTCCCCTGGGAGACCTTTCCACAGCCAACAAGTTGTTTTTCCTCAAGTTGGATTTTCATTTAATTTCATCCCATTGCGTATTCTCATGGAAGCAAGGAGAAAAGGTCACAGTGAGGGCAAGAGATGGAAAAACCCAACCAACTAAACAAAACAATTGCTAAACTACACTGAAAAAGTGTGATGATGAAAGGGAAACTATGAAGGCAAGGGTTAATTTTAGTCACAACTTCCAAGCTTTTTCTTCTCCACCAGCATGGAAAAGTCACAGATGCACATGGATGTCTCCAAGAGGGAAAAAATTCAATATGGAAAATTAACTGAGTTAACATTTCATAATTATGATTTTGGGAAAAGAAGCAAAGTGCCCTTAGAACTGCTTAACTTCCTACTGCCCAGAGGAGGAAGAAAACCTCTTTGAAACTTGTTATTATTTGAATCTTGAAAAGGTGTCAGCCATATCTTCATTTTCTAAAAACAAATGAAACCTACATAGTACACAGCACCACCTTCTTGTAACAGGAACATTGGACCATCTATTACCCTGAACAACCAATGAAAGATGTTGCCAAAGGAGATTTCATAAAACATCAGATTTACTCAATAAGGGTTTGTATCCCCTCACAACCTAATAAATACAGTATCTGTCTGTTTATTTAATATATCCTACAGCTCAACAATTTATTTACTTTTTATTCTTCCTTCTCTGTGGCTAGAAGGAATTAGTGAAAAGACTCTTTAAAGAATTAGTGCAAGACGTGTATGCAGACAGCTATTTTGAAAACATTACAAACACAAAACTCCTGGAGGATATCATACAAAAAGGATGAAAGAAGATTCACCACTAGTGTGAGTCACAGAAGCAAAATTTGTAAAAGATGTAAAAGCCCTAATAAGTAATTAAAGAAAAAGAATAGACACCCTCCAGAATTTATCTAGTCCCCGCTGCTTTCAACAGAGAGAAAGCAAGTAACATCAGAGGAGGTGGATGTGAATGTGATCTCTGTCCTTCAGAATCTCAGAATCAAAAAAAAAGGCATGGCAATAGCCACCAACAGCTACACATTAAATTCCCAATTCATTTTGAAAAGAAAACATAAATGATTTGTTAATCAATAAAAAGAAGACAAAATGAGCTTGAAAGATTTCATGTGTCCTCATTAACAACTTCCTTTCGGCGCTGGGCCCGGAAATGGCGCTCGATGTTGATTGTCACTTCCCTCTGCAGATTCCTGCTGTTGGTTTTCCCGGCTGTTCTGATCCAGGGGTGCTGAAGTACCTGACGTGCTGTGTAGCGCTTCTGGGGATCCACTATCAACAGCCTGGTGATGAGGTCTTTTGCTGCTATTATGGAAGAAAGCAAAGGAGAGAGGGGTGAAGCACGGTGGTGTGCAACATGCTCCAGGATGTGCAATCCTGTGCAATGTGCTCTAGCACGACCCTGCTTGAGCAGGGTGTTTGAAACACATCACCCACTGTGGTCACTTCCAACCTTACCATTCTGTGATGGTGACAGTTATACCCACACAAAATGTCCTTCTTGCTTTTTTCATTAGTTTTACCATGGTTTTTTTAACTATCCCCAGGAGCTATTCTAAAAACTGCAGTTAGAGTTAGTGACAGAAAATATTAAATCTCCATGACTGATGTCATTCTCCCCTTCAGAAACAGAGGAGAAAGTGAAGGGAATTTAATCTCAAAAGTGTGCTGGAGGCATCTGGCTGAGTGTTCACATTCACAGGAATGAGCACTGGCTATCTCATCTATTATAAGGCATAAATGTTGTAAAATGCTGTGGAACGAGTCCTTTAAAAGACTGTACAGGGATTAAAGGAGTTCTAGGGTTTCTGATTTTGAAGAGTGCACAAAAGACACTGTACTAGCCTGTGAGAAAGAAAAAACTACTATGTGCAGACCCCACTGTCAATAGGAAATTGACACTGTGTTCTCCAGGACAAGGGTTTCATTCCCAGCTTTTGAGATTTTTTTATAACATTCTTACAATCTAACATAGCCCTTGAGATTATTTTGACACCTTTTTCTGCAGAGACACATACACAAGATGAGGAAAATCCTTGCTTTTGCTTACAGAGGGAGGAATTGAGGACTCCATTAAAGCATGCTGAACTAATATGCAGAAACACAGGCATTGATATACCAGAGTACTAAATTCACATTTAAAGCACAGATTCACACAAGAGAGACCCATAAAACACCCCAAGTTGATGAAGCTCACTTCCCTGAAAAAAGGAAAGAAGACTGCCACTTCTCAGATCTACTGTACGTGCAGAATCTTACCTGCAGAAATATTGTCCCAGTAAGGGGATAGGAACTCGTAGTGACCCAGCTGTATGATCTGAAACAGCTCCTCTTGATCACGGTCCTGACTGCGGAAAGGGGGAAAACCGCAGAGCAGGATGTAAAGGATCACACCAGCTGCCCACATGTCTACTTCGAGGCCATAGCCTAAGGAAGAAGGGACAAACCATGTCCTGTTTTAGAAAGAAAACTCACAACTGCAAAGGAACTGTTTCTTCGAAATAGAATGAAAAAGCAACACAGAACCTCTGCTCAGTTCCTCAAAAAGAAGAGGTGAGCAAAAGAATGAGTGGCTGGTACGCCACGCTTACAAGCTGCCCATTATTAGCTACAGCTCTCACAGAGTCTCTCTTTTCCACAACATGTTTCACAAACACTGTCTCACAAGGCCAGTGTCAACTGGAGACTAATTGAGAAAACAGGGCACGTATTTCTAAAATAGTCACCCTCAGATTCCCTTCAAAAAAGAACTAAGAGTGCCAAGTTTCCATTGAAATTGGATATAACTGGAGATGTGCAACCCAGCTCCACAGAACAAAAGCCAGAAATAGATTTGTTTGAGTCACCAACAAAACTGACTTCTTTCCAGATCTGAATCTTTTTGGAGATGAAATCTTCAAAATTCCTTGTGATGCAAAACATGTTTTGAAATGTTAAATAGTTTTAACATACATGTTCACAATGACTTGGCATCATCAGGGGATTTGGAAAGTTGTTTGGATTACAGTTATGAAATGGGGCTGGCTACTCTTAGGTGATAACATGAACTTTTGGTCATTTTCCCCCCTTCAGCTATTATTATCTATGATATTTTATGGCTTATCTGCTTGGAAGTGAGTGATATATTAGCACAGACACTAATAATGCAAATATAACTGATGTCATGCTCATGTTTGTTAAAAACTAAGAAGTTTCCTTTCCCAAATTACACTGCTAGCCAACCTCCTACCCTGAAAAGATATTTCAGTAGGTTGAAACATTCTGGACTACTTCCATTATTAGAAAGTTCAGCATAATTGAAAGATTTATGACAAATTAAAAATATATACACTCACCCTTCTCAGCAAGTATTTCAGGAGCAACATACGTTGGTGTTCCACAGACAGTAAATATGGGTTTTGTAACCTGCTTAGCAAGGCCGAAATCTGCCAGTTTCAGTGTAGTAGATTTATCTGCATTGTGCTGAACCTATATCCAAACAAAATACATAGATATGTTTAGTCCAGATGCATTTTAAAACAGCAAAATATAAAGGAAGCAGAAAATTAAACAGGAGGGAGTTCTAATAATAGTATTAATAATGGAAACAGTCTTCAGTACATGGCTCTTTTCCCCCCCACACTAAGAGGGTTCATTTATTTAAGAGGATAAGTATTTATTTAAGAGGATAAGCAATTATGGAAAAAAGATAACTTTGCTCTACAAACTCTGGCACACTGCAATTTCCAAGAAATTAATAGAAGGAACACAAAAAATAATTGAGAGTCAATTAAATACTATTATTTCCTCTTGAGAAAATAAACTGTACTTTTTCCCTGGGAAAGCAAAGAAGAATGCTGTGGACTTAAATACAATGAGCCCATGTAAACTGCTGATTTTTTTTTTAGCCCCAGAGAGCAACTAAGTACCACACAACTGCTCAGTCACTCATCCCCCATCTGCCCACAGTGGGATGGGAAGGAGAACCCAAAAAACAGTGGGTTAAGATAAGAACAATTCAATAATTGAAATTATTAAAGTATTATAATAATAATAACAGTAGGAATGGTAACAACTATAATGAGAAGGGGGACAGGGAGAGAGAGTGAGAGCAAGAGAAAGAGAAAGGAATAAAACCCAGGAGAAAAACAAGTGCTGCACAATACAATTGCTCACAGCCCACTGACCCCCAGCTCAGCCTGTCCCCCAGCACAGCCCAGCAGCTCCTGGCCAACTCTCCTCACTTTATTTACTGAGCATAATGTTCCATGGCATGCAATATGCTTTTGGGTCAGCTGCCCTGGCCATGTTCCCTCCCAACTTTTGGTACACCTGTAACCTGGCAGAGAATGTGACACTGAGAATTCCTTGACCTAGGATAAGCAGTGCTGAGCAACAACCAAAACATCAGTGTGTTATTAACATTATTCTCATACAAAATCCAAAGTACAGCACTGTACCAGCTAAAACCAAGACACATGGAAAGTGTATCTCCATCATGCTGGTCTAACAACAAAATACAAACCAACAAAAGCTTTATGTTCTTTCCAAATTACTCTGCTACTCTACCTGCTGCCCTGAAACTAGGTTATTAATGGTCACCACACAGCAAGAGTTATAGAAATAGTTTTGTGCAGAATGACCTTCTAATTGGGCCTTTTCAGCAGTTTTCATCTCCTACATCCACCTGGCAAGTAGTCAAAACACCTTCTCCAATTCTAATTTTGTATCCACTGGTCTTTAGCATTACTTCATAATGCAGTTAATGAAGGGTTATTTTAAGAAACGAAATGTTAATGACATAGACAGTGGGATTGAGCACACCCTCAGCAAGCTGGCAAGCAACACCAGGCTGAGTGATGAGTTTGACATGTCTGGAGGATGGGATGTCATCCAGAGGCACCTGAACAAGCTCAAGAAGGTTGAGCCTTGTGAGGTTCAACAAGGACAAGTGCAGGGTCCTACACCTGAGCTGGAGCAATCCCTGGTATCAATACAGACTGGGTTATTGATTGAGAGCAGCCCTGTGAACAGCAATTTGGAGTAGCTGGTGGATGAAAAACTGGAATGAGCTGGCAATGTGCAGTTGCAGTCCAGAACACCAACGATATCC
The DNA here is from genome assembly GCF_037042795.1 of Molothrus aeneus. NCBI lineage: Eukaryota > Metazoa > Chordata > Aves > Passeriformes > Icteridae > Molothrus > Molothrus aeneus. Next base: position 48,688,821 of record NC_089646.1, on the reverse strand, counting down.
TGGGCTGCATCCAAAGCAGCATGGCCAGCAGGGCAAGGGAGGTGATTCTGCCTCTCTGCTCCACTGAGACCGCACATGCAGGGCTGCATCAGCTCTGGGGTCCCAGCACAGGAAGGACATGGACCTGTTGGAGTGAGTCCAGGGGAGGGTCAGGGAAGAAGGATGGAGCACCCCTCCTGTGAGGAAAGGCTGCAAGAGTTGTGGTTGTTCAGCCTGAAGAAAAGAAGGTTCCAGACAGACCTTATTGTGGCCTTTCAATAATTAAAGTAAGATGGGGACAGGCTTTTTAGCAGGGCCTGCAGCAATAAGACAAGGGGCAGTAACTTTAAACTGAAGGAGAGTAGATTCAGACTAGACACTAAAAAGTAATATTTTAGGATGAAGATAGCAAAACACCAGAACAGATTGCCCACAGACGCAGTAGATACTCTATCCCTGGGAACATTCAAGTCAGGCTGGACAGGGCTCTGAGCAACCTGGTCTAGTTGAGATGTCCCTGCTCATTACAAGGGCTTGGGCCAGATGACCTTTAAAGGTCTCTTCCAACTCAAATCATTCCAAGATTCCATATTCAAAGGTGAAGTAATAAACAATGCAGCAGTATAATTATATAAATCAGTATGCTTAATACTAGTGACTGACACTCAAATATTCTTTGAGAGGTAAAAAAAAGTAATTCATTTCCTTTAAATGAAAAACTGTTTGTCCCTGGAACTATGGGGAACAGACCAACAGCTAAAATGTCGACAAAAAGGCCAAGTAAACCTGGAGGTGGTTTTGAATGGACAAACTGGAATGTAATGTGACAGGTATACTCTGTGCTTTAATTCCTCATAGTTCATCATCATGGCTTAAGAAAGCCAAGAATTCAGGATGGTCTTTATTACCAGATAACTAAAGGCATAGATGAAAACATTTGCTCTTATACATTACAATTGACTAATCCCCATTAATCATCTTTATAGAAACTGTAAGCACGCATCCAATTTTGATTGAGCAAAATGGGTTTGGACTTCTTAGTGGGTTTTTTTTTCCTTTTCTTCTTTTTAAGAGAAAAAAGTATTGCATTACAAAATAATACAGTAAAGCCTACTAATCCCTTTTAACCTTTTTTTTTTAAAAATGCACAAAACTGGGAGGAGTGACTGATGCCCCAGAATGCTATGTGGCCATTTAGAAGGATCTCAACAGACCTGAGAGACAGGTAGGGCAAAACCTTTTGAAATTTAACAAAGACAAGTGCAGGCTCCAAAACCTGGGCAGGAATAACCCATGCATCAGTACAGGCTGGGGGCTGGCCAGCTGGAAAGCAGCTCTGCAGAGAAGGAGCTGGGGGTCCTGGGGGATGAGAAGTTTTCCATGAACCAGCAGTGCCCTTGTGTACTCTTCTAGTCTTGATTAAGCAAAATATTTTGGCAGGGTTTTTTTGCTGCTCTTCCATGAAAAAATATTTTTCAGTATGAAACTGAAAATAAAGTTTACTACAACCATGCAGTCAAAACTTCTGCAAGAAGAAGCTAAAATGACACAGCCATTTTCTCTATTATATTAGGAAACTATGTGACAATCTTTTGCCATCATGCACTGTGGACACAAACTGACAAAAATGACAAAAAAATTATAAAAGTAACACTTGCTTTGTAGACCATCTATCTATAGAATTTATATTCTACCAATTAGGGGTAATACTAGTAAGATGTTACAAAAATTCACAATTGAAATGCTCAATTTTATATGCAATACAAAAATATGAGCATGAATGTATTTTCCTATTCTATATATATATTTTTTTTATTATATAAAAAAAGCATGTCACATGGAATTTCAACTACCTCCATGCTACTGTACTAAGACAAACAATACTGAAACATTTATATACAATTTTAGAAAACATCAAGGTGGTGGGAAGGGTGGAGAACACAATGGTCTTAATCCCAAAATCTTCAGGAGATTTCTTGCTTTGTTAAATGCACTGCTGCACTTTTTCTTTTCTCAGAATGCCAGACTCCTAATCTCCCATTACAGCACAAGGTGGCAACACAGCACCATCTGTTCTTTCAGGACAAAACCACTGAGCTCCCACTTTACTTAACAAGGGAGCAGGTAGGAACAGCGGGCATGGTGGCTATATTTTCACAACTTTTGACAATCACTTCAGAGACAGCATGTAGCCTGTCAGCAAGCCTGAAAACCTCACCCCAGAACTTCTCAGCAGCTTCACTAACACTGTGCTCAGAACAACTGAGTCAGCTCAAAGAATTCCTTTCATGCCCAACTTCCTACTGTCCAGTCTACCTTTCCATCAGCTGGCATCACCTTGAGCATGCAAGTATGCTTCACTGTAGAAACAAAAGCTTCTCAGATTCTTTTTAATCATTCCCAAGGCCAGACTACTTCCTCATAGCAGTATAACAGAAATGCACAACCTGCTCAAGAGAAATCAAACCTCTGACATCCACGGTCCGTATTCCATGCAATGGTGAGAACAAAGCAGAAATAGTGCTGCCTGCCTATAGACTTAATTGAGGTAAGAAGGACCAGTACACTTCATACACTTTCTACAGACAGCCAACTTAGGCCATACAAATACAGCATCTGGTGGCCTTGGACTAAAGGCAGTCAAGTCAATTGCACACTACTTACTCAAATACAGATGACATGTCAGAATATTAGGATATTGCCTGAGGATTTCTAGCTATGCCAGCCATAAAACAAGAAGATTATAACATAAGGGCAAATTCATCTTCAAAGGGGAAAAAAAAAATCTTTCTCCTTCTATCCTGTCTGTGGATGACTCCCAGTACTTAATGCTCTTGTTTGAGTTCATATTTACCTTGTGAAATCCATCAGTGTGTTTAGATAATGATCTAAGATATAATAGTTCTCTGTCTGCACATGTGTATGGTAGCACATATTCTTCTTATGGACATCATGAAAGCCAGTTAGCCCATCTGACATTTTGTATACAGGAAACAGAAAGAGCTTAAGAAAAATTACTGCTTACACATTTGAGTTTCAGACATCCCCTGCTGCTAGCTAGAAGAATCTCTATGAAAAATCTTACAGAAAATTCTGGAAGTTATGACAGGTAAGTGGTTAAACAGGAGTTTGACTCACATGCACTCAGGAAACTGGCAGTGCTTTGTATGTATGTAAATAGTGTTGGAAAATGGACAGTCCTTTGTATATATGTAAATAGTCTCACAAAGTTCAAAGGCAGAAAGGCTATACTTGAAGTTCTCACACATACATGAAAACTTGCAAGACAGAAAAAGGTGCAGAGGGGCAATCTCAAATGCATAAAAAGCTATAACATTTATGAAGTTGAGTGTTAAAGAATTAGCACATTAGCATGTGAGGGAAATGAACAACGAGATGAGTACACAATGACAAATACAGCCCTCTCCCTTCCCCCTTTATATCTTTTACAGCTACAACATGGAAAAACAACACCACATTTTGGGCATTAATTTCTCACTCATGAGTGAAGAAATGCCAGCAGCTGTAGAATTAAACAACCCCTTACCAAAAAACCTTGCCAGAAAATCTTGCTCCATGAGGTAGCATGAAAGAAGTGACTGGCTTCATTTGTGAGACCAAACACACCACATTGCCCATCCTTGGCAGCAAAGGTTTTCTTGTTGAACACCTCGTCCTAGATGAGGTGATTCGGCTGGCAGATGGGAGGGAGTCGTAGCAGCTGTCTTCACACCAGCTGTCAAACAGATTTTGTTTTTGTAGCGCAAGTCACCACCCTTCTGCCTCACAGCTACGCTGCGAGGAGCCTGATCAATGTGGGCAGACACGGCAGTGAAAGAGGGAGGGGAAAAAGCAGAGAGGATGATGGTGGCCTGGCACAGAAGTTTATAACTAGAGGACAGTTCCATAAGAGAAGCTGAAGTGCAATGAAGTAATAGCTACAGCAGGTTTCCAACTTTCTCTTGTGCCAATAATTTTACAATTTACTAGACATCAAAGAATATTTCTATCTTTTATTCTGTAAGGACAGAAATGGTTTTCCTTCTTTCCCTAGTAGCTTATTTTCATGAAACTTTGGGAAATATTTTTTCCCAGATTGCTACTTTGTAATCTCTTATGGCAATTAACCAGTATGTTTAAAAGTCATTAGGAACAGGGTTAGATTCTCACACAAAGCAGGTTCAGAATAGACATACACATTTCCTTAGTAATATAGACCAAGGATCCTTACTCTTCCACTTCCCATTTTCTTGAAGGGGAAAAACAGTAGATGAAAATTACAAGATCACCCGCCCAAAAGAAGACCCAAAGCAGGACAAAAAAGTCAACAGCCTAAAAGTACATACTTACATTTTGACCTTTGTGTACAAAGTCTAGGTAGACTAATTCAAATTTAAACATCCTTGGTGTAAAAAGAGGTATCCCACAAACAGGAACATCTCTGCAGGATGCTGGAACTTGAAGCACTTTGCTTCATCTCCTCATGCTCCTGCTCCACCAACAGCCAATGAACCCATAAAATTTGTTTCAATGCTGTTTGTTACTGTTCAGCACTGGCTGATGGTAAGATTAGTGGCAGCTCTCCTTCCTACTTTGCTGCCCCAGCCACTCTAAGGAGACAGAGGCAGCACACTAAAAAGACAGAAACCCCAGAATCTTGCTCAAAAGGCCTGTCTTTGTAGGAATACTTATCAGATAGCAGGTGACCTATCCAATACTATCAGGACCTTATAAACTCACCTGGCATGGTTGAATAGACATGCTTTTCAAAAGTATACTTTGTGTACATGGTCTCTAATATTGGTGTGCACAGAAAATTAACAGCAAGTTGAAACTAGAACAGATAAAATTTTATTTCCTGCAGTGTTTAGGTAACACTGTTCTTGCATGGCAGAATACCTACAGTCTGGGAGCTGCTCTGTCCTTCAAAATTGTATTCTGACTTTCAGAATGGGTAACTTGATTATTTCAGAGCTACACAATGCTGCCACTGCCCAGCATTCTCTGTTTTGCACTTCTGTGAACTAATGTGAAAACAACCGTAACAGACCTTTATCTTGCCCTTCTTTGCTTATCTACATCACTGTGATGACTATGTATTATAGAGGGAAATGAAGCATCAGATCTCAGGTGTTTCACTGAGCACTAGCTTATTTTCAGCAAATAGGAAAGAGCAGGACCTGGTTCATAATGGAAAATCAGCTTCTGGAAAAAGCCATGCAGTTCTTTGTGAAGTTTTGTTCAAACTTTGTGCAAACAAAACACAAAAGCAGGGCCTACAAGCCCACTTCTTCCTGCAAACTAGCCAGTTGCATTCACTGCATTCAGAGTTGCATTCATTCTTTTATTTACACAGAAATCACACACCAAAGATTTTCATTAAACTACGCAGGATTCACAGCAGGACCTAATAAAGATGCTATTGCTTTGTTTAAAGGTTTGGGAGCAAACTGTTCCAGCCTGGCCTTATGCAGCCTCTGCATTATCCTTGAGGCTACCCTGCTGCTTTTCTCCAGAAATTCCCACTGATCTCTGTGCAAAATTAATTCTCTTAAAAGCACTGAATGGCCCATAGGACTAAATAATCTATTACTTTTTTTGTTTGGCTAACCTTGAACTTCCAAAAAGTTGATAAAATCCAATTTTTTAGAGGCTGGCAAATACTTGCTATTATCTGTTTATCAGGAAATTTGGAACCCTAATACAAAAGTGTAACACACGCTTAGCAAGGGAGAGTTGTTTACTATTACAGTCCACAATGTGAAGTTCTACAATTGTGAAGTGTCAATACTACAAACACTTCTATGCATATTCACACATGTCAATAACTCTATTGACTTTAGTGCTGCATGCAAAGAATGCAGCCTCAGAAATGTGACGGAAACAAGAATTTTTCTCTTTGGCATGAAGTTACTGTTTGAGCTGACTTTAATGCTGTATTCACCAAAACATTTTACTGTCAGATCATTCAATCAACTGTATAATATTTCTGCTTCTAAGCAAAGAAATTGTCACAAGATAGAAATCACCATATTAGAGGACACTAGTCTGCAAGATATACAAATGCAGTGGACAAAAAGTCCAACAGATAAATAAGATAATTTAGCAATTTTAATAACCTTTAGTCCACAAGGAAGATGCTTTATGATTCATCCTTGGACACCTAAAAGTCAGATGCTAAGTAACAGGTTTGATGTCTAAAAAATACAAATGCTCACTACCCCTGAACATCTGATGATTTTTACTTTAATTCCTTTCTACAACCACTGCTATTTGCAATGCACAGCAGATCTATGTAAAGCAAACTGCAATTGTAATTTCACTCCAAAATTGTATCCATTTTTTTAAAAAGCCCTGCCACAGCACATTATTTCTGTATGGGATTTGCTTAAAACAATTCAAAGAACCGTAATTGGAAGGAAAACAAATTCAATTCCTGCACAAATGCAAATGTTTGACAATACTTACCAAGAGATTCTCTGGTTTGAGGTCCCTGTGGACAATGTTCTTGCTGTGAATATAAACCAGGGCTTCACACAGGTCAGTGATCATGACAGCAGCATCATGCTCTGTGAACTTCACACTTTCTATGATTGCATCAAATAAGTCCCCTCCTGGGACATACTCTAAGATTAAGTAGATCTCAGCTTCTGTCTCATACACCTCAATTAAGCTTACTATATTGGGATGAGAGAGACTCCGAATAATGAGGATTTCACTTTCCATCATGTCCTCCTTCCCCATCAGCTTGGATTTATCAACAATTTTCATTGCATAGATCTGATTGGAATCACAGTGGCGGCATTCCTTCACCACTGCAAAGTTCCCATCCCCAATAGTTCTGCCAATCTCATAGTGTTTTTCCACATCAGTTCTGCTTTTAATGGCGTGCCTCCGGCTTGTGCTTTCCAATCCCTGAGTTTTGTTGTCTTCCTTACTCACTCTGCGCTCCCCTGTTTTTTCTCGTCGAGTCACGTCACTCTCTCTACATGTGCCATTCCCCTCTCTTCTGGCAGCTTCCTCTTTAGCCCTTTGTCCCTCTCTGCCCTCTCTATGTGTTTTAGACATTTTCTCAGCATCTCTCAGAGTGTCTTTCTTTAGCCAACCGCTTTGGTGCATTACACAGCTACTTCCATTATCTTCCTTCACTTCATGAGATAGCTGGAGCCCTTCTACAGCGTTCTTCCTGATTTTTACTACTTCCTTCCCATGGTTTTCATGCTTCTCCACATCCCTTTCTTTCTCAATGTTCCTTTTTTGTTTCTCCAGCCCTTCATTAACAATCCTATGTAGAGGCTTCCACATCCTCCTACTGCCATTATCTTTCCAGCCAACTTCCTCACCCTCCAGACAGGTTTCGGGAGACTTTCGGCTGTTCCTGACTTTTGTATTTCTTTCCACGTGGTACCTCTGACACACATCTGTGTTCAAGTCTCTATTCTCAAATGAGGCCTCTGCCTGCCTTTCTCTCCGTAACTTTTCTCTGGCCTGCCTTTCCTGTTCACATTTCTCACACCTCAACACCTCCTCAGAACTGTCTTCTAAGCCTTCCTCAGGACTCCTCTCATGCTTAAGGTACCTTTCAGATTCTCGTGTTTTTCTAGAAGGCTTCGCTCCATGCTCACCACCCCAGCTCTCTCTAGTCCACTTTTTTTTGGATCTCATTTTTTCCTCTTGCTTTGTCTTGGTTTGACTTTTTCCTTCATGTCCAGCTACCAGCTGGGAAGACAAGCCTTCGCTGCAGTTCTTGGTCATTTCTGTCTCATCAAAGCCACTGTCTACTTTCGAGGCCTTGTCATACAGCCTGCTCTTCAGTTTTTGGGACTGCTCCTCATTCGTCTGAATGGCAGCACTGGCAGCATAAGGATTTTCAGGATAAAGTTCTTGTAATACCACCTCCAGGTCCTTCAAAGTGAGGGGCTCCTTCCCCATAGCTATGAACGCATCACCTTCCCGGAAGAACTCAGATACACTTCGGATCTCTCTACCTCTCAGATTGTAGAGCTTTCTCACACGGTCATTCTTCCAACGAGGAAATCCCAGAGCTTCTGAAATGTCAGCCATCAGCTGTTCAAAGGTCTGCACTGATCTCCTGTTCAGAAGCAAGGTTATCCTCCGGAGCGTGCGTCCCCCGGGCTTCACCACTGTAATTATCCTTGGCTTCACAGGACTGTGCTCTGAATGTATCGTGTGAAAACCATTGTGGGGACTGAAAAATGAGGACCTGTGGCTGCTTTCACCCAAACATGGTTTTTCATAGTTTCCACGACCAACAGGAGGACAAGTCCCATGCAGCTTCCTCTCTTTTGCTTTTGAGCCTGTGTTGCGTGGTGAATGGTCCAACAAGCCTTGGCGTCCTAAGGCAAACAAAAAGCAGAAATATTTATCATTTTGCATCATGAGACCTCTTGCAGCAAGTTTTCTACGTGTCAGTGCGTGTGACCTCAGAGAGTAAGGGTAGGTGACTTCAAGGTTTATAAAGAACTTTTAAATACCACTGAGGAGTATCTCCACATGGTTGCAACTCCGACATTGTCAACTTCGTGAGAAAATCTAAATTCATTTTGTGACAGAGGAAGGTCATTAAAACATAATAATATTGAACAGGAAAAGATATTTCTTCTAAATCCTCACATCTTTCAGAAACCCTCAAAGACTGGCAGGATTGCATCCAGATTGTTTAGTATTCTCTTATTAATACATCTCCCATACACTCACTCAATTCCTTTCTGAACCCAATTGCAATTTTGGCCACTGCAAACCCTGTGGTGACAAGTTGCACAATCACACTGCATGAAGTAAGATAAACTAATTACTTGTGTTTTAAAATTACTACCAGATGGCACTCTGTATGCAACCTTACATTTTTATAAATAATTATCTCCTCTTCATTTTCCCTGGACCTTCTATAGCAAGTTAAATAAATTCTTTTTAAAAAACATTACTTTTGCTATAATTTTTACTGTAATTTTATAGGTCATCTAACTGCAATGCAATTTAACTTTTTGCCTTAAAGAAAGGCCATCTTATTTTTGTTTGATAATTGCAGTCATGGTTTTCAAAATTTTGGGTTGACTTTTTGCATCTAAAAATTATGTGAAGTCACACCAAGTTCTGAGTATTCTCTGGGAACATTGAAATTTCATCTTAGAACATCATCAAAGAAAATGGCACCATTTGTTACGCATAATTGCAAAACAGAAGAACTGAAAACATAACATATGGTTATGGACAAACCAAGCCATAACACAATTCCCTGTCTATCAACAATAAGCTCAGAATAAAAACGTCCCCCAAAAGTATTCTGAGCTGTTGTACTTGCTAGGATTAAAACCTGCTTGCAATGCATTTATTTTCAGCCTCAAGAAATGTACTTTCAGAATGAGATTGCAGAGTGTTTCCACCTCCCTTTAATACCCTTGCTCTTCAGCTGGGAACAAACATTCAATATATACATGCTAACAGGACCAGGACAAAAGGAAACAGCCAGAATGTTTAACGAATCATTACAAGGAAATTTCTGTACACCAATGGCTTATCCCCCAGAAAATCAGGTCCATTTTCGTAATTACTGTGATTCCATAGTCACAGAGCAGTGGCCAAATCCTCAAAGGAAAATCTGCACATATCAGCGTCTCTCTTGGTGTTAGGCTCATGCCTACTACACTTTGGGTTTCAAGTGCGAGAAGCCATTTTGGGTATTCCAGGCTACATATTTTTATTTGTCCTTTCCATCAAGGCATAATAGAGTGAAGAAGAAATACACCTCCTTTCCTAGAACAACAAACAAAAGGGAAAACTGCAGAAATGCTGCAGCAGAGCATTCACTTGCTCTGCCTCAAAAAATACCCAATAGGCCAAGGCTTGAGTGTGGAAAGCACAGGAGGAGACACAGCTATAGAATCCACTCTGCTGTTGACTCTGCTTGATGCAGGATGATGGACACTTCTTGGTTTTAATACTCTCACCAGCTAAGCACTGTGTGCCCCCCAGCATGTCCCTTAACTCGGCTTCATTTTCTTCCCCTGCCAAATGAGATAGATGCTTCTTCTCCAAACAAATATTACAAAGAAGCCCAGCTGCCAGCATGCTGATTGAAGACGTAAGCATTATATAAGAGCTACGTGTGACTAATGCTTGGTGGTTGTACAGGTTATTTCTGTCTTCATTCTGCTTTTTAAGGATGATCTCTTGTTATCAAAAGATGACTACGTACGTGTTAGTGATTTCTCAACATTCACGTATTTACATTCCACCCAGAATGGAGGGAATGGAGGGAAAAAAAAAATCAGCTGTAATAACAGTTCTCTGAAATCTAAATCAACTCCACAACATGTTAGTTACCAGGAACTGAGGAAGCTCTGAATTTAATCAACATTTCCAGGTTCTTGCGTACCAACTGCCATCAAAGCTTTATCTTGCTTATGGGAACTGTGAGTGACATTTTTACTGCTCATAATCTTGGCACAACATAAAAACAGTGGTGCACAAATAATGACTTTTCCCACAGATTATGTTGCTCCCGGTTATGCTGCTATTATCATATCTTTCTATAAACCATTGATTTTAAGTGTTTGGTTGTACTGTTGATTGTTTCAATTACCCAGGCATCAATTATGTTTCCGTTCTTCACTAAATTGGCTAAGCCTTAAGGAGAAGACAAGCTTATTTTTTAATTCTGTAACTAATGGAATAAGAGCAGTTTTATGTCATTATTAAGAACAATACAGGAATGCTTTGTTCTTTCTAAACTAACTTGATTCCTAGCCAAAAACACTTTTACAAAAGCCACAAGTTGATATATAACAATGTTCATTATAAGAGTAGAATTGCATATTCTTCTATGATGAGAAAGGAAGAAAGGAAATAACTGCTTAAATCATTGCATGAAAGAATCTTCTAATATTTTCCAAGAAAAGGGGAAGGGTCAAATTTTGTCAAAGTGGTGGTCACAATGAATATATATTACATACAATTAAAAATTCACTTCAGTTGCCTGTTACAACTATTTCAGTCATAATTTCTGTTATTTTCCAGTTATGCTATATTTAACTGATACACAAGAAGCAAGCCTCAATCTGTCAGGAAAGTGCATATGCTTAAAGCGGTAACAAGCATTTCTAGAAAGCCTTCAAAGGTCACACACATACCCAAATCCTATAGCTACAATTTATATTGCTTCAAAATCTTGTTTCCATATTTATATACAAGTGGGAGAAGGAGGAAGAGGGAGGTGGTATGAAAAACACACTTCAATGAGTTCAAGCACTGGCAAATTATACCTCTGTGAATAAAATGTGCTTTTTCTTTTGCTGTCCTCCTGAGAGCTAATGATTATTAAATATAAATATTCCTTAGAAATGTTAAGATGGATCGATGAGCGTGTCTGGTTTTGTCTGTATACACATCTATTCATATATTCTAGTGTATTATGGATTATCAGTGGCACAGCATGGCCAAGGAAGATGCTGAGGCTGCTGCTGTGGACAGGCAGGGGCAAGGCAGCACAGCTGGTCACCCTGCACACCACCTAAACTGTGCACATGGGCACAGGAAAACAAAAACTAGAACCCATGGAGCAATACAGAGCTCCACATGATGAAGACATGATGGTCTTGTAGGGCAAACACTGACACCAACTCTCTAGAGAAGCATGGAGGATGGAACAAACTGGCATTTGGGGGCTCAAACATGTAGCAGAAACAAGAAATTTAGCACCTATGACCAAAGCACAGATGCTCCCTACTGAGAAAATGTGCCCCCCTGCAGGGAGCACAGCTTCTGTGACTCATTTTTAAAATTTACAAATCACTTGTGATCATCACAGTCCATCCCACTGTGGGGGTGGGGAGGGTGGGAAAACACCAGGAGAAATCACAAAAATTCCTCTAGAAGACATTTCCTTGGAGTGTTTTGAATCATATTCTGGACATGGAGTAAAATTAAATGAATACTGAAGACATATGCTCCAAAGAAGTAGGGTATACAGAGTAGTGTATAGATCAACATCTATATCTTAAGGAATTGCCTGGCTACACCAGCTAAAACAGCAGAGTAACAGGGTTTGCCAGAGGTCACCCACTGCAACTAAAAATGTATTGCTGCCATTTGTCTTTCAAAACTTATCCCTTCCCTTGGCCAGTGCATAAGCTTTTGTTCATTAATTAAAATATTGCCACTCAGCTTGCATTCTTCTTGGCTCTCCTGCTGGAGAACACAGTTTCAGTAATTAACAGAATGGTTCACCATTCTGCTATAAAGTCACAGGTTGAAGGGGAATTAAATTTTTACAGGGAGTTTTACAATACAAAACAGAAGGCAGCAGTGAAAGAGGATCTAGGCACGGCATTGCTGTGAATAAGATGGGGTAATTTGAGCCTTCCAATTTTTTTAGAAGGCTTCCACTTACAAAAGCAATTATAAAAATGCCCCAAAGCATTAGCAGCAACTAAACTTGCACATGACAGAAACCACGTATCTGGGAGTTGTTTTGATATACTGGTCCAAATATAGGATAAACAAAACACTGTTTAAGTGGGCAGAGAAAGGTCAGCAGTATAAATGCCTGTTTTTTCCTTAAGAAAATTCCTGCTGAGGAAAACAAAGACCATGGGGGGAAAAAAAAGAAAATGATCTTACTTGGTACAGAAAACATTTGATTCATTTCACAGTACTAACAAGTATCTTCAAGTACTTGAGTATGAAGAATGCCTCTGGTACTGAACTCGGAGCAGCAGAGTACGCACCTCACACAGGTTACCAGTGTGCATCAGCAGTCAGCTCCAGGATGCAATCCAAGTCCTCTAGAAATGTGCCATCTTGATCTCCTCTCCTTGCTGTAAATTATTTAAAGTTGCAACTTCCAGGGCTAGTGCACACAATTAGTGCCCAAGACTGAAGCAATAACATGGCAAGTCTAAGTTCACTAGATCAGATGCACAGAAACAAAACATGATCGCAGGCATCCTTTTACAGCAAGTAAATTTTACATTATCTACAGCCCCACTGCTGGAAACACTACTGGTAAACTTTTCTCTGAAGACTCATACCCTCTCTTTCCTTCTCTGCCATGTTTTAAATCATTTTAGGGCAGAGATTTTGTTTGAGTCAGGACTGGTGGTTATTTCAGCAACAACACTTCAGGCAGACACACTGCATCAGTTCTGACCACATAAAACCCTGAGTGGAAAAAGAAAGTCAAATTTCACAAGGGCTGGATGAAGATAGTGTCAAATGTCTTGTTACTATTGCTGTTAGTTGGACAGTCGCTGTTAGTTCCAGCCTGAGCAAGCTCCAAATGCTCCCTCAGCTCAGAGGTATGGAATTGAAAATGGAAAAGGAAACCTAGTGAAGAACTGGACAGTGAGGATAAGAGCAAAGAGAAATTGTGACTGCAGAGAAGGAAGCCAATAGTGCTATAGTCAGGTACTGTCTGACACACAGCAGTACCTACAAACTTTTATACCTGCTGATAGCAATTCCCCTGGCCTTTACTGACACAGTTGAAGCAGATAGAGACTGTAATAGGGAAGCAGTAAAACATAAGAATAAGAGTGGATCAAGAAGTCAGGTAGAATGCCAAACTTAGACAAAGAGATGGGATTGGAAGTCAGCAATAGAACTATCCTCAAATGGTCTGCTCCTTTGCAGTTCTCAATAAAGAACATCTACCTGCTTTTGCTGTCACTTGCCATGTTAGCTTACGTTGATTTATATTTTTTTAAATAACAGGAAGAACTACATACACAGAAAGAGGGGGATACATTAAGAGAACATTAGCAAGGTCCTCAGTGAGACAGGAGAAAATTAAGGGTTATCACTCACATCCTGCATTGCATCAAAAGCAGCATGGCCAGCAAGTGAAGGGAGGTAGTTTTCCCCTGCTTTTCCATTCTCATGACACCTGGAGTGCTGCACCCAGCTCTGGGGCCCTTGACACATAAAGGATGGGGCCATGCTGGAGCAACTCCAGTGGAGGGCATGATGGTGATCAAAGGGCTGGAGCACCCATCCTATGAACACAGAGTTGGGGATGTTCAGCCTGGAAAAGGCAGCAGCTCTGGGAATACCTCAGAATGGCCTTTTAGTACCTAAAGGGACCTAGAAGAGAGCTGTAGATAGATTTTTACAAGGGAATGGAGTGATAGGATGAGGGGGAGTGGCCTTAAAATGAAGAGACTTAGATTAGATATGAGGAAGAAATTTTTACCGTGAGGGTGGTGAGAGAAGCCTTGGATGCCCCATCACTGGCAGTGTTCAAGATGGTGTTCTGAGCAAGCTGGGGGCAGTATAAGGCTCCCCTGCCTGTAGCAGAGGGCTTGGAACTCAGATGATCTTTGGGGTGACTTACAACCCAAATAATTTCTTTTGTGAATTCACTTCCTCCTTGCATACAAAACAGTTTAGATATATACACAGTTTTTCTTGCGTCCACTCCAGGGTACTCTGGACCCTCTTTTTCAGGTAAACTGGATTAAGGACTGTGTTGTAGAGAAAAATATGTAACTAGAAGAGCTGAAAAGTGTGTGAAAAAATTTTCTCTACTTAAGGCACTGTGGCCCTGAAGAACTGGATTCTGTCTCAACCAATTCCATTGAGTTTCAAAGCAATTGACTTAATCTATACTTTCCAGAGAGGATCAGAGTCTGGTAGCCAAAACAAGATTCTGAGACCTGGTCCACAAACCTGCTCAGTGCTCACAGCTGCAAGGGCAAATACTGGAAGAGTACTTCAGACCACAAGATAATATAACACAACACATAGATAACGTTAAATTATCCCAAAATTCAGGACCTGGACATCTCAAGTTGCTTTCTTGCCCAGATTAAAGTACTTTTGACTTTATTTTCTGCACCTTGACTGCCACTGAATCCAGCACAAGCCTTCCCCTTGGAGGTATCACAGATAGGCTAATTCATATTTGTTACTGTAGAAACAACCGTGACAAAAAAGCCCAGAAGCAAATAAGCCTGTATTAACAGCAGGGCTCAAAAACCACACAGCAGGAGGCATGAAGAGCCAGGGTAAACAGTAGAGTAAGAGGCTCATTAGGAAAGCTTTGTCCATCACATACACTGATGGAGACAGAGTCCCTGGGGATAAAAAAAGCAGCACCTGATAATGCAATAATGCATATATCTTAATGCATAGGAACATGGGTTGGGGGAACAGCAGTTCTAATCAATAGTCATAAAAGCTTGAGTTTGCAACCTGAATAATATTAGATTTTAACTACCTGGCCTCATAGAAATAGATTTTTTAATACATTGAAGAAATACATCAAATAAGCCTTACATGCTCAGAATACATTTGATGGTAAGGCAGTTATAAACTATACTAGGCAATAAAATATTATTGTAAAGCATATGGTATTATAACCATGGTTTACAAAACAAAATAAAAGATGCACACTCTTTTTAGAGACCAAAGTGTATTTTATTCAATTACGTTAACTGAATTTGAAAACAAAAACAAAACAAACCACAAAAACAAAAAACCCAAACTCATCATGGTATTTGCATTAATTCTTATCCGCATTAGCTACTGCAACAGAAGAAAAACAAAATCATGTTCAATATCATTTATCAGCTGGATTATTTCAAGAACAATTTTAATACTATAAAAATGAAAAAAAAAAAGGGGGGGGCAGAGGAATCAGTTTAATTTCTGTAACATCCCTTCTGCTACCCTAATGGGCATTTCCAGTCATACTCATGCCAGCACTTCCATGTCTGATATGCACCAGTGTAGGGGAGATCCATCACTGACCCAGTCTAACTCAATCTGTATGAAAATGAAAATCACTCAGCAGTTCAGAGAGTGTTCTAAGTTCACTGAAGAAAAACTAATTCGGGCTCACATACAAAAAGAAAAAAAAAATCAGAATAATATCTCTATCTCATAAATATACAGTCTTAGCCCTAAAAGATCATATAAAATTAGTATGATGGGATTCCAAGTTCTTTATCTTTCACAATTTCACATCAAGCATGCTTAAATTCGCATGCAATATTATTTTTCCTTTAACTGTCAACCCTGCAAACTCAGCTATGTGTCAAGTTGGGTTCCTTCTGTCCCACACGTCACCAACAGAACTAAAGTTTCTCCCGGCCAAATGTGTCTGCTCCCATTAGGTGAGTTTCCAAAGTGTCAGCTGCAAGGAAAGAAAATGTTCTTAGTGGCTACACCTGGACTGCAGGACTATGGGAGACATGCACCTCTGGACCTACTCTCTGGCCTCATGAGGGCAAACAAGAAGACTTCAAAACTTTGCATTGTACACCTTATCTTCAGCACATCTGCTTTTAATTTTACGAACAAACATACATTGTGTTACGCAAACTGCAAACCAGAGATTCCCAAAACTTTCAGCCCATAAGTGTCCATTCTCATTCTTCCCCAGTCTCTCATGCTAGAAAGAAATGAGTCTCCTCTCTTCCTCCAGGCCCTTTATCTCACTCCCTTTTCTGGACACAGATGTCAGAGTTGATAGCAGACCCTAGAGGACAAAGAGTACCACCAGAGCAGCTAAAATCAGGCAGACATTGAAGGACTGTCTAGAATGACAGTCTGATGGAAAAACTTTGCAGCTGGCTGGACTTCAGCAGAGGAGGGAGCCTGAGGGATGCCCACATTGGAAAACCCTCCTTTGTGGCTAAGGGAGCTCTGGACTTTTCCATTCTGAGGATGGATGGTGCCTCTGTGACACCCTCAGCCCCAGTGTGAGTGTCATCCCACAGCAAAATACTTGTGGGAGGCTCAGCATGCCACAACATGTGACCATATTTACTGTATGAGAATCACGATGGATAAGTGACATTTAGCAACCACCTTTCCTTATTTCTCCTCAAAGATAAACTTAGAGTTTGCTTTGCCTTATTCCCCCCACCCCCTTCTCCTTCACTAAATGTTCAGAGCCCCTTTGGAGTCTGTGCTGGTGCTCTCCTGTCCAGCTCCTCCAAGAAGGGAGCAGCAGGGACCGGACTGCTGCAGGGCAGCCTGGGTTGCTCTCTGTGTTACACTCTCCCTTCCAACCTTGCAACAGTGCTTGGGCAAAAAATTATCTTCCCAGGTGCTTATCTTCTTCCCCTGCAGGCCCACAACCACCCCACTGTACCACTGCAGGCTTTCTAAATCAAGCCATTTGTAATTAAAAAATAAAATATTTACAGCAAACACAGATGGTTACTGCCATGTGCTAGTGTTAAACTGAGCTGAATCACACCCAGAGCGGCAGATGAAGGTAAAGATTTCATGGAGACTGGTAATGACTCACAAGTGCCATCATATTTACTTTTTTTTGGAGCAGAACCCCACTTTCATTATCTTCTTTCTGACATTTTAAGGGTAGCAAATTAAGAAGCGAGCAAAAAGAGAAGTCTTGTAGAGAAGTATACAGATGCATAATCTGTAAAGAACTATGTGAAATGTAAGACTGCACGTGAAATGAATCAGTGCCTTTGGAGGTGTGAGGCTTGGTTTAAGCTGCATAAAACCAAAAAAAGAATATTATGAAACTGCTCATTTATTTAATTTCTTTCAAAGATGACAGGCTGTGTATTTTATTGGGAACAGGCATGGCTGCTTCCTGCAGTTTTCCTGCTTTAGGGTCTGCCCCAGTAACCAGGGAAGTCACTTCTGCAGTCCAGGACTTTCCATCAGGGATCTTTCAGGAGAGAGATAGAACTGACAGAGGGAAACAAAAACATCTTACACAACTGTGGCATTTGCCAGAATCCATCTGGCAAAGCCCTCCATGTGCTTCTCAGGGCTCACTGTACAGGGAGCTCTTGACTGTTGATGCTCTTGACTCCTGAAGTACCATATATTTCAAATTAATTATGCATGTTTCATTACAACATAAGCTTTCAACTGCTTTTTAGTCCTGTTAGCCAACAATGCCTCAGTCAAAGGAGCAGGATTCTGTTTCTTCTTGTGGGAGACATTATTTGCATTGCTTCCTAAATCTCAACTTGATGACTAATCGGTTGCAACTGAGCAAACCCAGTGAAAATAAAAGAGCCTGCAGAGGTGTCACTGAGAGTTTAATTAAGCTTCCAGATCCTTTACTACCAATAACCTCGTTGCATAACTGAAGGAAAGACCCGCCAGAGCCTGATTCTCCATCTGGTTTGCAAAAGGGGAAATCACACAGAAGTTTTCTTTGTAAATATAGCACATTTAAGAGATGTTAACTCACATACAAAAGCAGAATTCCCAACCCCATTATTACAGAACCACTTTTCCAGAAGAGATTCATATATTGAAGTCAACATTGCAAAACAAATTGTTTCATAGGACTTATAAAGGAAGATGGGTTTCTCAGGGAAAACTGTAAGCCAGCACTAATTAGACTCAAAAGCACGATGACAAGCAGATGATGATTTTCACATCACCAGACATTTCCCAGCATTTTCATTAACTACATTATTTGGAGTGATGAGGAAACTAAAACCTGGAGAATACGTGCAGGCTAGCACTATTGATGGAGTGGGAGATGGTGTTTGCAGAATGTCTGCTGAGAGCTTCCTCCACGAACATGTGGCATAATTGTTTTGCATTCTTACAATAATTAGACAGTGTAAACAATGTTAGCAACAGAGGGAAGATGGTAAACATGCCCAACTTTCATTTGCAGTGAAAGTCAACTACTGCTAGGTAAGATGGACAATGTGCAAGCATTACCAAAACTCCAAATTTACATCAGAATCAATCAAGGCAGTAACTCCCACTCTTCCCTCATTGTTTCCAGAATCTAGTGAACACTCCAAAAGGACAGAGCCCATATCCTGAAATTGAGAAAAACATGGAAAACAGTATACTGTTATGAAGAGAAATGTCATATTCACCTCTTCAACTACCATATTTTCAACTCTGATCCAAGTTGCATTGGAGCTAATTAAAAGTTTCACATTAGCTTCAGTGAGATCTGAGGCAGCTAAGATCACCATACTATTCTGATTCTAATTATATTTACAAGAAAGATTCTAATTTTATTTACAAGAAAATCTATGTAACACTAATTTCAAATGTTGTTAAATGTCAAGGAATCATCAGTTTAAAGGAAATGTGAAAATCAGTGACAGAAACCAACTCAATTCACCCTAGAGCTGTTGGAAGAGAAGGAAAGACCATGAACCTCCCTTATTTTTACAAAACTATAGATGTTTCTGCAGAAAACAAACCAAGCTAGGTAATCCTAGAAATGGGGAAATGAATCCCACACAACTTCCCTTAGTCACCACATGCTGTAAGTCCAGCTGGTGCCAAAATCGTGACGCTTTGCGGAACATGACCAGAAAAAGCAGCAGTGAAAACAGATACAAAGCTTGTAGTGACACTACCAGATAAAGATACATTCAAAAGTCAGCCTAGCACACCCAAGGGAATTAACTTGAGTATTAAAAAAACCCAATCTAGACAAGGTAATTTAAGCGCCGCTCAAATTCAGAGGTTTGAACAGCTGCCACTAACTTGAATTAAACCAACTTATCTTATCTTCGCTGACAGTTTAAGTCCAATTAGCCAATTCAGGATAATAAGTCACAGATGGAGATTTATCAGAAGCTAACTCTCAGGTGATGTGCCTGAACATCCTACAAAAATTTTCATGGAAAAGGTCATGCTATTTCAGAAGATCCACACCCATTATGCTACAAGAAAGGGACTAACTCAGCAGGATCACTTATCTGGAGAGCTGAAGGGTGGCTTCCTGAGATATAAAATTCAGTTACCTCTTGAGAAGAGCATGAGTTGCTATAATAACTGCACTTCTACTACATAAAGCAGCTGTAATATATTTTGTAAGCTTCATTTCACTTGCTGACTGTTTTGGGAGTCTGCTGAGTTCTCAACATTTCAAAGTGTCAAAACTGCATTCAGATTATAGAAAAAAACCACAAGGAGCATCAGGAGAAAAAAAGAGGGGCTAGAAGAAAAGGAAAAAAGGAGGTGGGAAGACAAACTTGCATATATGCATGTTTTCATTTCTCTATAAATTTAATATCAAAAGCATGCATAACAAATTATCAGGTTCAAGGATAAACTCAGTTTATACCCTCACACAGGATAGGTTTCAATCTTAATGCTCAGATGAAGGGGCTAGAAACTTTTTACACTATTACAAGTCATTGGGATTTTTTGTTGATTTTGGGTTTGTCCTTTTTTTTTAAAAAGGAAACCTTTTAGTACTCAGTGCAGCAAAAGTTTCAGTTTATGGGGTTGCTCTCAAATACTGTGTCTCACAACCTGAAAACTGCTCCATTAGCTCAAACCAGTGGCCCGTCCAGTCCTGCTGACATTGCATACTGAATGTACCCTGAGGAAGGCAGAAAATAATGCTGCAAAGGGAAAAGTTATGGAGTAGTTCTCCTATAAATACCTACTCAGTTATTAAACAGAAGCAAACACAACTGATATAGCTACAGAAGCCAGGGGATGCAAGGGCACAGCCAGCATTCTTCCCGAGAGAGGTCTGGCTACCACACGTCACAGCATCTCCATCTGACACAACAGCCCTCCCCACTCTGAGCCCCTGCCTGTAGCCCATGTACCTCCAGCCGTGGTGATTTCCCAGCTGCGGGAAGATTCATCAGCCTCAAGCGTGTTTTAACACACACGTGTGCAATGGTTTTAAACCCTTACACTGCATTCTATTCACTTTTCTTTGCAGAGCATCAGTGTGCTCTGAGCAGCCCACAAGCATTCGCTCCCAGTGAAGTACTCTCATGCCGACTATCAAGAGTGCAAGTTACTTCAGATCCTCAATTTTCACGGCGGCACAGATGACACCGTGCCTGTCTTTCCGAGCGGCGAACGCTGAGTTCGCATTCAGCCTCCAAAGCTTGCCCCGGTACCGGCGGGCTGCTGCGGCAGCTTCCCAAAGCAACCCGCTTCCTTCCCAGCCAGTCCACTTCGTTAGTCTCCCCTACAATACAAAGCTGTGGGTGCGAAAGGGCTCCTCTCTAATCCAAAATACAGGCAATTAAAAGAGCACGGTGAAATAACCACCCCAACTCCGGACCTTCGGGGACCTCTCTCCCCTCCCAAAGCCCTCGGGCCGAGAGGCATCGTACCGTCCTTCTTCCGTCAGTCTCCAGCCCTATTTTCCAGCCCGAACGCCCCCGAAAGCTTCCCCCGCTCCCCACAAGGACCTGGGCAGGAACTTTCGCTTCCGCCGCCCGCGTTCCCCTCAGCCGGGGCGCCGCGCCGCCAGCTCGCCCCCTCCTCCTGAAACCTGTCCGAGCAGGGTCCTGCTGGGGCGGCGCGGGGGCTGCCCGCTGGGAAGGGGCCGAGGGAAGGGGATGGGGCTGAGAGAAGGGGAAGGGGCCGAGGGAAGGGGCACTCACCCTGGCAGTGGCAGCAGGCGCCCGCCGCGGGGTGGAGCGGGGGCGGCGCGGCGGCCGGCATGGCGCGGGGGCTCGGCTCGGCTCCGGGCAGGGGCTGCCCGCACAGCACCGCACGCTCCGTCCGCGCCGCCTTCCGCCTGCGAGGGCAGTCAGGGAGCTGGAGAGAGGGAAGGAGGGGACCCGACGGAGAGGCGGTGCCGCACACCGGCGGTCACACCCCCGTAGCCCTTCCCGGGCTGCCCCGCCGGCGGCACCGCCCCGCCGGCGGCACCGCCCCGCCGCCTCAGCGCCCGCCCGCCCCCGCACCGCTGCTCGCCCGCCTCCCGCCTTTCCCCGGCGCCCGGCTCGGCCCCAGCCGCCGGGGTGTCCTCGTTTGCCCCCCAGCCGGGTGCCCGCCGGCCGGGCGCGGGTGTTTGTTGCGTGCCCGGGGGCTCCATGCGTTCCCGCGGGTGTCCCCAGGTGGCGGGATGCGGGGCATTGCTCCCAGCCCGCTCATGAGTGAAAACGCTTTTATTGTCGCCCGGTAGATGCCAAGTAGACTTGGTAAATCATTCACAGAATCACAGAATATGCTGAGTTGGATGAGGTCCTTCCTCAAGTATCATCGAGTCCAACTCTTGGCCCTGCACATCACCATCCCCAAGAGTCACACCATGCGCCCGAGAGCATTGTCCAAATGCTCTGGAGCTCTGTCAGACTGTTGCTGTGACCACTTCCCTGGGGAGCCTGTTCAGTGCCCAAGTACCCTCTGAGGCAAGAACCTTTTCCTGATACCCAACCTAAACCGCCCCTGACACACCTTCGATTTCACTTGGATTAAAAAAGACAAGCACTAAGCAATGTAAATAAAGTGCATGCTGGACGCATGAACAACTGGTTGCCCAACATCTATATAAAATATGAGGAGTTTATTTCATCCAGACTGCCCATGGAATGCTGGCTACATGGCCAGCACACCTGAAACGATATGCAAGTGAAGTGATTAGCCACAAAGCTTATTTAAGGGTTGTATAAATAGAGATTGGTCCCCATACCATGCTACAAAAGAAGATGCATCTTAATAACAGCACATACATACCTTCATAGGGGAAAACACCACAAACTAAAAGGCCCTTCAAATTTGTAGTTGAAATGAACAAGAAAGTCAATGTCTGGAAGCTGAATGTGGGTAAATTCAAATAAGAAATGTTATCGATGGGAGTGAATAATCACTGGCACAAATTGTGGAGGGAAACTGAATTCTATTCTTTGGAAACCTCCTAATAACACAAGTTGTCTCTGTGTAAAATAATATGTAAATACTGTATGAATAACTGGTAAATACAGTATCCCAACAAAGAAGTTGGACTTACATGCAAAATTTAGTGGCTCAAGATATCCAGTAGGTCAGACTAAAAGATGTAGTTTTTGTGTCATTCTGGCCTCAAACTGTATGAACAGGACAAAGCAGAACATGCTAAACATTTATCTTATACTCTTATTTTTGCCATTTACTGAAAGTATTGTCAAGCTGCCCCTTTAAATAGTTTATCTTCTATGATTTTACTTCCAGGGTATTTCATAATTTTGGGGGCAAAAGAGTCTAACACAAACACCTTTGTAAAAGTAGGTCTTGAACAATATTTTCCCTGAAATGTATTTCACTGTGCTTATAAAGAAATGGGTAGAAAGCTGAAATATCTTTACTCACTCTTTGACATGGAGAATTAGTATTTGGCTAGACTATGTGGTAAGTGAAACTATGTAAAATAAAAGCATAGACAAAAGCTGTCTTATAAACAAGTCAAAACTCAGTTTGTCAAAACCCTGCAACACATTATAAGACCAGAAAGCATAACTTCACCATCTTTTGAAATCTTCATATTTGTTTAAAATCTCAGAAACTTTCAAATCCCATACTTATTTTCTTATTTTTGCCTTACTCCCTTATCTAGAGCTTGTTGCTTGCTACAGTCCTGCAATCATCATTATCTTCTTAGTTTTGAACAAAAGATCTTCAGGATTAGAGCTGCCTGGAGGAGCATAACTAAGGTGTTGCTTTTCAGTCATTTTCACACATGCAGTTTGTGTTGTGTCGCAACACAAACCTCTTCTGACACCTCTTCTGACACGCTCCGTGCCCATGTGAAATCCTGGCTTCAGTAAAGGCAATGCAGGTGTCTTCTGCTATTCCCCATTTTTCACCCGGTTCTTTAAGCAGTGTAACAACTGATTTCTGCAGTTGTTGGCATCTCAATTATTAACTATCTTAAGAAATCAGGGACTGTGCTCAGTTCCTCTCTCCGGGAGTCCTCCACCAGGTCATTCCACCTTTCTGTGTGTAACCTTTTCAATGTTGAATGTCAATAACAACATCAGTTAAAGGGATTTGCTGTTGTTGGATGCAAAATCCTTAGAACAGCTAAGTATCACTCTGCAGTTGGCTTCCAAAACAAGAATGCAACATGACCCAAAAATAAACACTAGATCAGTGGCACCCTCATTTCTTAACCTAAAATGAAAAACAGATGAGGAGTGAATACAGACTTCTGAAGACACCTCATTTCTATTTACCTCTGGAAAATTGTCATCTCTGCCTTCAACAGAGTTCTGTGAAGGGGTTTTTCCTTTAATCCACTTTTTAACCAGCCAGTGACATCAACCACTCCATTCCCCTGTTAAACTGTCTGCTACTTCCTTACCGTTTCTTAATAAGTGTAATCAGGAACCACGAGATTTGCTTCTCAATGATACCTTTTTAACCTGTAAGAAAGCTGAATTTCACAGACAAATCAGCAGGAAGTTGCCAAATACACATCTCTGTGTTTTGCACACCAGCTCATGCATAGTATCTACAGATGGCTATGACTGACAACAGATATGGTGGTACACCCTTGGAAATGGGATATTCAGTCTCTTTTAGTAAGAAATCCTGATTTCTTTTGGCCTTGTCCTAAAATCAGCAATTTTCTTCTGCCTTAGAAACCACCTCTTTGTCTCCCTTTTCTCCTCCCTTGAGACTCAGGATTCTGCTGGCACCTGTTCTGTTTCAAGGGCTGTACTTAAATTAAAGGAGATATGTAAAACAAAATTTCCACCTGATCTTCTTGAGGAATTATTCTTTCTAGGTGATCATGCTCGGAAATTGCATTTTGTTTGCTTCTTGTTGTATTCTTATAAATATATCACTAAAAATAAGTCCACTTTTTTTCATGGTGGACCTATTAACCAGATAGGATCATCTGGTTATACCCCAGATAGGATCATCTCTTCTGCTATCACAATACATTGCTTTGAAAGTGATAAATCACCTATACACACCATACCAAGTGAGGAAGAAGTAACAAGAGCTACTATATATATTTATTTGCCACTGTTTTGCATAATTTAAAAGAAATTACAATTGCTTTGTGACAAGAAAAAATCAGCTACTTTAAACTTAATCTGTTTATTCACAAAGTCTGATGAGAGCTGTCTTCCAAATGTCCAGAAATCTAATCCAGGATATTGAATAAATTGGCATAGAAATATCAGTTTCATAATGTGGTTTCAATAACAAAAATGTTAGTCTATCATTTTTATGTGAAAGTCATTCATACACAGTGGTTTTCCAACTTGCTAATAGTCCCTGAGGTGGCAAATTAGGCTTGAAGTCTCGGAGCCCAGTGCTATAATGTAATTTTTCCTTAGTTTAGAAAGAAAAGTGTGTGTATTGTTTTCAGACGAATATGAATATCCCATGACACCGGGATATTCCAAACACCCAGGAGCCAATGATTGCTTGGGGCACATTAAACTTTGTCACATCATGTGGTGTAAGGCAGCTTCCACTGACACAGAGGCTGAAATACAGAGGCTGAAATGCTGTGACAGGCAACCTGACCCTGGTGCTTCTGGCAGAACTCTCAGGGATTATTTCATATTTGCCAAAAATACCTATATTGTAAATAAGACAGCAGTTAATATAGCTCCTTTAAAAAAAAAATGAAACCCAGTGCATTTGATATAAGAATGAAAGACAAAAAAAACCCCTGACCTTTACAGAGGACTAAAAATAATACTGAGTTCTCTCTAAACCACATTTCTATCTCATCTTCTATGGCTTGAGTATATGAAATACAAGGGGCAAAAGATGAAGGAATTACTCTAAATGAAGGTGATGGTAGCTAACAGTCTGCTGCTGTTAGAGCTCCATAAGCTAATATTTCAGACTTCTTCAATAAGAAATCAAAAGCCATCACTAAAATACCAAAAATGACAGGCATTATTCAAATCACAAAAAACAAATGCCAAGCTATACGTGAACAACACAGGATTTACCCTCCACCCTCAAAAATAAATCTAAAAAAAAAAATCCATTTACATGCATGCTCCTCCTTAAATGTCATGAGGGAAAGAGTTCCCAATAGAAACCAAATTCTAATACCAGAGTGGAATCAAGACAATGTATAATTTTGCCAGAACAGTGATATTACAGGCATTTACATAACAACAGCACTGAACAAATTCACAAGATCAAATAAAAAACTCAGGATTCAAAGCTTCCTCAGCCACAGTCAGCAGGCCAGCAGCTATCCAAAGTGAAAACCAGACTTTGGCAACTTATTACCTAACCAAGAAAGAAGATAATGAACACAATTGACTACTTCTTTCCAGAATTAACTTTTTATTTAAAGGGCATATTTAGAAAAGAGAATTGTATTCTCACCAAAGTAAGGTCTGTTATCTTCCTCTAACATACTCCCTTATTTCAGCTTCTAAGTCATGAAAATACTTAATCAGTGTCAAATTCAGATAATTAGAAACTGCAATGGAAAAGGGCATTGATAATAGGTGTATTATAAATGGCAATGTTTTGATGATGTAGGATAATTCTCCATGACTCGTTTTGGAAAGTGTTCATGTATTAAAGAGACACTCATTGGTATCAAATGAGTAGAAATTGTGACCGCCTGACATCCCCTGACACTCCAGATTTCAGCTTTACCTGTGCTAAGCAATACATACTGAATTACGACTTCTAGTAAAACTCACAGAATGGCATGCTTATTATTAGGATACTTCTCTAAGGAGACATTTTATATTTTATTTATATTTTACATTTAATAATGTCTTTCATTCAGGTATTGCAAAGGTCATTAACATTCAGTGAAACCTTGCACAATGCACAATAAGGCACGTAGGCACTTCATCAATAGATAATCTGATCAAAACCTAGAGCTGGAGAAAAATAGTGAAGGTACATAAACTGTATTAGGGTACCTTAGATGAATATTAAAAGCAAGACATTTCAAACATGGAGACACTCAATGAGGGTCATATAGCAAGTCACAGATAATAGAATCCAAACCTCAACTGCCTGGCTTTGTGTGCCTCAATATTTGCCATTGTTATTACAATATTTGATACTGGATGTGTTTTTTTTGAAAATACCCTGGGTATTTACGCACCTACATAAGCTCTCTGTGAATTTTTTAGAAGCTATATCCCCTGGCTGACAGTATAGCTTTAAAAATACACTTCTCTCCTTGCTTAGAAGTTTTACTCTCCCTTCCTTGCTTTGAAGTTTTGAACATGGTTCCTGCTGTGAATACATCTATTTGCTACATATCAGCTTATTTCATGCCTCATGTAAAGTGAAGAGGAACCTTAGCTTCTTGGAGACACTGGTTTTCACTGCCACTGATGGCTCAGGCAACAGAAAATTTAGCTGCAAACAGTGTGAGACAGTGTTTGTACAGATACATTTTTAAATGACACAATTCATAGTGTTTGGAAGCAGGCAGTTCATACTTACTAATTATGTCTGTATTGTTACTGTAGAAATGGAACACTACCAGAAAAATAGAGATGGATGGGAAAAACAGATCAGTAAACCAGAAATAGCAATACCAATCCGACATAATGTTTTGCCCCAAGGTCATTTAATCTACACTGGTCAGTACTGATGAAAAGGCCAGACTTGTGAGTGATGCCAGAGCAAAGGGGCTGTACTGGGAATGGCAAGAGAAGCATCATTGATTTTCAGGGCACCTCTTCAGGTAAACTGAGGGGTAATACATGTTTCTCTCCCCATGTTCAGCAGCTGGGCTTAATGAATAAATTCTATTCCTCACTTCTGCACTGAATGAAAAGGCCGGAGCAAGGAATGTGTTTCTGTTTTCAGGAGTGGTTGAGCAGGACTCCAGGTGCCCAGCCTCTGCTGCATCTTTGGGAAATGTGGCCACAACCTGTCATGTTCATACATGCAAAAGGGAGGAGCCAAGATACTGCAGTCAGTCTTCTGTGTAATATAGCTGTAGATCTTCCTTAAATTCTTGCTGACTTCTCTTTTGAAATAAGGACTTCTCATGCAAACAATGCCTGTGGTTGGTGGGAAAAGAAAGAATTTGAAAACTGTAGATTTTATCTGAGAAACTTTCCAAATAATACAAAATGTGGACTTTAGCATTATAAGAAACATCATCTTCTATGCTTTCCTTAAGAATACTTGCAAACTGTCTTTTGTGCAAGCTCCAGTCGGATTAATAATGCTTACAATTCTTAGGGAAAATGGATAAAGGATCCATATTTTCCTTATCACTCTTGAATACATTCCACTGTAATCAAAATTTCAGACAGCAAACAGGGCACTATCACCTCTACTTTCTGCTTGCTTGCAGCATCACTTTTGCATTTCTTACCCAGGACAGAACTTGTTTCTTGCCCATGCTTTTGCAGAGTCAGCCACAATGGCATTCCTGATGGCCTTCTCCATCTCACCATAAAAAGCACACATGACATGGAAGGAATCCAGGGACACAGGGATTCGGCATTTTGAAACTTCTCCCCAAGGAGAATTCACGGGGGAAGCCTACACAGGTGATACTCTCATGGACAGAGACCTCAATGAGACTCCTAAGCAATCACATCAGGCAGGTCAAACCATCTGGAAAGATAGGACCGGACTGAAGAGAGCAAGATCTCTCTATGGAAATATAAAGTCCTTGCAAAAGAGCTTTGTACTCAACAGAGAGGAGAATTTAGAGCATGTAGCTTACCTTCCCTCTTATTACACTAACCCCCAAAAGACTGCCTTTCAGTCCCAGTTATTCAATCCATTATTGTCATAGCACGGTGGTATTAAGAGGTGACAATGTAAAGTGGCCCCTGGAATTAAATTAATGCATTGCAACACACAGTTCTGACACTCTGATGAGCTGGGCCCAAATTTACACTTGAATTAATTGATGATTGTCAATTCCAATAGGAAGAAAGTCCAAGGTTAAGCCACATGGAATAAGAATGTTTCTCATGGATTACGGCACGCACAAGAAGTTAACATATTTTTGTTTGTATGATCCATAACCCCTTTCACATCCACAGGAACCTGCATTTAGCTATTTAGTTCAGAAGAATAGGGAAATGAAGACCATTTGTTATCCAAGTCAGTAACAAAGAAAGAAGTCTTCTACAAAATAGAAAAGTATATTAAAGAACAGAATGTGTTGGGGAAAAAAACTTGTCACTTTGACAAGGCCAAGAGACAAGACAAGCCTGTGCATGGTAAATGCATGGAGTGTTCACACATTTATGCTAATGACAATGTAAACACAAATGTATTTATTAGGAATGTAATTTTCATGAGAAGTCACAGCTGAATGACAAATCATGAGTGTCTGAAAAGCACGCAATGAAGCAGAATCCTTGAAAACAAATTACTTCCCTAACCCCCTTGTGTCAATAAAGACCTTAACAACCTTGCATTAAAGTGAATGAATACTGCTCAGCTGTACCCAGAGTATTTCAAGTGTTTTGAAGAGTTGTCTGTATTCCTGAAGTTTTTATCATTTTTCTTTAAAACTTCTGAGTTTTGTAACACCGTATTAGAAATGCAACGCTTTAGCTGGGACCTTGAGATGCAGCCAGGGAATCCGGGGAAGAGATTCCCATTGGGCAGCAGGAGACTGAGCTCTATTCTCAGCACACACAACACTGATCTGCTCTGGAGCCTGGCACAAGGCACCTCATTTTGTGGCGCCTGCCTTTCCTCTTCCTAATTAGCTGTGATATTTTGGAGGAAAGGGATAGAGGGAAACTGAGGACAGGACTGTCTCCTACAGCATTGTAGATCCAAAAAATTGTACCTTCAGGCTCCACTTTCAGCCAGGACATCTTGGTATAACTGAGGTATAAATAAAATATCACATTGCAAAGCACCCTCTAATATTTAGAGGAAGATTGTGTGTAAAAACAGTCACCAGCTGTTCCTTCTCTGCATGCTTAGGACAACTGGTGCCACTGGTGCCATAACTTTTGGGAGCCCCAGTCAGAATTAGCTATTTGTTCTGGACTTTGATGAATGAGATATGAAATCAGCTGGAGAACCAAAACAGGAGAAGTTGTTCTGGTTACTTTTTATATTTTGTTAATCTCACAATCTAACAACTTTTTTTTCTTGAAGCCTCATCTGCAGTTATATGAGAATTTGCATTACCATAAAAAAATGCTTGGCCCTCCTGACTGAGAAAGAGTATCTTGAAAATACCAGCATTACCAGTTAAAGAAGCAGCAGGCAAATATTCAATACGGGCATTAACTTTTCCAGGCCTGAATTCCAAGAAAGAAAGAATTTTGAGGCTGTGATTTTCTTTTCAGTTTCTCATTTGTCTCTTTCCCTCTCTTTGCCCAATAATTTTGACAGTACTGACTAATTTCTACCAAAATTGGCAAGAGAGTAGACATTTGAAATATAACTGCCTTGTATACATTTTGTGAAAACTTTAAGCTGGCTAGCATAAAGGGAGCCAAATTATTTTCCCTCACAAGAGCAAAGCAACCAGGATGTAGCTGCTCTTCACATATGCAACTGCTGACAACCAACTGGCAGTAAAACATGTGTAGCCATGCATGGACAGCCTCACATTAGCCCTGGCCCTGATTTTCTGGGATACCACTGACAGCTGCTGCATCAACAGCACACAGAGGAGGGGTGACATTATTCAAATTCAGGGAAAGCATAAAGGAAGAGATAACAGAGTGGAGGCAAAGGACAATTCATAGGAAAGCAGGATTGATTACTCCTCCTAATCACAGAAAAACTCACTTAAATCTCACTGGCTTTTGCATAGGGACCATAGACACACTGTTAATCTTAGGACAGCACAGTAAAATGAACACACGGCATTAATTTTGACTCATCAGAAAAGCATCTTAAAAGCCTTGTCACCTTTTTTTGATAGCACTTTCTTTGCCTCCTAGGCCAACATGATGTAATACATTATTTATAAGCTTTTGAGCTCTTTATGCAATAATTTCACTGCTTTCCTGACTTAGCCTTCAAAACGAGAGTGCAAGAGATACACATAACTGGACAAGGTGAAAATTCATGAGAAAGTGTGTGGTTTTCCATTGGCTTTAATGAACCCCAGAGAAAGCAGAAGTACTAAAAGTGCTTCTATGTAGCTGCCAGTATACTCATACCCAAGTAAAGGAAAAAGATGTAAAAGGCAAGAACAGGCAGTTAAATGAGTTATTAGGATTTTTGATGGATATGGTGCTTTAGCACACAGCCACATGGCAGAAAGATAATTTTTTTTTCTGGTTTTGTCCCTCTCCTCATGATGTGGTTAAAGGGGAGAAAAATTTGAGGGGCATCCCAAACCATGCTTACTAAGATAAGAGGACTCTGCCTAGTATGGCCTTTCCTCTGCCACGTGTCCTTCAGACACATAATGAGCTCACTCATCAAATGGTGTGGGTACACTTCTTCATTGCACCTCCCAGATCAGGCAGATCAGAGCTGCCCCTATCTTAGAGACATTAGTTGGAACAGAACTTGGCATAAGATGTTCTGTTAAAATTTTCCCTCCCTCCTTCCCTGACACTGATTTGTGGTTACAGCCCATTCTCTACTGCTCTACCTAATGCTATTTTTGATGTCCTGCTTTGACAGGAGATTCAAACTGAAACAGTTCATGTAGGTGCAACATTGCAGAAATGGCCTGTTACAGTGTTAAATTAGCCATTTTGCAAGAGATGAAAACCATCTTTCTACCAGACCTCCGCTCAAATTTCATTCCTAAACAGCTATGCCAAGATTTTAAACTGCTTTAAACTCAAAGACCTGAGACTAGACAATCTTCTTCCTGTTAAAAGGGATGAAATTCTTCTGTACATGCAGAATAATGCAGAATAGGGCATTGACATGAATGCTTTTTCAGTCTTCTCAGGCAGCAGACATGGATGAAGGACTAACTGTACAAAGATATTTATTGTTATGGTTACAGATGGTTACAACCTTTAATTTATACTTTTCTAATTTTCCAGTGTTCTTGACACTCTCTATCTAAACCAAGGAAAGAGACTTGACATTTTAATGCTGAAAAGGTGAGAAAAGAAAAACAGGTTGCAATTTCCATCTGAGAAAATTCAGTCTCTCTAAAGCCATCTTAGATCCACTGCAGATCACTTCCCAAAAGCCCATGTAGCACCTCGCTTCAAGCAAAGGCATAGCAATGCAGTGAGCACCTGTTGTCTGCATCACTTCATCTAGTTAAACAGTAGTTTGTCTAAAACAACATGCAAAGTCCCCAAAATTTGACGTTCACTTCTAAATTTTCCCCTGCAAATATGTTTTCCCTCCCTTAAATGATCCATAAATCTCTCTCAAGCAAGGAAGCAGAAGTGAAGCAGTTCAAAGTAAGCAATCACTTTCTAATCCCTCTATCTTTATTAGAAACAGGCCTGCAGTGTTGTACTTGCTCTCAGCCTGGGAGCCTGGGGACAATATTCTGCTACTCAGGCAACTTCTTCACATCACCAGTAAAGCCCTGTGGATAGTATGTGCCAGCTAATCTGAATAAGAAATCCTACATCTCACTAGCTATGTCTTTTATTTACTTAACAAGATACAAATACTTAACAAGATACAGATACAAAAACAGTCTTACGGGTTTTGTAGAGAAAGGAGTGAAGTTTACAATGAAAACTTGATCAGAGTTGTTAGCCAGGCTTTATCCTTCCATGCCTGTGCTGAAGGACTGTGAAACACACTCCAAGGATGCATTTCCCTCACTGGTGCTGAAATGTGGCATACATTAGACACTTGTGTGAAACTGCAGATGTAGATCGATATTCCATCTTTGTATCTGGGTAATTTGAATTAGCTACTGAATTTTCCATCAAATATGAACAAAAGAGAGAGTCAGCCTTCACTAAACATGTAAAAACTCACAGTCTGTCTGCTTAAACCATGCAGAAGAGAACCTTTCATGGATCATTTTCCTCATTTAAGGGACAAAGGCAGAAACTCTACTCTTTAAAGAGAAAATGGGTATTCCATGTATAAATTTCACCTACTTCAAGTAACTGGTTGAGAATATCTGGAGTTTCAGGTGTTTTTAAATACAGATCTACATACGTAGATCATACATGTGCCAATGCACACAGTGGTTATTTATCAATACTGTCCAATGTGTGACAAACTCCTAAGAAGTGGAGATGAGGAAATGAAATCAGTCTGTGCAGAACCATTATTAATATTATGTTTTGAAAAGAGTGCAGACTGGCTGTTCCCCTTCCCTTTCCACTGGAAGATTTAAGGAATCTACACCCATTATTTCTTTTTACTCAATGCTTCATGTCCTGTGGTGAGTGTGAACTGCACTTGAAAATCAAGATTGTAGCAAAAATTACCTCCCCGGTGAGCTGATAAGGGAAAGAGCAGGACAATGTCAACAAATTCTTGCTTTATATTTTAAATCTATGGGCTTTTAAGGCAGTTTTGTGAATTAATTTAATTTAGACAGAACAAAAAATTAAGGTTTCCATCCCATATCTGTGTTACAGTTATGCAAGCAACTGTATTGCAAGGGCATAGAAAATTTCTGCAGGCAATTTTATCAGTTTATTAGTTTTGAATGTTCAGCAAGCACTCCAAAGGAGGACAATTTAAAGAGAATCATGCTGTGGTAACTACTCAAAGTTTTCCATAAGAATTCTTTCAGAATAGAGTCTGATGAGCCTAGGATGTTTTATGGCCACTTTTCCAAGAGAGAATTTAAAGGAAAGCTGAATCTCTGTTAAAAAGTCCATGAGTGGGTGCTGTTAATAACTCCAGTAGGTTGGGGATGATTGCACATGACTTGCAACTTTGTTTATTCACTGAATATTAGATGACATGGCATAAATCCAAAGGGAAACAATTAGTATTCATGTGCTGAGAAACAAAGAGGAGCTGGTTCTTTTACTTCTAAACTCTCAGAGGAGTGACCAAGCAGTAGATTTGTGAAAGAGCTGAAAGTCACAGAAATGAGACTTAAGTTCACCAAACCAAATTCACCCTCTTTGGCATCTCCCCACACCTCAGCCATGTCAAAGTTCTGTCAGCACCTTTGTTTTAGATGTTTAGTGCAGAATTCATAACCACAGAGAGGTGATCAGGCTTTACCACCTCAGCACTGGACAACAAGATCTTGGCCTCTGGACCCCCTGACTTTCTCACCCAGGAAGTCCCTAATGGATGTTTACATGGGAGGACCAGGCTTAAGAGGGAACCTTGCCTCCAATTTGGCTTTGTTTTACGATCTCAGAGTGGCAGATAGTGATGGTCTGAATATTCTGGGTGAGAAAAGTCTCTCTGTGCTACCATTTTGTGTACAAATTCTCCCACCCTTTTGCTGTTGTCTCCAAGACGGACTTTTAGGAAGTGTCTCAGGGAGATGGATCTCATGTAGACACACCAGAGCACCTTCAGGCAGAGACTTATTTTCCTTTCCATTATTTCCACATGCCTAGCTTGAGGCAGCTGTACATTTTAGCTGATCTCATAAAATAAGTGTAATGGCTGCACTGGATTGCATCCTGAAGAGTTTTATTCTCTACTTGAATTGTATACCTTTCTGAACAGAAGATTTTGGATTTCATTATGGAGCCAAGCACCAGGCATTTGAGTGCCTAACACATTTACTGAACACATTTGCCTTAATGTGCTTTCACTAAAAAGAAAAGAAAGATGTACATTTAAGATCTGCACATCATTTGAGATCATCTATTAATTGTTCATTACTCAACTGATACCAAAAAGAAAACCTAAATTAAAAAAAAAAGCCCTCACAAATGCAGCTATCATCAAATGCACAGAAATCCTACAAGAGCTCAAAGAGAAAGGTAACATATGGGTAAGGCTGGAAAAGCTAATTTTAACATGATTTAGTTCAGCGAAGAACACATCCTGATTTAAAATGTGGTTTTATTCTTATCTCACATTGGTTATACTTAGTTATTTTTCTGAAGATTGATTCTCACTTTTAGCAATTATTAAGGCATGCTATTTTGCAAGTAAGTGAGGCATTTTTTACTAAATTTGATGCCTTTTCTTTGGTAACTTGAAGAAAGTATATTAGTGGTCTGATTTAGGGCAGATTTAGGGAGGAAATTTCTGAAGGGGTCCCTCTAGAAAGCAAATTCAAGTGGCCCCTCCTCCACCCGGTTCAGGAGACAAAAATCTCCTTTGAGAAAAGTGGAACAAAGTCTGTTTATTTAACAAGCAAAGTATTCACAAGCATGAAAAAAAAAAGAGAATAATATTAACAAATAAAACCTTTTTCTCTTCTGAAGAGATGGCAAATTCAGGAAGTCCTTGCTGTGGGGTGTAGCTCGGCTCACTCGGTCTCCTATCAGCCCCTCCCGCACTGGAAAATGTCACATCCCAGGCCCCCTCGGCCACAGGTGGGAGCTCCTGGTGTTTTTCTGGGTTTTCAGTCTAAAGCAGGGCCGATCAGTCACAGGAAAAAGAAAAGCCACAGTCCAGGGAACTTCACTGCCTCAGCTAGCTACAAAAAAACAAAAAGCAAAGGAGCTCTGTCCCGCTGTCCATGCTGCAGACAACACAGTCCAGGAGCAGGATGTGGGGGAGCAAGTGCAGTTTCTGATAACAAACTCCACACTTCTTTCCCCTGCTTTGCTCTCAGAACCTCTCTAAAACTGGTGCAGAACTTAATATCCAGCATAAACAGAACAGATGATTGGGGACACAAGCGTCATAAAGTCACCCGAGGACAATTAAGTAACATAACTGTTAGACTGTATTCTATTAGAAAAAGGCAGATAATTCTTTTTGTTTCTAAGGGGATTCCTTTCTATTCATGATTTGGGTAAAGCTAATTTGGATGGAAATATCAATCATATATAATATGCAAAAACTTGATTACTTTAAGCAAATAAATACAATTACATGAAATACTTTGAATAATGACAACACATTTATTGAATTATATTTTGAAGTTAAAGCTATTTGAATGAGGACTTCTTTGTAGTCATATGTTCTTCAAGACATCTAGAATCAGAGGAGGTTAACTCCTCCCCTTCAAGGTTTGTCATTAGGTTGTAAATTCTCTTCAACCCAAGTTTCAATGCCCAATCAACTTGTCAAGTTCTAATGGTCCTTGTATTGTATTAAGCTTTTCATGCAGAAAAAAGCATATAATTTATTCCTTCAGCAAATCCCACGCACCAAATCATGGGAGGTGATTTCACCTATTACACTGACTGGACTTCTGTGACTGACAGCAAATACAGACATTGTCCTCAGTGTGATTTACAAGGATTTTGTAAATAACACTAATCTGCAATATACATTTTCATGGCAATATTCAGGACATAAGCAGTAAACACGTTTTAGTAGAAAATATTCATGACAGTGGGCCCAGTTGTATGCCTTTTCTTGAAGCCACTGTTGTTTTTATTCTGTCTTTTCATACCAAGGCAGAAAAAGAAACCAGCAAACATGCATTTTAGTTTGTTAACCTACTCATAACTTAGTCTGGAAATGGGTTGGTTAATGCTCTTTCATTCTGTTTAAGATATTTTTCTGATACATGAAGCAAAATAATTCTCTGTCAATGTTTATAAGGCTGGTTTTGCTCAAGGCTCTTTATCTTGTCATATCAATCATCCAAGGCTAATATGTGTGGCAGAAAGTAGGATAGAGATCCCCAAAGAGGGACAAAGAAATGAAATGACAAATAAGCTGGAGAAGATGTGGGGTCATTTCCCTTTCAGCCTCAGTGAAATACCTTGCTTTATGAGTCAGCATTGAAGATATAAATAGTTTGCAATGATTTAAATAGTTTGCAATAACAAATATAGTCAGATGATGAATATGAGACATTGGCAGAATGTATTTTGTTACCTCAATTTAGCAAGGCAGGAACAAACAGGACCGATTAATCTGAGAAATCACAGTTGAAAACCATAAACCCAGGGGATGAATCCATGTTTTTGTTACCTAATCAATCAGCCAGAACACCAGGCCCTTGTGCAACACTGGCAGAATTACCTCACAAAGGCTGAAAAACAGCAGTTTGAAAACATCAGCTTGGGAAACCCTCCTATGTACAGAGACACCTTTCCCAGCCACAGCAATAAACACTTTCTAGAATCTGAGAAAGCAAACAAGAGGCTCATTGTCCTGCAGCCTTCTATTCAATAGTATTGATGTCCAGTCCAATTGGCAAGAGAACATCCCTGTTTTGATTTCTGACTAGATGAACAGGTCAGAAAGTCAGAGTAGTTCAGAAAGTACACCTCAGCTTGTACTTTGAGACCTGACTGCCCTTGCACCTGAAGAATCTCACTCTGGTTTTGCTTGTTTTCTCTTTATGGCAATGAAAGTAATCTGATTTTTACCAGGTTTACTCCACTTTTCTCTAAGTATAAATAAGATTAAGATGTGTTTGGAAGCATTTATGCTGGGTACAAATAAAGTTCCTTCCAGTGCAGGGGCAGCAGAACCTACAGCTTTCTCTGAGCTCATGTTTAAACATTTCACCCAAATGCATATATCTTCATGTAACTGCAGTTTTGACCTTGTTTTATAACAACAGCCCTTTTTTAAGGAAATGTGGAAAGCTAATTAATTTATATTGCAACAAATTATCAGAGATTATTTTTCTCTACCCCTCCCCCCTACTTAAAACAAATGTTGAGGGAGGAATAAGTAAAGTTTTGCAGGTGGAAACAATACAGATACTCTCGCTTCGTGATTCTCTCCCTGCCATTTTCAGATGAGTACATTTGCTTTCCAGGAGAGTTTTAAAGTCATCAGTTCTAATGAAAATGACAGGTAAATTGAGCCTGATCATGGGAAGCAAATGACAGTGTATTCCAGGGGGAGGCTGGGTCAGGCAGAATTGTTCATGCTAATCCAGGCAGCCAGTCAAAGTCTGAACAACATACATACAGGGCGCGAGGTCCTGCACTGGAAGCCTGCTGAAGATGACAGTAGCATGAAGCCCAGCCTACAAACCAATATCCTTTTGCACTTAAATCTTGTCAGCACTCTCCATTCCTGAATTTCTTCATCTCTAGATAGGAATGATCAATACCTGTCCACTGGGATGTCACAAAGCCCAGCTGTCCAGTGTTTGTAAAGCATTTTGACAGTCCCAGATGGGAGCTGCTTCATGGAGAGTCGCCTCTACCTCCTTGATGCTGCTACACTTTTTAATCCACCCTTTTATCAACTGGTATTTCATGCACTCTCCCTTGCAGACGAAGCAGTGAGCGAACAGAAATGACAAAGTGCGCTTCCAAACTTCCCTCCCACTCACCTCTCCTCCATCTGTTGGAGAGAGAGATTTTATTTGCTGCAGAACTGCTGTCTGGCTAAAAATGTGAGCACTTTTTACAGCATGATCCCACTCTCTCCTCCACACACACCCACTGCCCAAGTGCTTCATTTTGAAATATGACATTGCTTCTTAGCTAATCCCCTGTGTAAGAAGAGGCATCTACAGCCCATTTTATTAGGTGATGACTAAAAAGCTGCTGTAGAATCCCACATGGTGTTCACTGCTGATCACCCCCACTCTATCTATTAGGAACGGAAAGAAACAGAGGATTTCCAACAATAAAGACTATTTTTCTTCCTCTTTTCCCTGTCACAAACAGTCCAGTTCAGTCTTATGCCTCATTATTTCCAAATTTCAAGGTTTAATTCTGAGTCTTATGGCAAATTGGTAGTTATCTTTTAATACCTAGCTCCTGGAAGAAGTGCTCACTTCAGATTTTCTGTTTCTTTTAAAGAAAGCAACAAGTCAAGTGTTCCTGGATAGGGAGGAAAACTAGGTTTGGCTGAAGACAGTCAAAAAGACTCAGGAAATAAAGGCGTATAAGAAAACATCAAATTTCAATAAACACACAATGCAATCCTATGGCTTTAAGCCTACAACTGTGCAACAATTCTGAACTGTGGATCTGGCAATATGAGGGGTGGGGGGGAAGTTTGTGGTCATGGAATACAAAATTGTCCACCATGTGTAATTAAGCAGAATATCAAAACCTGTTTTCAGACAGTATTTTAGTCCAGATTCCAAGGTCTGGACTTAAAATGCTGCTGAAAGAGAAAACACAAAATAAATTAGACAAAAAAGGGAGACATTGTCTGATTTATCACTGAGGTGAAACCTCTAAACTTCAAAAACCTCCCAACTCCATTCTTACTCTGGATATTGTGGCTTTCATAAAGAGAAAAGTTTTGGACTTTTTTGTTTTCATGGCTAAAGGAACTATTTTTCCCCCAGGTACCTATAGTGGTCTATCTATCAATCAAACTAGGTAATCTTTGCAGGACGAGTTACAAAATGAGGGTGGCTGTGATGTCCTGGCATTAGAAAGGCAAGTTACTTTTTGGTGAAATTGCCTTGTTAAGATTTAGGGCTTGAACATTTCAATGATCTCAGACTTAGGGGAGAAGGATGTACTACTATAACAGACAAAAAGAATGCAGAATTTACAGGCCACAAGGACATTTGGAAAAACTCCCACAATAAGGAAAAAGCCAACTCAATCAACTTTGCTGAAATCAGCTCTGAATAGGAAAAGGTAATTCTGGCAGGGGGAGTTCATGACCACTGACTCAAGAAACCCACTGCCTGAGAGAAAAATTGAACTTGTGGACTAACCAGCATAAGAAGAGAGGGACTCAATCAATAGAAGACAGAATACGAATTAGTAAGAGAGCTGTGTAATTGAAACAAGTGAACATTAATGCCTTTGTTCACTAAAATGTATATATAGTGAAAAGTTTTGATAGTCATTGTGATGGCTTTGTGGATTTGCCCCCCCCAGCACCTGTTTTTGTGCAGAACTGTAAATAAATACCTCAACTCTGCATGTGGAATGATATCGTGCATGCTGGGTTCAAGAATCATATTTTGGGACAACATTTGGAAGATAAGCATCAGATAAGACATGGCATTTCCCCTTCTTTATCACTCCAATTTGGTTAGAAGGAATATGGGGATGGAGGTCCATTACTACAACTTTGAACCTGTAAAGATTGCATCCCTTTTTCCATAAGGACACAACTTCAGATTGTCCTCTAGCAATTTCAATCAATAGGCTTCAGTCAGACAAGCAGATGCATCACTGTTTCCAATTAGAGGCCTAGGCTAAATTACTAGGTGATGAGTTCCTATTAAAAACTTATTAAACCTAGAAGAAAATGTTTTTCATATGGGGAATGGTGACTAGTCCCAAATGGTGACAACAGCCTTGGACAGGATTCAATCAATCCTGACAGCTGCTCAAGAGAGTTATAGCTCCTGCCAGACAAAGGGGTTTTTCTAACCTAGGTCCTCAAAAGGGGGAAATTCAGCATGTTTTTCTTGCCTATTCACAAGCCACAAGAACTTCAGAAAGATCCTCCAGCAAAAAACAGATGGAGTTAGCAATTTATGAACTAGGCAACACAAAGTGGGCAAGATGAGGCCGTAAAGAAGGGCTTGTATCTTTAGGCAAGTGATGGAAATAGAAAAAAAATCCCCACTCCATATCAATATTTACTGATCAGTAAAAAACAGTGACCTAATTTTAATTCACAATGCAAAACATACTCCTCACAACAACCAAAACCTTTTCTTCACCCCTGCAACCAGACTGCTGCACAGAGCTATAAATACACCAGCTCACAGGTACAGTTCATTGTAATACAAGTTTATTCCTTTTTTAAACATCAGACTCCTCCAGCAAAAGTAAAGAATGGTGACAAAACGTGAACGTAACATCAGGAAATTCCTTCCTATTAGCTGGTGTTTAATCTTGTCTGAGTAACACTGGCTTGAACAGCAGAGACATTCAAAGTGATAGGGTCAAGAAAAAGTGAGAGTTATCCAGGCATGTTATTTACAGAGACAAGCAGAGCAACTTGGAAACTGGTTTTTGGCACTTATTTATTTAAGCTTGATCTTTCTGTTCTTTACATAGGTCTCTAGCCAAGAGTTCCTTGTTAATTGCTCAAAGTGCATCTTTTAGGGAAACTTGACCATGTTCTATCTAGCAACTGTAGAAAACATGGTTCTGCATTATTGGTTAAAACTAAGTATTTAAGTGCTTTATATCTGCCCAATAATCATTCAATAGCACGGTTAACTTACTCCAGTGAAAGGCTATTATACAAGATTGCAAAGCACCAGTTGCCCTAAGATCTCCCAGTTCCAAAACTGATGGAGTTATGTGAGCAATGTTAGTATCTGCATTTATGGGACACAAGGGATTTAAGGGATTTAAATTTAAGGGATGAGGAGTAGCCTCATCAGTATGGGAATGAGGCAGCATTCCTCACCTGGAAGGTAATGTCAGTTTGACCTTGACCCTACACAGCAGCAGACTGACTGGGGGAAGGAAAGGGCTTCAGAAGAAAATGTGTGGGATTAGCAACTGGCCAGTATCAAACCCAAGATACTGGTCTGCATCACACTTGGTTTGACCCTGTACCTCTATTATCTGCCCAGAACTGCCATATTTTGACAAACACAGTAGCTCAGCATGTCACCTACCCCCCAAGTTCAACCAGGATCCAGAAAACGGGCAGCTCTTTCTCATCATCTTCTTCAGTTCAGTAAAGCACTCCCTAAGGTTCTTGCATACCATGGGCATCTTCATAAAACAGTTATTGTTGACTAGCTCCTGAGTCAGAGTGCTCTCCCAGGGAATAGGAAATCCAGGCTTAACTCCACATCCACCCATCACTTAACAGTGATGAGCCAGGTTGGGGGGCTGCTGGCAATCCCACCTCTCCTACTGAAACTGTTTCAATGCACAATGAATTCTGGAGTCATTTATCAAAGAAAGAGTACTCAAACCTGCCCTGGAAATCAAGCACCACCAGTACTGCAGGTGCAGGTTCCTTTCCAAGGTCTGGTGGATCTCTTTTCATGTGTAGGACTGCTGTGTTGACACCTGAAACTCAAATGCATGTATTCCCTTGCTGAATGGGTTCCACTTCCACCCTCTCTCTGGCTCCAAAATATCCTGAATCAGGCACCTTCAGCAGCAGCTGCAGTGAATGTTTTCTAGGCAATTTGGCATCCAGTGGCTCAGAGCATCCTCCTGGGAGGATGTGCACTGAGTTTGAAACCCGGCCATCTCAGCAGCCTAGAGAAGTACTCCAGCCATTTAGCTGTTACATAAGTATCCATCATCACCTATTCCTCCAAGGAAAATTTTCTGTCTGTCTCCTGGTGAAAGTGAAGAAGTGAAGAACTCTGATCTATTCTTTTGACAGGGAGATGCCTGAAGGTTTCCATGCTCCACACTCCAGACACTCCTACACCCGGACTTCCCCAGTCAAAGCTCCAGTGATACTGAGGCTCTGTAACTCACCTGTATTCAGCAGTTTCCTTTCTGCATGTCCTCTGACATCTGAGACACCATTTTAGATCACCAGCATCTTTCAGCTCAGTGCTCCTTTGCTCTGTAAACCATGAGGTAACCAACTTTCTCCATAGAAATTAGGCGCCTAATTATTCTGCTTTAGCATCTTGCCAAGCTACTCTGTGTTCAAGG
Source organism: Molothrus aeneus (assembly GCF_037042795.1). NCBI lineage: Eukaryota > Metazoa > Chordata > Aves > Passeriformes > Icteridae > Molothrus > Molothrus aeneus. Next base: position 48,646,687 of record NC_089646.1, on the reverse strand, counting down.
GCTCTTCTAGATTTGCAGAGCCTGTCCATAACTACTATTAATGCAGTACAAGACCAGCTAATCCTACAATGAATAGTACAGAGAGATATAGAGCATCCAACTCTTGTATTGTAGCTTCAGTGAAGATCTACTCACCCCTTCAGAAGAGAGAACTGCAAGGATTTACTTCCACAAGATCTAATGAATACTACTTTAGGGTATCACTATTATTTATTTGAGAATTTTGACATTTGCAGAATGTTGAAGAGGCAACCTAATTCTGTTAATTCTTTGCCAAAGTTTCAGTGCTGGTTTACATAGGACAACCAGCACTTAAAAACCAGTTGATCAGAAGACCATTGAAAGTAACTTCTAACTGTCTAGATATGACCATTATCTAAATCACTAGCAACTACACCTTTAAACCATGAAACTCTGTGTGGGCCTAAGCAGAAGATGGGCTGTAGGAAGGTAAGAATCTCCTACCAATCTCTTTCCAAAGAAATTGCAACTATTTCCATACCAAGCAGCACAGAATGACCATACAAGCTTCCAAGACACTGTAACCCATCCTCTTGCAACAAGGCAGGATGAACACAGCAAAGAGTATGAACACGCACTATGTGTGCACATGCACATACCATGCTCAGATGACAGGCTGAAAACAGTTACAGAAGTCCATGTCAGAAAACTGAAATAAATATTCTAATTCTCAGAATACTTATTTGTAATGGTTATTAACTCAACAATTCAACCACTTTGGTGTTTAGGTATCTGGCCTTTAAGTATTTCACACTGATGCTGAGTATGTGTACAGTCAGAAACCCTGGTGTACGAATGTAGTTATGAAAATTACAAAATAAAGTATGCAAAGTCTTCCATTCCCCACCACACCACCTCTTAGAGAGAGCGTTAGGGAAGATACTCAAAATTTCTGCCATCTGCTACACCAAGATAAAGAGCAGGGGTGTTGCCTGGTACTTTGCTAATATATTTCTGAGTTACGAGCTAATGGAAAGACATGCCATAAATCTAATACCAAGGTGTCTCTGGCTCTTGCTGTGGAAATGTAGATGTGAAGGTTCTAATGAAAACTGAATTATAGAATAGTTTGGATTGGAAGGGACCTCAAAAATCACGTTGTTCCAACCCCCCTGCCATAGACAGGGACACCTTACACTAGACCAGATTGCTCACAGTCCCATCCAACCTGGCCTTGAACCCTGCCAAGGATGGGGCATCTACAGCTTCTTTGGGCAACCAGTTCCAGTGCCTTATCACCCTCACAGCAAAGAATTTCTTCTTAATCTCTAATCTAAACCTATTCTCTCTCAGTTAAAAGCTGAGAGTCTCCCTTGTCCTATACATGTCCTTGCAAAAAGTCCCTCTCCAGCTCTCTTGTAGAACACCTTTAGGTAGTAGAAGATACTCTAAGGGGTCTCCAGAGCCTTCTCTTCTCCATGCTGAATAACCCCAACTCTCTCAGGCTTGTTTTCACATGGGAGATGCTCCAGGCCTCCCATCATCATGTCACTTCTCTGGACTCATTCTAGCAGGTCTACATCCTTCCTGTGTTGATCAGTAACCATTTCAGAGACATTCAAAGTGACAGGGTCAGATACAGATACAGTAGTGTGTCCCTATCATATTTTTGTTACCACTTTGTTATTGCTGGTTCTATTTTTTTAGCTCTTCTTTTCTGTATTTAACTTTCTAAATGCTCCAACAAAAAAAGGTTGAAGCTCAGTAGCAACAGCTGTGGTCCCTTTCATGCAAGGAAGGGTGCTTCCTAATTGGTTTTCAGCAAATACTGTCACAGGGGTTTCTGGCAGGAAAACCTTTTGATTCATTTACAGAGATAAGACATTTTCTTTCTTCCTATGTTTTCAGTAAGTACAGAGGTAAAAGGCTTCCCTTTAGGAATGACAGCAAATGCTTAAAAAATGGCAAGTGTTTAAACTATTTGCCGAGTCAGAGTTTGTAACAGCTGACTTTTAGACAAGTGTTTTGGAATAAAACTGTGGGCAGTGTAATCAAAAAATGTTTTTAAGAGAAATAAAGGGAAAAGGTGAAAAGTACACATCATTTACCACGCAGTTCTTTGTATTAATATGAGGTTCAAGGAAGCAAGAGATTTTTTGTTCTTGGGGAGTCTGAAATTTGGAGACTTGTCATGTTTAGGACCACATATCCCATCTTCCAACAGCAGCAAATAGTTTGTTCTTCTTTTTCATTTAGGTGTAATTTTTATATCACCAGGGAGAGAGATTTTAAGTCACCAGTTTCTGAGCTTTTGAAGCCTTTTCAAAATTCTTTTCAACATGGCTTAGACAGGCAGAAGTGGGTGGATTAGCTCGACAGCCTGCATCCACTGCTTAGTTCCAAGGTTTCAGTGCAATATGCATCTCACACATACCAAGGCACCTGTCGTGGGTCTTAAGCCCTTTGAGTCATAGGTGTTAGCTGGTGCCAGAACACTGGGGCTTCCACCAGAGGTGAGAAACATTTTTTAAAAAATAAGGAACAAAACAGAACAAAAAAGATCCCACGACTCAAGGGTATATTATATATGAGCAAACTCATTTTGCTAATGTAATATGTAAATAGGATTAATGTACTGAGATAGCTATTAGCTGAAGAGACTGCCATGGAAAAGGAAGATTCATGTTTCTTTATGGAGACCAGCATAGGGGAAAATGCGCTTAAGGCAGTGACATTGGTCTGGAGATCCAAGTAGATTTCCCATCTCTGCTTGAACATTACTGAAATCTTGACCTAATCCATCCCTGAAACTGTAAGCTCTGAAATTCCAATTGCCATTATTTTTGTCTAGCAGTCAGTATTTCATATGTTATTGAAATAAGTTCCATCTGGGAGTGCTGATTCAAAGTCAGAGAAAAACCACTGGGTTGCATGGAACCACATCAAAAATCACAGGTCCCTGAGATTAAGTTCTTGGTAACTTCTGTTGTTATTTGTTTTAGTTTGTTTCCCCATTGCTTGGTATTTTGCGATAATATTTCAGTTGGTTTTTTTTCATAAAGAGAAAGAAAAAGTATAGTAATTCAATCTTTAAAATGTGGCCAAGCAAGAATTTTGAAATCGTAACTGTCCTTAAAAAGTTTAGGTAGTGTTTACTGCTACAAATGTAAACAGTGAAGCTGGGAAACTAGTCAGGAAAGTTTCTGCAAAATACCCATCAATACAGAAAACAAAGCCAAATAATTTACATTAATGATCCAGCTTTCTTAATTCTTAACTTCTATACAGTGCAAGTGACTTGCATTACACTTCATCAGTGTATGTTTCCAAACTATCTTCTAAATCCTTGCTTAATGAATAAGACTTCTTTAAGAAGAAATACCTGGAAAGAGACCTTTACAATGCAATAGAAAATTATTACTGCTACCCACATAGCTCCATTCTACAGCAGCATTTCATTTTTTACCCATTCAAAATGTCCCATTTCCACAACACTGAGCATAATAAGTGATTAAGTTGGTTTTTTTTTAAAGGTAATTATTAAAGCAATTTGTTATGTATACAAAGACGAACCTTTTTAAGGGCAAAATATTTCAACAACTAAATAATACTCTAATTATGTTTAACACACAAGTGTTTTAATTGGAAAGGTTACTAAAGGAGACTACATATTGTGGTTTAACCCCAGCCAGCAACTAATTACCACACAGCTGCTCACTCACCCTCCAACCTTCCCTGTGGGATGGGGAGGAGAATTAGAAGAAAAGGTAAAACCTGTGGGTTGATATAAGAACAGTTTAATAACTGAAATTAAGTCAAATGCAGTAATAATGACAATAATAATAATAATAATTTCAATGAAAAAGGAGGTAAAAAAGAGAGGGTGGAATAAAACCCAAGAAAAACAACGATGCACAACACAACTGCTCACTCCCCCTTCCAATGCTCAGCCCCTACCCAGCAGTGATCAGCCTCTCCTGTACACCTCCTCCCAGTTTATGTGCTGAGAAGATGTTTTAGGCTATGGAATGTCCCTTTGGCCAGCTGGGGTCAGCTGTCCTGGCCATGCTCCCTCTCAGCCTCTTGTGCACCTGCTCTCTAGCAGAGCCTGGGAAACCGAAAAGTCCTTGACCTACGGTAAGCACTGCTCAGCAACAACCAAAACATCAGCATGCTGTCAACATTATTCTCATCCTAAACTCAAATACACACCACCTATTGAGAAGAAAATTAACTCTATCCCAGCCAAAACCAGGAAACTACATATCCTGGACACACTGAGATTCCATCAGAAAGAAGTGACACTCTGGACCCAATTTACAGATCTCACTCATGCAGGCACATACGGCTTTCAGAAAGTATTCAAAAAATCAGACAAGATCAAGTGATTTTAAAAATTTTACAGGTTTTATAAAAAGATTATACATTACAAAAATGTATCAAAACCCCCCCTTATAATTAAAACTTAATTATACAAAGTTTTATAGCACTTAAAATGACTAACATTCTTTAAAATTAGGATTATCCATTTTTTCAATAGGTACAGATGGAAGTTTATATCAAAACTTTATCAAATAAAAGACAACCTCTAGCTTTCATACCTATTTAATCAGAAGAATATACACTGTCAGAAATATGAATGTGTTTACAGAGATTTCTTGTCTATAAAAATAGAAAAGAGGGATACTGTGAATATCTCACTTGAAGACTCAAAAAGTTCTAAACATACCAAGACTCTTAAAATCAGAGAAATTATCAATCTATTTTTCTGAGGATTCCAGCTCAGAAGAATGATGATGCAAGGAAGAAGAAAAAAATGACTGAGTGGAAAAACACCCCTGAGATAAATCAGAACATTAACATTTTTTTCTACTTGCTTGTTTCTTTGGCTTTTGTTACTTTTAAGCTATCACATAGGTTTGAAAGGAAATTGGTCCAGTCATAGGTTTTAACAATTACATTATTATAACACAGGTAATTATTCTGACACACTACAAGCAATAAAAAAAACCCAATATAAAACATAGCATAAGTTGCTCTTTTTCTTCAGACTCTTCTGATTTCTGATCCCACCCCTCTATTTTTAAAAAAAATTTTCATTCTAAACAAAGATTATTAAGAGGATAAAATAGTCATCTGGAATAATTTTTCAAATTATAGTTTCCCATGTCTTCCTTTTTTCCTTGAGAGTTTTTTATGGACAAGTTCTTCAAAAGCCATAATTTCATCTTCCACTTCATTTTCCAAGTCTTTATCATGCACCAAGCCTATATTAAAAACAATAAATTAATGCAGAATGGAAAACCCCAACACCTTTTTCTCTTAACAGCACAACAAGCTATGTCACTGCTATTTTACATGTCAGCAATATACCTTCATATGTGCATAATCATGTTCGAGAAGTATTTAGCTTAATATGACAATGTGCTTAAGAGCTCTGCAACAAAGCAGCAACTGCTAAGCCACTTGCTGCACTAGTAATTAATTTTCACACTGAAAATCTGTTTCTATTGTTATTTCCTTTGACTTTTCTAAGAAGTCTGTCTCAAGATTCAGATTCAGCAGACACTACATTTCCTTGCTGATTTCCAAGACATACTATAAGGTTCCTTTTGAGACTACAAGAGCACACCCTCTCCTATTAACTGTATCTGCGGGAATAGGGAGAGGCAACCCAAGGCTTTATCACAACCAATTTTTTCTAAAATTGAGCTACTTTAATGCTTCACATACAGACCATTTTGTAAGTCTAACCACTTCATTGCTGCCAATGAAGTGCTCCATTGTTGCAATCTCATCACCTAAATATATGTTTAAACATGAACATTAAGGGAGGCACAATGAAGTCCTAAACTTGCCCTCAGAGATCTGTGATGCAGTAGATTGCATCAATGTATGCTACTTTTTTGTATGAAACCAAGAGAAATGGAAGTGAAAACAAAAGAAACAAATACAAGCATCCTTTATCAGGCTGGGATACACTGAAGGCCAGGGAGAAGTCTTGCTCCACTCTGGCCACCCTGCATCCAACTGCTGTGTTTTGAAGAGCCACTGAGGGAAAGCCTGGTTATTTCATGCTTTCCAGAGTGCCCCCATGGGAGTGCCTCTCAAAGGTCAGTGAATATCCACAATGCTGCTGAGTGGGAGACTGAAGTGATGCTTAGAGACCACTACTGAACAGCAGTGGGCACAGCAAGTTGTGCAATTTTAAAACATACCTTCTCCTGTTATTCTGTGAGAGTCCATTTGCTTCAGCCACTTATGAGCGTCATCAAGGATGTCAACCAATTTTTTGGCATGTCTGGTTATTACTTCTTCAGCTGAAATGGAGCACAGTTAACATTCTGTGAGAACACTTAGCTGAGAAATGGACAGCAGCTAAAGGTCAAGCACAAAATGAAGTTACACAGAGCCATGTGGGATGATGATGCTGCAAACCCAGAAGTCATGGTCACCAGGGTAATTCAGTAATATGGATGAAGATGATGTATGTATTACTCCCCATTCTAATCAACATTACTAGCACTATCAGAACAGAAGTTCTACATTCTTGTGCTGCCCCTTTTGAGTTACATCTGAATCCTGAAAACATCCTACTTTATTTTTGGGTTATAAAGTTCCTGACTCTCATTATCTCTCTGAAATTATATGAATCAAAGTCAAACATGGACCTAAAATGGTGCAGTCTTGGCTGAACTGCACAACTTGGAACCTCAAAACTGCCTGTTATAAAGAGAGGGAAAAGTAGTCTCAGAAAAAAATAATTTCTCTCTATATATTTTCACTGAGTAGAATAACAAGGTAACATTCATCAAGCAATTGTCATAACGAAATCCACTATTACCTAATTAAGCCTACTATATCCATCTTATTCATCACTATCATGGTTCACTGAGCAGGAAGGCAAGTAAACAATAAGCTAAACTTCATGGACTTCATCCGTATGTGAAGCTTTCCACTAGGAGTAAAGATAAAGCTTACACGTGAAGAGCACAACCTAACATTTAGTAACAAATTTAACATATTTCACTGATCAGAGCTGATGAACATATCAAGTACTACAGTTTTTCACTAATGTCAGACATCAAAGGCAAAATGACAGCTTGACAGGATTGGTGGATTTCTACCAGTGAAGCCAGTAACAATGTTAAGATTTAAGCTGTCACTTTCCCAAAGCAAGTATACTAAACAATTTTGCTTCTAGGCCACTCATTCACTAATTCAATTTTGCTTGCAAAAATCAGCATAAAATAATGCTTTAAGCATATAAGGGGGTGGGGAATCTAGTATCAAAATGTGTATCTCAAGCACCATAAATTACTAAACTTTTTAATACCAATGTTGCCTTTGAGTGACACACCACATATTTGTGGTTAAGTATCTCCTTTTGCTCAGCCCTAGCAAAACTGTCACTTCAAGGGCAGAATAATCAGAGATATCCTTAGTCAAAAACTCCAAGTACTCCTACCAGTCTACCCCTGCATATCCAAATTACTATGGCTAGAAGTAAATAGGAAACAGTAGAAACAATAAAAAAATTAGCAAAGATGTCCTGTCAGTAAAACTGCAAAGTTGCTGTAAAACTGTAAAACTAGGTTCAGAGAACATAGTACATCATGACCATGTAGAATTCCCTTTACCATCTATAAAAATTCACTACTATTCACTTTTCTTCTACTATGTAATTCATTAAGTTGGAAGAGTTTAGAATGTATTTTGAATATTTACAGCTCTCTCAGTTCCTCTTTTTATCAGCTACCTGAAATACCTGGAAAAACCTTTCTCTTGACCACATTAAGATTTGCAAATGGAGCTTTGCCAGGTCTAGCAGTTTGGCCAAAAAATGACATAATAAACTGTATAAAGAAAACTGGAAAGGTCCTACCTCCAGCCCAGGCTTTTTTCTCGTAGATTTCCTCTACTGCATCTGAAATTTTTTTAATATTCTCTTTGATTTTCCTCTGGCGTAAGTTGGAACCTTCTTTATATGCTAAATGGTCTCGGGTGTAATCCCTTCCTGTAATGGCCTCCACTACTTCCAGTCCATCATGTATTATTGGATCTATGTTTCTTCTGAAAAACTCAGCATAGTGTCTGTAGGCAGCATGGTTATTTGTGTGTTCTTCTGTGTTTCTGTGCTCCAAATAGGCCTCACTGGCCACAGAAATTGCATTTCCTTCTGCATGCAACTTTTCTTCCCCACTGCTCTCAGTTGGTGTCAGAGGTTCAGAAGTGTCTGACTCCATGCTCTCTGACCGGCTGAAATAGTTCTCAGAGCTTTGCATGAATCTGACTCCACAGAGGTCACACTGGGTTTGGTCAATATCTGCTCTTTTGAATAACTCTGATAAAAATTCCTCTTCTTTCATTGCAACAGGATGAACTCTGGAGCGGGCCTTCCTTTTCCACTTCACATACAGGGAAACTAAATGGAACACACGATACAGCTGGCGTCGAGCAGATGCTTTCTGCTCCTGCTTCTGTTGCTTGCTGAGTGCAATGACTTCCAGGGGATCCTTTTGGTCCTCTAAGCAATGGACCTCTTCAAATTCCTCTTCCAGCTCATCAGCATATTCCATTTCATCCAAAGAGGTTACAAACCTGTCAAGGTTTACACGTTCATACTGGATGCCCCGTATGGATGGATGCCCCTGAGTGTAGGCAGTGTCCCACTTCCAGCGGCAGTCAACCAAGTGCTCTTCATCTCGCTCAGTCAGCAGCTCTTGCAGGCTTGCAGCAACTTCTCTCACCTGTGTAGCATCACCCACTTGCTCCACGACCCTCAGCAATCTTTCAGGTACTTTAGAGGGAGTGTCTTTTCTCATCGATTCCAGCAGGGCCTTGATTTCAGGGAAGAGGTGGCGTAAGAGGGATCTGTGTTTAGAGCTCTGCACCTGGTCAGCATTCAGTAACATCACCAAGCACAGCACGACTGTCCGCTCAGCCTCCCCTGAAGTTATGCAGTCGGGATCCCCAAAGGCATCCAGGAGGACATTGAACCTTCCATGAACACCACACAAGACTTCTGCTAGATAACAGAGATGAGATCTGAAATAGAATACAGCTGCATTTGTGTCCTGCGGTCTGTATTCCTGTATAATAGAAAACGTGTCTTTAAGTTCTTTGTAATGGTTCTTGTGTCTGAACAAAAACTCCCAGTAATGAAGGAGAGCGATGTAACTCTTTGGAAGGCAGAGAGTAATGTTTTTGGCGAGACGCATCAGGACAGCACAACACAGAATATACTGGAATTCCAGCAACATCACCGTGTTTCCTATGCTTGGAATCAGGTATCTTGTGCATTTCTTGATCAGGACATTCATGAAACGGAAAAAAAATCTTTTACAGTTTTCCGGGTTCTTATGAACATAGAATTGCTCAAGTGAATTTTCAAGAAGCCGAATGAAGCACAAGTGTGTTCTTCCTGGATTTTCGGCATTCTTGTCAGGTAGCAACATACCATGTCTGCCTGCTATTCCTTTGGTCTTTTCTTCCTGGCCTTTATTCCTGGGGAGACTTTTTGCCTTTGCCAAAGCAAACATTAGCTCTTTGTTATAATTATCCTCTTCTTTAAAAAGAAGTTTCTCAAATTCTTCAGGATATCCTGAAGATAAGATAAGGACCTTCATGACAGTTAGCCACAAATCAGTTGATTCTCTTCTGGCTGCAATGTCTTCCTTATTAAACTTAAATGTGATGTACTTCCTCAACATCTCTCTACAAGGTTTGGAAATAACACTACTGAATTGCAGTATTTCTTTGCATGCTCTTGGGTTCTCAGACAGTATTCTCAAATGAAAATGATTAGGATAAAACATTCCTAGGAGGGCTTCACATGATGCATTTTTGTCAGGAGTCAAAATGTCCTCAAAGCTTTTGCACTGATTCAGTAACTCTTTAGGGAAAGTGCATGTGGCTTCCAACAACAGTCCATTTATTGCCACCAGATGCATTTTACACTGAAATATTGTCCTTGCTTCATGACGCAACAAGGGTCTGTGGTAACCCTCACAGGTTTTATCTTCACAGTTCAATCCTACAATGAACTTCATACAAATATCAGGGTACTTCTTGCTCAGTAACTCATCAGTGATAAAGCACAACCTGCTTAACAAGTGCTGCTCCAAAGCTGATTTTACTTTCTCTGTGCTTACTGAGAGATCACCTTTTGCCTTCCTCTCTTTTAGACTTTGCTTGTCTAACAAAAACTTGATAATGGGTTCAGCTTCATTTTGGGACACCTGGCAACTGTCACCTGCTTGGACAATCCCAAAATAGGCAAAGCATAACTTCACCATATCTTTCTCTGCATTGGTGGCTGCTTTCTTCAGACCACTAACAAGACTCAGAAGAGCCATTAAGCCACGTGTTGCCATGAAGAGGATGTTCTGGCTAGGAGTGCTGCAGCGACATAACGCAAAGAGAGCTTCAACTGCACCAGCAGAATGATTCAGAGACAGGAACCGACAGTACGCGTCGCTCAGCTTCAAGAAGTCTCCTTTCAGAGCTCCCTGCAAAAACACAGCCTCAGCAATGCCAGACTTCTGCCCAGTTTGTTCACAAAGCTCAAGGGCTTCTCTGAGGATGCTCTCCACGTTCCCCAGGTGTGGTTCTGAACCGCGGCTCAGCCTGGCGCGAGCTTCAGCAAGCAAGCACGATGCGCGGAACTCTTTTACAGCCGTGAGGTTGGCTGCTTCCAGGGCAAAGCCGTGCTGTTTCATCAACTTCGCAGCCTCCTCCTGGCGATCCTTCCTTTTCAGTAAGTCTGCTGTTTGGCGCAAACATCCACGAGACTTCAGAAACTCAAGCTGATCCTCTATATCCAGTTTTGAGAGGACTTGCATCATTTCCTCAGTCCTGTTCATACTCAGGTACTTTGCAGCTGCTTCCAAATACAGCTGATTTGCTGTACAGGAGAGTTTGGAAGGCATTTGTCCTTTTGCATTCAACATATCTTCATATCTGAAAAAACAGATACATTAATTTACTGCCACAGATTACAAATCTAGACAAAAAAAGCCCTGCAATAAAAAAAAAACCCAACAAAACCATTAAACAAAGAGCTTCCCCTACAAACCCTTCCTACAAAAAGGTCAACTGTTTCATGTGATATGCCTGTCAGGTGAAAGAGCATCACATCAGCTGAAAAGATCTACAGAAAGAAATTAATTACAACATGAGGCTGTCAGAATCAAGAGTATTAAAGCTTTTGGTACAAACAGGATCACAAGGTTTACAGCATTACTGAAGCATTCTCCACACTGTCAAATCAACGTACAAATAATTTTAACACGTTATCAGCATGATTCTTCTATTTATAAAAAAATATGAATTTCAGTGAATCCTCCAAGGGTCAATATATACAATATTGTATAAATAAAATTTACATAAACTTGTCAGTTTAGAGATAATTCTTTCAAGCCTCTGTGTGTATCTGCATATACTTTGTAGCTTACTGATTGTCTGAGCAAAACACCTGGTTGCATCTTTAGTAACATGCACTTTAGAATATTCAGTAACTAATTATTAAGGGCTGATGTATAATTATTGATGTATCCCCTAAGCCAGTTTTGTGAAATATTCTCTCCTGCATGCTGAGAATGAGTAGCTTTTTCCTGTTGGATTAGTAAATTATCATCAGCTTTCGTCATCATCTTTCTCATGATAAATGGTAGTGCAGATTTTTTGTGTCTATGCTGATAAATTTACATTAATGTTTTGGGGGGATGATTTAAAAACTTGTTTGTTGGTAAAGTCACTTTAATTCTTGAATGTTTTGATTGAAAACTAAAGAAGCTTTAATCATTCAAAAAAGCAGTTACCATTACTAAAGGTAATGTAAACAAAGTCAGTAGACAAAACCCTTCTGAAAATTTTTCAGTTAACCATCTGCATTATATGGAATTTGGAAATGCAAAAGAGAGTTATATTCCAATACCATCTTGCAAGACATACCTTTCAACCGCCTTTGCTGCTTCTTCATAGAGTTCTTCCTGACAATACATTTTAATGGCCAGATCAAACTCCTCAATTCGTTCATAACATTCAGATGCTTCTCTGTAGCACTGGCTTTTCTGATAGTAAACTGCAGCATCTTTCATCTGCAATGCAGAAGTCAATAATGAAACTGAAGTGCTGTAAACAGTCAAAACTACATGCATGGAATAAATCTTGTAATTCCATCATGTGTCTCATAAATAAGTATACTTTAATAAAATGTTATTAAAGTATCTGAATAAAATCAGATATTAAAGTAACCATCACTAAAACTGAAGAGATTGTTTAAAAAAACTTCAAAATATTTGTGTCTGAAAAACTAGAGTATAAAATGAAAGGTATTATGTAAGGTTTTCAAAATCATTTATCCACCCAGCTCTGCCTCTTGTTAGAAAACACTACATATGCTTCTGCTGATTTACAGATTTTTCAGAATGAATAGTATTAAATTAAAACAGTTATGGATGCAGAAAGAGAACACTAACATTATATCTCAAATTTCAAATATTTGGGAACAACCACTTTATACTCTTTTAGTGGAAATACATTGAAAATAAAAATATTACATATTGTTAGCACACTAACCCTTCCAAGTTTTAAGGTTCCATTTAAATGGCTGTTATCAATGAAGTTTCAATATCATCAGCATACTGAATGAAGCAGCAGCTTAAGTTTCATTACATCAGTCATTCACTAATTTTTGACTGCAAATGACTGATAATGACATTTGAGGAAAGCCAAAGAAATAAAGCCAGCCTGCATAATTGCATCATGCTCCACTTCATTTCTTTTCTGCCTGTTCTCTGACAAATTACTCCTTTTGAACAGCCCAGCTTAAAGAGCTTGTTTAGTTTTGCTGTTACCATGACACAAAAAGATACTATTACTTTCTGAGTAATATGAGAGGAAAAAATTTTGTAGGAAAAGGAAAGTGATATGGTGAGGATTTAATACCTTTCCTAATTTTTTACACAATTCTGCACAAAGACGGAACTCCTTTGATTGAATCAGACATTTTAGTGATAGCTTTGGTTCTCCACATTCCAAGTAAGTTTTAGCCAATGTCATATATTCCATCTGTTTTTCCCTGTAGAAAGTAAGAGAAAATTACCACTAACATCGAATTAAGTTTAGGATCATGTGAGCTGTCACTGAATCCAACCAACACTGACATGACACAATATTCTTAGTACGTTACCTGATGAGTTATGATCTTACAATTAATTATATTTTGTGCTGACACTGCTCTGTCCAGAAGTCTGTTCCAAAATATGATAGCTCTGACTGTCAAAAGATTCTTTTGAGTTTTTTTTAAACTAATATATTACTATACTGTATTATACTGTACTGCATTATTGTGATTCTGTACTGCTTCTCTTTCCTTAACTTGCTCTCTCTTTTCTGCTGTTTGGCACCAATGTCATTAGAGACACAAGCAAATGTGTTCTCAGCCTTTGTTTTGTCTGACCAAACAATTCCAGCCTTCCAGGTATCACTGCATCATGATCTAGATTGAATTCACAATTCTCAAGCCTGGAGAATCAGAACTGTACAGAGCATTTCATAAAGAACACATGAACATCTTACTTAAGCTTTTTACACCAGCATTAATACCTCTATTAAAAAAAAGAATTCAACCTTGGCAGCTTCATTGTTACATATGTTCTGTCAACATATTCTAATACACCAAATTCCTTCTCAAATTTTATGCAAGCTTTTGACAAGCACAGTGAACTGACAAAAAGTTTTATCAGTCCCATTAACAATTTCTCTATAATAATGAAATTTTGTGAGCATCCTTATGCTTCTAACCAGGGCCACTAATATAAAGCAGGTAATTAAAAAAGATAAAATCTCAACTAACTCCAGTAATAGCTTTTCTTCAGACCTTCCCTCTTCTCCCTTGTGTGCCAGCTTCCTCTGATCTAGTCATTCCTTTCCCATGCTGCTATCATTGCTAGTTTCTGGTCTCCCAGAACATGAACAGGAACTGATTCATTTAGGTCTAGATCTTTCTCCATTAAGTTTTTTCCTGTCTTATTTGAGATGAGTCCCAAAGAGTTTCCAAGCCTCTTCGGGAAACTGCAAACTCTCTCCCCTGTCAAACTCTTGAGCTATTTTATGCAGCCAAAATCATGAACTATATGATTCATCTCAAAATCTGTTCCTTCAAAACTGTCCTTTGGTTCAGATCTGGTCCTGCTTGTTTAGTTTAAAATGACTGTAACCTTAATTTTACTCCAAAACTCACTTTTTCCTAGCAGCTTTTTTTCCCCAATGCTCACCACCATTCCCTCTCCTTTGTTGAGTGAACATGCAGTGGGGATTAACATATTGACTCAACAAAGGGAGTTGCCATCAGCAAGATATGTTCTCCTATCTATATCTATGGATGTTCTCAACTCAGATATGTTCTCCTATCTATATCTATGGATGCAAAGCCTCTTGACGTAATGCAAATCCTGCTGCTTTTCTCTCACAGACCCAGTAAGCCCTTGCAAGGGCCTATTTCATTTGGACAGCCCTTCCACTGTTCCTTAGAGGGAGCAGTGCCCTGGATCCTGTAGTGCTAGGACCTTCCAACTCCTTAAATCTCTTTTGCCACCCACAAACACACAAAGACACCCCTCCTGCACTGTTCTCCAGCATCTCTGGTCAGATCCCAGAGCTGTGGTGTGAATCTCACCCTCTGCCCCACAAAGTGACACTCACTCAGCTGCACTGATATCCTACCTTGGGCTGCTTTTCTTTGCACGCACTTTGAGAACAGCGTCGTGTGTCAGGGCCAGCTTTGACTTCTCAGCTGCTCCTCCCTTTTGGTAACATTTGGCAGCCACCTGGGGTGAAATCACACACAGCATTCACAGATGTGCATCCAGCCCATGCTTTATCACATAAAAGCAATACTTAATTTTACAGTCACTGGAATGGAAAGCAGCAAGATTGGCAGGGTGCCTGGAAAAAGGAAAAGGTAAAACACTGTGGTATATTTTTAGGACAAAAAGAAAAGCTTTCTGTGCAACTACCAAAATTAGAACAATAATTACAATATTCCATGGAAGTAGTGAAAGCAGAATTCCCAGTAAGCTGATAGAACAAATAGCATATGCAATCAGAATGACAGCCTTAACCATTAACTGGTAAGTCACCAAGCATCTACAACATATTACAAAAAGCAAGGAAGACCAATGCATACAAAGTGAAATCGAAAAGCAAGGAACATTTACTCAATGCTTTTATCTTACCAGGCTCTTTCTGTGAAAACTAAACAGAAACACTGAGAGTTACCATGCTCCTAGCAAGGTTTTCTTCATCACCCTGCTTATTCTGCAACACCACAATTTCTTTACTCTAGCCATTAATTTAATGTTGCTTCTGTTTGGAAATTGCACACTGCAAGCCACTCTTGGAACTGCCAAAGTCACCAGATAATGTCATCTTAAGGCAGCATTGATTAGCAAAGATCAGTGTTATAAAGAAAACAGATTTGCAGATAAGATAGCTAATACATTTCAGATTTCAAGATTTTTTTTTTTTAGCTGTGTGGGTTTTTTTTCTCAACTCTTTTCTGTCCATTTAGAAAACTGCCTTTTATTTTCAAGGGGAGATAAAGACTATCTGTATAGTGGCAACTGATTACTTTGGGGTTTTGCCTTGTTATAAATACTAATTTTCTCTTCAAAGAATTTTATGTTGTTACCTGCAAAACCCAGAAGCTTTCCCTCTGCCATGATCTCAAAAAAGTATCTGAAGTTATTTCATAGAATCACAGAACATCTCAAATTGAAAGGGACTTATAAGGATAATAGAAGCAAACTGACTGCTCCCTGCAGGACTACCTAAAACAAACCCACACAACTAAGAACGTCATCCAGATGCTTCTTGTACTCTGAACTCATGGCTTGATGCCATGGCTACTTTCCTGGAGTGCCTGTGGCAGACCACATTTTCAGTCAAGAGCCTTTTCTAGGTCGAATCTGATCTTCTTCTGATCCAACTTCATTCCATTTCCCCATGTCCTATCACTGGTAACCAGAGAGAGGAGATCAGGACCTCCCTTTGAGGAAGTTGTAGACTGTGATGAGGTTACCCCTCAGCCATCTCTTCTCTAAGCTGAACAAAACAAGAGACTTCAGCTGTTCTTCTTAAGACATATCCTCTAGAGCTGCCCATGCCAATGGCAGGAGGGTTGGGACTGGATGAGCCTTGAGGTCTCTTCAAAACTATTTTGAAAAGACCATTCTATGATTCTATGACTTTTCATCCTCTTGGTCACCTTCCTCTGGACACACTCTAATAGTCTGTTGCCCTTCTTATATTTTGGTGCCCAAAACTGCACAGAGGTGAGTAGTCCAAAACTACTCCAGGTGAGTCTGCACCAGCACAGAGCAGAGCAGGACAATCACCTCCTTTGACTGGCTCACAATGCTGTATTTGATGCACCCAGGACACTGTCTGCCTTTTTGGTTGTCGAGGCACACTGCTGGCTCATCTTCAACTTGCCATCAAACCAGACTCCCACATCTCCTTTCATGGGGCTGTTCTTCAGCCTCTCATTCCCTAATTTGAATGCATAACCAGGAGTACTCCACCCTAGGTGCAGAATCTGGCACCTGCCCTTGTTAAATCTCATACAGTTGGTGACAGCCCACTAGGTTATCAAGGTCTCTGCAGGACCTCTCTACCCTTGAGGGAATCAATAGCTCCTCCCAATTTAGTATCCTCCAGGTTTAGTATTGTTGCAAACATGTTTAATGTACACTCCTTTCCAGTGTGCAAATTATTTATAAAAACATTAAAGAGCACTTGCCCGTAAATTGAGCACTGGGGAATCCAACTAGGCTGGCCCCAATGGGCCACCAGCCTCATATAACCCCATTTACTGTAACTCTTTGAAACCTGACTTGACAACCAGTTTCTCACCTAATGTATTATGGACTTGTCTAGCTGTGTCCTGCAATTCCATCCAGAATAAAGAGACTGTGAGAGAAACTATTAAAATCTTTGCTAAAACCCAAATATACCACATCTACTGGCTTCTCTTGGTCAACTAGATGAGTGACCTTGTCATAAAAGGAAATTAAGTTGGTTAAGTGGGACTTTCCCATAGTGAACCTATGCTGCCTATGACTAATGACTGAATCGTCACTCAAATGTTATTTTCAGTAACTCCCAGAATAACCTTCTCCATAATTTTACCAGGCACCAAAGAGAGACTGAAAGGCCTGTAATTACCAGGGTCTTCTTTTCTACCCTTCTTGAAAACTGGGACATTTGCCAGCTTCCAATTGACTGGGACCTCTCCAGACTCCCAAGACCTTTGAAAAATAATGGAAAGGGACCCCACAATAAAATGGGTCAGCTCATTCAGTACCTCGAATGAATCCCATCAAGCCCAATAGATTTACGTGCATCCAGCTGCAACAGCAAGTCTCAAACTAGTGCAGAGTCAGCTGGGAGTTTATCATCCCCCAAGTCTTCCAGCCCATCATCAGTGTTAAAGACAGAGGTGAAGAAGGCATTAAATGTCTCTGCTTTGTCTATGTCCCTATTTGTGAGGTAAATGACCTTATCAAGTAATGGACTGATGTTATATCCAATCCTTCTTTTGCTGTTAATGCGTTTTAAAATGACCTTTTTGTTATCCTTCACAGTGCTGGATAGCTTGAAATCTACTCGAGCTTTGGCCACATGAATTTTCTCCCTACAGTGACAAACAGCATCTCTGCTATCCTCCTGTGTCACCTCCCCTTGTTCCAATGTCGACATACTTTCCCTTTTCCCCTAAGTTCAAGAAGAAGATGCCTGTTCAGCCAAGCCAGACTCTGCCCCACTTGCTTGACTTCTGACCCTTTGGAATTTCCTGCTTCTGCACACTTCAGAGACAGCCCTTAAAAAGTGCCTGTCATTCATGAATTCCCAAGGGACCTTACTAATTAGCTGCTCTCCCCATATCCACGGTCAAAGGTATGCAGGACTTTTTCTTCTACAATCAACAACTTGAAACTCCATTACTTTGTGGTCACTGTCACCAAGACATGAATCCTCACCTCACTCACAAATGCCTCTCTGTTTATTAGGAGGTGAGTTTTCCCTAGTCAGCTCCCCTAGTACCTGCACCCAGAAGTTATCTTCAACATTCTCCAGAAATTTCCTGGACCTGTTTGTGTTCACTGTATGATTTTCTCAGTTAATATCTGGGAAGTTAAAATCACCCAGAAGGACAAAAGCATTTGATCTAGATACATCCCTAATCTCCCTGTAGAACATTTCATTGATGTTGTCATCCTGGCTGAGTTCTGCTTTGATGCCATTAACTGTCATCCCATATCTGGACTGCATTAACTAGGAAGCTAGGAAACAAAAGACTGTAAAATCTCTATGTTTTTTAAACACAAAGGGAAACCATCATTTTCCTACCCAAATTAATACACTTCCAAGAAATGCTTTCATTTTTCTACAGTATGTGCAATGATACTGTCAAGAACATGGTTTAGATTCAAGCATATCAGTTAATTCTGAAGGATGCTAATAATTGTTTTTCCTACTGTCTTTCATTTGTGTGCATTAAAATGTACTTCCCTCATGAGATTGCAAATTTCTGGGCAGTGAATTTAAGATTACAAAAAAAGGCTTGCTCTCCCTGCTCACTTCTTGTAAGTCATTTACAAGCAGACACATAGCTATAAACCACAAACTAAGGCAGACTGCTACAGAGCAACTGAAGGTTTACAGATGGCTTTATAGATACAGAGAAAAGAAAAGGTTTCAGAATAAGCAAGAATCCTTATTTCAGATAAACATATGTTCCTACCTCCCAGAACTGGTGTTTGGCATAGTAGTCTCCCTGTGCAATCCATTCTTCTGGAGTTGAAGTTTTAGCAAACATGCTGTCATCTAAGTCTACAAGGGCAGGGGTGACCATTTTATGTTAGAATGGATAAACCACAGAAACCACTTATCATGTACCAAAACTAAGCATTATCTCACAATGTTCCAAGCTCTATGTTTGTGCTTACACCAGTAATG